>NC_085138.1:252412590-253012590 GCF_035046485.1 Aedes albopictus | reverse complement strand
CCGCACGTCCCTCGCCTATAAAATGACCAACTCAGACAACCTATCTTCTTACAACAATCTTGCTGTATATCAAACGTCTGTTCGTTCGGCGACTTGGCAACACCGGCAGCACTGCCCAAATCCAGGAATGCATTTTGAAACCGATCTAATCTCCGTGGATGTAAATAAACAAAAGACGCGTATTTTCGGTATTTTCGTATTTTTACGTTAAAAAGTATGTAAAATTTGTTTTTAAGCAGTTACAGTGAAAGTTATTAAACAATGAACCTGCAAAATTTCGACGCGCTGCAGCAGCGTTTCGAGTTTGTGCGACAAAACTTTCACCAGCTGTGCCGGTTCTGTTTGGAGCAGAAGAACCTGCTGACCATCTTCTACCAGGCCGAATCGCAAACATCATCAACGCCGTCGAAACCGAGGGAGCCAACTGCCCCGGACTGGGTTTACAACGACGAGCGGAACGTGGGCACTCTGCTGCAGAAGCAGTACATTCGGGTGAGTGAATTTTCTGAGTAACGTTTTCTGGTTTTGTTGTTTATGATGAGCTATGTGATTGAAATCAGAATGGCTAATTCGTTATTTTGCTGGAACGATTTATCCAAGAGATCCTGGGTTTTCTTACCTTTTGCGATTCCCCCAGGAATTCCTTGCGCGGTTTCTCCAGAAATTGCTTCTGTTATTCTTCCAGGAATTCATTCCGAGATTCCACCAGGAATGCCATGAATTCCTCAGGGTGTTTTACGTGGTCTCTACAAAAAAATCTTCAAGGAATCTTTCAGAGGACTTTCTGGATTGCTCAGGGAGCTAGCTTCTTATAGACCGTTCATAGACCACGTAGCCTTTTATAAGGGAAAAGGATTCCAGAGATTGCTTAAGGGTATCCTCTTGAAGTTTTTTTTTTCTCGTGAGCTCATCAGTTTCTCGCTTAAAATTCCATAGTTTTATTGGAACTTCACCAGAATACTTGTCAGAAATCAGCAAGTTAATTGGTACCCCATTCCACGCGTGCGAACTCACATTTTGAATCCAATCATACTGTGCATAATGTGGCCACCCTGTGGAAGTAACATTTAGATAAAACCGGAAATGATGTATTTTGCAGTTCAATCCGGAGGAAGAAGGCCTGCCGAATAACATTTGCGAACGATGCGTCGATAGCTTGATTCAGTGGCACCGGTTTCATGAGAACTTCATCACGACTACCAAGCTGCTGCTCAAGGTACGTGACCACTTTGAAATAAATATTCACGACGATGACGATCAGGATTTCGAAAGCGATGAGCCAGAATATGAGGTCGAAGAAGAAGAAGAGGAATATCTAGAAGATATGCGGATAGATGAAATCCCGGAAAACAATGAAGTGTACGAAATTGAGATTCTACAGAATCTGCCGGAAAATGCAACCGTCGAAGATGTTACCATAATAGAGACACTCGATGGGACAGAAGCTTTGGAGAACGATACGGATAAAAAATTTGATCCACTTCCCTATTCCGACACTGAGCAGCAGAACCTGAGGCTACCAATGGCAGAAAGCGACGGCGACGGGCAACACGACTCAGAATTCGAATCAGACACAGTTCAGCACAAACCAAGTAACCATCGATTAACAGTTAAGTCTGAATTTGATCCTAGTGAACCGACTTCTACGATTCAGGCAAAACCAAGCAGGCGTCGATTAAAGGTGAAGTCCGAAACGGCAGAGCCTTCTTCGACAACCCGACCCAAGCAGCGAAGCGATCAGTGCCCCATATGTGGGATGATAGTCAAATCCAAGATGAAGCACCACATGCTGCGCCATTCCGATCCCACGGGACAGCCCTTCAAGTGTCCCCAATGCGACAAGTCGTACTCGTTCAAGCGAACCCTGGCTGATCACATCCGTCAGGTGCATCAGCACGTCCGACACCACTGCGATCTCTGCGGCAAGGAGTTCGTCAGCCGAGACGTCCTGCGGATTCACAAGAAGCTGCATACCAACCAGGAGCATCGGTGCGACCTTTGCGGCCAGGTGTTCCAACAGCGGCAGTACCTGAGGAAGCACATGGCCGTGCACGATCAGAAGAAGTTCACCTGCGACGACTGTGGGAAAATTTTCCGCTTTAACGAACAGCTGAAGCAGCACATCCGGATTCATACTGGGGAGAAACCGTTCGGGTGCGAGGATTGTCCCAAGAGTTTTCGCACCTCGAGCCACCTGAAGCAGCACATGCGATCCCACCGGCAGGAAAAGGTATTCAAGTGCACACGGTGCCCGGTGGAGTACGCCAATAAAAAGTCGCTGGAGAGGCATGTGGCGGGAGCGCATCCGGCGGTGGGGTAAGTAAGCAATATTTGTTTCTTTAATAAAACTGTTGAAAGCAGTCGAGCTACACATGATTGATCCGAACATTTGCCATTCATTAGGGACAGAATTCTTCAGATTCTGAATTTGGGAATTTTCGGCGAAAAGTACCATCCAACATCAAGAAAATGCGGTGTCTGGGTTGTTCGGACAATGATATAAAAGCAGTAATTCACGAACAAGGTTTTATTTTTTTTTTTGTGTAGTTCACAAAGCCCCTAATAACAGACATTTAAGACAATTCGCTTCCATAAAGTCGATTCAGCTAAAATTTCAACCATCGTACCAGCAGAAGTCGAATTTTATCGTCTCTTTCTGAATGTAATGCAGCTTCTTACTTGCAACACATCCAGAAAAGCGAAGCATTCGGTTTCCGTAGCGTCTTGTGGCTTCGTGCGAATTTCAGCTTATAATATACAATAATTAAGTCTTCGTACATGTTAGGCTCTTCTAAAGAAAAACGAACATCAAATGATCGTTGTCATCGATCACAAGTGGGATGGAAAACGGAAACAAAACGGTTGGTTAAGTGACAGTCACAGTAACGTCATTGTAAATTTGAAATTCCTAACACAAAATCACAAAACACGCGATTCACTGGTGAGATTTGTTCTTTATCATTTCTAAAATTGCCCGCGGCACATCCATGGTCTGGTCGTCGATAAGTACGATGTCGAAGGTCTCCATGTATCGTGGCAGGTTCTGCTCGGGCTGTCGGGAAATATAAAACGTCAATCATACACAGATCCCAAGCTCCTATTCCATCAGTACTCACGTGATCGAACAAGAATCCAATTTTCAGCACGTGCGACGACGTTGGGATGCCGTCGGCCATACCGGCGTCGCCCAGCGAATCGCCCATCACAATCACGTGGTCGCGATCGTGCACCAGATCGTAGTATTCGGTGCCCTCCAGAGCGGTTTCGTTCTTGTTGAACGTATGGATCATCTTGTCCTGCAGTCCATTCAGGGTGCCATCGGAGCTGTACTGCAGGAAATTGGAAATCACCTTCACGTTCGGATAGAGTACGTTGGCCTGTTGGAGCACCGATACCACCGAGTCACCCAGTCCGGCCGAAAACACCAAACAGGGCACCTCCTGTTTATTCAGATCGTAGAACATCTGGTGGGTGCCATCGCGGAGGCCGTCCTTGAATCGTTTGGCCACTTCGGCAATTTCCTCCTGGGGAAGCCGAAAACCCCTGTGAAGATTAAGAAAGTGCGATTTAGGGTATGCAATTAATAAGCATTAATAATGGCCTATTTGTTTATTTGAAAATATTCGCAATGTAATTATACCAGAGAACAAGAGCCGACATGTGCCGAGACATCACGGGATTTTTTTCACGACAGCACTACGGTGAGCACCTTAATAGCGCCGTTGCAAGCTCCGGAGATGGCGTGGTAGCAGATCTAGAAGTACGTGCAGAAGATGAAAGACCCTGGCCTTCAAGAGATTGAACAGAAGGTTGACCGGTTGAAAAACAACAGCAGATCAACTACCAAGCGAGCTTCTAAAATACGGTGGGGAAGCATCTGAGTGAGAGCACTACACTGGGTCATTACCAAGATTTGGGAGGAGGAAATATTACCGGAGGAATAGATGGAAGGTATCGTGTGTCCCATCTACAAAAGAGGCGAATGGATTGCGGGAACTATCGCATGATCACAGGATCACACTACTGAGCGCTGCCGTCTATCACCGATTGCAAGAGAGTTCGTGGGGCAATATCAGGCTGGATTTATGGGTGAACGCGCTACAACGGACCAAATGTTCGCCATCCGCCAGGTGTTGCAGAAATTCCGCGAATACAACGTGCCCACACATCCCTTGTTCATCGATTTCAAATCGGCGTATGATACAATCGTTCGAGATCAGCTATGGTAGATTATGCACGAATACGGATTCCCGGATAAACTGTCACGATTGATCAAGGCGAAGATGGATCTGGTGATGTGCGTAGTTCGAGTATCAGGGACTCTCGAGTCCCTTCGAATCTTGCAGAGGGTTACGGCAAGGCGATGGTCTCTCGTGCTTGCTGTTTAATACCCCGGACAGATATGTGATACGAGTGTGATTCCTGTACAACGGTACGCAGTGTCAAGAAAATTTTAACAAGACTGACTTGAACAGAGAGAATTTTCAGTATGGCACTCATTTCAAGCGCAATTGTACAGTGATTCTTGTATTACATGTGTGTCATAAGTATAACATTGCTTTAGAGGGTGTAATAAGGAGAGCTAGGATAAACACGAGTGGTATGATTTTCATGAAGTCCGTTCAGCTAATTGGTTTCGCCGATGATTAAAAGCTCGTACATCCCACTAAAGGATGAAACTAGGCGAATCGGCTTAGTAATTTATGTGTCGAAGAATACATTGAAGTCCATAACGGCAAAGGGGTCTACGAAGGATTAAACGCGCCCGACACCATGAATAACGGTGATGAAATCGAGACAGTTGAAGAATTTTATGTAGGGGTAGGCGGGGCAATATGGACACCCTAAGGTTTTTGCCAACTTTACCTGGCAAGATGTCAAAAAAGTTTAGTTTTTTGATACACGTATCCTTTTAAAGTCTATTTAGCATCTATTGCATAAGAATGCTCACGAAGAAAAATGATTTATCCACTTCAAAAAATGTTATGAAAAATGTTAGTTTTTCATGACCGTCTTCAAGCATACGGGGCAGAATGGACACCCCCATGGGGCAATATGGACACCATGAGACTTTTACGAATTCCATACATTATTTACACCTATAAAGTCATTTCATTATAAAACAACTATTATGGATGAATAATACGCCGAAGTAGTTCATTTTTGTTCAGTTAATTTGAGTTCAGGCTGTTTTGGATAAAGCTTCGTTTTTGTCTGCATGTACAGCTGTGCCTAGAACAACTATTTTCCACTGCTGTCGTTTTTTGACCAATTTGTTTCACCCTATGTCTACTATAGTGAACATTTAACCGAAAATATACTGAAATCGAAGAATTTTGTTGGTTTGTGATTTAGGTTATATTTTTCCCTTGCCGCTTCTTTCAAAAAGGTGAGTGTCCATTTTGCCCCGGCAGCAGAAGATATTTCCAAACTTGATTTTTGATATAATAAAGAAGAAAATATAAACATGTAAAGCATGTAGATACATACAGCAAAACTTCTTGCATGTGTTCTAGAAATATCAGGTTTTAATCGACCTGCAATAAATTAATCACTAAATCTTATTTTAGATGGTGTGAAAATTATAATTTCCATGCACAAAAAACGGAGGACGCAACTTTTTCGTGTAAAATCAAGTATAATTTTAATTGCGAATGTTTTTTTCCTGAAACTACGTTTTAGACAAATGGACTATATTCTCAATTCATTAAAAGTTCAAAAAAGTTCGCATATTTCAAAATATTGAGGGTGTCCATTCTGCCCCAGGTGTCCATATTGCCCCGCCTACCCCTACTTGGGCTCACTGGTGACGGTGACCGCCGACAACGACACCAGCAGAGAAATTCAAAGACGCATTGTGGCAGGAAATCGAGCTTACTTTGGACTCCGCAGTACCCTACGGCCGGTCTAACGCTGATTAGACCGGTAGTCCTCTATGGGCACGAAGCATGGATCCTACGTGCCCTTGGGCTCGCCCTTGGGGTTTTCGAACGGAAGGTGCTGCGTACCATCTACGGCGGAGTGCAGATGAACCACGAGCTTAAGTTTAAGTTTAATGAACCACGAGCTTAAGCTTAAGAACCACAAATTTAAGTGACGGTTATCACACTGCTGAGAGAACAAACCATCATCCACACCGCGAAAATCGGGAGGCTACGGTGAGCGGATCATCAGGATGTCGGATCAGGACCCGATTGAAATGGTTCACGAGAGCACAAGAAGACGTGGTACGCAGCGCGTTTAGTGGGTCGATCAAGTGGAGGACCATTCGCGGACCCTGCGCAGAGTGCGAAACTGGAGACACACAGCCATACAGCAGAGGCCTTAGTCTGACCGTATACCATTCTCCTGAGTATCGGTGACCACGATATCGCCATCCTCGTCTCGAACTTCACATCCTTCCGCTTTGAATAATACTGTCATATTCTTGGCGCAAATCTTGCTGATGGAAAGCAGGTTCGTTGTCAAGTCCGGCACCATCTTAACATCTTTTATTTCTATTTTTTCTTCTTCCATGGAAGAGCTCTATAGAGCTTGAACTGCCACGAGAACTCAGGTTATCCTTTAGAAAAACCATTTCGAAAACATACACGAACTATGCCAAATGATTATTTCAAGCTTTGCCAGCTCTGGGCTCATAATTTCTTAAAAGAAATGGCAAACGCGTGTTTGCTGGTTAAGCTTTGAAGAACTAACGGACATGTTTTTTTTTCAGTTTACTACATCAAAACAAGTGGTTGCTACTAAGCGTGTGTAGGGTTACCAGAGATAACAATGAGCAAATCGTAGATTACTACTCCATACATTGCCTTCCATGTCTCCATCGTCCAGCTCGCTGAACTTTTTCAACACAGAAATCCTGGTGTACATCGTCGTTTTACGGTGATGGCCTTCCGGAGCTTACCATGTCTCACCAGACGTCTTACAGTTTCTGATGAGAGGATGTTGGCTATCATCGACAAGTACAGCAATCGTGGTACGAGCTTTTGTGTCTCCATCTTTCCAGTAGATACTTCCACAGTTATTAACGGAGATGACCACTTTGCAAGTGTTTTGTGTGGGTCAACGTTGTAGATAGAAAAATTAAAATGGTTCGTATCAACCCCAAAACAAAGCTTTTTCAATTTATGTTAGCGTCCAAAACAACTGTGCAAAATTTTGGAGCGATTGATTGCGTCCCCGTATTCCGCATTGCGATTGAAATTTGTATGAAAGTTAGTATGAGAAAACGTACTTTTTTGCATTTTACTCATAGGTTGAATTATTTGGACTAATACCGGGGCCGGATCACAACGTCCGAGGCCATACTGTCCCGGTCGTTAAGTCGCGTTTTTTCGCGAAATAACGTCCAAAAGGTTGGATGTGTCATTATATCCTATGTGCCTTCTTTCCTTGGACTTCGTGGCGTATCTGCATGTTCGGACGTTATGCCCCGTAAAAATGCGCCATGAAGTCCTGGGACATTATGGCCTCGGACGTTATGATACTGCGCCCTAATACCATGTAACTAATCACGTTAAAGTATAGCCTAGGATATGCCGAAAAACTTTGCCGAAGACCGCAAAGTGATCCGGTGCTTGCGAAAAAAGTTATTCGCTAGGTAACTTAGGCCAAAACTTGAGATTTTATTATTGATGTTATTCCTTTGCATCTCTCTCTCTCTCTCTTCTTGGCGTAACGTCCTCATTGGGACAAAGCCTGCTTCTCAGCTTATTGCGTTCTATGAGCACTTCCACAGTTATTAACTGAGAGCTTCCTCTGCCAATGACCATTTTGCATTCGTATATCGTGTGGCAGGCACGAAGATACTCTATACCCAAGGAAGTCAATGAAAATTCCTTTGCATGTTAAATGTTAAACACCACCTGACAATCTGTACGTTATAACTTTTTCACAAGTGCCGGATCACTTTGCGGTCTTCTGCAAAGTTTTACGGCATATCCTGGGTATTTTTTTTCTGTTCGGGTGAGCCACTGCGACCAGTATTTAGATCTTTTGTGGCATTACTCGTATCCTTAGTATTTAGTGCATGTCGTGCTACTCCATTGTCATTGAGAGGCAATGAAGCATCGATTTCGGTACAGTTCCTATTTTGTTATCCCAGAGGTGCAAAAAAGCGATTGCGATGAAAAGGTACCGTTAACATAGAGATTTAAATCCCAGTGAAAGAGCGCCCCTAATCAAACACAATCTGTTTGAATTCTGAGAAAAACAAAACGGTGGTACTGATATTTATCCATGCATCGGAACTCTAGCCCCATCCATGTCTTGCTTCTAATTTAGTCCCAGGACAACAAAGAAAAACCCGGGACTTTAGGCTAGTTGCAAAACTCTGTCAAATTAGAGAATGTGTTCTACAATAAGAACGCATGTGAGTCCTTGAATTACCAGAACTTAACAGACCTTGATAGGTTAGTACGCAGTTAGATACGTAAAGCATGTTTGTTTTCCTAACGTCAAGTGTAGTCTCGGATGGGCAAAGTCCGATTCTTTAACTATCAGTAAGGCAGAATAAATGCAATTTTAGTAACTGCCACCAGTAACAAGGACTTTGTACCATGAATCCTTATTACCAAAACACATTACCCCAACTGGACAAACCGGATGTCACTAGGGTTCGGTTTGGTAGATCTTTACCCGTAACGCAACACAAAAAGGTGATCCACCTACGTTCAAGGCTCCGTTAAAGATCGAGCATATTTTAAACCCCCTCAACCATTCATCCATCAGCACGGGTCGCCTGACACCTTGGATCGGGGTTCCCTGTTTGGTGGACTTTTACCCCCGGAACAGGTGGTCCGTAGTGTTATTCTTAGCCAATTGAGACAATGTTTGTTTTTACATAGGAAATTGAATTGTGAATTTTTATATGGAAATATTGGGCTCAAAAACTTTCAAGTTACTAATTGTTAATTTAACATAAGTTTTAATGTATTTTTCAGTTCATATAATGATCCTTTAGACTTTTGCTGGTGAATTATTAGTTAAACAACAATATTTCGTTTTTCTGGACTTTGAATTGTTAAGAAAATGAGTGTTGCAAGTCACCCCGTCTAGGTACAATATTTCAAAACATATGAATATAACAAAGATATTGTAATATTTTAAAATGGAAATTCATATAGCTCATTATGTATAGAATCCGCATATAGAATATTATTTTTGGGAAATTTTGTTTTCATTCTTTTGCAGGTAACGATTCGAGGCTCACATTTTTGTTACTTTTTCAGACTAATGTTAAATTTATGAATATTTTGTTGGAACTATTTTCATAAAAGTAAAAATCGTGGCTACTACTCAGATAGTATGTGGACTTTATAGTTCAACTGAGTTTTGGTATGTAAACGTCCGATTTTTATGTTTTGTTGATAAACATAGACAGAAGACAACAAGTGTTGCAAGTCACCCCGCCGTTGCAAGTCACCCCGTTTGACGGTACATCATATTCAGATTTAATATTATGCATTGCAAGAAAAAATGTCGTGCAAAGTCTGCAAAGTTGTGCAGAAACGCTAATAGATATTTATGCGCGGTTGCATTAAATCGCTTCTGTGTCTTCTGCGCGGTAAATCCTTAGCTAATATTCGCACTTATTGTAGAATACGTCTCCATCGGTTCGCTGATGTCTGTATGAATCACCTACAGCGCATATCTACTGCATGATGAGAGTTCTTCAGAAATGACAGCTTCGACCGTTCCCTTAACAACAACCGTTCTTCCTACAAACTTGCTGAGATTTACATGACTTAGCATACGGGATTCTATAACACTGTAATTAGCCCGACTACCACAAACCCGAATCTGACAAACTCCCACGAACTCTTTTTAGGATTCCTCCAGCAATTCCTACTTGTATTTTTAAGGAACTTTTCTAGGAATTGATTCAGTACTTCCTCCAGGAACTGCTTAGGGATTCCCTTAGTAATTCGTCTTGAAATTTCTAAGGATTCCTCCCGAATTGGTTCAAGAACTCCATCTGTGATTTCTTCAGGAATTATTTCTGGTATTCCTATACGAATTCCCTAAGAGATTCATCCACGAATTTCTTCAGGAATTACTCCAGAAAATCCTTTAGGGATTCCTTCAAAAAATCTTCCAGGATTTTTCCTAGGAATACCTTCTGAAATTTTTCCAGAAATTCCGCCAAGAAATCTTCCAGTATTCTCCACAAGAATTGCTACAGGCATTTCTCCAGGAATTGCACTATAAACTCCTCCAGGAACTTTTTTAGTGATTTTTCCAGGGAATTGCTCAGGGGATTTTTTCGGAAATTTCTCCCAGAGCACCTCTATAGATTCCCCCAGAAATTCATCAAGAAGTTGTTGAAGGAATTCCTTCCGAGATTCCATCAAGGATTCTGCCAGCAATTCCCAAAGGAGAATCTCCAGCAATTCCACCAGGCATTCCTCCAGGATTTTATCCAGGAATATCTCCAAGAACTATTCCTGGAAATCCTCCAGGAATTACTCCAAGAATTTCTTCAGGAATTTCTCTAGGAATTGATCCAGGAATTGCTCCAGGATATTGTTCAGAAATTATGTCAACAATTTCTGCAGGATTTTTTCCAGAAATTCTTCTGGAGATTTTTTTTTTAAATTCTTCCAGGAATACCCTCAGGAATGTTTCAGGGATTCCTCCAGAAAATCCTCCGAAGATTCCTCCAGGAAATCCTCCAGAAGTTCCTCTAAGGATTCTTCCTGGAAATCCTTTAGGGATTCCTTCATAAATTCTTCCAGGAAATTCTTGGAGGAATACCATCAGTAATTTTTCAGGGATTCCCCCAGAGACTTTTTTACAAACTTCTTCTAGATTTCCCCAGAGATTCCTTCGAGGATTTATCCAAGAATTCCTCCAGGGTTTACTCAAGGGATTTTTTTTTTCAAAAATAGAAAATAGAATAGAAATAGAAATCTCCCAGAATTTCTCTAGAAATTCATCCAGTAATCCATCCGAGAATTTCTCTTAGAGATTCCTCCAGAAATTCCCAAAGAAATACCTCTGGTAATTCCTCCAGGATTTTATCCAGGAATTTTTCCAGGAATAACCCCAGTAATTTCTTCAGGATCTTCCCCAGGAATTTCTCCTGGACATCTTTTAGAAATTATGTCAGCAATTCCTCTAGGTATTTCTCCAGGAATTTCTCCCGAGATTCCATCAGGAATCGCTTAAAGGATTCCTCCAGAGATTTCTCCATGAAAAATTTCTTCAGGAAATTCTTTGAAGATTCCTTCAGGAAATCCTCCAGAAGTTTCTGCAAAGATTCTTCCAGGAAATCCTCTAGGGATTTCTTCAGAAATTCATCAAGAATATTCTCCAGGAATTCCTTCAGGATTTTTTCAGGAGTTCC
The DNA here is from genome assembly GCF_035046485.1 of Aedes albopictus. Taxonomy (NCBI): domain Eukaryota; kingdom Metazoa; phylum Arthropoda; class Insecta; order Diptera; family Culicidae; genus Aedes; species Aedes albopictus. The sequence continues at coordinate 253,001,243 of NC_085138.1, read as the reverse complement.
TTCAGGTATTCGACCAGGGATTCTTCCAGAGATTCCTCCAGGGATTTCTTCACAAATTTCTTCAAGGATACCCCCAGGGATTCCTTCAGGAATTCCTTCGAGAATTTCTCCAAGAGCTCCACCAACAATTCTGCTAGAAATTCCTCCAGGAATCTCTCAAGGGATTCTTTTAGAAATAGAAAAATAACAAAAATAGAAACAGAAATCTCTCAGAATTCTTCTGGAGGTTCCTCTGGATATTCATCCAGTAATTCTTTCAAGAATTCCTCTAGAGATTCTTCCAGAAATTTCCACAGGAATACCACTAGGAACTCCTCCATTTATTCCTCCGGGATGTTATCTAGGAATTTCCCCTGAAACTTCTCCAGGAATACCTCCAGGAACACCTCCAGGAAATACCCCAGGAGTTTCTTCCGGAACTCCTTCCGGAATACTCCTGGCATCCTTCAGGAATTATGCCAGCAAATCGTCCAGGAATTTCTCCTGGAAATCCTCTTGGGATTTCTTCCTAGATTCTTCCAGGAAATTCTCCAGGAATACTTTGAGAAAATTTTCAGGGATTCCTCCAAACATTCCTCCAGGAATTACTTCAGGGATTTCTCCACGAATTTTTCGAGAGATATTTCCAAAGATTCCACCAGGGAATCCTCCAGAAATTCCTCTAAGGGTTCTTTCAGGAAATCCGCTTGGAATTTCTCAAGGTATTTTCAGAAATTTCTTCAGCAATTCCTCCCAGAATTCCTCTGGGGATTTTTTTCAGGAATTACTCCAAGAATTCACCCATAAAAAATGGCTAAAGGAAATTTTCCAGGAATTCCTGCTGGGTCTAATCCAAGAATTCCTCCAGGAATTACGCCAGGAATTGGCTCAGAAGTTTCTACAGGCATTCCTCCAAGCCTTCCTTCACAAATTTCTCTAAGATTTCCTCTAGAAATTTTTAAAAAGATTTTTTTTATGAAATTTTACTAGGGATTCCGCCCAGAATTCCTCCAGGAATTCCTCCAGAGTTTCCGCCAAGGAATCCTCCAGAAATTTATCTAGGATCTCTGCAGAAATTTCACTAGGTATTCCTTCCATAATTTATCCAGGAATTCGTACAGGTTTATTTTCTGAAATTCTCACAGCGATTCCTTCTGGAATTCAAAAATTTAAAAATTTCTGGAGGAATTTCTCCAGTATTGGAAGATAATTTAAAATGGACGCATACAGGAACCAGGAAATTCTAGGTTGATCCTCAAAAGAGTTCGTAATTTCCAAAAGAGTTCAGCTATAATTTCTGATGAATGTTTTGTTGACAAAAAATCAGAGCTAAATAACGCACGAGTGAATAAAAATTCTTAATCTTCCAGAAATTGGTCACCGCTACCAGCACCACGTTGATTTGTGTAGATCAGACGAGCTTTTCTTAACGTATTGTACAAAATACATCAGGGTAACTTATTATATTCAATTTCATCGTGTTGCGATTAGTTATAAAAGCTAGTAGGTACTCATCTATCATTAAGTTGGTAACAATTCGGTAACAATAGAAATTGGAAGAACAGTATATGTTCCAGAGAAGGAAAAACCTCTGCCGAATCTGTGAATTGTTTACGGTGCTAATAAGATTTGCGGTAATACATCTTGAAAGAATAGCCGATAACTTAAAGAAGGAAAAACCGCTAATGAAATTATTGATCAGTTATACCCATAATGCGTTTTATATCATTCGGGTTAGTGACTTTCAAGCTAGTGTCATACGGGCTAGTATTACAGAACCAATCGTGTGAACTTGTCAGCGCTCGGGCAGCGGACACTCAAGTAGGCCGAGATTAAAGGGGCCAATGTGCATCGCATTGTTATATAAATTCGTCGAAAGATGAGTACTTTCACAAATCCTTGGCCGCCCTCAATCAGCAATAATCTGGCACCGGAAATGCAGGCTTCGCAACGACCCTTGGGACAGCATCAGCGTTGTACCGATTCGACTGCATCGCTTCTTGGCCACTGGCTCTCACCACACTGCTATTTGTCTTTCGAAGATTATCTCTTTCTAGACAAATTTAAATACTAGCAGTTGATTCTTAGAAAAGCTATAAGTATCATAGCCAAGCAATATGAAACTATAAAACAAACAAAAACAAAAAAAAAATACTTCCGAACAACCCCAGTTGCCAATCCACAATGGTCCGAATCCACGTTTTAGCAGGAAAAAAATCCGTATCTCTGTTTTCGTTAATTCTAGGCATTTGGTGTCTTTAGAGAAGTTGTTTGAATTTGTTTGCCGCATCTTTTCCAAAAATTTTTGATTAGGGTGGTCCGCGTCTTAACTCAAATCTGGAATAGAACTTTTAAATTTTAAGTCATACGCGATCGAGTTCTTCAGCAAAGTTGTAGGCAATGCTATTTTGAGCAACTTTGCCGAATACGCCGCTTATGTAGCTCTTAATTTGAACATAGTAGGTCAATTTTAAGTTTTGACTTAGGGTGAGCCACCCAAAAACGGTTTTTTCACAATAACTTTTTTATTTGATTTTTTTCGAAGATGTGAGCTTCGGAGCATTTGAAGAGCAAGTAATGACGCATATTTGTTCTGAACATTTCACGTTGCTAGGTCTTGTCATTCAAATGTTATGGACAATTTTGACTTAAAAACAACGATGTCTTCAAATGCTTATATCTCTAGGAGCTGGTAAAATAAAAAAAGTTCTTTAAGCAGCATTTGGAAGGTCACATATAAAGCCAAATTTGGAGCAAAAATTACGAGAACGTTATTTTTTAAATTGGAATAAATCGACTCCAAAAATCCCCTTAAAAATTGAAAAAAACTACTTATAACTCATACAATTTCAAAGATAGAGTCAAAATGTCTTCCCAAAAAATGTAGGTTTTTACCATTCCTACAAGTTTTCCATACACGAGTTTTTTGCAAAACGTTAAACAAAAGCTTGAAATTTATATTTTGATTCTTAGGGGTACATGCTATGTTTTTCTAGGAAATCAGAACGATTATATTCTTTAAAAACAAATTATCAATTTCAAGCTTTTGTTTCACGTTTTACATAAAAGTCGTGTATGGAAAACTTTTAGGTATGGTAAAAACCCACATTTTTTCCGAAGACAGTTTGACTCTATCTTTAAAATTGTATGAGTTATATGTAGTTTTTCGATTTTTTAAGGGGATTTTTGGAGTCGATTTATTCCAATTTAAAAAATAACGTTCTTGTAATATTTGCTCCACATTTGGCTTTATATGTGACCTTCCAAATGCCGCTTAAAGAACTTTTTTTATTTTACCAGCTCCATGAGATATAAGCATTTGAAGACATCGTTGTTTTTAAGTCAAAATTACCCATAACTTTTGAATGACAAGACCTAACAACATGCAATGTTCAGAACAAATATGCGTCATTACTTGCTCTTCAAATGCTCCGAAGCTCACATCTTCGAAAAAAATCAAATAAAAAAGTTATTGCGAAAAAACCGTTTTTGGGTGGCTCACCCTAAGTCAAAACTTAAAATTGACCTACTATGTTCAAATTAAGAGCTAGATAAACGGCGTATTCAGCAAAGTTGCTCGAAATAGCATTGCCTACAACTTTGCTGAAGGACTCGATCGCGTATGACTTCAAATTAAAAAATTATTTTCCAGATTTGAGTTAGGATGAGGACCATCCTAATCAATTTTTTTGGAGAAGATGCAGCAAACAAATGCAAACAACTTCTCTGAAGACACCAAACGCCTAAAATTAACGAAAACAGAAATACGGATTTTTTTCCTGCTAAAATGTGGATTCGGACCATTGTGCAATCATTTCACAGTAAGAAAAATTCAGGCCAAACATTTCAATAGGTCCTATCTGCATTTGAGAGGCTCTCTTTGTTCACTTTCTCTTTCAATTATTGCAATGTAATGGAACACTTTTCAACTATTTTTGCAGTACAAATCAAAAGACGATTGTTTTGACCATCGTTCAATGCAAGGAGACAATCATAATACAAATAAACAGCTGAGATATTAACGAAAGAGAGGGAAACCAAAGAGAGGCTCTCTTCTGCAGATTGGACCTTTAGACATGTTTGGCCTGAATTATTGATTTTAAATTTATATACACAATGTACTCACTTCAGCAAATCCCCCGTCTTGGACCACCACTCGATCATGTAGACGACCTTCTCGTCCAGCGGCATGTGCGGGTCGATCTCGATGGGCCGATACTTGTGGAACAGTCGCTTGGTTTCCTCCAGCACGTACTCCGGCAGCGATCGGCACTCGTTGAACATCCCGAAGCTGGTCAGAATTTTCTCCCCATTCTCGAGCCTCTGCTTGGTGATTGTGTAATCGAAATCGGTCACCACCTGAAGCTTCCCGATGCCACCGGCCACCAGTTCGTTCAGCATGTGTTCCACCTTGCCGGGGTCACGGATCTTAACGTGGTCCCGATTCAGGATGGCCACATCGCCGAGTTGAAATCTCCGCTGACCCACCATGATGCCGCGACGAGCAAACTCCTGCCAGAAGCGAATTATTTTGCGTACTGAACGCGAGGCGAGAGCACACCGAGTGCAATGTCACACTTTTGTTTTCGCTGTGCTCTCAGTGTAGACTCAAAAGGGGGAGCAAGGCCAAAGCTAGGAGCGGCACCAGGATTGCTACCAACTTGTTTTATTTATAAACTTTTTGCAGGTTCTTTTCGACGTAGAGATTGTAGGCGTCGTTTGCACTCACTCAGACTAAACAACAGAACGAATGCAGACTGTGCTACGAACAGCTGAGCTCAATGCACTTTTCTCGGGACGTAGTTTACCTACGGATTGGGTTGCTGTTGTCACCCAGGAGCGCTACTTTCACCTGATGGCTTAACTGGCAGGGTGTGGCCAATGATCTCTATACGGGGGTAATTCGGGATGATAACGAAGCGATTGACTTTGTCTCCCGTCGAACAATGAATATTGTTCTCTCTTGCGGAACAGCAACACTGATAAGGATATAGCGCACTAGCGCAATGTTCTTCGACCAGCTATGATTCCCTCGTGCGAGCCCTTCCAGGTCAGTAATTTTGATCACAATCAGTTCAGCAACTCAACTTTTCCACATCTACTGATGATTTACCAAATGCACTTGTTTTGATCGAAAATCCCACACGCACCACTGGCAATGTTTTACTTTTTCTCATACGTGGTAAACACACTGATGGACCTGGACGACGAGGGAAAACTGGGCGGAAAAGCTGAAACTGGTGCCGTGTGGTGCGGTCAAACGAACAAAGAGTCACTGCTGCTGGCAAGCTGCTCACGTAAATATAAACAAAACTTTTGGCTGGTCGCTCATTTTTCCTCTGGTCTCTCCCGCGAAACGAAAAAGTCTTCTCTCGAGAGAGCGAACGGACACTCATCGGCCAGATTAAATGTCAAAAATGAGAGTTCGGGCGGGTTGTAGAAAAAATCGTTTTCACCCTAAAATGAAACAACACAGGCTTGTGTACAATGTACACAGGCTTGTGTACAATGTACACAGATTTGTGTACTACTAGATCAGCCTCCACCCCTGTGTCAAATGTACACAGTCACTTTTCTGGGTCTAGCGCTGGTATGGGAGCAAAGTTCATAACTAATTTTCTCTGAACGATGACATGCATTATCAGGAATCGATCAGTGCAAAAATAATTGTTAATTTTGTTTTCATGCCAGCGCTGGAGCCGGAAAAGTATCTGTGTACATTTGACACAGCGGTGAGGCTGATCTAGTAGTACACAAATCTGTGTAACTTCTGTAACCGTGTTGGTGCAGTTCGAGGTTCGAGTGCGAGGTACAGTCGACATTCGATTTCTGCAATCGCGCATCTCAGGGAACGTTCAAAAATTACGTCCAACATTTGGGGGAGGGGGGGGGTCTACAAAAGTGTGACACTACGTGTATTAGGTATAGGGAAAATGCGTGACAGAGGGGGGAGGGGGGGTCTAGAAATCCCAAAAATTGATGGACGTAATATTTGAATCTTCCCCAATAAATATTTACAGTGCCGATTCGTTCGTTGGGGGCTTGATATGGGCACAGCATCCCCGCATCCCCGTGTGTTTATATTGGAAAAGGTTCGCGTCTGCGCTGATTCGACCGTTGTTAAATTGGGGGGAGGGGGTTTTGAAACACCATGGTGCACTGTTACGTCGGTTCGTCGGTGGAACACAGTGTGGGCGGTCATGCTTCATTATTGCGGCGCTCATAATAAATCCACATTGGGCGGCGGCGATATGCCCGCGAGGAAATTCCCGCGATACAGACACTCAAAAAAATCGACACGATCGATTCATGTGTTTTGGCTTGTGAGCTGATTCGAAAACGTTCACGTTAGTCTGATGTGTTTTTCCAATGGATTTTGTGTATCCTACACGTTAGAATAATCTGATTCACCACATGGATCTCGCGGCAAAGCTTACATCACCGAATCAAATGTAACACACTTCAATATAATTTTTGTTACACTTGGAGTTCAAATAGCACTATCTTTAAAATGAATCCAATAGCCAAGACATTCATATCTTGTATGTAATATGATTGAAAATGAAGTAACTTTTCAATTGAATTTGCGCTACTGTTTTTTACAAATGCATTTCATTACTGACGACACATGAGCCATGAAAAAACCGTCAAACTTCAACGGTTGTTCAAAATGGCCAACCAACTGGTGGAGAACTCAACTGAGCTGCAGCTTACCCTCGTAAGTACAAAGCATTCCTACAAAATTGAATAAAAAGTTTCAATTTATATAGAACCAATTCGATTATTTGCTTCATAATTATCGTTTTTTACAGGCATTGCGTGTAAAATCCGTGGTCCAACCTGCGAAGTGAAACGGCGTCTAGCAGCTGCAAAGGACTTTTTCAGCCTTCCGTGACAAGACTGGTCACGTCGGCGAAGGGATTCGTCGGTAGAGAACCCGGGAGAGGTCGGCGGCTCCACGGCAGAATGCGCATAAGATAGCCACTAGCAACGGGGGTACTAGAAGCGATTGACCTAGTACCGGATCTAGTAGAATGCTTCATACGGCGAATTCAAATATCTATGTAAGTAATGCTTTAAATATATAAATTAATAAACAAATTATTATAACAATTAAAATCTTTGAGTTTAAATTAATACAAAGCATTTATCGCCTATGTGTGAAGTGCTCATATTTCGCGCAAGCTCTTTTTTGCCATCATGATTTAATTTTGAATAGCAAAGATGTGTTTTGAAAGTAATAGTAATATACATTGAACACATCATTTTAAATTCAAAACTTAAATTAAATCATGATGGTAAAACTATGAGCTTGCGTGAAATAAGGGCACTACACAGTATAATTATTGCATGGAGGACTGCATGAGCGGCACAACATGAAATCCATATGCTTCAAAACACAAAATTTATGTTCAGCATAATATGACATTTATGTGTTTACAAGTTGAAATGCAATTTTATTGACACACAAGAATCATGTGGGTTGTTTATAGATTGATACAAAAATTATGTTGGTGATTCAATATGTATCACACGTGACATTCGTGGGTTTTACAATTTGCGCAAATCAATATGTAAAACACATTACTCAGACGTGTCAATTTTTTTCAGTGGACGCAATGTCAAAATCGAACAGATACTGTCACCCACCCAGCAGCATCGCAGCAGCCTTCAGGCCGTTCATATCAAAACAAAAGTTAACACAATGGCAACTCAGGTGGCCAGAAATCGTAATAATATTTATCGCGACATTGATTCACTTATATGCATACGCATCACCTCGTCGACTTTGTGTTTAATAATCGGGATGTTATTTAGTGATGCTGCAGGGGGATACGGCTTCATCTTTTCCATTTCCACATTGCGTCTGTATCGCGTGCATCTGCTCGCGGCCATATCGCCGCAGCTTCATGTGGATTTGATATAAGCGCCGCATGTAGAATTTCTGACCATCAGGTCGCTCATAGTGGTGCGGTCATATTTTTGCAACTTGATGGAAAAGAAGAAGACTAACGCGTTTCGCGGATTTATCTTGCAAGGCACAATATTACAGGGCTCGGCAGAACGTCGAACTATAGAACGCAGAACAAGCAGACACGCAGTGCCTGGAAGAAACGCAATGAGAACAATGGAACAGCTGTGCCGTTCACAAGAAACACGGAAGTTCTATCAGAAGCACAACGCATCCCAACAAGGTTTCGTGCCGTGAGCCGAAATGTGCAGGGATAAGGACGGATGCATCTTGATGGACGGACATGAGGTGATCAACAGGTGGAAGCAGCACTAGCACGAACACCTGAATGGTATTATGACAGCAAATCAATCCTTGACCTTGGGAAACATTAAATGCACGCTGGTTATTTAGTAAACGATCCTTTATTGGCTACATGCATTCAGAAAATGCTTCACTCTAACTGGCATCTGCATCAGCAGAGGTTTCTTGCTCGGAAGTCATCGGAACCGAGTGGGTACGGTTGTGCTGCCTTAGATGATTCGTCGTACGGAAAAGTTTACCGCATATTTTACAATCGAACGGTTTCTCTCCTGTATGTATCCGCAGATGGTCCTTCAGGTACTCGCTGAAAGCACAAAAGAAGATCATAAATTCAACTACAAATGACTCTTTTGAAGATACCCTTACCCGACCAGGAAGGATTTCCCGCAGAATGCACAGATGAACTTCTTGACACCCAAATGTTTCTGCTTGTGTTTGTATAGATATTTGTTCGACTTGAATTCCTGGTCACACTGGTCACATTTGAAATTTTCGGTAGTATGCAGCTTTCGATGGGCATTCAGCACATCTCTTGTGCTAAAGATTTTTCCACAAATGTCACACGGATGACGGATCTGTAGATGTTCCCGTTCCTGATGCTGCCGTAAGTTTTCCTTCCGGCAGTATGTCTTATCGCAGCTATCGCACTTGAACGGCCGTCCCGTAGGATCATTATGGATCATTATGTGCTCCCGGAGGCCTCGTTTCAACACGATACCACAGATTGGACACTGGCGATGGTAAACGTAGCGTTTCTTTTTGCCTCCAATGACCTGCTTTTCGACCAGCTTAGCCCGATAGAATGTCTCTACTAGCGGAACTTGTTCCACTTTGATATCTAAACAACAACTCGCTGCACCGAAATTTTCATCCTCATGATCCTGTTTTAGTACATCTACGGGGTCCAGGGCCGGCTGCTCCCGATCCGAGGCCAGGTCCATCTCTTTCTGTTTAAGCAAATCAACGGCATCAGTCTGAACGAATATCTCCTGCTCCTCGTCATCTACGTTGTCCGATATCTATAACCAAGATCGAGCGTGTTGAGAGATTAACATTTAAGGCGAAACTGGAAGCATTTCCTCATTTTTTTGGTTTTTGATTTTTTATTAAATATCGCAGCAATATTTTCAAAATCGGTTTTCGTGCACATGTAGAGCATGGATCAAGGTATCTTCTGATTTTTTTTTTTGTGGTGGAAAAAGTTTTCCATTTTTGCAGAAACCATTTTTTTGTGAAATTATATTTAAAAATGGTTTCTGCGAAAAACGAAAAACATTTTCCACCACGAAACAAAAAAATCAGGAGATACACTCAGCCAAATAACCTTAAGATTTCCATAAGACCCACCTTATGAAACGGCCTTTAAATAATTCCTAATGAGTCGGATGAATTTCATAAGGTCACTCTATGGCGTAAAATCGTCTCACAGCTTGGCTTTTATTCATGTTTAGCAACATGATATTCTCAAGCGTCGGTAGCCGTGCGGATAAAACACGGGCTCGGTGATCCCGACGTTCATGGATCGAATCCAGTCTGCATCATTTTAAGATTTTTTTGCTCTTTTCATAAGTCTATCTTATGAGATTAGTCATGGCAAGCACGATCAATTTTCATAAGGTATTCTTATAGCATCCATAAGAATTAATTGGGTTGTTTAGTTAATAAAATATTGCTATTTGCTATAGCCTAATCGAAAGAGCTCGTTTTTCTGAGTATAACGTGATTTTATCGGATCCTAATACCTTTGTTTTGATGGGTAAATCAACAAAACAATTTTAATTTTTGTGGATAGAATGACAGTTGAATCGATAAAATGACAGTTCGACCCGAACAAAAAAAATTCCCCATACAAACTTTAAATGCATTTTAAAAATAGTTCCCGGAGTCCAAAACTTATGAAATTTTGGATTTCGCCTAATTTTTAGGCGGAGATTCCGATTATGCAATAATCCGGATACCCCTAAAGAACCCAATTATAGCAAATTTTCATAAGGTATTTCGATGAATTTCGCTAGTTTTTTTCGCTGAGTGTACCCTTGGAGATACCTTGATCCATACTCTGCAATTTGCAAACTGCAAAATTGTTGCAAATCGGACTTGTAGTTAGAAAGCGTTGCAGTTGGGTTTTTTTTTTAATTTAGAAACGGCCAAGGGCTGAACTGCCCCCATTCGCACAAAAGTCCCATGTGAATAGGAAACCCAGCAAACATGGGACTGTTATGCGAATAGGGGCAGTGAAAGTCTCTTAAATAAAGATAAATCAATCAATCAATTTAGAAAAAATCAATGATTTTTTTATTTTTATACGGAAGAGCACCTTTTTTTGCGCCACTATGATTTTTTTCAGATTTTTTGAACTTTATTTTGATACCTAAAATCTATTTCAAATACATTTTTTATAATCTCCTTTTGACAGCTGAGCAACCGCTTGACAGCTCGGCCCAGTACAAAATGCGCTGCCCATACAAACTTTGAATAATTGAATTATTGATTTTTAAATAGGTTCCCGGGCATAAAAATTAATGAAAATTTGGGTTTCGGCTCAGTTTGACATGCAGATTCAGAATATGAAATTACCTCAACGCCGCTAAAGAAACCAGTGACCAAATGACTGCACCGTGTTGGTATTTTTGCACGGAAATATTTAAACCTGAACCACTGTGAGACAACAAGGCGCGCACTTACCGTCACTACCGTGGAATCCACGAAGACTTTCTCCGCCTCCTCGAGTACGTCGATGGGACAATCTTGCAGCCGTTCCAGCAGCTGGTACGACTCCTCACATTTTAACCGGAACCGATGCCAATTCCGGAGCATTTCTGCACACGAACCACAGATCAAGTTCGGCAGACCGTCGTCGTGGCTCACCGGTATGTAAGCTGGACGAAGCACTTCTTCCACTTCGGAATTCAGCTCCTCACTGCCATCGACAAAGATCTCCTGCAACTTCTCCGACTCCAAACAGCACCGGCACACCGAGCTGACATCGTTTATAACAATCGCGTAGTCTTTGGACGGAAAAGATTCCATATTTTTCAATTTTTTTGACGAAAACGAAATAAAACCTCGCGAATGTTTACCACTTGAAGATGCACTGAACTGAAATGTGTCAACAAAAATCAGCTGGGCGATTCACACAAGTAACTCACTCTCTGAGAACTTCGAGTTCCCCCTCGCCAAAAGTGATCTAAAATCGCGCAATTTTGACGTTTCACGCATTCGCTTCAGTTTGTTTTTTGTTTGTTCCTGGAGTGGACGAGAGTGCGTAAACAAAAAGTAGAAATTTTGTGATATTTTGGGACCCGCAGGCACCATGATACGACCCAACCGGTCTCAGTTCGATCAAATTTGCCGGTTGTGCCTTGATGGGACGGATTTGGTCAATATCTTTGAGCGGCACCCGAAGACGCAGAGGGAATCGCTGAGCTTGCTGGTCCGCGAGACGGTTGAGATGCTTGGGTTGGTGGTGAGTACCCGATTAAAAGTTTTTTGTTTCTGCACAGTGAAATCTTTTAGAAAATGTGTGGTAAAAATTGTGGAAGATGCTTTAACAACAGACAAGATGTTAGTTCCTCAAAATAGCGGCCTGGTGGTTTACACACATTTCGTTAGCTTAAAAGTCTGTTATCTGTGAGTAAACGTACGATAACTGCAAATACTTTTACCACAGACAAACAGACGTATCACTTGGAAAAAAGTGATATTAAAATCATCGTCAGAAAAGCATAATCGTCTAATGCTAATTACTCTGTGTTTTGCAAATGCACTGAGTAGGGTAACCAATATAATTTGGACCCCCATATATTTTGGACCCCCTGTGTCCTTTTACCACAACTTTCACAGGTTTAATGATGAGATGACGAAAATTTTTAGAATCATTCGCTAAATAAGATCGCTCTGCACGGGCAGCAATCATTTCCTCACTGGAAATATCCTTATTTGCCTTGAAATTATTTTTTGCCAAGCTTATCATCCGTGCGAGTATCGCATCATGTTTACAAAGGAGATTGCGGTGCTGAGGAAACTTGCAGATGTAAACAAAAACGTTTATCATTCTAGCGCAATAAATTCGCAAAGTTCGTCTAATCAGCCTTTGTCAATCGAGTAATTAGGATATGATCCAGCATATTCAAGCGGCAAATTCTTCCAAAATAGTTTCAAACGAGTTTAAACACCGGGTGTCCAAAATATATACTGAAGAGGGTCCAAAATATATTGGGGTGTCCAAAACAGTGAAAACTGATGCTTCAAAAATAAGTTATTTTTCATCAAATTTTCAGCCAGAAATGACCTTGTGGGTGTTTTTAACGGACATTGGAGGCTTTTACGAACATACTAACATCATCATTATTAAATACCCTCTGAATCTGTTTGATTTTGAATTAAATTAAAACCAATGTCCTCTAGGGGTCCAAAATTCAACCGTTACCCTAGATGAACGTAGAAAACGTTGCGAGTGCCATGAGTCATTTGCGAACTACAGAATATTTGAATAGTCCGTTAAAAATGGAAACGATGGGAAGTGGGCAGAGTGAGACGTCTGTTTGTGCTTCAACGTAAGTCCTCATAGTGTTACTGTTATTTTACTTTTCAAAGGAAGATATACAATATGTTAATTATTCATACATATGTACATACATATGTATATAACTATTATTACTACCAAATTTTTATTTATTTTCTGGATGTTCTTTTACAGATTGAAACAGACGATGGATTTCCTAAGAAAATTTGTATCCGCTGTAAAGACTTTTTACGGCAGTTGTACAAATTCAAAAATCAATGCCAAGAAGCAAGTGATTTGCTTGCTGAAGCATTATCCTTCTCATCGCCGCGGGAAACGACACCATCACCGCCTCCACCTATTGAGTTATCAGAATCAACCACATCATTGCCTGTATCTCCATCATCACCGCCACTGCAAACTGTTGAAATAGAGCAACATGAAGGAATATCTCCAAAATCCCCATCACCAAAACCGCAAATCATTCCGGCAGCTACTCTCGTAAAACGAGAATACATTCGACAGCCTTCGCCTGTATCGTCAATCTCGGAAGCCGAATCGACCGAACAAGATACTACTCCATCAGTACCAGTACAACCGGAACCAGTTTCTCCCCCGGAAGCAGATTCAAACAGTACTTTCCTACTAACGAATGTCGATATTAAAGTCGAAATAGCACATCCTCCCGAGCATCTTGAAGACGCCGACGACTGTTCTGAAGAATATTACGAATACTTAGAGCCCGAACCAGAAGATATTGAAGAAGAAGTTGTAACTGATGACACAATGCACATACAGCATGAGGAGACGTGCACTGCAGATGATCAGGAGGAATCCTCAGTGGTTCAGTATGCCTCTGATATTGACCAAGCAGAAGAGGAAGAAGCAGAAGAAACTGAAACGGAAAATGAATGGAATACGGTCTCTGATATGAAATCCTCACAATCGAACTTAACAAAACACGGCAAAGGCCAAGTGTGTCCAATTTGCGGTCAAAGTTCCACTTGCCTAAAGTATCACATGATGTGCCACACCGGTGAGCGGCCGTACTCCTGCAAATATTGCGAAAAGTCGTTTCGGACGAGCACAAAGCTGAACATTCACGTGAACGGTGTTCACCTGAAGGTTAGGAAGTACGAGTGTGAAATTTGCGACAAGAAATTCCTGGATGCCGGAAATTTGCGAAACCACATGGTGACTCACGGCGGGGAGCGGAAGTTCGTCTGCGATTTTGAAGGATGCGGCAAATCCTTCGCTCTGCAAGGCACGTTGACGGTACACAAAAAAGTGCACACCCAGGATAAGCAGTTCGGTTGCGAGTTCTGCTCCAAAACGTTTTTGTATAAGTAAGCTCGGTGTAATGCCGGATAAGGTTCGTGTTGCTAAACTTTATTCCCATTTTTAGGTGGTTACTGGTGAAACATCACCGGACACATACGGGCGAAAGGCCATATGAATGTGACATTTGTAGTAAAAGGTTTTCCACAATCACGCACATGCATACCCACAAGAAGACCCATGATCCGGAGAGGGAAAAACAGAGAAGGAAACGGAAGCAGCCGGTTGATGATTTCTAAATAGAATAGGTTTTTGACAATTTTGCTTGTTTATGTGAAAATAACTATTTTTCTGCAAATTAAAAATGATTTAGCTTTTTAATTTAAATGTTTTTGGTTATTATGGTGTTTGGAAGCTATCGATGGATTTGAATTTCATATTATGATGTTATGATTGCAACTCATAGCAACGCCTTGGCAACCAAGGGGAATGAAATAGGGCACTGCATTATTTTGATTTTGTATGGGATTTTGACGTATCTTGGCCTTGTTGTTTACACTATTTCTGTAAGAGTGAAAGAGAAAGAGAGAATTTCATGCAGTGCCCTATATCGTTTTCTAACCGGAAAAGCCGCGTTTATCCGTTCCTGGCCGTCGTTAACCGGTGCTAACTGAGCAGCAGTTAGACGCGGTTAACGATAGTTAGAAACGGATAAATGCGGATTTTTCTGCTTAGCAGAGGAAGTGTCATTCCCCCTGAGATTGCTCAATAAACCCACTATCGGCTATTCGACGTTTGATATTGTCGGGCCGCCACCAAACCGGACTTCGCACAATCAAGTCGCGACGCGACCCAACTCGCGAAGTTTTTTAATCATGTCAAAAGTAGTGCGCATCCTTCCCGTTGTTATCAGCAACACAGCGCACTATAGATGCGAAACAGTTGCGACACTTGTGGACTAAGAAAATGGCATTTTTTGATTGAATGTCGGTCTTGATTCCAACCGGATAGACAATATTCTTTCTCATTGCCCCATGGAGAGAATAGGGTGGTGGTGCGACAGCTTCAAAACTGTTGCACTTACAAGACTTTAAGTTAAGAAGCATTACATTTAGAGCGTTTATAGATATTGCACGTCTACTTTAATCCAACTTGAGGTAAAATCTGCATTATAGCGGCTACCATAATGTCTAGGGAAATGTCACTACCTTTGCTAACCGGAAAAATCCGCATTTACCCGTTGCTAACCGTCGTTAACCGCTTCTAACTGCTGCTTAGGTAGCAGCGATTATCAACGGTTAGGAACGGATAACTGCGGATTTGCCAGCTAGAAAAGGGTATGTCATTCCCCTTGCATAATGTTGGAACAACACCAAATTTTGTCTAAAATTGAGTCATGTTTTACCCACTGTGCCGCAAAACTGAATGTGATCTAATTGGAACATTCTAGCAATGGGCACAAAATGACTTGGGCACAAGCGAAACGTCTCCGTCTATCACATCAAACTGTCATCACCCGTGTTTGTTTATTGTTGTTTTGATTTCGTTAAAAATCGTCGTCTCAGGATTTTTCTGATAATTTTTAGTAATTTCGCGACAAATTGTGGTGCAAAACAAGTGGTTTTCCGATTTTTTGTTGTATCATTTCCCTGGTGCTGAAAGCAAACCACCGCCATGGGCAAGGGCAAAGCGGAAGCGGGCACGCCCAAGTACCTGGCCAACAAGATGAAAGCCAAGGGTCTGCAGAAGCTGCGCTGGTACTGCCAGATGTGCCAGAAGCAGTGCCGCGATGAAAACGGCTTCAAATGCCACACGATGAGCGAATCGCACCAGAGGCAGATTCTACTGTTTGCCGACAATGCCGGACGGTTTATCGACAGCTTCTCGTCGGAGTTTATGACCGGCTATTTGCAGATCCTCCGGCGGCAATTCGGAACCAAACGGGTGGCTGCCAACAAGGTGTACCAGGAATACATTTCCGATCGGCACCATCTGCACATGAACTCGACCAAATGGCACTCGTTGTCGGAGTTTGTGAAGTTTCTCGGGAGGAATGGCCACTGCGTGGCGGATGAAACGGAGAAGGGTTGGTTCATTACGTACATCGATCGGGATCCGGAAACGTTGGCCATGCAGGAGAAAATGGCCAAGAAGCAAAAAATGGACAAGGATGACGAGGAGCGACTGGCGGAATTTATCGAGGAACAGGTTCGCCGAGGGCACAAGGAAGAGGAACCTAGCAGCTCGACGTCCTACACGGAGCTGAAGCGCGACAATGAGGAGGAAACCATAAAACTTAACCTGAAGCTTGGAACCACCATCAAGGTGGAAAGCAAACCGATCAAGCTGGAGAAACGACCGTTTGAGACGGCCGCCGATGAGGACAGAAAGGAAAAGAAGTTTAAACCCGGCAGTTCTTCGTCAGGTGTATTCAAAAAGCCATCAGCTCTGGATGAACTGATTCGGGAGGAGGAAATTAAGAAGGAAAAAACCAATCGTAAGGATTACTGGCTCGCGGAAGGGATCGTGGTGAAGCTGGTGTCCAAATCGCTGGGGGAAAAGTTTTACAAAGAAAAGGGTGTTGTACTGGATGTGATTGATCGATACAGAGCAAAGATCAAACTGCTGGAAACTGGGGACAAACTGAAGGTTGATCAGGTAAGTTAATTTTCTTTTATCAGATTTTTTAAAAGTGCTCATAGTACAATAAGTACATAAACAAATCTTCAACCAGATTTTCATTAATTTTTCAATATCATGTCGGCATATTTTTGACTGATCCAGCTGCATCGAGGTTAAAGTTTGATTCGAAAGGTAAAGAGTTATGAGGTACAAGATTTGTAAAAAAGTCCAATATTTTATGCTTCGACTAAATTTTGAGATGGGAGCGACCACAAATATGTTTATTAGCTTCCAACTGCAATTGCAAGTAAATCAGAGTTTTTAGGTTTGAGTCAAATGTTAAACTTCGCTATTTGTTCATCATATATGAAAAGTATACTAAATTTGCTTGTACGAAATGTATGCGTTATACCTGTTTGGGTACATTTTTCACCATAAATCATATTTTTCTTAATATTGGGTAAAATATAAAATTTTCGCCTAATAGAAGTTTTTCCATACAAAATTCGATACAAATGTTCAACAAATCAAGAAGAATCAGTCAGTAAACAATCAAACATAGCCTAAATAATCATACATATATGCAAATTTATTGATCTTAATGAAGAACTTGTTTGACTTTTGTCGCGAAATTTTGATTTCTGGCCCATAGTGCGGTGTAGATACTGTCGAAGGCAGCCATTGCCTGAACGGACCTGTGTCAGGCGAAATGTTACTTTCCCATGGCGCCTGTTAATCAAACCAACTGCGATTCTGCTCGTTCGACATTTTATGTTGGTTCGTCGATCCGGGAAATCGTGAACCGTTCTCACTTTTTGGGTTCGCGTGCGCGTGAGCAAAGATTGTGTTTGATTCGAACCAAAAAACCCCAAAAAACACGTCAGGCGCATGATGCTTTCCACCACTGGACATATCCTTTTCTAACCGAAAAATCTGCATTTATCCGTTCCTCCGTCGCTAACCGCTGCTAATCAGGCTGCTAACTGAGCAGCAGTTAGTCGCGGTTAACGACGGTTAGCAACGAATATATGCGGATTTTTCCGGTTAGCAAAGGAACCCGAATAAAAAATACATCAGAAAAACCGAACTTTGTATTATAACAGTACTATTTAGAATCATATTTTTACAATACACGCTTATCTGAAACTACCTATCGACTGGGTCGACTCTACCCGGATTATCATGTTATTCGTAGTTGTCAAAATCCGGGTAACCGTTGTCACATCAGAAGAGTAAGCTTCACCCTGATTTTGGGTAAACGAGTCTTGATGAAAATCTTAATACCCATTTTTGTCTATTGTGTGCTGCTGTCACAATCTGGGTAACCATCCGGGTAAATGGGACTTGAAAAAAATCTCAACGTCTGCGGCGTCCGGTAAAGAGGAGTAAAGCGGAGTGCAAAAAATCAGTCTTCGGAAGATCTCTGGGGAATTTTAGACGACGGAAGCTACAAACTATGGACTGGTAAGAGTTCTGGCGGTATCTTTTTCATAATGAAATGCTTCATAGCTATCCTATTTTCAGGCAGCAACAGGGAAGTCGACATCTTTCCCGTCGGTCATCCGGAAACTCCTCCATTCATGATAATAACACAGACAAACAGACGTAACACTCTTCAAAACGGCTTGGCACATGCATTTAACGATCAATTCAAATGTCATTTAGTTTGCGCGATCGTTCCACCAGATGCGCTAGTGTTCGATCGCTTTGACGTTTGCCAGTGTACACGTTGCTGAATGATGCAAACGAAAATTACAGCCAATTTGTGTAGTGGTGTGCGTGTCAGCAAAACGTCAAATCGAAATCCATCATGGCCGACAGTGTCGCGCGCGGTTCTACCAACAGGTGGCAGTGTGCTCAAGAAAATGACACCGGGCAAAAGTTTTTGATGAATTTCCTCTAAGAGTTACGTCTGTTTGTCTGTGATAATAATAACATTTCAAGTGGTTACGTGTAAAATATGTGAAATAAATGCTTAAATTTACATGGCAAAATCCTATCTTGAGTGTTTTATTTTATTATTTTTATTATGGGGTAATTATTCGAGTCCACTGCATGCATTCGCTTACTCATTTATATAAAAATGGGTATGATGAGAAACGCCAAAATCTGAGTAACATTTACCCAGATTTTGCAGCTAACATCGATAACCCAGATTTGAGTAAAGGTGCCTTTACTCAGATTAGAGTAACTGCAGTTTTGCTCAGTCTGGGTCGCTTTGACACCAATCTGGGTAACTGAGGGTTAGCGTGTAGACAGCTCTGTAAAAATAAAAATACAAAAACAATAAAATGTAATGTAGACACCATACAGTGAATGGTAAATAAGATTTTTACAATATATTATACAGGTTGTTAAGTATCGTAACAATACAAAAAAATATTTTTTTTTTGTAAATGAATTGTTCTAAATACTGATACGTGGGTTTTAATATACCGTACATTGTATGGTACATGTATGGTTTCAAACAATAAAATGAACTGTAAATATATGAATATATGCATGAAGTGGGTGACGAGGTACATAAGTATCATTACAGCGTGCTTAACCGTTGTTGCAATATTAAGGCTCCACTTTGACTAAAGTTTGAAATACATAACAACTCATGAGAAGACTGCCAAGTTCGAATCAAACATAAGTTCGGTTAAAAAGCGAACCCGCAGACGAACCTATATTAGAAGTCGTTTCAGTGTCCAGTCCAGTCCATATGTTAAAGATGGCTTTACGTCAAAGATAAATTTCGTCAATCCAGGGAGTCCATTCAAATTCAGTTTTCCGACTCCCGGATTTTTCCCGGGTATAGACTAACTTATAAATTAACGCAAATTATTGTTTTAGTTAGGACACTACTCAGTGCATTTTTATACACAGTTTTAACATGGTCTATAACTTTATACCGTCTACCCCCGTTCGTTTGAACGGCACCTCATGCAAACCAACGAGGTTCATTTTTAATTTGAACGTCTAGCAACTCTGTTAGCATCGAAAAATACACTACTGGAAACCTGATTTGGTGTTTTGTTTTGGTTCTGCGTTCCGTTTCACACCGTTCCATTAGCAGAATGACGTTTAAACCATTTTTAGTTTGAACGATGTGCAGATCAGAGGGGGTCAAACTAAAAAGTGTTCAGATTACATGCGGACAAACCAACGAGGGTAGACGGTATGAGTTTTAAGGATTTACTGACTAAATTATGATTTGGAAAAGCTAACTAGTGGAAGTTGTACGAAAATATTTTTGAAATTATGTTACTGTGCCTGATTTTTTGCAAATTTTTTTGATGAACCAAGTTCATCAGAGAAAATCATGAATCAATTACAACATTTTGTGAAAATCTCTAAGTGTATTTTTGACCTGCTTTCATCGTCATTTCAAACAATTTACTTGCTATTGACACCGATTTTCTCCATATTTTATAGAAAAACTTTTGAGTTCTTCTCCAATAATATCTCGAGGACATTAAACATGTCTTCATTCAGGAAGTACTCCATGGGTTCTGCCACAAAATCTCCCAAAAGTTACACCTGTAAATGATTTAAAAAAACTGTGGTTGCCTAATATTGTTGTAGAAATATCAGGGATTCTATAGAATACTCTTTTGGGGATTCAATAATGCATCCAGAAAGTCACATTTCTTCGATAAACTTTTAAAAAATTTCCACCGATACTGTTGAAGATTCTTCTACTGTACTCAGGAAATCTGACAGAAATTTGATAGCGGATTTCATCAGAGTCTTTCAGTAGTTTTTTTTAATTCCTATAATTTCCTGTACTTATCCTTCAGATTTTTATTTGAGTTTGACTAAAGCTCCTTCAAAACTCCGTACAGAAGCGAAAAGGCATAATTTCGCTGTCGAGGATTTCTCAAGAATTCTCTCCTTGACTTCTGCCAAAGGGATTCAATTTAAGGGATCTGGCAGAAATTATATAGATTCCCACCACAGATAAACAGACGTAACACTCTAATCATTCCCATCGTGCACCAATTTAACGGTGTATTTAAAAAAATGATAGTCGGCCAACTGCCCATCCGTGGCGCTCGCATCGATTTTGTTCGTGTTTGACTTTGCCAACTACCGCCACCTAAATCATAGTTGGCCAAACCTAGATAGTATTGGGCGATCATATTTCCGTGACTATGACTTGAATCGAAAAATGTTTCAAGTGTTACGTCTATTTGTCTGTGACTCCACTAATAATGCCATTAAAATTCCTCCATAACTGACACATTTTGTTTCAAACGTAAAAATCTCTTTGCCAGAAGTAACGTCAGCAGGTTTACAGAGTTCTGCAGGAATTCCGAGAGGGCCATCATGGACTTCTTCGATATGTTCGATAGAATCCTGCTGTCGTAATTTTTATAGCAAAACTCAAAAAGTTCTTCGGGAAATCTTCCAGAAATCTGAAAATTTTGCCTAAGAAGTGTTCACATTTCATGAACTTATCAAGGTTCAACAGAAACCACAAAAATTCCTGAGAGGCTGCCTGTCTAAAAAAAAGTCAGCCGGCAACTCTATTAATGTAATTACCTATCATTCTATTCAAGACTTGCTCTAATCTTGTCACTAATAGAGTAAAGACTGACACAATAAAGATTTTTCCCGGTGCCTTTTACAATTATCCGCGTTTTCCCGTATTTTTCCTGGTGATTTTTCCCGTATTTCTCGGATGGATGGACACCCTGTCAATCGCATTTGATTCGGTTGTAGCCGAAGGCTAGTTTACATGAGAGAAGGACAGAAAACTCCTTCAAATGCAAATACAGAAAAAACATATTGTTGAACTCATCCACTGATTTACGGTAATCTGACCTGCGTCTTTCTTGGTTGACCTACATTCGTATTCCTCTTATCGCACTCTACATACTTAGCCCGCCATATCTCTTCAATTTGCAGTCCTTAGAACACCTCGTTTATCACTTATTTAAACATTTTATTGACTTTAAATAGATTTTTCAAGTTATTCACTTTTTACTCTTTCCTTTCCTTTGCATAAAAAGTCACGAACATGAACTAAACAAAGTACGGAAAAATCTAAAACTGAATAAATAATTAAAAATGAACGGAAAAATAATATTTCGCAAAGGCGAATGGTTCGAATAAGAAAAACAGTATAATATATTGTCTCATAAACATCGGATGTAAATGTATAGTAGCTACAATGTGCACAGCTTTTAGCGAACCATTCCATTACAATACACTTTTTTGTAACTGGTACACTGTATGGTGCAGGAATGGTTTTCACCAAACACCCTATGATTAGTTTTTATCTGGGAAGTGCCATTCCCGCTGGCCTTACAATGGTTCTCAACCCCCTGTTCCCTTCCATTTGGGACGGGCCAGCCTTTTCAGGCCCACCCTTCCTGAATAAAAATTCCAATACAAATACAATACATAACAATAATACTACATTACATTCTAATGCCAACAATTCATTCTATTGTTATTGTATGGTTATACAAATTTGAAACAATAGCAAAACAATAAAATGTATGGTTTGCGTTTAAGATTTGTTCGAGAAAAAAATAATTTTTGTATTGTTACGATATTTAACAACCTGTACAGTATATCGTAAAAAGTTCATTTGCAATACATTTTATGGTCTTTTTTATGGTATCTACAATGAAATGTATTGTAATGTAACAATACAATAAATTGTATTTGTATTTGACATTTTTACGAGGGCTCCCAGCTTTCCAGGACATGCCGGCATTTCTGTCGACCTTAGGGGTTGGTATTCTCCTAGCCTGAAGGCTGCCGCACCCGCTTCTGCGAGTGCTTATCACCAGCAGTCGCATCCGCCACAGCTTTTGGGCTTCCTGCGAAAGCGAAGGCCTGTGTGGGTAGACTGCGTAACCTTTACTTTCACCGGTTCCGTCGCTGCTGCAGTTTTCACGAGTCTCACGTGAGTCTGCTTGGCATCTTCCCTTCCATCAAATTACGAGGTCTCAACAGGGCCGTTTTCAGTCCTTACTTTTGGACTTCGTGGACACAAAGTCGATGATTTTGCCAAGCTGCTGCTCAGCCACCTCTATCGCGGACAGCCCTTTTCTCTTTTGGTTGATGACCCTCATCAACCACGCTCTGTCCAATATCTCCACCGGCAGGCTAGTCGGGGAATGCCTCCTCGCTTCTCTTTAATGGAGACCTCGCCAACCCGCTTCATGCGAAGGGGTTAGCCTCACCACTGCTTGATTTGTTTTATTTAAACTTGACTTCGTAGTTAATCTCACTAGTAGCACGGGAAAAGAGGTCCACCACACCACCGTAGAGGTGTGCGCCGATTTGAAATCTGCACTTTTTTGGCCGGCGGCGGCGGCGTGAAACGGCGTGGTCATAATTTTTACATTTTTTGTTAATTCCGTTAATAAATATCAGTTTATTTTTCATTTTTTAGTAACTCATTATTTTGAAGATGCAATGACATGTTTATAGTTACGGTTAAGTTATTTTTTTTATTTTCACATGTTTTTTGAAAATTTATTGAAATAATTGTTATGTTGAAACAGCTGCCCAAAAAATTATCCAGAATGACCTTCGAAAAGAACTTCCGGAAGAAATTCTAGAGGAATTCCCGAATAACCTCTTTAAGGAATTCCCGAAGGAACTCGTAGAGGCATTCCTCTAGGTGCACCCAGAGGAATTCCCGGATGAACTTCTAAACGAATTTCCAAAAGAGCATTTAAAAGAATTCCCTGATAAACTCTTAGAGGAACGTTTGGGGAAACTTCTGGAAGAATTCCGGAAACAAATCTTAGAAGAACTCTTAGAGAATTTGCCGGAGGAACTCTAGGAGGAATTTCCAGAGGAATTCTTAGGAATTACCGGTGGAACTTATAGAAGAATTCTCGGAGGAAATTCCGGGCATTCCTTGTGAAACTCCTAGAAATATTTTTAAAGTAACTAGTAAAGTAATTGCCAAAGGAATTTTCGGAGGAACTCGTAGAGAAATTGCCGAAGAAATTCGAAAAGGAATTCAAGGAGGAACTCATAGAGAAATTACCAGAGGTATTCATAGATGAGTTCTCGGATGAACTCTTAATGGATTTCCCGGAAGAATTTCTTGAGGAATTCCCAGCCGGATTTCTAGAGCAACTCCCGATGGAACTCCTAGAAGAATTCCCAAGAAATTCGTGAAGAAATTCCCGGAAGAACTCGTAGAGAAATTCCCGGATGTACTCAGATACTTCTAGAGAAATTCCTGGGAGAACTCCTAGAGGAACGTTTGGAGAAATTCTTAAAGGATTTCTTGAAGGAATCTTCTGGCATACCCAGTGAAAGTTCTAGATAAAACTTATATAGCAACTCGTGGTGAAATTGCCTGGGGAATTTCTTCCCGGTGAAACTCTTAAAGATGATTCCGAAGATATTCGAACTCCCGGAAGCACTTGTAGACGAGTTCCCGGAAGAATTTCTAGAGGAATTCCCGGAAGAACTTTTAGAGAAAGTCACGGTGAAACTCTTAGTGTAATTCCCCGAAGGAACTCTGAAGGGAAGGAATTCCCGGAAGAATTCTTAGAGGCAACCCTAGAGAAATTCCCACAGGAAATTCTAGATGAATGTTCGGAGAAACTTCTGGAAGAATTACCAGGCGAACTCTTAAAGAAACTCATGGTAGAATTCCAGGAGGAACTGCTACAGAACTTGCCGGAAGAACTCGGAGGAAACTTCTGGTATTTCCAGTGCAATTTATATGAACTTTTAAAGGAATTCCTGTAGAAATTCGTTAAGGAATTCCCGGATGAACTCGTTGAAGAACTCGTGGAGGAATTCCCGCAGGTGCTCCTAGAGGAATTGTGTGTATTTGGTTTTGAAGAGGGACTTTAACCTAGTGGTCATTCGTCCCTCTGTCCTAGAGGAATTGCCGGATGATCTCCTAAAGGAATTCCCTGGAAATACTTCTAGACTTCTAGATAAATTCCTGGAGGATCTCCTAAAAAAATACCAGTAGTAACTCTTAGAGGAATTTCTAGAGGAAGTACTACAAAAAGTTTCAGTGAAACTTCTGTAGCAATGACCGAAGAAACTCCTAGAGAATGTCTCGGAGAAAACCCTCGGATTTCCCGAAGGACCTTCTAGAGTTCCCGGAGGAACTCTTAGCGGAATGCTTGGCGAAACTGCTGGAAGAATTCGCAAAAGAGTTGCTGGAGAAATTTCATCTCTTCTGGAGATGAACACGACAACAACATTTTTTTTTTTCAGAATCACCAGAATTTTCTTCAATCTTCGGAATCCCTAGATTCTTTTTTCAGCCATCAGTTATCTTCAAGAACCCCCGGTATCTTTGTAAACTCATTTTAACGCCTTACAAATGCTATGTATGCAGATGACTCCATTGCTTGAAATATTCTAATGAAATAAATCAAGAATAATTCAATTTATCAATGCATTTTTGAGATCGGCGTAGAAAATTGGAGTTCGGCGGCGTAAGCGGCGGCGCGCCGAAAAATAATCGGCGGCGGCGGCGTGAACCGAAAATCGGCGGCGGCGCCGGTGTGGCACGGCGGCGCACACCTATACACCAGAGCCCTGCATTAACGCGGCGACTATGCGGCTGACTCGCAAAGCGCAATTTAATCAGCTCGTACATTTTGGATCAACATCGGCTCCGGCCATGTCCTTACACTCAGTTGGGAAGGGAAAGAAA
The DNA here is from genome assembly GCF_035046485.1 of Aedes albopictus. Taxonomy (NCBI): domain Eukaryota; kingdom Metazoa; phylum Arthropoda; class Insecta; order Diptera; family Culicidae; genus Aedes; species Aedes albopictus. The sequence goes on along the minus strand of NC_085138.1, from coordinate 252,975,938 downwards.
TGTTGTAGTTGCTACTAGAGACCGAGGGCACTCTGCATCCCCACAACCAGCACTGACGGGGTATTTGTTAGTAGTGTAGGATGTGAGATCTGGGAGTTACCTTTGATCGGTGATGTGATCCATGGATTAGATAGAGGATAGATTTAGATGAAAGATTCTCACTGAAGTAGAAGGCGGCACAGTTCGCTTGGTTGCATAACTTGTAGGCGTTATGTGCTAGATTGACACTGAGCGTTGGGCAATTTCGAATCGATGGTCGCAACATCGATGTTTTTTTTCCGATTAATAGATTTTTTGAACCGATGTTGAAGCCCCATGAAATCGACCGAATCGTTTTTTTTTTCAAATTCGATTTTTCTTTCGATACAAAAATAATAACTTTTTTTCAGAATGCACTGTGGAATTCAACCATTAAATAAAAAATGCACATAAAATCGAGGGTCTATATAATCTAGGGTTTTGGTGGCTAAACGGGCTCGTTTAGAAGTTAACCATCAATGTTAACTTCTTTTCCCGATCAGCCTAGATAGCTGTGTAGTGTCGGTAGCGATTGTCTCAATTGGCTAAGAATAACACTACGGACCACCTGTTCCGGAGGTAAAAGTCCACTAAACAGGGAACCCCAATCCAAGGTGTCAGGCGACCCGTGCTGATGGATGAATGGTTGAGGGGGTTTAAAATATGCTCGATCTTTGACGGAGCCCGTAACGTAGGTAGATCGCCTTTGTGTGTTGCGTTACGGTTCAGGATCTACCCAACCGAACCCTAGTGACATCCGATTTGTCAAGTTGGGGTAATGTGTTTTGGTAATAAGGATTCATGGTACAAAGTCCTTGTTACTGGTGACAGTTTCTAAAATTGCATTTATTCTGCCTTGCTGATAGTTAAAGAATTGGACTTTGCCCACCCGAGACTACACTTGATGTTAGGAAAACAAACATGCTTTACGTATCTAATTGCGTACTAACCTATCAAGGACTGTGCAGTTCTGGTAATTCAAGGACTCATGTGTATTCTTATTGCTGAACACATTCTCTAATTTGACAGAGTTTTGCTACTAGCCTAAAGTCCCGGGTTTTTCTTTGTTGTCCTGGGACTAAACTAGAAGCAAGACATGGATGAGGCTAGAGTTCCGATGCATGGATAAATATCAGTACCACCGTTTGGCTTTTCTCAGAATTCAAATCGATTGTGTTTGATTAGGGGCGCTCTTTCACTGGGATTTAAATCTCTATGATAACGGGACCTTTTCATCGCAATCGATTTCTTGCACCTCTGAGGTAACAAAACTGGAACTGTACAGAAATCGATGCTTCATTGCCTCTCAATGACAATGGAGTAGTACGACATGCACTAAATACTAAGGATACGGGTAATGCCACAAAAGATCAAAATACTGGTCGCAGTGGCTCACCCGAACAGAAAAAAAAAAATCTAGGGTTTACTAAATCAAGGCATACCTGTATATCTCAGGTTTCTTGGGCGATCCATCCCAGGAGTCTTATCTCTCAGGATTCTAGGAGAACCCCTCTCAGGATTCTGGAAGAATCTGCCAGGGAGATCTTGAGATGCACCCTAAAACGAAAGTACACAGCGAATGAGTAACTTGCGAAAAGACAAAGGATTTTTCACTCATATTTGCGTAGGACTGGATCAGCACAAAAAATGTGCTGATCCGGTGTTACACAAGTTTGCATGAAATCTTTTGTCTTTTCGATCGCTGCGTGTAAGTTACTCCTTGCTCTGTGTACATCGATCTTTCCGTGTATCCGTCTAAGCATTTTGAGAGAATCTCGAAAAAAAACTTCTCTCAGGATTCTAAGGCAATCCGTCACAGGATTCAGGGAGAATCCATTAAGGGAATCTGAAGAAATCCCTCAGAATGCTGGAAGAATTCCTCTAAACATTCTGAGAGAATCCATCTTAGAAAACTGGAGTAATCTCTCCCAGGATTCTTGGGAAATCCTTAATAGAATTCCGGTAGAATACCTATTGGAAGAGTCTTTCTCTCTTTTCTGGGATAAGGTCTCTCAGGATGCTGATGTGATAATTTTCAGCATATTGAAGGAATCTCTCACAGATTTTTGGCAAAATATTCAGAGTTATAGAAAAGTCCCTATAAAAATTTTGGAGGAATATTTCTCAGCAGTATTATATGGGAATACCTATCAGAATTCTAGGGATACCTTGGATTCTATGGGAATTCATTTCACGATTTTGGTGTATGTCCTACCAAGGGTGAAATCGCTTTCAGGATTCCTAGAAATTGCTGGATGATCTGGGTTGATTCCTCTAGGGATTACGAAAACCCTCACTTAAGATCCCACTCAGGTGCTGCGGGTACTCTTCCCAAGATTCTCTGAAGTAGTGATGGGATTCGCGGCCGTGCGGTTAGCGGCGTCAGTCGTCTAGGCGTTTCGTAAGCCTCGGAGTGCGGGTTCAATTCCCGCTCCAGTCGGGGAAAACATTTCTTCAAGCGGAAAATTTTCCATTGGGCCACTAGGTGTTATGTGTGTTGTCCGTTGTCTCGTGTATGTGTAATGTTCAGTCTGTGCAGCCTCTGGCTGAAGACGATGTAGTGTCTTTTTTTAAAATTCGGCTTTTTTGGGTAATCCCCGTTAGGTATCTGGGGAAATTTCTCTCAAGATTATGTATCATGATTTGTCTCATGATTCTGGGGCTAATTTTTTCAGGATTCTAGGGCACTTATTAATTAATGATGAATCTTTCACGAGATTTTGGACAGAATTTGAATTTTGGAAAATCCCTTGCAAAAATTTGTGACTCCTCTTAGGATTCGAAAGAAATCCTTCTCAGCATTCTACAAAAATTCCAGTAGAATTTCTGTTTTCTTTATTCTGAAGCAGTTGTTCCCAGAAATCCATTTCATGATTCAGGGAGAGTCGCTCTTAGTAATCATGGAAAATCCCTGACAAGATTATGGGAAGATTCTTTTGAGATTCTGGTGTAACAATTTAAAGTATTCTAGAGGAATCACACTCAGATATTTATCTGGGACAATCCCTTCAGGAGCTTAGGAAAGTCCTTTCAAAGATTCTGTGGGAATGTGTTTCAGGAATCTGCGGTAATTTTTCTAGGAATTTCCTCAGATTTTTCTCAGAATTCTAGAGAATCCTTCTCAGGATGCTGGGGAAGTCCATTCTAGAAGTTTTCGTAATCCCTTTCAGGGAGTATCCATATCAGATTTTCGGAAAAATGCTTCTTAGGTTTCTAGATATGTTTCCCTTAAGAATCACTCGTAGAATTCTGGGGAATACCTTTCGGGATTCTGGCGGAATTATTATCAGCATTCTAAAGGATTCAACTCAGGATTTTAGGGGAATTCTAGAAGAATACTTAAAATTATTCTGGAGGAATTCTTCTCAGGGAATCCTATCTCCCAGATTTCTGAGAGACTTTATCTCAGGTTTCTTTGGCAATCCCATCCTATATTTTAAGGGAACCTTTCTCAGGAGTAATCCTTCTTAGGATTCTAAGCAGGATTCTGAGTCTTATCTTTCATCTTCATCTTCATCTTAGAATTCGATTAAGGTGAAACGGGACGCAGTGTTATTTTTCCTATCTTGCCTCTCTTTCTAACAATTTGCCTCGCGATTTTGAAGATGGTAATCTCGAGTTCTATCGCACTGAAGATGCTGAAAAACAATCAGCATATGCACTGCAAGTGAGCATACACAGTGATAGGTTTTTGTTGCAAAATATGAAGTAGAATCTGAGATTACCATCTTAGTAGCAACAGAGCAATGGCGGATATTTCCCCGACCGTTCCGTCCGCCCTTAAATCGGTGAATCGATTATGCTGATCCGATTCGAATCGATTCACAAAAATCGATGTATTAGCTAAATTTGCCCAATGCATACTATGAAAAGTTGGAAGGAAGGGAAACGGTGTTTTTGAACCTGTTTCTGTTCTAGTGATAGCTATGAACTTATGAATATAAATGAGTTGTTTATGTAGAGAAAAGAAAGTTTTTTTTTATCTGTATTAACGAGATTTTTAGCCCTAGGCTAGTTCATCTCGGGACCAACGATTTACTTCCCTTCCGAAGGAAGAACGCACATTTTGTGAGTTTGTCGGGAGTGGGATTCGATCCCAGGTCCTCGGCGTGATAGTCAAGTGTTCTAACCATCACACCAGGTCCGCTCCATAGAAATGAAAGTAGTTAGAAGGATACAAAGTAGATGAAAAGGACGGGCCAGGGATTGAACCCAGGACCTTCTTCATAAGAATCAGAAGTGGTAGCCACAAGTCCACCAAGCCCGTCTTTCTTTATGGCTCTACGTTCCAACTGGAACTTGGCCTGTCTCTCTTCAACTTAGTATATTTTTAGCACTTCCATAGTTATTAATTGAAGGGCTTTCTTTCCCTGCGATTGCATGAATTTGTAGTATACAGTGAGGCAATGACAATTGGAGGGCCCATATAGCCGAGGCGGTAAACGCACGGGTATTCAGCATGACCATGCTGAGGGTGACGGGTTCGATTCCCGATCGGTCCAGGATCTTTTCGTAAAGGAAATTTCCTTGACTTCCTTGGGCATAGAGTATCTTCGTGCCTGCCACACGATATACACATGCAAAATGGTCATTGGCAGAGGAAGCTCTCAGTTAATAACTGTGGAAGTGCTCAAAGAAGCTGAGAAGCAGGCTTTGTCCCAGTGAGGACGTTACGCCAAGAAGAGGAGGAGAGGAGTGAGGCAATGACAATAATATACTATGCCCAAGGAGTCGAGATTTTTTTTTCCGGCCGGAAAAAGAATCGAACCCGCCGTCTCCGGAGTCCGGATTGGTTTCTGAAGACTTTTTTGCTAAAGTTTGTGTATTTAAATGTTGAAAAACTCGATTTTTACAGCTGTCGTCATATTTTTTCAAGCTTCGTTGCACCGCTCGTGCTGTAAAAAAATCTTTTTATTTTGCCGATCGTTGCATGAATTAAATAATAATAATTACGTATTTTTGACTGTTGAGGAATTCCACGGAGTCATGTCAGTCGATCCTGAGCGACCATTTCAAAAATATCTGAAACTTTGCACAGTTTTTCAATTTCATCTAAATCGCCATTTTTCGATATCAAACCTTCATATTCACTCACGACTAACTTTTCAAAAGGGTGTATGCGAAAATAGTTCAAAAATATTCTAAAAGCTGTACAGCAAAAACGGATTGTTCGATTGTTATGAATTTTTCAGCAAAGTTAGATAACTAAATGATGATTCCTTAGAAAATATACACTGTAAAAAATTTCTTTTTTTACTATTAAAAAATATGATCTTTGTCACAAAAACTCAAATATCTCAGAACCCTATCTTTTTACCAACGTCAATTTTTTAGGGAAAATGGCCCATTATATCAGCTATCTACCATAAAATTTTGGTGATGGTAAACTGATAAACAAAAAAGTTATGACATTTCAAACATTTCACAATTTTTACATTTAGTAACAAAAAAAAATTTTTTTCTGTGTAAATTATTTCGAGAACTATATTTTGATGCTGATTTTATTGTAAAGGCTACCGCATGAATTAAACAAGTTGTTTTCATGATATTTTTGTTTGATTATTTATAATTACTATAGTATCTATTTGAACCTTACACGCGATCCAGTGTTGTGATCAAAAATATTGAGATTGTCATACTTTTTATTGTACGTGACTGGTGAAAAAATCCCTTGATAGTGTTGAAAAGCTGTTGATCATAAGAAAAATGGAATTAAACTTATTTTGAAGACGAAAGCTGCATAATAAAAGTTTTATATATACGCGTATACGTCTAGTTGATCTGCAAAAAAATACCTCTTAGGGTCGATTTCTTCACCCTGGCTTAGGCGTTAAGCCAGGTTTAACTATATGGGTAAGCCTGGCTTACGGGTTAAGCCGAGGTGAAGAAATCGGCCCTTAGAGAACAGACTTTATGATCGGAAAAATGCGAGTTACTTCAACAACAACAAATGCATGAGAGGTACATACCACAGACAAACAGACAAAACGCCAAGAACAATTTTCGTGAAAATCCATCGCCCAGTTCACACTACCACCACCTGGTGGAAATGTTTCACGAAACACTGCGTTGTGCAATATCGTCATCAGAAGGCGCTAGTGTGAAACGTCAAACGCAAAGAAAAACGATGGGCACTCTTCTGGTTATGAAAGCCACAACCAAGATTCAAAATGATCGTTAAAGGCGTGATCAATGAAAATTTCGTCAGTGTTACGTTTGTTTGTCTGTATAGTGTATACATACCATGAAAATGCTCACGAAAAAGCAAAAAAATACTACCGCTATGGATATTAAAAATTTTATAGTAAATTTTTTCTTCGTCCAAGCAAACAACACCAAACTAGTCAGTTAAAACTAATAAGTGATTTTGTTTATTATAATCTAACGAACAACATGAACAGTCGCTTTCTCAAAGGTCTTCAACTCAACGCTCTCTTGTAGACCGCTTGTGAAAAAAAAATGTTCAAAAGAGTTACGAAATCTCATAGATAAACTGAAAGAGACTGGTTATGCCCAAATTGAATACAAATTTACGCAGACTTTGACAAACGAGCCATCTGTATATCATCGGTAAAGCAGGGCGCAGGAAGTTCGAAAACGACAACAACTGAGAAATTGCCAGAAGTGCTAAGTGCAGAGAGTCATGCCACCGTACCATCAGCGACATCTGTTTAAACAATTTAATCACGCCTCTTTTCAAAAATGCTTTGAAATATACTTCAACATTTATACCCATTTCAATATTTTTAACGTTGCAAAACACGCTTTCAACATTCATCTTGAAGAAGAGGGAAAACACTTGTCCTCAAATGTAACAGCAAATTAATCAATAAACGACTAATGCGCGGAGGGCGTGATAAAATCGGAACAGTACTGTACATATAATATACATAATACATAATAAAAACAGATTGTTTTACTTACGCAAGGCCATTAACAATAAAATCAGCATCAAACTGCGCTTTCCGGCCGAAATAATTTACACTAAAAAAAATTATTACTAAATGTGAAAATTGTGGAATGTTTGAATTGTCATAACATTTTTGTTTATTAGTTTATCATCACCAATTTTTTATGGTAGATTGCTAATACAATGGACCGTTTTCCCTAAAAAATTACATTGGTAAAAAGATAGGGTTTTGAGATATTTGAGTTTTTGTGACAAAAATGATATTTTTTAATGTTAAAAAAAGATTTTTTTTCACAGTGTACATTTTCTTAGGAATCACCATTTAGTTATCTAACTTTGCTGAACAATAAAATCTGCATCTAACTGCGATTTCTGATCGAAATAATTTACACAGAAAAAAATATTTACCAAATGTGAAAATTGTGAAATGTTTGAAATGTTATAACTTTTTTGTTTATTAGTTTACCATCACCAAATTTTTATGGTAGATTGCTAATACAATGGACCGTCTTCCCTAAAAAAATTACGTTGGTAAAAAGATAGGGTTTTGAGATATTTGAGTTTTTGTGACAAAAATGATATTTTTTAATGTTAAAAAAGATGTTTTTTCACAGTGTATATTTTCTTAGGAATCACCATTTAGTTATCTAACTTTGCTGAAAAATTTATTGCAATCGAACGAACCATTTTGGCTGTGCAGATTTTTGAATATTTTTGAACCATTTTCACATACACCCTTTTGAAAAGTTAGTCGTGATTCAAAATAAAAATTTGATATCGGAAAATGACGATTTAGATGGAACTTAAAAACTGTGCAAAGTTTCAGTTCAATAGAAAATCATGAATTAAAAAATTTCCTTAATTTTGATGCTGTTGCTTGGAATCGCTCTGTTTTGTTCTCTTCGTCGTGGCTGGTTCTTTAAAACCTATTGAACTCAAAATTGGCCTAAAATCTTTCCCAATCTCAAGCTGAATGATTTTACCAAGTTTCAGGCAATTTGGCAGACGAAAACCCCTCATGACGATGAGAACAAACCTGCCGATGATAGCCTTTGTTATTCTATTTATATTTACTTATATTCCTACAAAATATTACTAAACAAATTTATTTCTTTATTATCTCCCTGCCAGGCACACCTCGAAACGGTAATCCCAGCGATCGGGAAGCAAGTGCTCGTGCTGAACGGTGGCTATCGGGGAAATACCGCCACCCTCAAGGAAATCGACACCGACAACTACTGCGCGACGATCGAAATCGCCTCCGGACCCTTGAAAGGCCGAATAGTTAACAATGTCCAGTACGAAGATATAAGTAAGTTGTTTTAGCACATTTTTTTTTGTTTTCTTACTCTATAAGGTATGCCACGATATGCAAGAGTGGAATTAGGTTAGTAAAATAAAAAAAAGAAACTATGCTAAAAAGAAGACGGAAGAAGCGCAGCCTGTATGTAATTGTAATTAGCGAAACGCACCATGCCATGTGCTACTGTGTGATTGACGCCGATCGACGAACGCCGGCCTTTGCCGGTTGGTTTGCATGCGTTGCTTTCATTTTCATCGTGCCTGCTGCTGCTGTTACGCGACGACCGACGACGCGCGTCTTGGATGGACATGCCTACTGTGTCCAAAATGTTGTGAATCATTTCCGATTCATTTTTTGTTCGCTGCTTTATCGTATAGTCGCGTCGTCCGTCCGCCGTCGCATGCCATGGTACGTTTCGCGCATTCGGAAACATACCCGAAAGCCCCGTCTTTTTGGTTGGCCGGCTGTCCGGTCGTTTGTTTGGTTCGGGGTGCCCCTCACTCATTGCTGGGGAAGCATTATAAATGGCACATGAATAGCCTATAGGCTATAAAAGATTGTGTTTCATGCAATTATTTATATTAGGGGGATTTTTGTCGGAACTCTTGAAAGAATTTCTGGAGAAATTCCTGTACGAATTCTTGGAACAATCCTTGGTGAAAATTTTGAAGGAATTCTTGAAGTGTAAATCCTTGAGAAATGCTTGGAGGAATTCTTGGAAGAAGTCTCGAAGCAGTTCCTGGAGAAATCCTTGGAGGAATTCCTCGAAGGAATCCCTGGAGTCGTCCCTGGAGTTTTTTTTTCTGGAGGTTTCCTATGGAATCTTGGAGGTATTCATGAAGGAATTTCTGGAGGATTTAATGGATGAGTTCTTGATGGAATTTCTTGAAAAAATCCCTGGAGGCGAAATTCCTGAAGGGATTCTCGGCAGAAGTCTTAGAGGGGTCTCAGGTGAAATTCTTGGGGAAGGTCCTGTAGGATTTTTTGGAATTCCTGAAGGTATTCTTGGAAGAATTTTAGGCAGATGTCTTGGAGGAATTCCTGGATGAATTCTTGAAGAAATTCCTTGAGCAATTTTTGGTGGAATTCTTGGGGGAGTTTCTGAAATTATTATAAGAGGAATTTCTGGAGGACTTCCTGAAGGAATTTCCGGAGTAATTTCTGGAGGATTTCCTGGTGAAATTCCACGAAGAATTTATGAGGGATTCCTGAAAAAGTTTCTGGAGTCCTTTCGGGAGGAATTTTTGGCGTATTTCCCTGATTTTTTTTTTGGAGGAATAATGGGACGAAATCTTAGGATAATCCCAGAAGTATTTTCTTGAGGAATTCCTAAATGTTTCCTGAAGGATTCTGGAGGTATTCATGGAGCAATTTCTGGAGGAATTCTTGAAAAAAAAAATCCCTGGGAGAATTCCTGAAAACGTTCTTCGAGGAATTCCTGGAGAAGTTCCTGGAGGATTTACTGAAGTTATTTCTGTAGAAATTTCTAGAAAAATTTCTTCACAAAATCCTGGAGGAATTTCTGGAGAAATGCCTGAAAGTATCTTGGATGAATCCCTGGAGTAATTTTTGAAAGAATTTCTTGAGGATTTCATGCAGGTTTCTTGAGAAATTCTTTGAGGATTTTTTGGAGCAACTGCTAGAGGGATTCTTGAAGAAATTCGTAGAGGATTTCTTGGAGGCATTCCTGGAGAAATTCTTGGAGAAATTCCTGGAGAAATATGCTTGGAGATTTTTTTTGGCAGAAGGGATACCTAGAGAGATTCTTTGAGGAATTGTTTGCAGAATTTTCTGAGGAATATCTGGAAAAATTCTCAAGAATTCTAAAAGGAATTCGCGTAAAAATTCCTGGTGGGATTCTTGTAGGAGATTCTGGTACAATTCTTGGAGGAACGCCGGGAAGAATTTTTGAGGAATTTCTTGAAAAAATGCTGGAATTGTTGAAGGAATTATGGGCAGAATTTATTGGAGGAATACCTGGAAGGGATTCTTTGGGGAATTCTTGGCAAAAGTCTTGGAGGAATTTCAGAAGGTTATTTTGGTGGAACTACACCGATAAAGTGAAGAGATACAAGAGTAGAGCTTTTAGAGCTTGAAGGTCTTAATTAGTTGAAGGTCTTGAAGCTTGAAGCTTGAAGGTCTTAATTAGTTTGGATAACCTAGATCACCAAGGGAATGTTGTCAACTTATCAGAATTGCACTCCGAGGCTTTAAGAGTAGCGTAGATTATATTCCGCGAGCATTCGCTATAATAAAAATATCATGAGATTTACAGATATTGCGACCTACACTTCAAAATACATTGGGTCCATTTGAATGCCAGAATGCCAGTGGACACCCAAAAAGCAACACATAGAGATACTCGTAATATAATGAGGAGCAACAGACACAATCATAAAATAATTATGACAATGGAGTGAAGAGAAACAAGAGTAGAGCCTGTAGACCTTGAAGGTCCTAATTCCAGAATAGTTTGGAAAGCCTGAAATATCCCATGAATGTACCAAAAGCATTATAGCTGTGCAATGAGGCTCCATCAGCAGTATAGATTAAGTTCCACAAATATTTTTGCAACTAAAGCATGCTTCAATATGTAGATATCGTAATCCAAACTTCAAAGTGTATTAGAGGCCATTTGTATTTGACGGGATGTCCAACTACAACAATATCAAGTTGCTCGTAGCATTGCGTAGCAGGTCTAATGGACATCACGGGACTAAATTTATTGAACAGAGTGAACACAAAACGATGGTACATGTTGTAGATCTTAAGACAATGAATTCCAGAGTAATTTGGATGTCCTTGATCACCCAATTTATGTACCATGAGGGGTGCTTTGAGGCTTCTTCGAGTACCGTAGACTATGTTCTTGGATCATACATCATACATAAAATTTGATTGGGATGTTGGATTTGTGTCTCAAACTTCAGAGTACTTTGGAGGCCTTAGAATAGCTCTGGGATCAAAATTTCAACAGACTATGATGGGTAGTAATACATTGCATGTGGAAACTATCGATGCTGAGAGCCGAAAAAACGTGGATTTTTTTGTATTTTTTTTTATAAATTCTACATGTTTTTGCTCAAGTTTTATCGTTTTGCTAAACGATAAAACTTGAGCAAAAACATGTAGAATTTATAAAAAAAAAAAATACAAAAAATCCACGTTTTTTCGGCTCTCAGCAAACGGTGGAGGGTGCAAAGGGGGAGGTACCGTGAATTTCTTATCACAACTATTCCAGGGTAAAATGTTTTGAAACAAAGAAGATATTGCATTTATACCAAAAGAAGGTCGTCCCGGGTGTTTACGGGTTAACGTAATTCTAAAGTATAGGGCACTGCATGAAATTCTCTCCTTCTCCTTCACTCTTACAGAAATTTTGTAAACAACAAGGCCAAGAAACGTCAAAATCCCATACAAAATCAAAACAATGCAGTGCCCTATAGCATGCTCGGGGCATGACACGAAAATTTACCACTTCATGTATAATGAAAGAAGCAAAACGGGGATAACGAGGTAACCTATACAGAAGATACCTTACGAATATAAGCTTTTTGAAGTAGTAGAGTACCTTGGGCTACACCAAGGTAATTATAAGGAAGGTAATTCACTATGTTAAATTGTACAATCCTTGGTACAATCCGCCATGTTTAAAAACCCAATGACAGCTGGCTAGTTGGTGCCGATCTACTTAGTATCTTTTTCACTGTGTGACGGAAAATAACAAACACTTTCAGCCGCAGCAACGTACCAGCCATTAGCCGATGTAGCACAGCGACGCTTTTGTAGCGCTCAGCAGCGTAAACGAACTCGCCAGCTTTCTTTTCCACCTCCCCCGCCATGTGCCTCTCCCCGCATCCACTGACTGCTTAGATGCTTTCGCCTTCTTTCAATACACCATGAGCTACACTATTCTGCGTAAATCTAAAATAATACAGCAGTCGTTCTTTTTTTACGTTGAAAATTAATCAGAAGTATCCTGCTCCCAGATAGACCACGTGCTGGTCGACGGGCGACATTTCTCGGACGTCATAGATGTGAGGTCCTACAGAGGCCCGAACATCGACTCGGATCATTATCTTGTAGCCGCTAAAATTCGGGCGCGATTATCCAGCGTCACGAGTTCAAGAAACAACTGGACGATGCGTTTCAATATCCAGCGCTTGTCAGCCGAAGGGGTTGCTGCACAGTACCATCAAAAGCTAGACGAGAGGATAGGAGAGACCAACAGATCTGGAGATGTCAACAGCTTGTGGGGAAGTATCCACGAAGCAGTGACAACAACAGCGCAAGAGGTGATTGGTACCGCTCAGCGACGCCAACGTAATGGTTGGTTTGACGAGGACTGCCAACGAGCGACGAACGAAAAGAATGCCGCCAGAAGTCGAATGCTAGTGGCCGGTACCCGGCAGAACAGAGAGCGGTACAGGGTTGCAAGAGCAGAAGAGAAACGAATCCACCGCAGGAAAAAACGGCAACACGAAGAGAGTGTTATTGCTGAAGCGCAGGAAAGTATGGACAGGAACGATATGCGGAGATTTTATGCAACTGTCAATGGCACGCGGCACAAGACTGCGCCAGTGCCCGCCATGTGCAATGACCGGGAAGGAAATTTGCTGACAGACAAAACAATGGTGGCAGCCAGGTGGAAGGAGCACTTCGAAGATTTGTTGAATGGTAGCAGCGAAGGAGCACCCAGGAACAGGATAAACATAATGGATGACAGTCAAGCAGTGGAACCACCAACACTGGATGAGGTTAAAAAGGCCCTTAAGGAGCTGAAAAACAGCAAGGCTGCTGGGAAGGACGAGATCCCGGTCGAACTTCTTAAGCACGGAAGCGAGCAGCTACATCAATCAATCCATCAGATTATTATAAAGATTTGGGAGGATGAAGAATTGCCCACTAGTTGGTTGGATGGCCTCATATGCCCAATCTACAAGAAAGGGCACAGACTGGAGTGTGCCAATTACAGAGGGATTACCCTTTTAAGAGAGAGAGAGAGACCCTTTTAAATTCGGCGTATAAGATACTGTCGCGTGTCCTGTTCAACAGACTGCGACCTCTTGAGGAGTCCTTCGTCGGCGAATACCAGGCTGGTTTTCGTGAGGGCCGATCAACGACGGATCAAATGTTTACCCTGCGGATGATCCTAGATAAATTTCGGGAATACAACTTGCAGACTCACCATCTGTTCATTGATTTTAAAGCAGCGTACGATTCAGTGAAAAGAAATGAGCTTTGGCAGATAATGTCAGAACATGGTTTTCCGGCGAAACTAATTAGGCTGATACGCGCAACGCTGGATGGATCAAAATCAAGTATTCGGATCGCGGACGAAGTGTCTACGTCGTTTGTGACCTTGGATGGATTGAAGCAGGGGGATGCTCTTACAAATTTATTGTTCAACATTGCACTCAAAGGAGCGATTAGGAGGTCAGGCGTGCAGAGGAATGGCTCTATCATCACACGGTCGCACATGCTCCTCGGTTTTGCGGACGATATTGATCTCATCGGCATCGATCGTAGGGCAGTGGAGGAAGCTTATGCTCCTCTGAAGAGAGAGACAGCGAGTATAGGCTTGACGATTAACTCTACCAAGACGAAGTACATGATAGCGGGTAGAGACAGAAGCAGGCCTAGTGGTGTTAGTGCTGAGGTAGTGATTGATGGGGAAGTGTTTGAAGTTGTTGAAGAATTTGTTTATCTTGGAACACTTGTGACATGTAACAATGACGTTTCCCGTGAAGTGAAAAGGCGTATTGCAGCTGCGAATAGGGCCTTTTACGGATTGCGTAGCCAGCTTAGGTCCCGTAACTTGCAAACGCAAACAAAATTCGCTCTGTATAAGACGCTGATTCTTCCGGTTGCCCTCTACGGTCACGAAGCGTGGACGTTAAAGGAGGTAGACCGAAAAGCTTTTGGAGTTTTTGAGCGCAAAGTGCTGCGGACAATTCTCGGTGGGAAACAAAAAAATGGAGTGTGGCGCAGACGCATGAATCACGAGTTGTACCAAGTGTACGAAGATGCGAATATTGTGAAACGTATAAAATACGGCAGACTTCAGTGGGCTGGACACGTAGTGCGAATGTCGGAAGAAAGAATAGCGAAAACAATATTCAGCACAGAACCCGGTAGAGGTAGGCGGCTTCGTGGGCGGCCGCGAACTCGCTGGCTGCACGCGGTTGAAGAACACTGAAAAAATAAATCACATATCCAATGGAAAATTTCCATTAGTTTGGCTATATAACTTTTATTGGATTTTCCGATGAAAATTTCTTCGAAAATATCACATGAAATCAATACGGTCTATGGAAAACATTAGGAAATCACATAGCTTCTATTGGAAAATCATATAACTTCGCAAAATCTATGTGATATTCTCATAAAATTTAATGGACACACAGATCGAAAAAAGAGTGTAAAATTCTGTGACATATAATGCACATGATTGGAGCGTGGGATATCACAGAAGTTTACATGACATATCATGTAAAAGTCATAAAACATCATGTAAACTTCTATTGTATGTCATGTAATTCAGCATGACTCTGAGTATTTACATGACATATAACACAAATTTACATGATATATCATGTAAACCATCATAACACTAAGTTTACATGGCTAAAATTAAGTTTACATGACGTGTAAATATCATTATTTTTATCTGTGCAGGCGTATGAAAACAGTCCATGTGAAAATCAGATGAAAACAATGTGAAAACTTTTTTCAGTGAAGATCTACGATCCCTACACGTTCGGGGAAACTGGAGGAACATCGCCCAAGACCGACGAAGATGGTGCTCTACTATACGCTCGGCATTGGAGTAAAGTTACTTTGTAGCCAACAAGGTATCAAGGTAGGTATCCTAGCCGTAGCAACTACCAAAATTAGACAGGGATGCACTCTTCGCAATCACACCACAAGCAAGAAATATCTGGTTTCTTTCCACCAAACATCAGGGGTCGTACACAAATTATGTCACGCTAATAGGGGGGAGGGGGGGGGGGTGTGTGGTTTGCAGAACGTGACGACCCTTACAAAAAATATTTAGGTTCCATACAACAAGTGTGACATAGGGGGAGGGGGGGTTGAAAAAGGTCGATTTATGCGTGACATAATTTATGTATCACCCCTACAGTGCTCAAGCTATATTTTCATTTGCAGAATGTTTCAAAATATTCGATCCGTGAAAATTTTTCCATTCATTTTGTATGGGAGTAAAATTGACCGAAATTGAGAATTTTATGCAAATTTGTATGAAAAACAGCTACAGATGAAAGTTTCAAAATTTCCCAATAAAATATTTTATAAGTTTCGGCATTTGATATTGAATGTTGCTTTCGCAACAAAGCGCGCTGCCAACTCTCTATTTCTGAATCATCGCGACGAATCAAGCACCATCTCTGATGATATTTGTGTTAGTGAGATCGGAGAAACGTCAGACTCCTGCCAGCTGATTGGCTAGCGACGACTCTGGCGACGGTTTCATCCGCGACGGATTCAAATCGTCGCGTTCGATAAGGGGGGAAATCGTCAATAATTAACCCGATGTATTGCTGATTGCACCCCGAATTGGACTGACACAATACTGTCCACACTTCTGCAAAGTGTGATTGCAGCGCAGGATCACGTCGGATCGAGTTGAGGTCTTTTAGTGCACGTATTCCTTGTAAATCAAGGAATAAGTGCACCGAAGACGTCGACGATCCGAGGCAAATGTGCACTTTTATCACACTTTTTAGGAGTACCAAAAATAGTGTGTTAGTCCAATTTGGGACGTAATCTGCAAAACATTCAATTTTTATAATCTGGAAGTTCAGACATAGCGTGCGGCATCATTTAAAAAATGCCAATATTTGCGAAAACACGTAAACCAAAACCATGTAGGCAGGGCCGGATTTACAAATGTGGGGGCCCGGGGCCAGAGTGTTGTGAGGGCCCTTTATATGGAGGATATATTTTTACCCATAAAACATTAAAAAAAAAACAAAAACATATAACAATCTTTCTTACAAATATGTTAATGAAGGTATTAATGTCGTTGGTAAAGAATTCTTCTAGATGCAATAAGCATTGCCAAGATGCAATAAGCAGAGCTAGGAAAAATGTTGAAATCCACTAAATTCATTCATAACAGGTTTAAAGTTCTAGCGTAAAAACAACGATAAAAAATATAAAGATGCTCTTCACGACTGTATTCGTGGCATTAGATCCCAGATTTAGTAGAAATACATGCCATTCTTCATAAAGAAATTTCAAGAAGAATTTATTGCTGAAATTATTATTACTTATAGCACAATCAGTGGTGTAGTTTTTTTTTTTTGCGTAATTCAAAGAGAATTTCTAGTTGATCCCTGCAGCAACCTCTGTAGAAGTTGCAGGTTATCATCATAAAGAAAGAATACTTAACAATAACTTGTTCTAACGCGACTGTAACTATCCCAGTGACCTCTTTAAAGAATTTTCCACAAAACTCTGCAATCAAAGAGAAAATTATAATAGAAAATGCTGAAGAAATTTTAAAGGGAGTTCCTGATGGAATTCAGACTTCATTTCCAATAGAATTTCCTATTCAATTTCTTGAATATCTTTGGAAAACCTGAAAAATTTTTAGCCAATTTCTTCCGAAATTTTCTTCTGGAATCTATGGATTTTATCAGGAGTTCACCAAAGATTCTTCCGAAATCTCCAGCAAATCTCTTTACTCGCAAAACTTGGGCTGAAACTTTTAAAAATAATCTGCATCTCTAATAAAATGTTTCAACTGTTTTGGTGTTCTCTGATTTGGGAAGTCGTAAGCTGCCTAAGTAAAATGAAACTCAATAGTTTCAAAACTACATCTAAATTTCGAAAAAAAACTTCAATTTTTCCAAGAACTCTATAGAAAATTCTTCAAAACGTTTTCAAAAACTTTCGACGAAAAAAAACAAACAAATTTAGTAGGATTTTTAGACTCTGCAATTTATAGAGTTTCGGAGTTCGTTTAGAATTCAATCGAAAATTTTCTTCAGGATTTCCGGCAATTTTTCATAAGCAATTGCGCAAAAAAAAATGTTAGTGAATTTTGGATGCAAAATTAAAAATTTCTTAAAAAGCTAGACAAATGAAATAGTTGTAGTCTTTCTCAAAAGAATCACAACATATCTCATACAGTCAGAAGACAGTAAATAATTCGAAGTTCATATGACAAAAATCACATCAAGAGAAGTTATTTTTTTTCTTGCCTCACTTTTTTTTCATGAAGTGAAATTTTGTGGGGGCCCCTAAAATGTGAGGGGCCCGAGGCCCTGCCCCCCCTGAAAAATCCGGCACTGCATGTAGGTGATAACGTAAACGAGTTAACAATTTTAATTATCCCGCACTTATTTAGCCTTATACAAGGCCTCATATTTGAGACTTTTAAGAAGGTCAACTGATTGTCTCGGAAAAATACAAGGTACATTACACCATTGTTTCAGATAACGTAGTAAGGGCGTATGTGGAGGACGCCCTGATTCCTGATCCTCCACAGGCCCCATGGCATTTGTGGTTAGGTTTTTATTAGAATCTGCCCATTTATTCCTTGGCACAAGCATAACGCTGCATCTTGTGCCGAATTGCTTCAGAAATTAAGGGTCACCTGTTTAGTGGACTCTAACCATCGAAACAGGCGTTTAGTAGGAGGAAGGTGGTATTGCTTTTCCAGAGAAATCATCCAACCTGGCGGAGTGAAGAAGATAAAGAAGACCTATTCCGCAAAAGTCAAACTACTACACACTTTAAATAGTATGCACACAACCTATCAATAAAAAAAATGTTGAAAATTTTAATTGTGTTTAATGGCGTTCAGCTGCATACAAAAGTACTGAAACTACACCTAATATAGTTAAAAAATAAGTTACATATTGTTCCACCAATTGTGATTACATAAACCATAAATGGAACAATTTGCATTATTTTTGAATTTTATGGCAGCCAAGTGAGTGAGTGCATTTTAGCGTGAACCGTGATATGATAGATTGATTATATTGTGCTGTGGAATCGAAACGAAGGGAAACGGCCTTTTCAACCCCCGTTCCTGGTTTATTCGATACCTATGAACATGAATTGTACATGTAGGGAAAAGTAAAAAAGTAGATAACAAGATAAAAAGTAGGACAGGCTAGTGATTGAACTCAGCAGCTTCTGCATACGAATCAGAATCCATAAGACCACCAAGTCCTGCTCATTCTATCTTACCCACTTCTCGTGCCGCAGTAAGTAGACTGCACTTTTCATGGACCATTTTGTTTTCCAAAAATGCCTTGAAGCTTACGGCATATCTACAAACAACCTAGAAGAAGCTCCTCACTCAACTGTACCGAACCAGTTCACTTCACCTTTCCTTGAATGCTTTCTACAGCAGTGTCCATTTGCCGCATCGCATTAAAATGCTTGTTGCGAAAAAAGCTCACAACAAAATCAGGTGAATTACACTGCAGTTTTTGCGACTCTGGTCAGTAATCAGATCGTCGCGTCGTTTGGTGCCGTACGCGTCGGTTCTCTATCGGCGGCGTGCCGCACCCGCCGCACCGCCATCAGAAGCGCATTGCTGATCGATCATCGGATGGTAAAAAAAACGAGTGGATGGCGGACGTTTAGCTTCATCGAACAGATCGGGCACGCGTGCCGGCCGATCTAATACCCTCGTGCGAGGTTGATGGACGTCTGCTGAGGCGATCATCTGTTTTCGTACAACTAAATTTATTGGTTTATTATGTTTTGATCGATCAATGCAGTGGATGAGTTTTATTGTTTAATTGAGATTTTTATTGATTTATACTGGACAATATTTGCATGAAAAATGTTTATTGTATAATAGAAGGACATGAGCGAAAGGGTTGACATCAAATGTACATGACAATGCCTAACACTTCACGGTAGTTATTTATTACGGTGTGTGAAGTTAGGGAAACCTTTTGCATAAGTTAGGCTTCAAACGGTAGATTTAAAACGAGCATGGTTTTTTGTGAACTAAAGTTGGCTGCGATGCGATAGCGGATCTGTGGAACGAAATGAAGGGACGAGAATGGAAGGGAGAGCGAAGAAAACGATGAAAAGGGGAGTCGAAGAACTGCCGACGAAGAGTGCAGAGGCAACCTCGCGAAAGTGGTAGTGTAGGATAGTTCGGGCGCATGACGAATACGCCATCATTATCGCCAATGACCCTAATAAGCTTCTTCGTCCAAACCTCCTCGATCGCCAGGGCAACAACGGTAGTGGACAGCTACGTGATTCGTATACCCTCGTGTCCGCTCTCCGGCCGCGCAGCAGCTACTCGACATCCGTGCTCCGACCGGTGGCATGCCGCTTACCCTCCATCTGCGCTGCTTGCCGGCCGTATCCCAGACGCTCTCGAGAAATACAGTGTCGCTCTCCGGCGGCGTCACAAACTCTACAATCAAACACCGTGGTCAGGCCACCACTCGTATGCCGGTCATCCTCCACGAGCCAGCTGCCGTGTTCTGGCTGCACTTCCGGCAAAGCCCCTCTGCTCAACGACGACCGGGGGGGAATTCCACGGCCACGCCCCTGCCGTTACCTGGCGTGTTTAGTGCGGGCCCTCAACTGACGTCCTGGCGGCTTTCTGGTCGCATTCCAGCGACCACTCCGACAACGCACTAGTCGCTCACCTGTGACGCTACAAGCTATCTACGACCGCACGCCTGTGACGCTCCTGAAGGTCGCTCCCTGGTCGTGCCGAAGACACCCTCCACCAGTACCCCGACCGCTCGCAGACCGCCTCAACAGTTGTGAAACTCCCCATGTATCAGCACCTGGATTAGCCGAGTACAAGATTGAAGGTAAATTTCGCTGTAGTTGTGCATCCAGCTTTCCACGCTCGCCATAATGGCGGATGCCATAAAAATTTTTGACAGTATCTGTGCCCCAGTTGAACTGAAATTATTAAACAATATTCTTAGCAACCCTTGACTACCATGGAAAATGTTTTGTTGACCGGTAACTACCGAGAAAAATGGCAAGAAATCAAAAAGTGTCCAAAATATAAAATTTCTGATTTTATTGTCCTAATTAAACTATTTTCTATTTTGGGTTTTGTAATATTTATAAGAAAAGGGGAATACATGACTGAGTTAAATCTTCATTCTTTCTACCTTGATTACGATCGATCACCAAGGATCCCACTTTAATCATTGAGTTACCCCGATTTTAATTTGTGACTCCGGAGGAGTTGCGCAGTCCTAGACGAGGACTGGTCTTCCGGGGTGGATACTCAAGACCTACTACCTCCCGGGTCCCAGGACGTATTAGTAGGGGAGAGCTTCAGATGTGGGAGCCCTAAAAACAAATATTGGAGATCCTCAACGGCGGGCGGTGACGGTGTGCGGCAGTGCACCACAGGCTAATGTAGAGGAGGGTGCCGACGAATGGGCCGTAAGCACCGGAAGGCACCGGTTTTGAACCAGTGTTGAATGTTGGAGTTCGTAGAGGAGTGCCGGGCGACATAGGGGGTAATTTCGTAAATAATTTTGCAGTTACGGAAGGAGCATACCAAAAACCCTCGTTTTTTGCTGACTTTCTTGCAGCAAATTGTTTTCATTTTAAACTACAGTTTTGAATTTAATAACCCCTTATTGTCTCGTGGGAGAATTCTGGCACTTAATTCCTTCAAAGAGTGGAAATGTGGAAATGAAAGAGTTCATCAAAAAGAAGATTAAATTTTCTTCTAAGAAGTTTTGCGTCAGAATTTCACCTCTTCAGAATTTAGTTTTCAATGGGCAGCCTAATTTACATTAGAGATATCATAGAATTTAGGCGTTTTTTTTTCTACGGGGAGATACAAAGAATGTTTTGACGAAAATCGATGGGTATCCTACACGGGTTTTCAGAAGAAATCTTGAAATTCTAAGTAGTTTTTGAAGATAGCGTTGTTGTCGTACGGTAACATTTTGTTTTATTCTGGTACCATGTGAGACGTTAAATTTGTTAAAGACAGAAACGTTCACATGACATCGGTGGGTGAAAAAGTGGCGAGCCAAGTCTTTTGTTTTGGAAACTGCTGGAGGTTTCCGGCCGAATTGGATCCTGAAGACGCTAGTTTAGACCACCATGACCCTGATAAGTCCCAGGGTAAGACTGGCAGATCAGCGAAGCTCTGCTTCACCAATCCTGCAGAATTTTTCAACAAGTTTCTCAATCCGACCTTAGGTCCTATCCCACGCCGACCACATGGAGAGTAGAAAATTGAGCGGGACCCTGGAGCTCTCTCTGTGAACTCCAAGGTGACCGGGGTTGCCCGCCAAGTACGAAAGCATCAAGTCAAGCTGTTCGGTGGTCCCATACGACTTCTACAGCCATCCTCAGCAAGCACCGGACAAACCATTCGGGGGCCTACCCGACTGTTACTGTGGACAGTCATCGTCACGTCGCCACGCATTCACACCTTCTCTCCGCCTCCGGTAAGGCCGTCGATTTGTGACGCCTGAAGCCGTCTCGCGGGTCATCGTCAAGCTCTCGTCTACCTGCACGTTCATCGAGTGTGGTGATTCGAAATCGAAACCGTTGCTCCACTGTGTCGCCCGGCCCATCCATCTATGCACTCCTCTACGGACTCCCACATACGACACTGGTTCAAAACCAATGTTTTAAGGACTTCCACATCTGAAGCTCTCCCCTACTAACACGACCTGGGACCCGGAAGGTAGTAGGTCTTGAGTATCCACCCCGGAAGGCCAGTCCTCATCTAGGACTGCGCAACTCCTCCGGAGTCACCAATTAGGATCTGGGTTAACTCAATAATTGAAGTGGGATCCTTGGTGGTCGATCAGAATCAAGGTAGAACTCAGTCATGTATTCCCCTTTCTTATATTACAAAACCTAAAATAGAAAATAGTTTAATTAGTACAATAAAATCATAAATTTTATTTGTTGGACACTTTTTGATTTCTTGCCATTTTTCTCGGTAGTTACCGGTCAACAAAACATTTTCCATGGTAGTCAAGGGTTGCTAAGAATATTGTTTAATAATTTCAGTTCAACTGGGGCACAGATACTGTCAAAATTTTTTATGGCATCCGCCATTATGGCGAGCGTGGATAGCTGCACTGAAATAAATTTTGTTGTAGAAACTACCGATTCCATAGTAAAATTACTAACCGTACCTATGATTCTCAACCGACAACAATTTCCAGTTAATTCTACTAAAACACTGTCAAATTAACTAGCAGTGCAGTTAACATTACTAAAAATAATCTTAATTTAACAAATGAGCATTGTATTTTTAACCATACTGTGTTGTAAAATACGTGTCCAAGGAAAATTAACAATGTTTTGTTGTTGAGACGACTACGCATTTAGTTGAATTTACTACAATGCATTGTAATTTCAAGCATATTTCAGTTACCTTAACAGATTTTGTTGTCGGTTGAGAATCATAGGTACGGTTAGTAATTTTACTATGGAATCGGTAGTTTCCACAACAAAATTTATTTCAGTGTGGATAGGTTCAACTTCGTTCGAAACTCCCCGTCTACCCCTCCGCCCTGGGACTCGGGAGCCAAAAGATGGGCTTGAGTGTATACCCCGGAAGCAGCCGAGGCTTACAGTGGCTTATAAACATGCTTATAAAACAATTAACTGACCGGATTCTGTGAAAATCGTACCCCGGCTGTTGAACCCGGCTCGTCGCATTACACTTTCCAGAGCGATGTTGAAAAGTAGGTATGAGAGTCCGTCACCTTGTTGCAGTCCCCGGCGAGATTCGAATGAACTGGATAGTTCACCCGAAACCCTTACACAGTTTTGCACACCGTCCATCGTTGCTTTAATCAGTCTAGTCCAGAGGTTCTAGTCAGCTTCCCAGGAAAGCCATTTTCGTCTATAATTCTCCATAGCTCTGCGCGGTCGATACTGTTGTATGCCGCTTTGAAGTCGATGAACAGGTGATGCGTTGGGACCTGCTATTCATGGCATTTCTGGAGGATTTTCGGTACGGTGAAGATCTGGTCCGTTGTCGACCGACCGTCAATGAAGCCGGCTTGATAACTTCCCACGAATTCATAAGTTTTAGGCGACAGACGACGCAAGGCGATCTGAGATAGCACTTTGTAGGCAGCATTTAAAATATGGTGATCGCTCTGAAGTTCTCAACTTACAAATGGTCGCTTTTCTTGTGAATGGGGCAGATTACCCCTTCCTTCCATTCATCCGGTAGCTGTTCGGTATCCCAGATCCTGACTACTAACCGGTGCAGACAGATGGCCAACTTTTCTGGGCCCATGTTGATGAGTTCAGCTGCGATACCATCTTTTTCAGCTGCTTTGTTGATTTTGATGTGGTGGAGTGCATCCTTACCTTCCCTCAACGTGGGAGTTGGCTTATTTCTGTCCTCTGTTGCATTGGCGTAGTCGTTCCCTCCGTTGTTATGTTCTCTTGTGCCTACGTCCTCCACACCATTCAAGTGCTCGTCATAGTGGTTGTTCCATCTTATGATCACCTCACGTCCGTCCGTCAAGAGGCTTTCGTCCTTATCCCTGCATATCTCGGCTCGCGGCACGAAGCCGTTGCGAGATGCGTTGAGCTTCTCGTAGAACTTCAGTGTTTCATGGAAACGGCATAGCAGTTCCATTTCCTCGCACTCCGCTTCTTCCAGGCGGCGCATTTTTCCCCGAAAGAGGTGGGTCTGTGTTCCTGCTTCTGTTTGTAACGTTCCACGTTCTGCCGGGTTCCTTGCTGCAGCATTACCGCCCTCGCTGCGTTCTTCTCCTCCAAAACCATTCTGCACTCTTCGTCGAACCATTCGTTTCGTTGATTCCGTTCCACGTACCCGATGGTGCTCTCGGTTGCGTCGTTGATGGCTGCTTTCTCTGTACGCCAGCAGTCCTCTAGAGGGGCCTCATCGAGCTTGCCCTCGTCTGGCAACGCGGCCTCAAGATTCTGCGCGTATGCTGAGGCGACATCCGGTTGCTTCAGTCGCTCTAGGTTGTACCGTGGCGGTCGCCGGTACCGAACATTACAGATTACAGAAAGTTTTGGGCGCAGTTTGACCATCACCAGGTAGTGCGAAATCGATGTTAGCGCCACGGACCTATGACGCGTATGAACTACTCCTTACACTTTAAATATGAATCGTAACGTTACGACGTTGTTCTTCGTAATACATTCGATCTTAATGCACACGTAATTAATTACTTTTGCTTCTTATTACATGCTCTTTAAAAGTTCCCATGTTACCTGGCAACAGACTCTAAGTCTAATCCAACCCATCTGATGAAAGCATTCATTTCTACTCTTTTATTTTCTCCTAATGTTCCCATAAGTTCAGTTCCATAACAAAGTCGGGGTTAGGTGGTGTAATATATGTTTTCACCGTGCTGCAAGCATTTATCTCATCCATAAAACCAGTGTGTAACCATCATCGTACGCCGTACTAGAGTAACAGACGGTAGAAACGTTACACGCCTCGGTAAATTACCAGTTGGCTTGAGTACTCGGCCATACGCTTAACTGCATAATAGCGCATAACTAAATAGGCACTGTGTGTTTGATTTTACGATTCTTTGTAGTTCATATGCGTGATCGTGCACGTGCGCTAGACTCTCCGTGTTACGAATGGGTCGTGAGAATGCTTAAACTCATGTAACATCGTAATAAAAGTAGCTGAAGATGAACTGATGGACTGAACATTATGCTAAACTACTTGATTATAGATAGTTGTAACTATCTTTTTGAGGTCGACACGATGTCAACAGTTCTTGAACTATTTCCATTGCCATTCAACGGTCAAACGGTCAACGATGTGAGGGACCTGTTTAACTGTCCTTGTGCATACAATATAGGTTGTTAGCAGAAACATCATAATTGAACACTTGTTTGAAGGGTCAAAGTAGGTTGAAGAGTTTTTCCTATGCCCGATGACAAAGGCGTGTAAATTGAACACGTGTTACATTGAGTAGGGTCACTGCTGCTATTTAGGAACGTCAGTAATGGATATGGATAGAAATCAAAGTGAAATATTCAACAGCGAAATCGGAAATCACACCACACTATGGGCACACCAAAGTTTGTCAATCTCATTTCACACTTCTCAAGTTCATTGATCAGTATCATCTCTTCTACCAGCGTCTATTTTTCATCGCTTGGTATTATATTGATCCGTCGTCGTCGTTGGCACTTTCAAGGGTAACCTTGCATATGGTTGGTTAACCTCTTGATGATGTTTGGTCGTCGCTGAATGTAAATATATGCATAAACTTGGAAAACATCAACATTTGAAAACAAAATGCGCTTCGATCGAAAAGTAGCGATTAGATGTAAAACGGAAGATTTGAATGCCGCAGGAACAACGAATCTTTTCTGCCATCAAAGGTTAGGATTGCATTGCTTTTGTTTGCAGTATCGATTAATAGATAGGTTTGATCTAAAAATAAAAAAAACAGTTAATGGATTTTGAAATTAAAAAAAAACAAAAAATAATAACACATTACACAGCGCAACAATTTTTTGTCTCAAGAGCAAACTTATGTGTCTCCGAAGGATTTTGGGCCGCTGAATCCGAATCCGGGCTCAGATTTGCTCTAACACGTCACAATTTTGAGCTATACCTCAATTTATAGGCCAAAATATGCGATTTTGGGCTTTTTTGACTGCAAGCCATTAAGCAAGGAAATATTTTTTTTAAGCAATCAAAAGGTTAATTGGTCAATTAACATCTAATTTAACAACTCATGCAAAATATTTCGTTTTACCTAATCAAATTTGATAGATTTAGGCATTTTCTGTTAGTATGAAAACTTGCATGCAACTTTTGGAGGGTGACTTGTATGGGAAATATCGTACCTAACATAAATCGCTTAAAACTATCAAATTCGATTTGTTAAAACGAAATATTTTGCATGAGTCGTTAATTTAGATGTTAATTGACCAATTAACCTTTTGATTGCTTAAAAAAAATATTTCCTTGCATAATGGCTTGCAGTCAAAAAAGCCCAAAATCGCATATTTTGCCCTATAAATTGAGGTATAGCTCAAAATTGTGACGTGTTAGAGCAAATCTGAGCCCGGATTCGGATTCAGTGGCCCATAATCCTTCGGAGACACATAAGTTTGCTCTTGAGACAGACAAAAAGTTATTTTTTTTTACGCTGTGTTATCTTAGAAATTCGAGGAGGTTTTAAACTTGTTCGATCGTTAATGGAGCTTGTTGGTACCTGTTCGCCTCTCATGGTAATTTGTACAGGTCATACCGGTGCCCTGCGGTCCATGTGACAGTTGGCCGCGAGGAAGACTCCGTGCGACTGCTCGTGATAAGCACTCGCAGAAGCTGGCGAGGCAGTCGTCAGGTGAGGAGCTGTCTGGCGGTGCCCGCAAGGCTAGAAAAATACTAACCCCGAAGGTCGGCAGTAATGCCCCCAGCCAGGTGTCCCGGGAAGCTGGGAAGGATGGGCCTGAAAAAAATGACCCGTCCCGTGAAAGCGAACAGGAGGTTGCGACGTTGTTAGGCCCTCAGTAATTACAGAGTTGAGTGAACCAAGGTCGAGCGGAAGAGGAAGAAGAAAAAGTCGCAGGTCGAGGAGAACAGGGGCGCCAAACCAAGAAGGCGTAAAAAAGTAGGTGCCAAGCGTGAGAAAGGCGACGCGCTCGTCATCAAGACCGAACAGTTACAGTACTCGGACGTCTTGAAGGCGATACGAAGCGACGCCAAGCCCTGGAAGCCGGCGTGCGCAATATCAGACGTACTCGTACGGGCGAGATGATCCTGGAGCTGAAGCGCAATAAGGAACGCAAAGACGCTGCCTACAAAAGTTTGGCGGAAGCGGTCCTTGGCGAAGGGGTAGAGGTGAGGGCTCTCACACAAGAGGCTTCTCTGAAGGTGAAAACCCTAGACGAGGTCACTAAAGTGGAAGAGCTCGTCACGGCATTGCGGCAACAGCGGGACGTACATGTGACCGCCGCAGCCGTTCGACTACGGAAGGAGCCGACAAGGACACAGGCAGCTTTGGTTCAGCTACATGTGACGGACGTAAAAAACTCCATTAAAGCAGGTAGGATTAAGGTAGGCTGGTGCGTATGTCATCTGAAATTCCACGAGCCACCGGAGGTTTTTTTCAGGTGTCTGAAATCAGGACACAAGTGATGGAACTGCAAAGGCCCTGACAGGAGCAAACTGTGTATTAGATGGGGCGCCAAAGGCCATAAGGCACAAGGCTGCACGAGTTCACCCATTTTGTTTGATTTGTACCGGGAAATCCGTGAACAACATATGTATCCAACGGGTGGTCCAAGGTGCCCGGCCTTCAAGAAAGTCGCAGTGAACAAATCACAGTGCAGGTAATGCAGTTGAACTTGAACCACTGTGACGCAGCTCAGCAACTGCTTTGTCAGGCGGTTTCTGAGTGGGGGACGGATATCGCCATCATAGCGGACCCATACCGGGTACCCGTCGGCAACGGCAACTTGGTCTCGGATGGGATCAGGAAAATGGCGGCGATATGGACGAGGGGTAAATACCCCATCCAGGAGTTGGTGTCTACTACCTATGAGGGCTTCGTGGTCGCCAAAGTAAACGGGGTCTACTGCTGTAGCTGTTATGCGCTTCTGTGATGGCCGATCGAGCAGTTCATGCAGATGCTGGACTGTATGACGACCGTGCTAACAGAGGAATGAGAAGGCCGTTTTACGAACCAACAAGGCCAACTCGTGCTAGTAATGTCTCTAGTGGTTATTTTTTTTTATTTAGTTCATTTATTTGGGGCTCAATCGCGTATAACGCTTTACGGAGCCGAGGATATTTCTTTGTATTTAATAGTATACATACATTATACAGAGTAATAACTTTTTAATGATATCTGTTAGTAATGGGTGGAAGCCAGGGTACTCGTGGCAGCTCGAGGTTAGAAGGTCACATTTTGAGGGATGGACAGGGTAAGGATTGGGCCAAAGGTGTCACTGCTGCTCATCCGGGGGTGAATCGCATCTTGCTAGCGAATTCGGTGCCTTGTGGTGTTGGTACCAACTTGTTGTGGGACTTGGTCTTCCGGATGGCCAGGAGTAGCTTGGTAACACAAAGACGACAAAACAGAGAAAAAAAAACTGGAGAAGAAAACACGAGCGAATTAAACTTTTATACCAGCAGAGCGAATAAAGGTGAAAATACATCCCATATATGTGACATCGCGGGTCCCCAACACATCTCTCACAAGAACAAAGGGTTGTCTACCTCGGGCCTCAAGGGTATCCAATAGTAGCGCTCTGGAGGCGTCATTATCCGGGCATTGCCAAACTACGTGGTCGATGTCATCATAACCGGAACCGCACTTAGTACAAACATTGCTCAACGCGAGGTTAATCCTGTGTAAATGCGCGTCTAGCGAGTAATGGTTGGGCATAAGTCTTGACATCACCACACTCGCAAAGAAACATTAGGAATAATGGAATGTAACCACCGTCCCAGCTGGCCATCTCGCCAATCATTTTGCCAACTTTTAAGAGAACTCTGGTGAACAAAACGGAAAAATTCATCATGTAAAATTCTTCTATCATAGATCTCACCTTCCTGTGCGCCCACCTTTGCGAGAGAGTCCGCCTTCTCATTGCCATAAATTGAGCAATGTGAGGGGACCCATACAAAGGTAATCTTGTATGATCTTTCGACCAGTGCACCCATCTGCTCCCTTATTTTTGTAAGAAAGTGAGATGGATGTTTTACAGGTTTCATCGACCGGAGTGCCTCAATCGAACTAAGGCTATCCGAGAAGATGAAGAAATGGTCTACGGGCATGTTTGAAATCATCCCCAAAGCGAAATTGATTGCTGCCAGCTCAGCAACATAAACCGAACAAGGTTCCTGAAGTTTGCGGAAGGCGGTGAAATTTTCATTGAAGACACCGAAACCAGTGGATCCATTTATGCGAGACCCATCAGTGAAGAATCTCTTACAGGAATTGACATTTTGGTACTTTTCGTTAAAAATGCGAGGAATAGATATACATCGAAGTTGATCTGGTATTCCATGAGTAGCTTGTTTCATGGACAGATCGTATTTAACAGAGGTACTGTCATTAGTGAAGTGTACACGGGGAGGATTATAACTTGGTAGGCTTATGTCAGATGACATGTAGAACAGATAAATTCTCATGAATTTTGATTGAGTGTTCAGACTGAGCATTTCTTCGAAGTTTTCAATGACAAGTGTGTTGCTCACTCCACACTTGATAAATTACCTTAGCTAGAGCTCCCAGAATTGGTTCTGGAGAGGTTTCACCCCTGCCAGGACCTCTAGGCTCGCATTATGCGTTGAGTGCATACAGCCGAGGGCAATACGCAAACAACGGTTTTGAATTCGTTTCAACTTTATTAGGTGGCAGTTTGCTGCTGAGTGGAAGCAGAAAGAGCCATACTCAAGAACAGAGAGAATAGTCGTTTTGTAAAGTTTTATGAGGTATTCCGGGTGAGCACCCCACCATGTTCCGGTAATTGTGCGTAGAAAATTGATCCTTTGTTGACATTTTTGCACCAAATACTTGATTTGGGTACCCCAAGTGCCTTTTGAATCAAACCAGACCCCAAGGTATTTCGAAGTCGAAGACTGGTCGATTTATATTCCCAAAAGATTGAGTTTCAGTTGGGCTGGGTTAGTGGTTATGTACTGGAAAAACTTGTAATTAGAAGGCACGAAATGTTGCTAATTGACAAATTGAGAGATGAAATTTGTGAAAAAAATCGCGTTCTGGTGGGATTCGAACCCACGACTCCGTATTCGCTAGACCGGTGGTTATGCTTGATGTCGATCTCGCTAATATCGGGTAAAAAGTACCTTTAGTCGGAACGGGGAGTCGATTATCGACGTTACCTTTTGTAGTCCTGGTCTAACAAGTAGGTCGATCTGGAGGGTAGGCAATGGCCACACTCATAGTGATTATCTGGCAGATCACTACAGTATCGATTACAACAACAGCAAGCAGCGGGTAGAGGAAGAGGCGGCTAGGCCAAGGCCAAGCCATCGTAGGTGGAAGACCATACTTCATTGACGAGGTATTTATGGAGGCGCTCCGACGTGAGCGAAATCTATTCGGTCTAAGCGGGAACGAATTCGTAGCGGTGTAACTCTCGCTGAGACCGGCCCATTATTTACACCTTGTCTTCAAAAAAGTAAGCAAAATGCATTTGGTTACTCAAATTGATGGACCCTCCCCCCTTGGTTAGAGCCAAAACAATTTTTGCAGACCCCTCGATTTTGGTCAAATGGTGGCTCATTCAAATTGTTATTATAACTCGAAAGTTTCTCCAAAAAAACACCTCAAAACGAAATGTCGATGAAAAGAGGAAAGATAGAGCTACTATTTACAGTTATAAAAAGTTGGGTCGGCCAAATTGATTGTGGCCGCTATCTTGGATTTTATACTTTTTTCACCATGTTGGCAACCACCGATTTTCATTTTTTTTGCATCAATTGAAAGCTTAGACATTTATAGACATTATATCAAAAAATAGAGAGGTTTTTTTCTCTTATCAAAAGTTATCTGCTGTTTTGTAAATCTGGCAATGGCAATGAGGGGAGGGTCACCGATGAGAATCTTGTGGATTCATTTAGCGTAGGTAAGACCCTCGGTCCAGACGGAGTTCCGAACCTGGCCTTAAACATAGCTTTTGCGTAGGCTCCTGGGATGTTCAGGTCTGCTCAACATACTGTTTGTAAATGGTGTAAATGGTCTCTCGAGTAACTAGTTTGGCTTCCGGAAAGCAATATAGGCTATAGCCACTCTCTTGTCACAAAGGCCGCCGAGAGGAGGGGTCCAGCGGAAGGTGTTCTGATTCGGTTATCTAGGTATTCGTGTCTGTTAAATGTGCAAATCGTGTAGAAAACTCTCCGTTAATGACTGTGGAAGCATACATAGAACACTAAGCTGGTCGGCAAGCTTTGATTTCGTTAGGATGTGACGAGAAGATAAAGTTGACTAAGAAGAAGAAAAAGACTAAGAAGAGGCAGAAGAGAAAATAAAGAGGAATACTAAGAAGAAAACCAAAAAGAATAAGATTAAGAAGATGAAGAAGATCGCAAGAGTTTCATATTTTACATGATTTTACGTTGATAACTTATAAATTAGCAAGTTGGAAAGCTTCTATCATTACACCAATAAGTAGGAAACCAGGCTGCCAATTTGAAGTCCATTGCTCGGTCTTGCGCTCATAACAAATAACCACTGGCTGCGGAAAAACAGCCCAACTAGGAAGAGAATGTCAAACACAACAACGGGGTGAACTATTTTCCCACAATCGTCTACTTCTACTCCGCGTAGGTAATCGTACAGTACTCTACATATAGTGCGAAGCCACGCAATCAAGGAAAGTAAACCGAAACCAATCCCACAAATGAAAATTGAGCCATTTCAATGCCAGTTCCTAATGGGCTGGAAGGGCTTCTGACATTCGTGCAATGAAAACTAACGATACACATAACCGTTATGTAACGAACGCAAATTTCATCGCTTAATTACCACAGTAAATACGGACGACGGACGAGTTGGAAGTGAGCAATAAGTGCAAGTACGCAGGTATGGTTGGTTACCAACTCTTTGCGCGCGCACGTGAAACGCACGCCATGCTCCTGGCTTTGTTTTTGGTAAATGTGACTTTTGGTGTCTACTTGTTGGCCAACAACGGGGGTCGTACGCAATATGGTGTGACTTCCGTTTCTTTGGGAGAAGTTGAAGTAAAATGCGATCACCTACGGAAAAGTGTCAATGCAGTTCTTAAATGTAGATACATATTCATTTCAGTTGACTGTATGAATGTTTGATTTGTTGTCTGTCAAATGAAAACAACAGCAAATCAAACAATAAAATCTTCCCGGCATAACGATTTAAATTCAGGGTTTAATCTATGTTTGAGTTTTAATATTGAATTTCTAGTTTATTGGTATTTTCATGTTCATAAAGACTACAGAAATATAACGGTGGAGAGTTTTGAACCTGCAATGCATTTTGTACTGGTATCCTCTATTTGATCGGCAATATTGGGCAAACGTAATACAATTGTAAACCATTTATATGAATAGTAAAACAAATTGAAAATAAACATGTAGCTCTTGAATATGAACGTTGCTGTATAACACGTGTATGTACTGAGCGATTCCAAGCAACAGCATCAAAATTAAGGACATTTTTTAATTCATGATTTTCTATTGAACTGAAACTTTGCACAGTTTTTCAGTTCCATCTAAATCGCCATTTTTCGATATCAAATTTTTATTTTGAATCGCGACTAACTTTTCAAAAGGGTGTATGTGAAAATGGTTCAAAAATATTCAAAAATCTGCACAGCCAAAATGGTTCGTTCGATTGCTATGAATTTTTCAGCAAAGTTAGATAACTAAATGGTGATTCCTAAGAAAATATACACTGTGAAAAAAAATCTTTTTTAACATGAAAAAATATGATTTTTGCCACAAAAACTCAAATAACTCAAAACCCTATCTTTTTACCAACGTAATTTTTTTAGGGAAGACGGTCCATTGTATTAGCAATCTACCATAAAAATTTAGTGATGGTAAACTAATAAACAAAAAAGTTATAACATTTCAAACATTTCACAATTTTCAGATTTAGTAAATTTTTTTTTTCTGTGTAAACTATTTCGGTCAGAAATCGCAGTTTCATGCTGATTTTATTGTTGAGCAAAGTTAGATAACTAAATGGTGATTCCTAAGAAAATATACACTGTGAAAATAAAATCTTTTTTAACATTAAAAAATATCATTTTTGTCACAAAAACTCAAATATATCAAAACCCTATCTTTTTACCAACGTATTTTTTAGGGAAAACGGTCCATTGTATTAGCAATCTACCATAAACATTTAGTGATGGTAAACTAATAAACAAAAAAGTTATGACAATTTAAACATTTCACAATTTTCACATTTAGTAATAATTTTTTTTTTCACTGTAAATTGTTTCGGCCGGGAATCGCAGTTTGATGCTGATTTTATTGTTAATGGCCTTGCGTGAGTAAAACAAGCTGTTTTAATTATGTATTATGTATATTATATGTACAGTAATGTTCCGATTTTATCACGCCCTCCGCGCATCAGTCGTTTATTCATTATTTGAGGGCAAGTGTTTTCCCACTTCTTCAAGATGAATGCTGAAAGCTTTTTTTGAAACGTTAAAAATATTAAAAATGTGTATAGATTTTTAAGAATATTTTAAATCATTCTTGAAAATGGGGCGTAATTAAATTGTCTTAACAGATATCGCAGATGGTACGGTGGCATGACTCTCTGCACTTGGCACTTCTGGCAATTTCTCAGTTGTCGTCGTTTTCGAACTTCCTGCGCCCTGCTTTACCGATGATATACAGATTGCTCGTTTGTCAAAGGACGTGCAAATGCGTAAATATGTATTCAATGTGGACATTTGGGCATAACCAGTCTCTTTCAGTTTATCTATGGTTCTTTCGGTGAGATTTCGTAACTCTTTTGAACATTTTTTTTCATCAAACGGTCTACAAGAGAACTTTGAGTTGAAGACCTTTGAGAAAGCGACTGGTCATGTTGTTCGTTAGATTATAATAAACAAAATCACTTATTAGTTTTAACTGACTAGTTTGGTGTTGTTTGCTTGGCTGAAGAAAAAAAAAATACTATAAAATCTTAAAAAAAATACTATAAAATACTATAAAATCTTTATCTATCTATAGCGGTAGTATTTTTTGCTTTTTCGTGAGCATTGTCATGGTATGTATACAGACAAACAAACGTAACACTGACGAAATTTTCATTGACCACGCCTTTAACGATCATTTTGAATCTTGGATGTGGCTTTCATAACCAGAAGAGCGCCCATCGTTTTTCTTTGCGTTTGACGTTTCACACTAGCGCCTTCTGATGACGATATTGCACAACGCAGTGTTTCGCGAAACATTTCCACCAGGTGGTGGTAATGGATTTTCACGAAAATTGTTCTAGGCGTTTCGTCTGTTTGTCTGTGGTATGTACCTCTCATGCATTTGTTGTTGTTGAAGCTACTCGTATTCTTCCGATCATAAAGTCTGTTCTCTAAGAGGTATTTTTGTTGCAGATAAACTAAACGTATACGCGTACCATCGATGGGGGTGACAATGGGTCTGGGGGGTGAGATTGGGTCAAAACGGAGAAACATAAAATTTGAAATAGCTCATCAACTGTCGTTAATTTATATTGAAAACTTT
Organism: Aedes albopictus; assembly: GCF_035046485.1. Lineage (NCBI taxonomy): Eukaryota > Metazoa > Arthropoda > Insecta > Diptera > Culicidae > Aedes > Aedes albopictus. The sequence goes on along the minus strand of NC_085138.1, from coordinate 252,941,516 downwards.
ATATTATTTCAAAGAGGAGATGTTTTTACACGTCATGATGCAGAATAAGATGTTTTGCAATAATCGTTTTTTGTTAAATTTGTGGCTGAACTTATATGATGAAACTACTAGTAAATCACTCTGAAATAATTTCTCCTTCGTAATGTTTAATACAAGTACCTAACCATAAATTTTCTAATAAGTGGTTTGCTGTAGGTGTTACCTGATTGATGCAATGAAAAAAGCGGGCTGTCATTACTCTTTTTATTTAAAAACTCAATATTTTCGACCCTATGTCTAAATATTATGAATGGGGGTGAGATTGGGTCAAACAAGATATCGAGTGCACATAACCTTAACTAAAAATTAAACTTGTTATCCAGTCTCCATTTGACGTTAGAGTGGTGCCATGTTCACCGTATCTTCATAAAAGCACGCTTTCTTTCAAAAATATGTTGAGAAGTGTCAAACGAGTGTATTAATACGCTTAGTGCCTAAAATCATTTATAACAATACACCCATGCGTTTGAACAGCTCCTCTAATCATGAGCTAATCTTTAGTGTACTGCAATATCGTAAGCTCACAAAATAGACTCAACATAATATTTGAACGACCCTCTATCTTGAGATGGAGTGATTTGCTTTAGCAATATAGAGGCTAATAATCATGTACATAAGAGTTTATAACGGTGAGTTTGGTTAAACATTTCTTATGCAGTATACTAAAACTATCATGTTTTTTTACAATCAATCTTTCAATGCGCTCCTTCATCATTGTAATCTCTCCTCCTCTCATGGAGGTTGAAACTCTTAATGAGGATGATTATGATGGCTAAAAATGTTGATACAGTATATGTACAAACGTTATTTTATCAAATTTCAACCATTTTTTCGGTTGTATTAGCCTTTTTAGGTGGATTAATCATCTTTTAAAATTACCTAAGTTGTTATTCGTCATGATAACATTATGTTTTAAGTAGGTTTACTAGATATGATCAATAAAATTAACTTATATTCTTAGATAGATGATTTCGAATACTTTGACCCATTCTCACCCCCTCTAAGGGGTGAGATTGGGTCAATTTTCAATCATTTGTAGTTTAGTAAGCAATTCATATAACGTGATACATTCTTGCTAAACTATCATTACCACATAGGAGAGTATACATACGAAATAAAAAATTATTCCGACTTCAATTGCATTTGTTATTTAACAAACAATCTTTGAGTATCCTTTTTTGACCCATTCTCACCCCCAACGACGGTATATAAAACTTTTATTGTAAGCTTTTGTCTTAAAAATAAGTTTAGTTCCATTTTTCTTATAATCCATAGCTTTTCAACACTATCAAGGGATTTTTTCACCAGTCACGTACAATAAAAAGTATGACACTCTCAATATTTTTGATCACAACACTGGATCGCGTCTAAGTTTTAAATAGATACTATAGTAATTATGAATAATCAAACAAAAATATCATGAAAACAACTTGTTTAATTCAGGCGGTAGCCTTTACAATAAAATCAGCATCAACATATAATTCTCAAAATAATTCACACAGAAAAAAAAATTTTTGTTTCTAAATGTAAAAATTGTGAAATGTTTGAAATGTCATAACTTTTTTGTTTATCAGTTTACCATCACCAATATGTTATGGTAGATAGCTGATATAATGGGCCATTTCCCCTAAAAAATTGACGTTGGTAAAAAGATAGGGTTTTGAGATATTTGAGTTTTTGTGACAAAGATCATATTTTTTTAAAGTAAAAAAAGAAAATTTTTACAGTGTATATTTTCTAAGGAATCTTCATTTAGTTATCTAACTTTGCTAAAAAATTCATAACAATCAAACAATCCGTTTTTGCTGTACAGCTTTTAGAATATTTTTGAACTATTTTCGCATACACCCTTTTGAAAAGTTAGTCGTGAGTGAATATGAAGGTTTAATATCGAAAAATGGCGATTTAGATGAAATTGAAAAACTGTGCAAAGTTTCAGATATTTTTGAAATGGTCGCTCAGGATCGACTGACATGACTCCGTGGAATTCCTCTACTTCATTCCTCATTCAGAGGATCTGTAGGAGGCATCCCCTAATTAAGCAATAACTAATTGCAAGGAGTGGTAGTTATTAATACCCCTTTCGCGATAATTAATTGCTTTTCTATATGAAAATGCATTTCCTCACTTTGAATTTGAATTGTCTGCTTTATTTTTGTGATTTGTGTAACAGGGAACATATTTTGACACGGCAAATGCTTGATAACCCGCGCAATACAGATCCCATTGAGATCACTACCCTCTGCCCAGCAACTCCTATCCCTACCTCCGCGTGGCACAGGCTGGGCTGCGTGCAACCTTAGCGAACATCGGGTAATCAATCCCGGTAGGAACTTTGGACGTAGGCTGACAGCTCTCTAAAATAAAAGTACTCATTTTTAGAAAACATCTATGCAGCACATACAATGTGTAACATTCGTCATATTGGCAACACCACCCCTTAAATATCTGAGGGGCGCTTTGCATCAGATCGAAAAGGGTGTTGATGCACATACCAACTAACAATGTTAGGTAGTCGTCGGCAAAACCATAAGTTGGAAAACCGATATAATTGAGTTGCCTCAATATGGTATCTGCTACGAGATTCCATAAAAGTGGTGACAAGACTCCCCCTTGGGGGCATTTCATAATCGCCGCTTGGCGCAATATCGAGAAAAGATGTCGGTTTTTGAGCATATCGTGAATCCAATTGGAAATCATTGGAGATATACCATGACTCCGTGCGGCTTCCAATATGGCATCGAAAGGCACGTTGTCAAAGGCACTCTCGATGCCTCGATATCTAAGAAAATACCCAAGCAGGATGTTTTTGAGTGAATGCCTTCTCGATATCGTAAACAAGTTTGTATAAAAGAGTCACAGTGGACTTTCCAGATTGGTAAGCATGTTGGTTCACATGAAGAGGCACATTGGCCAGATGAACATCACGGATGTGATGATGATCGACGTTCTAAGCATTTCAGAAGAAAAGAGGTCAATCTGATACTTCTGAAGCGTGTTGCTTTTTCATACGACGCACGACCCACTTTCGGAATAAACTTTACAGTAATATCAGGCCAGGATTTGCAAAACCGCAAACAAGTGGTTTTTTTTTAAACATGTTTGAAATAATCAAATCCCTTCTGAAGCAAAAAAGGATAAATCCCATCTGCTCAGGAGATTTGAAAGGAGCAAAGTTATTTAGTGCCTTTCAATCGATTCTAAAATTAAGATACTCCGAGCTGAAGCCAGAGGGTCATAACTACAAGAAAAGACATCAGGTTCATCCGAAGATGTAATATCCACACATCTTGTGTACTGAATAAACATTCCAAAACTTCCTCATCAGAGGAAGTGAAATCACCATTTGGCAAACGAAGTTTTTTTTATGTCTTTTTTATTACGGGATTTTCTGCCGTAGGCAGGTTTATCCCGGAGGGGCAAACAAAGTTCGTTCACTTGAAAATCCTTTAATTTTGCAAGGATTATGTTCAACCGACTGACTTCACTCAAACTGGAAACATTTGTACAAAGGTTTTTCCAGCCGGATCGTTCAACAGACCGAAGAGCTTTCTGGTAGGCCTTGCAAACCGACCTGAAAGCCTCTGATCCAGCCGAACGTCGTCTGCTCCAAGTCTTTCTGCATTGTTTCCTGAGATTCGCCAAATCAGAGTTCCACCAAGGGGTTCCTCTTGTAGTCTTCACAGACCGTGAAGGACAAGTTTCTTTTACAAATTCCATGATGAAGGTCGTTGTAGTATCAACGGCATCATCTAAATCCATTGGAGTGTCAATGGATGGTGAGTCTCCATGAAATTTGGCTGCAGTCAAATCGGTAAAGAGATCTCAGTTGGTTGACAGGGGGTTACTGAAAGGCAAAGTTTGCGAAGTAACATTCACATGTTCAAAAAAGATGTAGCGATGGTCAGATAAAGATTCTTCATCGGGACCATGCCAGTTCGTCAGTCTGTGACTAATTCTGCTTGACATGAGCATTAACATCAATGCCAACAATTAGCGGAAGGCCTTTTGAAGTGCAGTGTGCGATGACTTGCTTGAAAGCATCCGTAGGGGATGGTTCATCATGCGGTAAATAAACCGAACAACAAACGTATTTCCTGTTGAGGTTTTCAACAGATACATAGATTGTGATAGCACATACATATCTAGTGGTTAGTTCAGAGATGAGTTCAGAGACGATTGCGTTTTTGACAAACACACCTGCTCGAGGCAGGACACGCGAATTTGCCAATTCATTTTTACTGAAAGTGGCAAACACAGGATTCACAAGGTTTCCTAGATAGAAACTCCCTTTACGAAAGTAAGGTTCTTGGACTATCGCCACTTGGGCTGTACCATTTTGCATGAGTCTACAAAGATTGATCGTTGCTGTTCTTTTGTGCTGAAGATTGATCTGAGCTATATGGATTCTCGACTCCTTGGGCATAGTATATCATTGTCATTGCCTCACTGTATACTACAAATTCATGCAATCGCAGGCAAAAAAGCCCTTCAATTAATAACTATGGTGCTAACTAAGTGCTAAAAAAAAGTTGAAGAGAGACAGGCCAAGTTCCAGTGGGAACGTAGAGCCATAAAGAAAGACGGGCTTGGTGGACTAGTGGCTACCACTTCTGATTCTTATGCAGAAGGTCCTGGGTTCAATCCCTGGCCCGTCCTTTTTCTCCTTACCGATCAGGCTAAGGCCGGGGTGGCCTCTGCTGTACATACTGCCTTCATTTGCTTAACAGTCCCATGTTAATAGGAAATCCAGCTAACTTGGGACTGTTATGCGAAAAGGGGCAGCATAGTAGCCGTCTCCATTCCACTCGGTCCATAGCTGTAGTTCCGCACTCTGCGTAGGGTCTGTAGATCGACCCACCTAGCTCGCTGCGTTCCACGTCTTCTTGTACCGGTCGGATGACTCTCGAGAACCATTTTAGTCGGGTTGCTATCCGGCATCCTGATGACGTGACCCGCCCACCGTAGCCTCCCGATTTTCACGGTATGGACGATGGTTGGTTCTCTCAGCAGCTGATGCAGCTCGTGGTTCATTCGCCTTCTCCAAGTCCCGTCTTCCATCTGCACTCCGCCGTAGAAGGTAAGCAGATGGTACCTTCCGTTCGAAAACTCCAAGGGCGCGTTGGTCCTCTGCACGTAGGGTCCATGTTTCGTGCCCATAGAGGACGACCGGTCTAATCAGCGTTTTGTAGATAGTTAACTTCGTATTACGGCGAACTTTATTCGATCGTAGAGTTCTGCGGAGTCCAAAGTAAGCAGGATTTCCTGCCACAATGCCACACCGTCGATATAAATTTTCGGCGATTCCTCCCTGGAGCCCTTTGCCATCATGTACTTTGTCTTCGACACATTAATGACTATCGCCTGGCTTCTCTCTTTAGTCGGATGTACGTTTCCGCCATCGTCTCAAACTTACGAGCAATAATATCAAAATCATCAGCGAAACCAAGCAGCAGAACGGACTTGGTGGAAATCGTCCCACTCGTGTTTATCCCCGCTCTCCTTATTACACCTTCTAACGCAATGTTGAACACCAAGCACGAAAGACCATCATCTTGCCGTAACCCTCTGCGAGATTCGAAGGGACGCGAGAGTGTCCTTGATACTCGAACTACGCACATCACTCGATCCATCGTCGCCTTGATCAATCGTATCAGTTTACCCGGGAATCCGTATTCGTACATAATCTGCCATAGCAGTTCTCGATCGATTGTATCATACGCCGATTTGAAATCGATGAACAAGTTATGTGTGGGCACGTTGTATTCGCGGCATTTCTGCAATACCTGGCGGATGGCGAACATCTGGTCCGTTGTAGCGCGTTCACCCATGAATCCAGCCTGACATTGTGCCCCACGAACTCTCTTGCAATCCGTGATAAAATTTGAGAGAGTATCTTGTAGGCAGCGCTCAGTAGTGTGATCGCGCGGTGGTTCCCGCAATCCAACTTGTCGCCCCTTTTGTAGATGGGACACACGGTACCTTCCATCTATTCCTCCGGTAATACTTCTTCTCCCAAATCTTGGTAATAACCCAGTGTAGTGCTCTCACCAGTGCTTCTCCACCGTATTTTAGAAGCTCGCTTGGTAGTTGATCTGCTCCAGCGGCTTTGTTGTTTTTCAACCGGCCAACCTCCTCCTCAATCTCTTGGAGGCCAGGGGCCGGAAGTCTTTCGTCCTGTGCACATATTCTAGATCTGTTCCACCTTCGGTACTTGCAATGTCACCATTGAGGTGGTCATCGTAATGCTACCGCCACCTCTCGACCACCTCACGCTCGCTCGTGAGAATATTCCCGTGATTATCTCGGCACATGTCGGCTTCTGGCACAAAGCCTCTGCGCGAGCGGTTCAGCTTCTCGTAGAACTTTCGTGTATCCTTAGCGTGGTACAGCTTTTCCATCGCTTCGCGATCTCGTTCTTCCTGCTAGCGCTTCTTTATCCAGGGTTGTTACAACAGCGCGGATTTCGCGAATTTCGCGGATTTCGCGATTTTCGCGGATTTGGCGCGGATTTACCTATGGAATTTGGCCCTCGCGCGGATTTGGCGCGGAATTGTTTTTTGTAGTGTGTATAGCGATATAATTGAAATATTATCGATACTTGATAATAAAATTTTGAAATGTGTTTGTTCAAATTGCCAGGTTGGGATGTTCAAATGAATTTAGCATCACTGGTAGTGGATATATTTCAAAAATATGTTAAACTAGCTGTCTCCGGCAAACTTTGCCATGCCTACTGCGTTTTTTAACGTTTCAAGTCCAAGTCACAAAGCCGACGCGTATCGGATGTTTCGTTCATGAGTTATGCGTGGTCCTACGTATGCCGTTGCATTTATATATACAGTGTCAGACAAAACAATAAGACCACCTGTCATTTTTTATACAAAATAGCCAAGTTTGACGATATGGTATTCGGTTTTTAGTGAGCCGATTTGGCTGAAATTTTGGCAACCGACATGGATTTACGGGAATTCTGATTTGTATTGAATTGATTGAGTTCTGTTAACTGTGATATTCTGTATTTCAAATCCTATTTCTTTTACCGTACCGGTATTCTATACTACTATCAATTGCCTCTCTAACTAGAGCAGCACACTGTCGACCTTCATCTCATTGCCTATCCTATCGTTGACTAACTCGTCACTCTCACACACTCACATCAGGATACCACATTCACTACTTCCAAAGTTATAGATATAGGAAACGACAAAACAATAGGACCACTTTCAGTTTTCCTTTACCAAAGGATATATCAGAGTATCTGATGTACGATGATTCATATACACTGTGGTGCATAATTGATCGGACAAACGCCGATTTTCATACAAAATGGCCAAGTTTAAGATGCTGTAACTATGGTTTGTTTTGTTGGATTGAGCTCAATTTTTGACAGGGAACTACAAATATGCTGAATTTTGTGTATACAAAGTATAAAATGTTTTCGTTCACAGGTCTGGGCGTGGCAAGGCGTTGAAAATATTGCAAAAGTGATCGGACAGCGGTACCCCTTTGATTTACACGCATGCCGCTGTCCGATCACTTTTGCAATATTTTCAACGCCTTGCCACGCCCAGACCTGTGAACGAAAACATTTTATACATTGTATACACAAAATTCAGCATATTTGTAGTTCCGTGTCAAAAATTGAGCTCAATCCATCAAAGCAAACCATAGTTACAGCATCTCAAACTTGGCCGTTTTGTATGAAAATCGGCGTTTGTCCGATCAATTATGCACCACAGTGTACTAGTTAGTACTATAATTAAGGATGCCGTTTAAACTTGGGGACATTTTTATTGAATTGACTACAAATAACCATCATACAAATCTGATGTTATTTTCGCACCGTACATCTGTAACTTTGGAAGTGGTGAACAGAACTCAATCAATTCAATACAAATAAAAATTCCCGTAAATTCATGTCGGTTGCCAAAGCTTCAGCCCAATCGGCTCACTAAAAACTGAGTACCGTCGTGCGGGGCTTCTTTATACACTTTTTCATGGTTTTTCAACTTTTCGACATTATAACTCCCATACTAGTGAATGAATTTCCGCAATTTTTATACACAATAATCGTGAGTATGTATGTAGGATGTATGCAAAATTTGAGCTTAATCCATCAATAAACAAAATAGTTGTTCATACACCAATCGTAGAGAAATTTTTTGAAAAAGGCATAGAAATCATTGAAAACTTTAGCGAAAAATTCCGGTGAATCTTTGTAGGGATTCCTGGATATATTACTGCAGGAATTGTTGGAGAAACTCCTAATAAATCCAGGAAAACCCTGTAAGAATTACAGGAGTCCATCAAGTAAACTTTTCAAATTTGCAACATTGTCCTTCTATGATTTTCTCGGTGATTAATCATTGTAAGGGATGTTTTCCAGATATTGTCTTGGGAAAATTCCTTACTGAAGATTCATTCAAAAATTACTAAGGCACTCCAGTACCTAGTTCTGGGCATGTTTCTCCTAAGATTTTGTCTAACGAATTCTTATCAAAAATTGGTAAAAAAATTTAGAGAATGTTTTTGGCAAAAAAATCGGGATTTTTGCATAAATGTTTTTAATTTCAATCAGAAAGCTTACAATAATCGAGACGAGTTGCGTTGATTTACAAATCGAAAGTTCATTCTTCATCAAGCACTTAACTAGTCCATTCCAGTTTAATGGATTTCTTTAATAACGTAAAGTGAAAAAACGCAAATTTATCTTCATACTCTCGCGGATTTGGCGCGAATTTGATTCCATAATCGCGCGGATTTGGCGCGGATTCAAATTTGGCTCGCGCGGATTTGGCGCGGATTTTTTTCCACTCTTCTTGTAACAACCCTGTTTATCTGGAAGACTGAGTTCTGCCTGTTCCGCGCCTGTCTGTAACGTGCCTCATTCGCTCTCGTACGGTGTTGCAGCATTCTCGCCCATGCTGCATTCTTCTCGTTTTTCAACTGTTCACATTCGCCGTCGTACCAGTCGTTTCTGTGATTCGGAGTCGCGAAGCCTAGTGCTGTAGCCGAGGTACTACCTATGGCGGATCGGATGTCCCTCCAGCCATCTTCAAATGTAGCTGCGCCAAGCTGCTCTTCCGTTGGTAGGGCCACTGCTAGCTGCTGCGCGTAATCTTGAGCCACTTCTACGTTACGCAGCTGCTCGATGTTGAGCCGTGGCGTTCGACTTCGACGCGTGGTAATAACCGTCGAAAGTTTTGAGTGCATGCATACAGCTACTAAGTGGTGATCCGAATCTATATTCGCACTGCGGTATGTGCGGACATTGATTATATCCGAGAAGAATTTACCGTCGACCACGTTCTAGTCGATTTGATTTTCTGTTTGATGGTCGGGTGATCTCCACGTGGCTTTGTGGATATCTTTGCGTGGGAAGAAGGTGCTTCGGACTACCATACCACGGGAGACTGCAAAGTTTACGCATCGCTGGCCGTTATCATTGGATACGGCGTGCAGGCTGTTTCGCCCGATTACCGGTCTGTACATTTCCTCCCTTCCTACCTGCGCGTTAATGTCGCCGACAACGATTTTCACGTCACGCGGCGAGCAACCATCGTATGTTTGCTCTAACTGCGCGTAGAACGCTTCTTTCTCGTCATCAGGTCTCCCTTCGTGTAGGTAGTGGACGTTGATGATGCTGTAGGTGAAGAAACGGCCCTTAACTTTCAACATGAACTGAACATCCTTGAGTTGATCGGCTGCCACCCGATCACACGTTGTCGCATCTTGCCCAACACTATAAATCCTGTTCCCAGCTCATTGGTGGTGCCACAGCTTTGGTAGAAGGTAGCCGCTCGATGTCCGCTTTTCCACACTTTTTGTCCAATCCAGGGACTTTGCAACGCCATGATGTCAAAGTTGCGGGGATGTAGTTCGTCGTAGATTGTCCTGTCACATCCTGCGCATCAATGCTTTTTAAAAGCTGGTGGTAGTGTTTTCAAAGTGGGAGTTATTCAACCGCAGCCAATAGTGGAATCCACGGTGGAAGCATTCATCGGTCTGGATCTTCGACCTCAAATCCATCCAAAGCTGCATTGAAGGGAGTATTTAAGTGAATGTTTCTTGAAGAATTTGGGCACCTTTTCTCTGCTTCCAACTGGAGAAGGCGGACGCAAAACTTTTCTCGCGTCAAATTGTATCGTGAAAGTGTGAAGCTTTTGTTAAAATGAAGTGAATTTGTCGACCGATATCCGACGTCGTTGGAAGTTTTACTCCAAAGCGTGGAGTGGAGATATTTTGTGAAAATTAATGAAAAAAAACCTTTCGTTACTCCCGGACGATGGTGTGGATTGCCAGCAATAGCAAGCGCCTATGAACATTGGTGTGTTCTGGTCAACCCGGACCATCTTTGTGTCCAATGATGGCCGACAGAGGAGAAGGAAGATCCGTGTGGCCCGTTCACCGGAGGATACGTCCTGAAGACGATGCGGCTCAAGGAGGAAAAGTGGAAAAAGCTGATGGTTATCCCTTATCCCTTATCTGTAGAGCCTTTGAAACCACTGCTTCCATTGTGTAGGAATATTGTGGCATGACCCATGTTTGCTTTAGTGCTTATCAACTATCCTGTCACAATTGAGATGTGATGGACATTGGTTGATGTAGCACTTGATCCCAATTAGGCTCAACTCGTTTTATGAAGTCGATTACTCTATTCGGATGAAACTGCTAAATTTCCAAGGGCTCTAATAACCCTTTCCCTAATATTGACGACCTTAAATTATATAATACTCCACATTTGCACAGAATGTGTACAGCAGTTCCGTTTGACAAAAACGAAATTCAGAAGATTGAATTTTACCAATCTTATTTAAGTGATATCTGCTTGGGCAGTGCCCAGTCATCAGACCGGTTATTACCCTGAGATCTTTTTTGTTCTGATTTAATATGGCCTTGGCTTTTGCTGCACTGGGTCTTATAAATCTTTTAGCTTGTCTACAGGTATCAATATCGATAAATAGATATCATCCCTTCCTTATTATCCTTTCTCATCCACATAACGTGCTTCTTATCGTTTCAGAGAGCGATCAATGGCGCTTAAGCCTAGGCTTGTGCCCCATCCCAGAAAGAAAAAGGCCCATGGAGTGACAAAATTTCTTAGCTATGTCACTCCCAACGTTGGTGTTAAACAATCACTTACACTCACATCAACACGTCTACATGATCAAATCAAATACACTTACACAATCTGAATTTCGCCGCATCACTCGCTTATAGTGAATCCCAAATCAATCCATTCCAAACATCCAACTCCTTGATACCTATGGGAGTGTCGGTGAGTCGCTGACCTCTTGTAAAGTAGGTGTGATAGCATCATATCCAAGGTTGCGACCATTCATTTGCAAAGATTTACATTCATTTGCTATTATCTCAGTTCAGAAGCATGCTATCGAAAAATAATGTATGGATGAATTTAACCTTGTAGTTTTATCTGAAAGTTTGTCGAATTACATTGGGGTCGTACACGCATTCCAAAGTCGTGAGCGAGCTGTGAAGGCAACTTTCCACAGCGTGAATGAAATTTACATTCACCGCGTGGAGAGTTGCCTTCACAGCTCGCTCACGACTTTGGTATACGTTTGCAACCCCAATGTTATTCGGCAAACTTTCAGATAAAACCACAAGGTTAAATTCATCCATACATTGTTTATCGATAGCATGCTTCTGAACTGAGATAATAGCAAATGAATGTAAATCTTTGCAAATGAATGGTCGCACCCTTGATCATATCCTTTCCTATCCTTGTAACGGAGAAGATGGGCGTGGCCGGCAATGAAAGTTTTCATGTCTTTTTTACTTCAACTTCTGATTGGATAGCTGTTCCTTCCCAAATAGCGTTCCATAAGCAATTAGAATAGGAGTACTAAAGTTTTAAGATGACAACTTTCAGTATGCAATCTACGAATTACTCCGTTACCACGCAACGCAACGCAACGCAATTATCCTGTCACATCCGACGAAACCTAGTGACTTGCAATTCCATGTTCCAAGTTTCTAATCGTCGTCCTTATTTCGTCGCGTGGGCCTTTGCCGATTGTATCGAGTCGTATTTTCTCCTATGTTATTCGCAATGGGGATTTTTACGGGTGGCTTATTGGGCCTACGCCAACACTCTTGTCTCGCCGGAGAGCCATCGTGCCAGTTCTGTTTTACGTCCCAACCAACACTGGGACGACCACGCTGATGGGGCTACCACCTGGGTTTCAGCTGGGCGTGATGCAGCACGTCTTAAATACTCAGACGCTGGATGCCAGAACAGACGCTGTTTGAGCCGCACCTCCTTGATGAACAGACGCTCGGGTCGTACCTCTTCAATCTAGCTGAAGTCAGAAGGACAACAGTGCTTAGCTAAGCACACAGTTCTTAGCTGGCGGTCTTTGTCATCGCTTGAACCGTGGATGCATGAGGTAGGAACTTGTGAGGACCAGAGCTATATTGGACGCTCTCCTTATCGACACGCTGTTTTGCAGCCCACCTCCAGCCTACCCCTGATATAACAAGTAATAAAATCCGGACCAACAATTGAAAATGCCGCAACAACATTGCGTAAACAAACACGTTTCTGTCGACTTAGGGCCTTCTGGGTTCCACCCACGCATCTCACCACCATTAACAGAAAGCTTGATGTTTGCGCTTTCTGTTAGTGGTGGTGAGGTGTGTGGGTGGAGTTCAAAAGGCCTCAAGTCGACAGAAACATGTTTGTTTACAAAATGTTGATGCGGCCTTTTCAATTGTTGGTCCGGAAATATAGTCCAGCGTCCTAACTTGTGAGGTCTTCTATATTATTTCTTATAGAAATTGATAATTGACATGTTAGTTAGCATAAAAATGGTAAACTTTTAATAAAGCCTAATTTTTCATTTTATAAAATTAAAATAGTGATACGAAACAAACACAAAGACGGACATACGTAAACACAGACAATTTTGACAGAAAACAGACAACTAGTAAGTAATTTAACAAACCACTAAACAAACAATTTTAGTTCTCTCATTGATGAAGGCAAAATATAGTTGCCGAAACGTCGGACAATACAAAAATAATCTGTTTTGACTGAGGATATAAGACTGAACGCTAAGAAATATTCCCCAAAATTTTTAATTTCATTTGATCCAATTCGTCAGCTTATCTTTGTTTTCTGTAGCTGTTTTACAGAAATTCCACATTGATGACAATCTTTCGCAGCAGATGGCAACGTTTACTCGGCGCGTTACATCTTGGCGTGCTTCTTTAAATTGGAGAAATTCAACGCCACACATTTTAATCATGCTAATTGCTTCCATGCCCAGTCAGTGCAGTGGATGCAACTGCCTGGGACCACCCAACCGTTAACAATGTCGAAACGGGAGAAATGCGATTCAAATCATCATCGACTGACGACGCACGGACTGATTTATATGTTGCTGGTACTAGTTGGAGCTATACGTAGCTGAAAGATGATTACAGCATAGAGACGGAATTAAAACACAACCAAGTCATTTGCTTTGATTCAGTTCACTTGTCTTTGGGGTTTTGTTTGTTGCGTAAATGCTAAATGATTGTAATTCGTCTAAGGTCGAAATTCGATTTTAATGACTATTTTTTCTCCGTGGAAGAGTCGTGTTCGCAAATCAGCATCATGGGTAGGTTAGGGTAAGAGTAGTGCTTATTTATTAAGCAGTTAAGCACGCTTATCTTGAGGCTCACATATGTGAAGCGGTAAACGCTCGGGTGTTCTGTAAGACCATTCACTAACTTTTCATAATGGGAAATTTCATGACTTCCTAGGGCATGGAGTATATTCGTGCTTACCACACGATGTACAAATGCGAATTTCAATGTTAATAACTAAAAGTGTTCATATAACATCTAAGCTGATTGGCAGGCTTCGTTGCAGTTGGGACGTTAAGCCTAGGTCTGTGCACTTCCATGTCTTATGAGGCCATTCAACCAGCTCGTTGGTGACCAGATGTAGTAGAGAGATGCCGGATTAATCACGTGTAGCTTTGCTTGGTATATAAATCAACATTTCAGCCTAAAGAATAGCATAGTATAGTACCTGGCTATAGCTAAGTACTCAACGTTTCAAAATCGCAATTGCCACTCAGTCGGGGTAGGCACCACACTGGGCTTGACCCATCGTCAATATTGTCGATGGCTTCTTGCAAAACATTCATTCGTCATGTGGCTAGAGTGCTGCCTAGCTAATCGACTAGGTACTCCAAGCTCTAATTTACTTGAGCGCTTTTAAAAATCATAACGCTCCTCAGAAGGAGCATTTTGTTGAAAATAAAGAGATCTCCAACTGGCCATTTCAAAACAATAGACCGCAGGCCGTCGCCGCCGCCACTTTAGGGCATGTTCATCAATCAAGAAAAGCCACAAATCAAGTATCCAAGCGGAGAGTATAGTTGTTCGGTGTGCAATTTGTTACTTCTGTGGGTACCTGTCGAATGGACTCCCCTCAGTGCTCAGCGATGATGTTTGAATCGATCTGTCGCAATTGGGCGACTTTTGTTGGCGGTGGTGAGTACCAGAGTACTCCAAAATGATGTGTGGTTTGGTTGGAGTTGTCGTCTGCGGATTGTAGTTACAGTCATGCACATACCACCAACGAACACCACGCATGAGTAATACGCGTCATTTTATGGACAAAAACTCTCTACACACTATTAAAGTTTTGTTTTTCTCTGTTCGAGACATAACTCAAGACACAAATATAACTTTTAGAATTGTTTCGCAAAGCTGCGTTGTTAATCCTTAAGTTGAACTATATTTTGTTTAGTTGAGATAAAACTGTTGTTCAGCTCGTGTTAGCCCAGAAATGGAGAAGCTGTTCAACATCAGTCGTTCTATAAACATTATTGTAAATGTTATGTTTATTCAATGATGGTGGCTTTGTTATACGGCTGTTGTTCAACGTTCAACCGTTTGCTATTTACAAAAATATATCAGAAGGCTTTCTTCAATGTTCATTAAACATCTAATAAAGGTTTTAGAAACAATTAAAGCGAATTTGCAGCTACGTTCATTATAGCAAACTTTCTACGACAATTATTCCACCGTAATACAATCAAAATTTAGCAACAATTTAAATTTTTATATTTAATTGTACAAATACTGAAAAAACCTTTCTTAAACGATTCTTCAATATTGCTTCAATACACGGTGACAAATTTCGTTCGTTTGAAACAAAAATATTCATGTTTATTCGGTAAATTGATAAAATGTTTAAAACTAAAATTTTAATTTTTAAAACTAACTCAATTACACATTTATTGCGACGATACCCATTGAGGAGCCCCCCGTTCCGCGCTCGAGATCATAAACAAAACTCACAAGTTCCAGCTGCAACATCAAACAAAATTTCCTCCTGCAAAAAAGGCAAGGTTCACCGAAAGTCTTCACGAAATCCCGTTCTTGTCGGGAGCGTATGTTATCTAATAGATATATACATGATGTTGGCAATTGGAAGTACAACACCGGAGGTGGATTTTTCCAGCGAAGGAAATGACTTTATAAGTTCAATGGGAAAACAAATATTTCCGTAGGGCCGACCTGCACAAAAAACAAAAATATTTACATTTATTTCTAACATAATCTGTCAGAAGATGCATTTTTGTTTCAAACATGGATTTCATTAGCTTCAAATGTGACGTTCGATTTGCTCCAAACAGTTTTATTTTTGTGGCCAGAACAAATTGACAATTTATTTGAATTTGCCTCAAATATTTTTGATTTTAAAATAGATTTTTCTGCGTGTAAATAAGCAAAATAGATGTTTCATTTTTTATATCTCATATGAATAATTTGAAACAACTTTTTATGGCCATATTACCTACATTAACCACAGTTTTATGACAGAACTCACACCATTCACAAGGCTCAAATTCGGGACCTACTGCTTCACTGTCGTCTGCATGTGCTCTTCTCCAATCGGGATCGGACTGTCTGAAAGCAGTATTTAAACATTGAATCAAATACGTTGCTGTCCATATGTTGCTTAAACATCGCTTAAGTTTTGTTATTCGACTAATTGTCGATATGAACAATGAAGCTGATTAATGATTGATTAATCATATCCTCAACGTTTATTCATGTAAATAAACTTTTCTGTAAGCTTTGTTCATCAGCAGCGCTACAGGAGCTTAATACTAGCTGCGAAGTCAGTTCGCTAAGGTGTGATGTTGTTTATAAAATTTGGTGATCCTTCAAACATATTTTTCATTTCCCATGTCCAAAAAAGTTAGTTGTGCTTAGTTTTTGGAACATCCATTTCGTGTACGAAAGAAAAATGTGTCACCTGCTGTAAACTTCAAAAGATGGATCCTGAACCTGGTCAAGATAGAAATGCGGCTCGATCCGTGTCATGATGAAGGAACCAGGGGGAAAACTTCTGAACGCTGCTTGTTAGAGAAGCTAGTTACACATTTTCAAGCTTGGTGTTTTGCTGCCGTTGATCAGTGTAGAGTTAAAGGTACACGCAGAAAAATAAATTGTAAACACAATTAAATTCTAGTTCAAATCAACCGATTTTTCAGTTTACTATAGCGACAAACTGATTTCTAGTTTAAACTGAACTGTTCCATTTGTTTGATAATACAAATATTTTCATTTGTCGAAATTTTTGACAGTTTGTTAAAATATGTGATTGTTTTGGTGACGGCAGCAACTGCGGCAGCTCGGAAATCTATTTTTAGATCGTCGGTAAGCGGATGGCGAGGAGAACGACTAGAAAAAGACAAAAAAGGCGAAACCGATCAACTTTTTGTGGATGCTGTCGTGAGTAGGGGAAAGTGGGGCAATATGCCATTTTTCAAACTTTCATCGATTTCAATGATATATAGCCTCATTTGTTAGGCTTTCAAAGTGGTAACAGCAACTAGACAATATTTGCTCGATGCTTCAGCAAAAATATTCACTAAATTATTGCATTTTCATTGATTTTTAGCGATTTCAAAAACTGGTTCGTAAAACGGAAGTGGTGCAAAAAGGCCATCTGCCATGGGGTAAGATGCCACTTCATGAAAACATTCAAAAATTACGTCCTTCAGTTTTCTGGCATTTTCGACTCACTTTCACCTTTTTGTCACGTTTTTTCGTTTACTCAATACATGGAGTGTTACCCCCCTCCCCGCAAAACGATGATCGTAATACTTGAATGACCCCTAACATGGAAAGCGTAGACATCAACAACCATGCGACTCCATGCGTGCCTCAATCTCGTTGGAAACACTTGGCTGGTAATAAAATCACCAGAAAACCTTAATTGCAAGCACGGAAAACCGGAAGTTGCCAATTTTCATTGGGAAATCAAAAGATTTTCCGTGGGTTTGGCGGCCTAGCATCTAGAAGAATGTTCAATGCAAACATATCTTGACACCGTTCACCTATATCAATGATCAAGTCCCTTTCAGGAATGATTTTATGAGTTGGGCCATTTTACCCCATCTTGGCATTTTGGGCTCTGTTCCCCTACCTGCGCGTTATCCATCACGGCCAAAGCTGCACTTGGAAGTTGGCGTGATGGATTTGCTGCACCTTCTTCGCTGTGGCGATGTTGGGGTAAGCATTTTATAGATGTGTGAGTGCTTTCGGACCATGTTTATGGTTTTTATTTTGTTGAAACAAATGAAATTTTTGACATTATATGAAATGATGGTAATCGGTTGTTTTTATCAAGAAACTCTGAATGAAAACAATTAAATATAACTTTGGAATAAGTAAATTCTCAGTTTGAAAATCAACCATGCGTTTTATTGTTTTAAACAAGCGCCATTTTTCTGCGTGTAAGTCGTAATGTTTTACGAAGTGTGATACAATTATTTAGAGCTGCTGTAAGGCTCTTGTTTGATGTAGAATAAAATGCAACAGTGTTTACAAATGTAAAAATGGCGAACAATGGCAATTGACCAATTCAAATGCCTCTGTGGTAGTGATTTGCGTTCAAATTTCCCGTGCATAAAAAACTGTTAGAACTTTGTAAACATCTTTTGTTCTCCCGTATATGGATAGGCATGCGATAGGTTTCGTGAGATAAAATTTGGAGAACTTAATTAAGTGCACTGCCAATCATCAGCTGAACAGAACAATTATAAAGCTAGTCTTGTTAACCTATGTTTAAGCTACTTGTTCCACTGTGAATCCAATACGTTGAACACAGCGTACATTATTTGAACATTATTAGGCTATAGATGGAAATTTCTGAACTAAGGAAAGTTGTTCAGAAATTTCTATCTATAGCCTAATAATGTTCTAACAATGTACGTAATAAAAACTTTTGTTCGATCAGTTGTTCGATTTACATAAATATGATGAACAAAAGTGCTATAAGTAACTGTTTGAAATATTTATTCGAATCTTTTTTCAACACATTTTTTCAGCTGTCAGCGCTTTCGTAGAACACTTGTTAAGCTGGCATCTGTTATATATTCACTTCGGTATTTCGGATAGTACTCTAGAAATAACCGGACACGATGTTGATAGTTTAAGGCACGAGACAAAACTGAAACATTTATTATTACGTACTATTCGATTGCCCTCGGGGCACTCATTTACGATGAACTTCGAGAATAAAATCGTAAGGGAATTCGCTCTGAAGTCGAATTTACGGATACTATAGTTCTTTCCCCTTAAGTAACTATAACATATAATTCATTGACAATTCAGACTTAGAATTATATCTATAAATAGTTTACGCAAACAATTCGAAAGAAAGTTTTCTTTCATTATTTAACACTTATTCAATTTAAAATTCATGCATAATTCACGATAGGTTCTACGTGCACACAAAATCTTCGTTTATTTTTCTTCGTTTGTTTCTCGATGATCGTCGTAACGTTGGAAGGATTACTTCTGGATTGATTGGAAGCTGCGAGTTCGTCTGTTCAGATTGAAACGATCCTGATGTTGTTGGAGGTTCTTCCTCCGCCACCGTTACCACCCGGTTTCCCTTCGTAGAGGTTACCGGGACCATTACGTTCATGGTGGGAGCTTTAGTCTTCGAAATCATCAGTTGATTGCGATGCGCGTTTGTTGTTACGTTTCCAAGTGCCACCGATTTTGTAGTTTACCTCTCACCCCGGCTGAACAATCAGGATGGCCAAGCAGCTCTCTCTCACCAATGAGATGCTTCACCAGCTACCACTTCTCACTCAAAACTTGCTGCTCTCACTGAAATGCTTTCGGTGCTGCTCTCTCTCAGCAGACACTTCACCCTAAAACGAAAGTACACAGCGAATGAGTAACTTGCGAAAAGACAAAGGATTTTTCACTCATATTTGCGTGCGACTGGATCAGCACAAAAAATGTGCTGATCCGGGTTTACACAAATTTGCGTGAATTTTCACACAAGTTTGCATGAAATCTTTTGTCTTTTCGATCGCTGCGTGAAAGTTACTCCTTGCTCTGTGTACATCGATCTTTCCGTGTTCCCAATTATTCGCTCGTTTTACAGCACACTAGAGCGTAATTTTGACTCTCACCGTAATAGACCATGCACTCGTATCTTTCCTATAGAAACTTGATTTTCCACGGAATCACTCACTCTCTTCTTCGTAATAGATTTCTAACTCTTCTTAGGTGGATCTCATTTGTTGAACTGCTCGAATTTTCTTTCAGCACTCTTGCCTTGGCTCAGCTGTTAATGTTGAAGAAGAAACTGGAAATTGGAAATCGTCACACTAATTTTATTTTTATTTATATTTTTTAATCCAAAGAAATGATTTCACGAAAACTATCAGTTAAAAAAAACTTCAAATTTAGAAGCTGTTAACCTTTCCAAGGTCAGTTATCTTCCTTTGTATTCTTAAACGTGGAATAGCCTTTTGTCACAATTGTAACAATTGCCTCTCCAAAATGGCTTTCCACGCCACGTTAGTTTTTTTTCCACAAAATGGCACTTTTCGTGAAATTTCACTCCTGTGGATCAACTCCACAGTTTTACTTATTGGAGTATATTTCGCTTAATTGCTTAGTTATATTTTTTTTCACACGCGAATAAAAAAAATCTTTTACCTCGTCGACACTTGTTATATATTCACTTCGGTATTTCGGATAGTACTCTAGAAATAACCGGACACGATGTTGATAGCTTAAGGCACGAGACAAAACTGAAACATTTATTCTTACGTGCTATTCGATTGCCCTCGGGGCACTCATTTACGATGAACTTCGAGAATACAATCGTAAGGGAATTCGCTCTGAAGTCGAATTCACGGATACTATAGCATCCTTATTAATAAATATTATAATGATTATAATGATTCAGAACTGCTACTTGAGAATGCAAGCCAACAACTATGGTGACTTTGAGTATAATCATAGCTTAGCAACATTCACTTGTTGATCTAGGTCCAAACTATTCTGGAATTAAGACCTTCAAGCTCCACGAACTCTACTCTTGTATTTCTTTACTTTATCGGTGTGGTTCTTTCCAAAAAATCCTTGAAAAATTCCTCCAAGACTTTTGCCAAGAATTATTCCAGGTATTCCTCCAAATAATTCTGGCAATAATTCCTTTAAGAATTTCTCAAGGAATTTTTCAAGAAATTCCTCGAAAACCTCTTCCAGGAGTTCCTCCAAGAGTTCCACCAGGAATTCCTTCAATCGCTCCAGGAATTTCTACAAGAATTCCGGCAGGAATTTCTCCAAAAATATCTCCAGATATGCCTTTGAAAATTCTGCCAAGAATTGTTCAAAGAATCTCTCTAGGTATTCCTCCAAGAATTTCTCAGGAATTCTGTCAAGGCTTCTGCCGAGAAATTTTGCCAGCATTCCTGCAGAAATTTCTCCAAGAATTTCTCCAGGAATGGAGAGATTTCTACAGATATTAATTTAGGAAATCCTCCAGGAACTTCTTCAGGAATTGCTCGAAGAATTCTTTCAGGAATTTCCCCAGAGGTTTTTTAAAGATTTTTTTCAACAGTTCCTCCAGAAATTTCTCCATAAATACCTCTAGGATCCTTCAGGAAACCTTGAGAAATTCTTCAAGAAAATACTCCTGGGATTACTCTAAGAATTCGTTCGAGAATGCCTTCAGGGATTTCTTCAGAAATTCCTCCAAAAAGCTTTCAAGGAACTACGCCAAAATTCCTCTTGGAATTCCACCAGGAAATTGCTTCGGAAAATCCTTCAGGAAGTCCTCCAGGAATTCCTCTCATAATATCTCCAGGAATTCCCCCAAGAATTCCTCCAGGAATTCATAAAAAAACTGAAGGCAATTCTCCAAGAATTCATCCAGGGATTCCTTCAACACATCTTCCTAGAATTCTTCCCAGAATCCTTGCAAGAATTCCAAAAAATCCTACAGGACCCTTCTCAACAATTCCACCTGAGGTCCTCTAAGACTTCTACCAAGAATCCCTTCGGGAATTTCGCCATAAATTCCTTCAGGGATTTTTTCAAGAAATTCCTTCGAGAAATCACTCAAAAAATCCTCCAGAAATTCCTTTATGAATACCTCCAAGATTCTTCAGGAAACCTCCAGATGTTCCTCAAAACAATACTCCTGGGACAATTCCAGTGATTCCTCCGAGAATTTCTTCAAGGATTTCTCCTGGATTCCCGAGGATGCTCCGAGACTTCTTTCAAGAATTCCTCCAAGAATTTTTCAAGGAATTACTTCAAGAGTTCCTCCAAAATTTTCTCCAAAAAATCCCCCAGGAATCTGTCCAGGAATTTTCCCAGAAATTCTTTCAAGAATTTCAATAGGAATTCTAATGAGAATTTCTCCAAGACCTGCTCCAATACTTCTGTCAAAAATTCCTCCAAGAAATCAGCCAGACATTCCTCTAGGAATACCTCCAGTGATTTTCAATAAATACCTTCACGAATTATTCCAGAAAGTCCTTCAGAATTTCCTCCGGAAATGCCTATAAAAACTACCCCCAAGAATTTCTCCTGGTATTCCGTCAGGAAATCATCCAAGAATTCCTCCAGGGGTTCTTCCAAGACATCATCCAAGAATTCTTCCAATAATCCCTTCCAGAAATCCCTTCCATCAATTCCTTCAGAAATACCTCCAAGCATTCTTTCAAGACTTCCTAAAGGAATCTCTCTTGGAATACTTCAAGGAGTTTCTTCAAAAATTCCCTAGAGTATTTTCTGGAAAGATTCATGTAGTAATTTGTGATGGATTTTTTTAAAGAAATTCCTAAGAGAATTCTCAGAAGAATTCCTGAAGGATTTCCTTGAGGAGTTCCTGCAATCCCATAGGAATTTTGAAGTTTTTTTTTTTTAATTTTTTTTCTGGAGGAATTCCTGGAGGATTTCCTGAAATATTTCCTGTACAAATTCATAGAGGAGTTGCTGGGGTATTTTCCAGAACGAATCATAGAGGAATTCCTGTAGCAATTCCAGGAGGAATTCGTAGAGTAATTCCTGGAGAAATTCCCAAAGTTATTCCTGAAGGAACTCCTGGAGTATTTGCTGAAGGCATTCCTGGAATATATCCTGGGATATATCTAGGAAGAATTCCTAAAGGAATCTCTGGAGGAATGCCTGGAGGAATTCCATGAGGAATGACTGATGGGATTCCGGGAAGAACCACTGTTGGAGTTGTTGGAGGAATTCCTGGAGGATACCATGGAGGAATTTCTGAAGAAATCCCATGATGAATTCCTAGATGAATTAGCAGTTATTCAAGGAGAAATTCCTGGAGGTATTCCTGAAGAAAGTCTTAGAGGAATTTCTGGAAAAATAACCCGGAGAAATTCCCTGGAAGAATTCTTGGAGTAATCCCTGGCAGACTTCCTGGAGGAAACTCTGGAGGAATCCCTGGAGGAATTCCTGGAAGAATCGCATGAGGAATTCCTGAAGAAACCCCTGGATTAGTTGTTCAAGGAAATCTTGGATGAATTTCTGAAGGAGCTCTGAATGAATCCTGGAAGAATACCTGAATGAATTTCTGGATGAGTCCATGGAGGAACTCGCGAAGGAATCCCTGAGGGTATTCCTGAAGGAATCCCTTATGGAATCCCTGGAAGAATTTCTAGAGAAATCGCTGGAGGAATCACTGGAGGAATTCCTGGGAAAACTTCATAGAGAAATTTCTGGGAGAACTCTTGGGAAAATTTCCTGGAGGAGTTTCCAGGGAACTCCTGGAGATATCCTTGGGGCACTCACGTGGAATCCTCAGGGAACTTCCGAAGGGCTTCTCGAGGAACTCCTGGAGGAATTCCCGAGGAACTTCTGCAGGTATTTTCGAAAGGGTCTTGAAGTAATTACTGATAAACTCCTAAAGGAATTTCAGCACAGCTCCTGAAGAAATTTCCGAGAAAGTGCCGGGAAACTCGTGAAGAATTTCACGGGAAGTCCTGGTGACATTTCCGAGAAAGGCTTGGAGGAATTTTCGAGTAATTTTCGAAACTTCAAAATACCAATAAGATCTTTTGTATGGCAGTGGATGCACAAGTAATACAAACAAATACTCAACATATTATGAGAAACAACAGAGGTAATCGTGAAATATTTACGATAAAGTAAAGAGATTCAAGAGTAGAGCTTGCAGAGCTTGAAGGTCTTAATTCCAGAATGTTGCTAAGTTATCAGAATTGCACTCCGAGGCGTTAAGAGTAGCGTAGATTATATTCCGCGTGCATTCGCCACAATAAAAATATCATAAAATTTACAGATATTGCGTCCCATACTTTCTAAAACATTGGGTCCATTTGTATGCCAGTGGACACCCAAATAGCAACACATAGAGATACTCGTAATATTATGAGGTGCAACAGACACAATCGTGAAAGAATTAAGCCGATAGAGTCTAGAGAAACAAGAGTAGAGCCTGTAGACCTTGAAGATCCTAATTCCAAAATAGTATGGAAAGCCTGGAATATCCCATGAATGTACCAAAAGCATTATAGCTATGCACTGAGGATCCATCAGCAGTACAGACTACATTCAACGAATATTTTTAGAACTAATGCATGATACAATATGTAGATATCGTAATCTAAACTTCATAGTGTATTGGAGGCCATTTGTATTTCACGGAATGTCCAACTACCACAATATCAAGTTGCTCGCTCGCAGCATTGCGAGATCTAATGGACATTAACGTGACTAAATTTCTTGAACAGAGTGAACACAAACAATGGTAGATGTTGTAGTTCTTAAGAAAATGAACTCCAGAGTAGTTTGGATGATCTAGATCACCCAATTTTTGTACCATGAATTGTCTAGGGATCAAAGCTTCAAGGCTTTCCGAGTACCGTAGACTATGTTCTGCCATCATTAATCGTGTATAAAATTTGGTTGAGAATGTTGGATTTGTGTCACAAACTTCGGAGTACTATGGAGGCCTTAGAATAGTTCTGGGATGAAAACTTCAACAGACTATGATGGGTGTGATACATTGCATGCAGTGGCGTAGTAAGGGGGGTGCGGAGGGTGCGGTCCGCACCGGGCCCCCGAGTTCGAAAGGCCTCCAAATCAGAGAAGGTTACTAACACTAGTTTGAATAAAATTCTTTAAATAGCTAAAGTTTCCGATAAGTATAAGTTCAATACTTACAGATCTGCTGATAGGTATGTAGGGACCTCAAAATACAAAAAAAAAATGTGCTAGAAATCTCAATTGAATTTTACGAAATCCAGTACTGATATGGAAGTAAAATACATGAACATTATGAAAACGTTCCTGATATCCTAACCACAGGACCAAACATAGCTGTTAACATAGCTTAAGAAAATTCAGGGGCCTCATTTATGAAAATTAAGATCTGAACACATGTCACGTCAAAGCCGTAATAACAATAGTTTGTCGATTATTTTTGCTCTCGTATAAAAAAATAAGTGCAATCAACGTATTCCAACTATTTCATCAAGTATTTCCTTGAAAGATTTTTTGCGGGAATTCCTTCGGGAAAGGTAAATACTTACCTTGCCTTCGGGAATATCCTTTATAATTTATCTAACAGGGATTGCTTCAGAAATTCTTCTAAGCATTGATTCAGGAATACTTACAATGATACCTTCAGGAACTCCTGCAAGCTTTTCTTCAGGAACTTTTCAAGAAATCCTTCAGGAATTGCTTCATGGATTTTTTAGGCATTTCTACAAGCATTCGTCCAGAAATACTTCTTCGGATTCCTTCATAAAGTCCTCCAAGGTTTGTTTCATGAAGTCTATCAAAGAATCCTTTAGATTAACCTTAAGGAATTTTTCCAAGGATTCCTTTAGAGATTTCTCCAGCAAGATATCTTGTGGGTGTTCCACATAGAAAATATATTCAATGAATTTCTGAGATCTTGTTTGGCGGCATACCTGAATGGATCCTTGGGAGATTTTCTCAAGAAATTTTGGAGAAATGCTTGCAGGAATTTTTGGAGGAATGTTTAAAGGAATCTTTGAAGAATCGTCTAGGTGAATCCCAAGATGTATTCAGATGAATCATGATTTTAGAGGTATATTTTATACCAGCCAAGGGCTGAATGTCTCTTTAATAAAGACAAATCAATCAATCAATCAATCAATTGAAGGATTACTACGGTACTATGAAGTAGTACTAGAAGTACTAGGAGTATGTTGAGGATTTACGTAAGGGATTCCTGAAGAAAAGCAAGCGGATTTTTAGAAGAACTTATGATTGAATACCTAGATTATCTCTCAAAAAATCAATGGCGGATGCCCCAAAGAATTCCTCTCAAGTTCTTTGGAGCAAATTAAAAAATAATCCTAATTTAATTTGGGGATGAATGTGTTCATTTTTGTAGGAATATTTGAAGGAAAACTTTGAGAAATCCCTGAACGAATCTTTGTAAAGTAGGTTGAAAAAATCCTTGGAGAAAAGATGAAATGTTTACTGCAATTTCTTAATGGATTCTTTAACGAATTCTGAAACAGGACTTGAAAAAATCGCCAAAGGAATCTTTGGACGATTTCCTACAGCAATTATTGGAGGAGTTTCTGAAAAAATCCCTGCAGGTATAACTAAAGGACTAAATGACTCAAAGAAAAACCGTTTGAGGTATTGCAAATGGAATTGTATAAGAAATTTTCTAAAAAAAAATCTTGATTGAAATCTCAATGGATTCATCTGGAAAATTTCTAAAGTCATTATTTGGGTTACCCCTAAAGGAGTCGTTTGTGGAAATTTTTTAGAGATCTTTTATGGAATTCTTGGGAATTATATTATTAAAGAAATTCGTTCAGAAACACTTGGAGGAGTTCCTGAAGCAATCGCTGTAGCAAGTTTCTAAGGAAATCTTTTAAGAAAACCTAGAAGTAAATTCTAGATTAATCGTAAAAGATATCCAAGAAAGAATTATTGGAGTAGAATACCTAGAGGGTTCATTGAAAGTAGTATCCCAATAGAATTTCTTGAAAGGATTTCTGTGAGAATTCTTGGAGAATTTTTTACATTTTTTTATTTCAATTTTTGAACTATTGCATCGAAAATTTATTTAGGATCTTTTCCAGTAATTATTTTGGAAATTCGCGCAGCATTTCGTTAAGGAATATATTGAAAAATATTTAAAAATCCCTTCAGCAATTACTTTGAAAATTTCCTTCGGAAATACCTTTTTAAATATTTTTTTTCTGAATTCATTCTACATTATTAAAAAAAATCTATAGCAATTCTTTTGAAAACTGTCTCAGCTTCTATGTCGAAAACTGAACTCGCTATTCCATTTGGTAAAAAATCTAGTTTTTTTAATCTCCGTTAGAAGTCTCATTGAAAATATCTGCAGCAATTCTTTTGAGAAATTGTGAGGCAATTCCTTTGGAAACTTCTTTAATCAATTCTTGGAAATGCTTCAGAAACGGCTATGCGGAATTCTTCAGATTATATTACTTTGCAAATTTCTTCAGAACTTTTGTCTGCAACTTTTCGCCTTTTCTAACAAATCGTTCGAAAAATCCACTGCTAATTACTGTGGAAATAACTTCTACACTCTTCTGGAAATTTCTTTGCCAATTCCTACGGGAATTGATTGGTTTATTCATTTTGCATTAACTTTGAAAATTAATTTGGCGATTATTTCTTTTTAAGAATGTTTTTGAAAACTGTTTCGGCGATTCCTCCGGAATTTAATTCGGTAACTCTTTTGAAAATTTCTCGGAATTGATTTACAGCATTACTTTTTGAAATTCTTTATGCAATTACATTGAATATTTATCAAGGAACTCCTAGGGGATAAGTATTGTTGAAAGTTTCACCGGTCGTCCCTTTGCTGATATACCTGACAATTATCTTTGGCAATTATTTCATAGTTCCTTTAGATATTCATTCGACAGGTACTTTGAAAATTCCTTAGTCAACTTGTGTGTAGTTTTGAGTGGAAATTTTTTGAAAACTTCTTTGGTAATTCCTCAGGAAATTCCTTTGGTAATTCCTCTGGAAATATATTTTGATAATTCCTTACGGAACTCCGTCGGTTATAATTTTTAAAGTTTTATGAGATATACTCTTGAGAATTAAAAAAAAATCAAAGAATTTTCAACGAAGAAAATCTCACAGGAAATACCCAAAGAATTTCCATAAAAATGAGGTGAATACCAGAGAAATTCACAAACAATTTTTAAAGAAAATCATAAAGCAATTGCTAAAAATGTTTAAAGATATTTCAATAAAATTTCTTAGAGGAACTTCTGTGAGAATTCAAGAAAGAATTCTTATATTTGTTTATTTGAATTTCTAAAGAAGCAGTTGCTGAATCCTTGAATGGCTTGTTGGAGAAATTTCTTTAGCATTTCTTGTAAAACACTCAAACCATCCTCTGGAAGAATTCCTATAGAATTTCTTGGAGGAACTAGTGTAAGAAACTCCGAAAAAAATCTTGCAGGAGTAATTATATAAATACATGAAGAAATAATTGGTCCCGAAAGATTTCTTGTACAAAATTATTTTTAAAATAACTGGGAAAAACAGTTCAAGCATGAAAAAAAATGGGAAATTCTAAGAGAATAATTGAATAAATTGTGAAAGAATCTTTGGAGAAATCGCAAGACCATTTATTTAATGAATTACTAATGAAATCTTTGGAAAATTCCTGAAGAAAGTTTAGGAGCAATTTCTAGAAGCTTCCTTGAAGGAATCCCTTCAGTACTTTGAATGAAACCTTGGAAGAATTTCTGAAGCAATCCCTGAAAAAATCCCAAAAGTAATCCTCGGTAGAATCGTTGAAAAAACTTTTAAATAAATTAAACAAGAAGGAGTTTCTAACAGGATCCGTGAAGAAATTATAAAAAAATCTTTTGATAATTTTTAAATGACTTTTTTTAATAAATAACTAATAATTCCTTGGAAAAATTCCCGTAGGAATTCTTGAAACGATTCCTAAAGAATTCCCGATGGATATCCTCTATGAAATCTTAGCTTTGCATTAATCACTTAAGGCATAGATAGGCATTCTAGCATTCCTGCAGAAAGTGGCTAACAGTCTTAGGAGGCACGAAAATAACAAAAATTGCGTAATCAATCGGTGTCGTAATCGCTTTGTTTTCGAATAGGATGAGTTTGTGATTGTTAGATTACTAAGAGAATGTTGACCCTACCAGGAATTCTCAGTCAATTTTTTACCGATTTTTGGAGGAATTTCTAGAGGAATCATTAATAAATACTGGAAAAATTCTTGACTGAGATGCTTTATAGAAACTTAGAATGATTTTTCAAAAGGTTTCTCGAAAGACTTTTGATGGAGTCTTTTAAAAAATCGCAAAAATTATGGAGTCTTACAAAAAAACCGAAATTCACAAAGCAGATTCCAGAGGAATGCTAGTAAAGATTCCTGAAGGAGTCCTTGGGAAAACTTCTAGTGTGCATGAATATTAATGAATTCGTTGGAGGAATTCCAGAAGAATTTTCAAAAGAACGCCAAGATGAACGATGAATGCTTGAGGAAATGCTAAGATATTTTTTTCGATAAATCTCTAAAAAAGTTATGTGAGGGAATATTTCAGAAAACCTTGAAGAATCTATGGAGAAATACTTAGCTTCTCTTGAAATCAACATTTGGACGATCTCCTGAAAGAAACCACGGAAGAATGTTCAAAGAAATTCTAGAATAAGGACTTCCGGAATTTCAATGTAACTTCTTGGAAGAATATATGGTTCCAAAACAATCTTTGGAATATTTTTTGTGGTAAAAATTTGAGAATTCTATGAATGGCCATCTAGATGAATCCTCAAAAATATTATTGAAAAAAAGCCCAGGTGGACTACCCTTCCGTCAGTCAGTTGGTCATCACTACCAGCTAATGCAGAGTACAAAAGTCTTTCAACGTTTTGTACAAAACACAACAGCGCGATCATTCGAGAGTAAAATGTATAGATTTATCATTGTAAAATATATACATCTGTAATTTTCATAAGGGTCCAGTAATTTGGTTCCGCACCGGGCCTCCAAATTCCTAGCTACGCCATTGAAATTGCATGTCAAGGATTAGTCAAAACTTTTGATGATTAGCAAAACGATGAATTTTGAGAAAAACATGTAGAATTTATAAAAAAAAAAATACAAAAAAGTCACATATTTTCGGCTCCCAACAAAAGAAGGAGGGTGCAAAAAGGGAAGGTACCATGCATTTCTTAGCACAACTATTCCCCTTGTCTATAAAAAAATCCAGGGTAAAATGATTTAAAACAATGAAGATATTGCATTTCTACCAAAAGAAGATCGTCCCGGGTGTTTACGGGTTAAGAGTCAAAGTACATAGTTTACAAACGGGTCCTCATTGATTTCAGCGTCCGATTCATTGAAAAGAAATAAGTTTTGGCAAATAGTGCTAGAATATGGGTTTCCGTTTAAATTATTTTGGTTTACATCGAACGAGGGGCAGTTAGGAAGTGGTGTCAAGCTCGATTTTGCCCAAGAATTTAATCAACTCACTCCTACGTGAAATACCGCGGCGTATCCAGCAGCACCACACGTCGGGCACCACTCGAACCTTACATAAAGTGATCTTATTCCTAATGTTGAAGACAAATGATCATTGGAATCACCCTCAGAGATGTCATAACCATAACGAGAAATAAAGCATAATTCTCCGCGCGGGCTTTGTTTGCTTTGAGAACTGATGTCGCTCTGGGTGAGCTCATTTTTCCTAGACGAGTTTTGTATGTCACCATCGCGCAGGCAGTGCCAATTGTATCGTTGTTAGTACTAGGACCTGTACATGCGCAGCGCATACCTATGCCTGAATGGTAAGTGACTCCCCAGTGTGACGCAACATAAGTAGGTATGTACCATTCGGATTGTTCGGTTTCGATTTTTCTTGGCACATTTTCCTAGGCACGATTAACTTCTGTGGTAGCTTTGGACTCTGGGCTTCCATTGTACTATATTTGAGCTGCAAGCTGTTCCATAACCTATATATGAAATGATGGTGGCCGGGCAATGCGGTTAAGGCACAAAACCGCAATCGAGCATGCAATTGCAAACACTTTTGCTCAGTTATACTGGCGAGAGGAGAAGCCATATGCTTTTGAAATAGTGCAACGGGGTTTTCACAGCTAATAAATTTCCTATAACTTGGAGAGATTGATCAAATTGACCACTGCTATTGCACCACATCGAAGCATTTTCTTGTTAAAATTGTGATTAATTTAAAATAATTGAAAATTGTATTACTTTAGCAGTATGTCAGTAGCAGCGTCCACTTAGTGTCATTGTGAACTGCATTTTCACAAAAAAGAGAATTTGAAGGCTGTATGAAAAGGCTTTCCTAAATCTAAATACTTGTTTTAGACGAAGATTGAAGAGAAGATATCGGCAAGAAGGATTACAAGTTATCGAGTTTGTAATAAAAGCTGGAAATAATGCAAATATCCAGTATCTTAAACTGAAAAAATATAACTTTTTAAGCATTATTTAAATCTATAAAAGTTTTAAATACATCAATACAAGCCTCCCATTACTGACCATGACAAACGTGGAATTCCGTCCGCAGCCATATGCCCTTCATCAGTTAATGGAATTAAAGAGAAATTCTTCAAAAAACAACCTACAGAAATGTATCTTGTAAGGACAACCAGATTTCGAAGCACATGTGAACCGCATTCATCAGTACAATCCATACATACGTACATTAATGCAGCAGGAGCATGTTTAAAGGCCTTCGGCCAGACCCTGACGTTCGATGGCTCTGAAATGGTTGGACTGCAATTGCAATTGCCTTGGACTCTAGAGTTGTGGCGCTACGCATGCGCATCGAGCCTACAGGGTGAACCGCGTTGGGTGGCTAGAGTAGTAATCTTAAAATATTGCAGGTCACTTTTAAGGTTAATTGTCAAACCGTAGTGGAAAATCCTCTTGCAATTCAATCTCTATAATGTGAACTATTGCCAATTGTAATTAAAATTCGATAACTTACCCGAGTTGACGTGAATATCATAATCATATCTTAAAACGATCTGATTTTGATGTCATATATTAATATGATATTGATGAGATATTCAAAGAGTTGCCAAATATCTGCTCAATATCTCATCGTGATATGATTTCAAAATTAGTACTTAATTTGATCTTCGGAAAGCCTCTTGCAACCCGCTATATAAAAGCCGAGATTTCCCAACATTGCGCATGAAAACTTTTTTAGCTTTAGTATAAGGACTCTATCGTTAATTATGAGTACACCTTTGAGGCTCTGTATTCAAAAGACTATGCCCTATTTTGTTAACTGCTTTATGTCTATGTGTTGCTAACGTTATAAACAAACGATAACCTTCATTAAAAGTTGGAGTTTTTCCTCAAGTGGAACAATGCGAGGGTTTACGGAAGAGAAGCGAAAATCGATTGTGACCAGGCTCTGCAAGGAAAAATGATCATCGCTAAGAAAATTAGCAAAAATTGAATGTGTTAGGGTTTTTGTTGTCCAAAATTCTATCGAACGATTCGGTATGCATAACACACTGAAAGACTTACCCCGACGCGGCAAAAAACAGGTGCGTCCAAGTCAAATTTGGACAGCAAAACTTGCAAAATCGTTGAAGGAAAATAGGAGGTATCCATTAGAGATTACGCAAAAAAGTGTGAAACGACTATTGGTATGGTTCAACGCGCC
The DNA here is from genome assembly GCF_035046485.1 of Aedes albopictus. NCBI lineage: Eukaryota > Metazoa > Arthropoda > Insecta > Diptera > Culicidae > Aedes > Aedes albopictus. The sequence goes on along the minus strand of NC_085138.1, from coordinate 252,909,483 downwards.
AAGGAGCGTAATTCCCCGAAGACCTACCCTAAACAGAAATGTCCAAAACGCAGTCAAATTCTGGCGGATTATGTGAAAACTCAGGCTTGGAAGCTATTCGACGATGTTTTGAGCAAAAATTGCATGTGCATATTCATGGATGATGAAACGTATGTCAAATTGGACTACAAGGTACTTCCAGGGGCACAGATTTTCACTGTTAAGCATGGCACGGATGTTACAAATTAGGAGAAATCGATTTTTTGCGAAAAAAAATGGGAAAATGTGTTGGTTAGGCAAGCAGTTTGTCAATGTGGTATGAAATCGTCACCTTTCTTCACCGTCCCAGGTATGAACGTCGAAATATACCGGAAGGAATGTCTCCAGAAACATATTCTGCCACTCATCTGAATGCACAAAGGTCCTATATGACTTTGGCCGGATTTGGCATCCTGCCACTATGCGCGTGACACCTTTGACAGGTATGAAGTAAACAATGTTCAATTTGTGGAAAAGGCAATGAATCCTCTAAATTGCCCGTAAATAAGGCCCATTGAGAAATAGTTAACTTTGATGAAAGGGAAACTACGGAAAAAAGGATAGAGGAGCAGAGGACGTCATAAAATTCAAGAAAAACTGGGTCAACGTATGCAAAACCATCGTCCACGGTGCTCCATTTACCGTTATTATAAAATAAAATATACCATCAAAACCTGAAACGCCATTCTCTTTATTTATCCATCCTACACCTCTGGACAAATTTTTAAAATCATCGTTGGGCGAATTTTTGAGTTACGCCCTTTTAAAGGGCCTAACCTCTAAAAAATCGAGTTTTCTATAGAATAACACCACATTTCATAACAGAATCGTGAATTAAAGGCATCAATAACAGAAATTATTATGAACAATGTTGAAATTTGGTAGTATGCATCCATATGAATATCGGTGGGGTGCATTTTGTATCAAAATATGTCATTACGTCAATATACGGTAGAAGTTCTTAGGGCCTATAGAAAGCAAACATTACATTGGTGTAAAAAATTCAATTAAAAGTATATTATATTGTGATTCCATATGTCAATAGATGTTCATATTACTCTCCGTCAAGGCGATATTATTAACATGCCCAGCACCAACATTTCAAAAGGACGTAACTGATTTTCAACACAATATCTTCTCCCATAGCTGTAGATCGAATCTCATCTTTCCCAGGACACCAACGACAACTATCGGAAAGAATTGCATTTTCTCCGTCCAGTAGTGGTTGTACATTGCATCGGTGAGATAAAGGTTTGGTTTCGGCATGCAGTTGCGCCATTTCGAAATATTAGCACCGATATATTAAGAGCGTACACAATCTATATAGCAAATCTGCCTTAAAAACAATTGTCAAAATTTGTCAAAAATATTTAATATGGACAACCACAAATTAGACAAAAAGAAATATGTCTGTGCCACATATCTTAGGTTATAAGAATAGAAATTTAAAATATCGAAAGGCCAAGAGTCAAAAAGTCGGAACAGGCAACAAATAATCAAACATAATATTCTGGGTGAAAATTCTTTCTTCTTTAAAAATATGTAGGTAAGACCTTTTGTCCCTACTAATTTAACTTTTCTTCGACCTGTTGTCTTTCATTTTTTATTTCATTTCTGGAGCAACATTTGAAAAGGGCCCAACAGGTTTTGTGCCTTTTTTCGAAATCGCTTCGAGGTCCTAACAGCAGCTCGCCCACGCAAATAAACACCGTTATCCGAAAGATCGATGTTTGCTGAAAACGGTCTTAGTTTGTGTGAATAAGTTGATGGGGGCTCAGGAGCGACGTGTGAAGTTATTGTTTACCAATGCTTGTATGCCCTTTTCAAACGTTGCTCCAGATTTGTACGATTTATCTTTTCAGCTTCAGCATTTCAGAAGGGCGTAACTGGTTGATGATACGGCTCCTTCTTCTATGGATGTAGATTGCATGTCACTCTTCTAATGTAAGCCATCGAAAGAGGAGCATAAATTTTGTCTAGAAGTGCCACGCCACAGCTTTGAAAAAAAAAGAGGTGTTGTTTTGGAAAGCAGTTTCGCGCTCTTAAAATGCTGAGGCTGAGAAGACAAATCGTAGAAACGCAAAAAAAAATCGAAGACGATATTGCGCGTTTTCTTGTAGACTATCGCACAAAAATGTTCAAAATCACTAATAGATCGTCGCCAGGACATCATATCGTGTTCGTGTCTTCTACAATAAATGCGGAAAAAAGTTAATGATTGACCGCAAAGAAGACACCGAAACGATTAAATGTAACCGCGCATATCTATTTACATTTATGCATAGCTTTGCGCGATAATCTTTCTTGTAATGTATAATAGGTCGAAAAAAATAAAATTAGTAGGGACAAAAGGTCTTACCTACATATTAAAAAAAGAAAGAATTTTCATGCAGCATTTTATGTGTGATTATTTGAAGCCTGATTCGACTTTTTCTCTTTTAACCTTTCATTGTTTTGGTTTTCTATACTTTCAACTTAAGCGGTTTGGCACACAGACATATTATTTTTTGTTTAATTTATGGTTTCCCGTATTTGACTACTGTTTTTAAAAGCAGATTTGCTGTATAGAGAGTGTACGCTCTTAATATATCGGTTGTAACATTTCAAAATGGCGAAACTGCTTGCCGAAACCAAACCTTTATCTCTCCGTTGCAATGAACAACCACTACTGGACGGAGGAAATGCAATTCTTTCCGATAGTGGTTGTTGGTGTCCTGGAAAAGATGTGATACAATCTACAGCTATGGGAAAAGATATTGTTTTAAAGATCAGTTACGTCCTTTTGAAATGTTGGTGCTGATATGCATGTGAATACTACCGCTATGACTGACAGTAATATGAACATCTATTGACTTATGGAATCACAATACAATATACTTTTAATTGAATTTTTTACACCAATGTAATGTTTGCTTTCTATAGGCCCTAAGAACTTCTACCGTATATTGACGTAATGACAAATTTTGATACAAAATGCACTCCACCGATGTTCATATGGATGCATACTACCAAATTTCAATATTGTTCATGATAATTTCTGTTATTGATGCCTTTAATGTATGTTTTTGTTATGAAATGTGGTGTTATTCTATAGAAAACTCGATTTTTTAGAGGTTAGGCCCTTTAAAAGGGCGTAACTCAAAAATTCGCCCAACGATGATTTTAAAAATTTATCCAGAGGTTTAGGATTGATAAATAAAGAGAATGGCGTTTCAGGTTTTGATGGTATATTTTATTTTATAATAACGGTAAATGGAGCACCGTGCGTCGGAACGGTTGTCCAAAACCTTATGAAGCACGCCAAGAAGAAAGTGCGGGAGGTGGTAAGATCCACGAAAAATTAAATATAGGGTATCGCGCCACTTGGGCGGTGGCTTCTATATTCGTCTGTTGTCCACCATAACTCAGTCAATTTTGAACCAATTGACTTGAAATGTTGTACACGGGTAGATACTATACCTATCTCACCACATTCCAAAAGTTGTGTCAATTGGTTCAAATTTGACTGAGTTATAGTGGAAAACAGACGAATATAGAAGCCACCGCCCAAGTAGCGCGATTCCCTACAATCATGTCATGGGACCATCAGAAAAGGTCAATGAACAATGTAATTGAATTTAATTTACAAAATAAATAAAACATTTTGAAATACAGCATTTTTAATGTGTACTCATAATTAACGATACAGTCCTAATATCAGCTTTTTGAGTTTCAACCAACAAATTGCGTAGTGATTCTGCCTCGGGTATGCGAACAGGCGACGGTCGTGGATCTTCTGCATGTTTTTAAAGCTTTTCTGGGCGACAGTTCACAATAGGGGACGTTCAGTGAAGTACTAGATTTGTAGTAATGAGATGAATTTTTATGAGGAAAAGGTAAATTCTCCGATTCCTTGCCTAACTTGATGCTATTAGAGCAAAACTTTGGAAAACTTTGTTGCTTAAGGTTGCAAGAAATTGAGAAATGGAGAAAGCAATAACACAGTTTTGCTCAAACAGCTTTAAATTAGACAAGGAATCATGATAGCCACGCTTTTTGCGTCATTCCATTGTTGAAATGGAGAATTAACATTCTCACCATGCACAAATTCAGCTCATAACAACAATCTAGTACTTCACTGAATGCGTCTTTTTGGTGGAAATTCGTCCTGTTTTTGGCGCAAAATGAACCAAACATGTTTGTACACATGTCGTTTTTAAAGTTTGGATCACTAGTTTTGTTAACAATTCATAGCATACACAGCTAGTCGCGTTCGGTAATTTTTACCGAAATCTCAACAGCTGAGCGATCGGTAATGGTTTTTTGCCGAAATCCTGTAAAAATTACCAAATTTCGGTTAAATGTTATCGTTTATCTGTCAAAATTTAACGAATTTCGGTAAACGTTACCGAATTTTTCCGGTAAAAAACTTAACGGTTGAGATTTCGGTAAAAAATTACCGAATTCAGTGATTTTTTTCTAAATGTGTAGGCTTAAAATGTGAAATCATCTAGAGAAAAGTGCTCTTTTAGTTTAGGAAAACATACAATTCCCAATTGAGCCTTAATTCACTTTCCATACTAACGTTTCTGTTTGAAAATTCGAAAACTGAACTAATATTGTGCAATAGAACATTTACCATTGGAAAATCTGAAAAATACTGCTTAAGATCAAAATTAGCTCTTCACATTTCCATCTGCAACATCCAGAAATCGGAAGATCTGAAAACTACTGCTCAAGATCAAAATCAGTTCTTTTATACATTCATCTATAACATCCGAAAATTGTAAGATCTGAAAACTACTATTCATGATCAAAATTAGTTCTTTCACACACTCATCTACAACATGGCGAAACCAAACCAACACAACTACCATGAGCCGCAAACACTTTGGAAAACGTATAACTTGATACTCTTGTTACCTTCTATTTTCAGATATGAATCGTAGTGCCGTGATAATGTAACTGCTCATAAATCACAAGGTCATAAGTTCGACTCTGGTCGCTGTCAGATTTCTTTTTTTACTCTAACCCATCTGTCAGATCATTTAATATTGATTTGATGTTCTACAGCCCGAATCTTCCCAAATATTAGTTTGATCTTATAATATCTAAATGAGATATTATTGTGTTTTTCAGTTCTGGATGACCTAGAACACGTTAACGGAATCTTGCGCCAAGGACCTGTAGGATGTTTCACCGCATCAGTTATGTAACAACATTTCATTTTAATACGTGTAGACTTTTACTTGCAGAAGTTCTTGGATGATCTACATTGTTTTTGGATAGTAGACAATGGCGAATCAAGCTTCTTCTTTTTTTTCACTCATCCTCCTTGTTAAACACGAGAAAAAGCGGGATGCAAAGGGGTGCCGCGGAACCCCTTTCCATCCTTCTCTTTCTTGTGTATGTTTAGGAGAGTGAGCAAGAAAAAAGAAAAAGCTAGATTCGCCAATGATAGTAGATCTCTACAGAACTATGCTTCATAGACCTATAGGATGTTACACGGCATCAGTAATGCAACAATTACCGATTGATTTTGCTTATAGATCTTGAGGCCTTAACTCGCAGAAGTTCTTGGATGCACTAGATCATCTTTGAAAATAACTTCTCTGCAGAACCATGCTCCATGGACCTGTTAGATGTTACACCGTATTAAAAATTCAAAAAATCCATCAATTACGCTTTTAGATATTAAACTCTGCACTCGTGGAAATTCTGGATGATCAAGAACATCTTTGGAAAAAAGTTCTCTACAGAACTATGCTCCATGGAATTATGAGAATTTGTGCCGCATCAGTAATATTACAATAATCTATTTATTATGCTTGATTATGATCTTAAGGCCTTATCTTGCGGAAGTTCTTGGATGACCTAGAACATCTTTGCAAATGACATCTCCGTGTTCCATAAATCTGTATGACTAGAATATTTTGGAAAAGTACGTCTCTACAGAACTATGCTCTAAAGACCTGTAGGATGTTGCACCGCATCAGCAATGTAACTACAATAGAAATACACTAGAATTCCAATGGCGCTGTAATCACTTTTCCTATTTAATTAAATTTGTAACTTTTATTGTAATTATTGATTGTTTTTAAGTGTCCAACTTGAAGAGAATCTTTTGTTTTGATAAGCAAAATTTATTTGACACTTCTAGTACCGCTAGTGACGCTGTAAGGGCGTGGCAAACTAGATGTTAGTCACACGATCAGTCGCGACATTGGACTTCTGTGGCTAGTTATTCTACTGTAACTACAATCCATCGAATACTCTTGATGGTTAGAAAAGAACCGGAACAGCAAAGTACAGTAGAGAGAATTTATTATACAACTAGCTTGAGTGGTGTCTTGAACAGGAATGGAAAAAACTAGCTCCGTTGTTTATTTAAGAAAACTTAGGTTGCTAAGGAAACCTTCGGTTTCCAAGGAGGTAGTCAGTACACTGCGATACCGATTTACTCCAACACCCCCCCTGAATCGGTTAGTCCTAGGAGGGTCCTTAGTTCGCGGAAACGTCCAGGTTCCAGGGGTTTGGTGAACGTGTCCGCAATCTGGTTTGCTGTGCCGATTGCTTCGATTTGAAGTCGCCCTTGTGCCACATGGTCGCGAAGGAAATGGTGCTTCACATCGATGTACTTTACACGCTTGATTTCGGTGTTTGTGGCCATCGCTATGCACCCACGGTTGTCTTCGAACAATGTGAATGCCGTGCCCGGTCGTACTTGCTTCAGGTCCTCAAGAATTCCGTGCAGCCACAACCCTTCGGAGGCCGCCGTACTTAAAGCTGCATACTCAGCTTCGCACGACGACAGTGCCATGGTTTGTTGCTTGCGGCTGGCCCAGGACACGGTGTTCCCAAAGACTTTGAAGATGAAGCCGCTAACGGATTTCCTATCCTCAGCATCCGATGCCCAGTCGGCGTCTGCGTACCCGACCAGTGCCTCAGCGTCGTCGTTTTTCTTGTAGTGGAGCTTCAGGTTCTTCGTACCCTTTACGTAACGGACCACTCTCTTCAACGCTTGCCAATGCGCTTCACCAGGTTGAACTTGGAAACGCCCCAGGTATCCAACCGCGTAGCATATGTCGGGTCGGACACACAACATCGTGTACATGAGGCTGCCCAGCAATTGACGGTACGGATGCGACACAGGATTCGCAGCTCGAGGTGGCAGGGAACAGCCCTTCTCCATTGGGGTCTTGACGTGGTTGCAGTCTTGCATCGAAAACTTCATCAGCACACGATCCACAGCAGCTTCTTGCGTGAGGTACATGCATCCGGTGGCGCGATCGTATCGGATCTTCATTCCGAGGAAATGATTAACGACGCCACAATCCGTCATCCGAAGCTTTTTGGAAAGATCACGCTTGATCTCCTTTACCAGGTCCAGCCGATCGCCAGCGATGAGCAAATCGTCTACGTAGATTATGATGTATACCCCCCCTCGATCGTCGATCCTGGTATACAAACAGTAGTCGTGCCGGGAACGGGTAAAGCCGAAATCCAGAAGAAGGTCGTTCAGCTTGTTGTTCCAACAGCGAGGGCTTTGCTTGAGTCCATACAGCGATCGCTCCAGCTTGCAGACGAGGTTCGGAGGTGCCTTTACTCCTTCTGGTATGGCCATGTAGACGTCTTCTTCCAGCTCGCCGTACAGGAATGCAGTCTTCACGTCGAGTTGGTGAACGTGCATCCTTCGGTGGGTTGCTACAGCAAGAACGGTTCGAATCTTGGCCAACTTCGCTACGGGGGAGTATGTTTCGTTGTAGTCGATGCCGGGCTTCTGCTGGAATCCCTTCGCTACCAACCGTGCCTTGTAACGGACCGGTTCGCCATGCTCATCCGGCTTGATTCGGAAGACCCATTTCGACTTGAGCGGAACCACGCCAGCAGGACATCTCACCAATCGCCAAACATGGTTGTCCACTAGCGACTGCAGCTCCTCACCAACCGCTTGTTGCCAAAGGGTTTCATCGGCTCGTCCAGCAATCTCCTTGTACGTCTCAGGAACATCGAAAATTGAACTCTCGGCCTCATCTCGTCCTATGTTATCGTCAAACGGCACATCGGAAACGTTTTGGGTTGCATCTGCAGAATGGGATTGCGCGGCAGTGAAAATTTTTCCAACTAGAAATTCTTTCAACTTACCGGGGAGTCTGCGCTCCCGTTCGCTGCGCCTCGGGGTTTCCATTTCGAGGTTTGAACCACGGTCTGGTTGCGAAGGGAGCGCTCCGGTTCCGTCAACATCGTGGTAGTCAACCTCTTCTTCATCATCGTCAGTCAAGATGTCGTCATGTTGAGCCACCAGCGGCTCATCGTGTTGAACGTCATGGGGTTGCACGTCTTCCTCATCTTGATTCTCGAACTCGTACGGAGTAATAACCAAAGGCGTTTCGTCACGGATTTCGGTTGCAAACGGAAAACTGCTCTCATCGAACTTGACATCTCTGGCTAGGAATAACTGCTTCTTCTCTTTATCCCACAGGCGGTAGGCGTTCGGCGCGTAGCCGATCATCACAGCAGGCCTGCTTTTCGGATCCAGTTTCCTCCTCTGAGCCGTTGGTACCCACGCAAGTGCTTTACAGCCAAACACACGTAATTTGCTCACATCCGGCTTGTGGCCAGTCCACATTTCCGCAGGAGTCTTCCATCCAGATATTGCGGTGGTTGGACTTCTGTTCGTCAAGTACACCGCCGCTAGGACCGCTTCGTTCCACAGATTCTTCGGAACTTGGGCTTCAATCAGCATCGCACGCACCCTTTCGACGATTGTCCGATTGAACCGTTCGGACACTCCGTTCTGCTGTGGTGTGTACGCTGCGGTTGGCTCGACTTGGATCCCCTTGGAAACGTACCAATCTCGCTGGTTGTTGGAGCAATACTCGCGCCCTTGGTCGACAGTCAGCTTTGAAATCGAATGCCCCAGAGCGGCGCTGGCCATGGCCTCGTACTCTCGGAACTTCTTGAACACGTCGGACTTCTTCCTGATGGGATATGCTACTGCGAAGTGCGTGTAATCATCAATAAAGGTGACGAAGTACCGAGAACCATCCCAAGCTGCTGGTGTGATTGGACCGCACACATCGGAGTGCACTCGTTCTAGAGGTTTTACAGCACGGACTCTAGTACCCGTGAATGGTTCTCGGCACTGCTTTCCGAGAACACAAACATCACAAAAATCCAATTTACCTGGTTGCTCGGGAATACCTGTTACCATGTCATGCTTCACGAGTGCCTGCAGATTTTTGTTCCCCAGGTGGGCCAGCCGACGATGCCACAGGTTACCGGTCACAGCTCCACACATGTTGGCCGCCACCGTATCGACCCGAAGATCGAGCTCGTAGAAGTCGCCCCGCATGGGACATCTCGCAATCAGATCACGACCGTGCTTCATAATCGCTTCCTTTTTCGTGAATGTGACGTCCAGGTCCGCTTTTGCCATCTTCTTTACAGATAGCAGATTCGTTCGAAGATTTGGTACGAAGAGGACATCCTTCAGGCTGACAATGTTACCTTCCTTGTTGACGCCCTTAATCGTGCCTCGGTGCCAGGAAATCAGGGATTGATCATCCTTCGCCACGTTGATGACGACAGGTTGCTTCAGCTTGGTGAGGTCGGCGAAACAGTGCTTTACATTCACAAGGTGGTCCGAGGCTCCTGAGTCCAGCTTGAAGGAAACCACTTCCTCGTCCTGCGTTTGGGAGCCCTTTCCGGTCATGAAAGCCACCGCCTTACCTCCGGAAGCAGCGTTAGCTTCAGCGCGTCCATCCGTCTTCAACTTCACACGACAGTCCTTGGCTTTGTGCCCCTTCTTCTGGCAGCGGTTGCACTTTCCGGTGAACTTACCAGGCTTCTGCTTCGATCCTTGGAATGCTGCGGGTTTTTCATGGCAGGAATCTGCTACTCGGTCAGTTTTCTTGAGCTCCTCGGCAAGAAGGCGCTCGCGAACCACATCCAGCTTCAGATTTTCCTCGCCGAGATTTTCCAGCGCCGTAACTAGTGGGTCGAATGATTCGGGAAGGGTGGCAAACAGCTGGGACACAATATCATTTTCTTCAAGCTTCGCTCCGGCTAGCTTCAACTGCCGGATCAGCTCTTCGAACGCTTTCAGGTGGTCTTTCACGGACGAACCTTCCACCATACGCAGCTTCGCAAGTTGCTTCCTGACGAACGTCTGCGACGAGACGGACTTCTTGGCATATACGGTTTCCAGGCTTCTCCAAATTTCCTTGGACGTCTCCTTGTCCCGCACCAGATCCAGCAGATCGTCATCAATGAATGAGACCAGCAGGTACGCCGCCTTACCGTCATCTTCCTGGAACTTCGTGAGCTCGTCCGCTTCCGTCGGAGGATCGTTCTTGATGACATCCAACAGCTTCACAGACTTCAAATATTTCTCCACTCGAAAACGCCAGTTGTCGAAACCGGTGCCCGAGAACAGCGGGATCCCGTGGACCGAATTCTTGCGTGAATCGCCCATAACCTCTTGATGGTTAGAAAAGAACCGGAACAGCAAAGTACAGTAGAGAGAATTTATTATACAACTAGCTTGAGTGGTGTCTTGAACAGGAATGGAAAAAAACTAGCTCCGTTGTTTATTTAAGAAAACTTAGGTTGCTAAGGAAACCTTCGGTTTCCAAGGAGGTAGTCAGTACACTGCGATACCGATTTACTCCAACAAATACGCTTGTAGATCTTAAGGCCACTACTCGCGCGGAAGTTCTTGGTTTCCCTAGAATATCCTTGAAAATAACTTCTCTTCAGAACTATGCTCCATGGACCTGTAGGATGTTACACCGTATCAGTAATGTAACAAAAATCCATTTGTTACGCTTGTAGATCTTGAATTCTTTATTCGCAGGAATTCATACCACTTTTCAGCTACTTTGAAACCCTTTCCCATAAATCCCCTTTCTTCCTTTTAGTAAGAGTTCCCTTCTAGACACTTAGCGCGAGAAAGTTGAAAAACCCGTGTTAATTCGCGAATCCATGTACAAAAACCGCGTTTATTCGAGAAACCGTTTTTTGATCTTGATTTTTGATCTCTTATATCAAACAAACCAATAACTAATTATGATCTTGAGTACTTCACTGAGTAATATCAAATTTTGATATTGTTTTGATTTTTTCTTCTGCTCGGGTAACGTTCCTACTGTATTTCATGATAAACCAAAGGCCAACAAAATACAATACATTCTATTGTATTGTACCAATCAGGGTGCAAAATGTTCATAGTCATTGACTGAAAACAGCACAAATTTGAATGATTCTGCAATATTCAAAACAAACAAATTCATTTTCGCTCTCCCTCTTCACACAGTCAATCAATTCGTAGTCATTGAATATGAAGCCGATCGAGAAACATCTTCATAATTACCTACGTTTTCGGCTACGATTCCTTCCAAAAACACTCCACAACAATCAAATGGGAAAAGATCTGTGTAAATCAACGTTAAATGTAATCGAAACATTAATATTTTATCAGCAATTTAACACTTTGTAAGATGTTTACAAATATTCATTGACTTTCATTCAGTTGACAAACGAGTATCGAGCAGCTGAATATGAATATGCAGGCAAGTGAATGAAAATTGCCGCACGGTGAACTTCAGCTCGTCTGCTCGAAAATTTTGCGCCCAGGTACCAATATACAATGTACATAATACAGTTTCCTGAGCAGGAACGAATAACGGCAGCATATCAAAGTCTGGTACCATACCAAAGCAAGGTATTGAGCAATAATCGAGGACCTGAGCTTCGAATCCCACTTCAGACATACTCACGAATTATAAGTTCTACTTTCGGATGATTAGGAAAGCGTGGGTCCCGAGACAAGTTAGTAATTATCTATCTTAGGAGTCAGGTGCGCCCTCTTCGTGGACCATTGATCGTCAGAAACTACAACGAGATCCTTTAAATCGACGTCACGCATGTTATCCGCTCGATCAGGCAACAAACCGCAGAGTGGTTCGCCATCCTCATGGCCCATTGATCGATGGCAAGCCCAGCAAACCCCTGATGAAGCGGATTCCGCGCGTGGCGTCTATCCGAAAGATGTCACTGGGTATGCTTGTCGATTAACGGCTCACGAGAAAGGGCGACACGTCCTAAGGACCGCTTGGCTCGCTGATCGAGTGGATTTCGTGCACTGCGTAGATTCACCCCACCCCCCCCCCCCCCCCCCCCGCCCCCAGGAGACGGTTGGCGTACCGGAAGGATAGGGTTGTGACCGTTGGTAGGACCTCAGCAACCACAGAGTAGGGGGTGAACTAGGGGAGGAACACACCACCCACCCCCCCCCCCTGGACAAAGGTCGAGTGACAGAAGAAGAAGAATAAAACTGCAGGTCGAGGAATCTGGAGACGCAAAACCAAGGCGTAAAGGAGTAGGTGCTAAGCGCGAAAAAGGCGACGCGCTCGTCATCAAGGCCGAACAATCACAGTATCGGACGTACTCGTACGGACGAGATGATCCTGGAGCTGAAGCGTGATAAGGAGCGCAAGGGCGCCGCCTACAAAAGTTTGGTGGAATAGGTTCTAGGCGAAGGGGTAGAGGAGAGGACTCGTACACAAGAGGCGACTCTGAAGGTGAAAAAGTCCGTTAAAGTAAGGAGGATTAAGGTGTGCTGGTGCGTATGTCATGTGACGTTCCACGAGCCACTGGTAGTATTGCTTCAGGTGTCTGGCACCAGGACACAAGTCATGGGACTGCAAAAGCCCTGCCAGGAGTAAACTGTGTAGGAGATGTGGCGCAGAAGGCCATAAGGCACAAGGCTGCACGAGTCCACTCATTTGTCTGATCTATACCGGGAAATCCGAGCACAACAGGCATCCAACGGGTAGTCCAAGCTGACCGGACTTCATGAAAACCGCAGTGAACAGATCACAGTGCAGGCAACGCAGCAGAAATATCGCCATCATAGCGGACCCATACCGAGTACCCGCTGGCAACGGCAGTTGGGTCGCGGATGGGTCCTGAAAAATGGCGGCGATATGGACGACGGGTAAATACCCCGTCTTGGAGGGCTTCGTGGTCGCCAAAGGAAACGGGGTCTTCTTCTGTAGCTGTTATGCGCCTCCGCGGCGGCCGGTCGAGCAGCCCTCGCAAATGGAAGACATCATACTTGGACGAAGGAGTATTTAGGGAGGCGCTCCGCCGTGTGCGAAACCTACTAGACGACGATGAGCTGGTAGCGGTGCTCTGTGTGCGATGCGACCATGCCTAGGCGAGTCCACCCTAGAAATGGGAGGCCACCGCCTTACCGGTGCACTCAAGCGATTGCGGACCTGCGTCACCCCTGCCTATGGGCTAGGTGGCGGATGCAGTGAGCACGATCTGAGGAAGAGCAGGATGCGAATCCGTGGAATGATGCCTACAGGATCGTGATGGTCAAGACGAGAGGTGTAATGGCTCCTATTAAGCAATCTCCAGAGATGTTGGAGGGGATCATCGAGGAGCTTTTATCGCGTCATGATCCTAGTCCTTGGCCCCATTTCGTAGGACAGCCAGGGACTGAGGCGATAAGGAAAGTGTCACCGACGTGGAACTTGCGGGGATAGCAAAGTCCCTTAGCGTAGGTAAGGCCCCAGGTCCGGACGAAGTTCCGAATCTGGCGTTAAAAGTAGCTATTGCAGAGGCTCCCGAGATGTTACGGTCTGCTATGCAAGTGCGAACTGGGCACCGAGGTTCGTTCACAATCTGCGAACTTGACTGCCAAAAAACGCTAATATGACGCCGCTGGTATTACTATAGTCCCTCTTTAAAGCAATACCATGGTCTTGGTGTGGCGAAGGATGTGCGCACAAGGGTTCTGGATTTAGGTGGGTCGGGAGTCCAGGCTCCAATATTGGCGATGGAGGTGGCCCCTGTTTACCTTGAGTGATCTTCTAAGGTTTAAGTTAAAATGGGGTAAAGACTCTTCGAATGCAAGAAGACACTAGCACAAATTTCCCAAATGGAGGAGAACATGCCTCTGGAGCCGACCTACTGATACCTGAGACACTAGCATAACGGCTGTTTTAATATTTATTTGTAATACATATCTTATACGGTGCTTCTACCCTATGCCAAATTATTTCAGACATTCAATATTGCTGGAGATCAACTCAGACCACCCTGTACTTGTTCATACAGTGTTTTATACAGCATCTGCATAAGCAGCCATCGGCTGCCATCCGTTTACGAAAAGGGAAAGCCAACGTGCGTGAAAAAAGTGAAATAAAAATATAATAACATTACAACTGAAAAAAAAAAACAGCCACCATTGAACTTTGGGTTGACCAGTGCTCGTTAAACCGGATTGTTTCATATCATTTTCTTTTGCACTCTTGTCGCTGCTGTTGTGAGCCTAGCTACATATAAGCGAATGTCGCGACTTCTAGATGGCAAGGTCCGCCAGTTTCCCAATTTCTTCAACCAACCACGACGGTCGGTCTAGGAGCTTCCTCACCCACCACGCATCGCGGCGAAACTGTTTTGTTGTGGATGGCGGCTGTGCCATAAAGTCCAAAAATTGGATAAATTAAAAGCGAACGCACACCGGTTGTAACCTTCGGGCGCCGATCGTAACCTTGGCATTTATATGTTCATCAGCCGAGGTTGCACTTCCATTCAGCTGCATTGGGGCATCTCGGTGGATCGCTACCGGATTGATTTCGATTAATGCTTGGAAGATCAGCGTACTGAATACTAATGACGTTTGACAAAGATTTGTGACAGGTTTCTCGACCTTTTCAAAGTCAAGATCTAATCTTATGGGTTGTTTTGTATTTAATTTAAAACACATGTTAACGTGTATTAAATGACACTATATTATGCTTGATATTGTATGTTGTTTGTTGATAGTAACCAAAGAAAACCAAAGCCAGATAGTGAATACTGTGAATAGCATTGGGCAAGTTTGATATTTGTGAATCGATTCGAATCGGACCATCAGAATCGATTCACCGATTTAAACTAATGCTTTGAATCGATGTTTTCACATCGATTTGAAATGTTGTAAAACCATAAAATGATCCATTTGCTCCATGGAGTACAAGTTCATGGGATGATTTATTTTATATCAAAAAATGAGATTGTACATGAGGAATGGTGTGGGGGAATTCCTAGATGAACCCGTGGAGGAATTCCTTAAGAAATTCCAGGATGAATCCCTGCATAAATACCTGAAGGAAACCCTGAAGGAACCCCTGGAGGAATTCCAGGAGAATTTCCTAGTGGACTCCCTGGAGAAATTCTTGGATGAATGCCTGGAGTATATTCTTGAAGAAATCTTGCAGGAATCTCTTGATGAACTTTTGAGGAAATTTGGGAGGAGTCCCTGGAGAAGGAACAACTTGAGGAATTCTTGAAAGAATCCTTAGAGAAATTTCTAGAAAAAATCTTGGAAGAAATCCTGGAGGACTTTTTGTCAATGCCTGGAGAATCTTTTGGGAATATTCCTGGTGGAATTCCAGGTGCAACTCCTGGAGAATTCCCTAGAGGAATCTTTGAAGAAATTCCTGAATGAATCTTTGGAGAAATTCTGGGAGGGATCCCTGAAGAAATTTCTGAAGAAATTCCTAGAGGAACTCCCCGAGAACTATTTCTGGAGGAATTCCTAGAGAAATTCCTAGAGGAGGTTCCAGAGGAATTCTTGGAGGAAACCCTGGAAGAAATCCTGGAGGAATCTCTGGAAAATTCCTAGAAGAATTCCTGTGTAAATTCCTGAAGGAATTTATGAAGGAATCCAAGGAGGATTCCGTGGAGAAATTCCTAGATTTCTGGAAGAATTCCTCAAGGAATTCCTGGAAAAATTCCTGGAGCAATTCCTGGAGAAATATATGGGGTAATCCCTGGAGAAATTCTTGATGGAATTCCCGGAGGAGTCCTAGGATGAAATTCTGGAGGAATGCTTGGAGGAATACCTGCAATAATTCCTGAATAAACTCTGGGAGGAATTCCTGGGGGCCTTTCTGAAGGAATCCCTGGAGGATTTTTTGGATAAATTTCTGGAGAAATTGCCATATATCTTGTGGAGGTATTCCTAAAGGAATTCTTTTAGGGATGCAAACCCAAGAAGAATTCCTGAAGGAATGCCTGGAGCAACCACTTGAGAAATTCCTGGAGACATTCGTGTAGGAATTCCTGGAGAAATCTCTAGAGAAATTCTTTGCGAAATCTGTAGAGGAATTTCTGGAGGAATCCCTGTATTCTTCTTCTTCTTCTTTGTGGCTCTACGTCCCCACTGGGACTTGGCCTGCCTCGCTTCAACTTAGTGTTCCTTGAGCACTTCCACAGTTATTAATTGAAGGGCATTCTTTGCCTGCCATTGCATGAGTTTGTATGAGAGATGGGAAAACTGATTCATTTTAAGAGTGAATCGCTCCCGATTCACTCTCAAAAAAGAGTCGACTCTTTTGATCGATTCAGTAACTCATTTCCAGAATTTGAGGAGCTAGCCAACAGGGCATATAACAGTTTTCAAGAAAGTCCGCTGACATGATTCGGATGTCGACACAACCGTCTTAGCAAGATGTAGTAAGTAAAAAGCACGATACACATATTTTCGTTCGTCCCATTAAAGAATCGAATAATTAGTGCGAGTCGGTCACATAATACGAATGAAAAACGATAGATTCGCAAAAGTTGCGATGTTCTGCATCTAATCATTATTAAATTGAGCAGCCGATCCCACTTTTCGGAAACTTGTTGGACTCGTAATGAACTTCAGTGAATCGTAACTCTTTTGAAAAGAATCATGGGTCACTCACTCGGTTTCGCGAATCGATTCTTTGAGTCGATTCGCGAATGAGTTACCCATATCTAGTTGTATATTGTGAGGCAATTACAATGATACACTATGCCCAGGGAGTCGAGAAAATTTTCCCGACCGGAACGGGAATCGAACCCGCCGTCTCCGGATTGGCGATCCATAGCCTTAACCACTAGGCTAACTGGAGACCCCTAGGAATCCCTGTATACATTCCATGGAAAATCCCTGGAGGAATCCTTAGAGAAGTCCCTGCCGAAATTCCTGGAAGATTTCCTTGAAGAACTACTGGAGCAGAAGGAATTCCTGGAGGAATCTCTAGAGGAATTCCTTGAGGTATCTCAAGAGGATCTGTAGGAATTCCTAGAGGAATTTCTAGAGAAATTGCTACAGGATTCACGGACGAATCCCTGTAAGATTGTTTAGAAAAATCCATGTAGGAATTCCCAGAGAAAACCCTGGAGCAATTTCTGGAGGAATCCCTCGGTCTTATTAACGTCTTGTTACTTACCTTACCGGTCAGGCTAAAGCCGGGGTGGCCTCTGCTGTACATAGTAGCCGTCTCCATTCCACTCGGTCCATGGCTGTTTGTCTCCAATTCCGCACTCTGCGTAGGATCCGCAGATCGTCCTCCATTTGGTCAACCCACCTAGCTCGCTGCGCACCACGTCCTCTTGTAGCGATCGGATGACTCTCGAGAACCATTTTAGTCGGGTTGCTCTCCGACATCCTGATGACGTGACCCGCCCATTGTAGCATCCCGATTTTCGCGGTATGGACGATGGTTGGTTCTCTCAGCAGCTGATGCAGCTCGTGGTTCATTCGCCTTCTCCAAGTCCCGTCTTCCATCTGCACTCCGCCGTTGATGGTACGCGACACCTTCTGTTCGAAAACTCCAAGGGCGCGCTGGTCCTCTGCACGTAGGGTCCATGTTTCATGCCCATAGAGGACGACCGGTCTAATCAGCGTTTTGTAGATGGTTAACTTCGTGTTACGGCGAACTTTATTCGATCGTAGAGTTCTGCGGAGTCCAAAGTAAGCACGATTTCCTGCCACAATGTGCCTCTGAATTTCTCTGCTGGTGTCGTTGTCGGCGGTCACCAGTGAGCCCAAGTACACGAGATCTTCAACCGCCGCGACAGCGGCATAAAATTTGAGAGAGCATCTTGTAGGCAGCGCTCAGTAGTGTGATCGCGCGATAGTTTCCACAATCCAACTTGTCGCCCTTTTTGTTGATGGGACACACGATACCTTCCATCCATTCCTCCGGTAATACTTCCTCCTCCCAAATCTAACGTGCCTCATTCGCTCTCGTACGGTGTTGCAGCATTCTCGCCCATGCTGCATTCTTCTCGTTTTTCAACTGTTAACATTCGCCGTCGTTCCAGTCGTTTCTGTGATTCGGAGTCGCGAAGCCTACTGCTGCAGCCGAGGTACTACCTATGGCGGATCGGAAGTCCCTCCAGCCATCTTCAAGTGTAGCTGTGCCAAGCTGCTTTTCCATTGGCAGGGCCACTGCTAGCTGCTGCGCGTAATCCTGAGCCACTTTTACGTTACGCAGCTGCTTGATGTTGAGCCGCGGCGTTCGACTTCGACAGTTTTGAGCGCATGCATACAGCTACTAAGTAGTGATCTGAATCTATATTCGCACTGCGGTATGTGCGGTAGTATGGGACACGCTTGTATGGAAAAAATAAATCCTCGCTCCAGTCGACTTTTTAGATCCCATTTAGGTCCCAAATGAACTGTACAAAATTTCAGCGCAATCGGTGAAACTATAATTTAGCGCAAGCGGTTCAAAGTTTTCATAGGATTTACTATGGGAAAAGTTACACTTTCAAACAAAAAATCCCAGAGGTCGCCCCTTGTCTCCTTAATTCAAATCGATCAACGCTTCTTGTAGAAAAATCATTTAAGAAACTTTCCTTCGAAGACCGCAAAACATCCATGTGAAAAAAGTTATTGATTTATTACCGATTAGTGACCCGACGAACGGCTTATTGTTTTGTTTTATCAGCAGCACTGTAGCTGCTGCCTTGGCTGCTGCTGTTTCTGGGGGTGGTGATGCCACCCGCCACCCCATGCAGCAACGGCAGCAACAATGCTGCTGATAAAACAGAACAAAAAGCCGTTCGTTGGATCACTAATCGGTAATAAATCAATAACTTTTTCCACAAGCCTCCAATTGTTTTGGGGTCTTCGAAAGAAAGTTTCATAAATGATTTTTCTACAAGAAGCGTTGATCGATTTGAATTAAGGAGACAAGGGCCGACCTCTGGAATTTTTTGTTTGAAAGTGTAACTTTTTCCATAGTAAATCCTATGAAAACTTTGAACGGCTTGCGCTAAATTATAGTTTCACCGATTGCGCTGAAATTTTGTACAGTTCATATGGGACCTAAATGGAATCGAAAAAGTCAACTGGAGCGAGAATTTGATGTTTGTCCCATACTAATGTGCGGTCATTGGTTATATCCGAGAAGAATTTACCGTCGATTAAAACGTGGTCGATTTGGTTTTCTGTTTGATGGCCGGGTGATCTCCAGGTGGCTTTGTGGATATCTTTGCGGGGAAAGAAGGTGCTTCGGACTACCATATCACGGGAGGCTGCAAAGTTTACGCATCGCTGGCCGTTATCGTTCGATACGGCATGTAGGCTGTTTCGCCAGATTACCGGTCTGTACATTTCCTCCCTTCCTACCTGCGCGTTCATGTCGCCGACTACAATTTTCACGTCACGCGGCGAGCAACCATCGTATATTTGCTCTAACTTGCTTAACTCATCCATGCGTCGATCGGCTGCCACCCGATCACACGTTGTCGTATCTTGCCCAACACTATAAGTCCTGTTCCCAGTTCATTGGTGGTACCACAGCTTTGGTAGAAGGTAGCCGCTCGATGCCCGCTTTATTTCCACACTACGCCAGCACTCCTGTCTCGCCGGAGGGCCATCGCGCCAGTTCTGTTCAACGTCTCAACCAACACTGGGACGATCACGCTGAAGGGGATACCACCTTGGATCTAACTGGGCGTGGTGCAGCGTTTCTTACTCAGCCGCTGGATGTCAGAACAGACGCTGTTTGAGCCACACCTCCTTGGTGCACAGACGATCGGGTCGTACCTCCTCAATCTAGCTGAAGTCAGAAGGACAACAGTGGCCAGGCTGCATTACCAGCTAAGCACACAACTCTTAGCTGGCGGTCATTGTCATCGCTTGGCTTGTGGAAGCATGAACCTGCTACGACCCCAACTCCGAAATGGTGTCTCTTTTTTCTATTTAATACGTCGATCTTTGGAAGAATCCTGGGATGATTGCCGGAAGGATTTCCCGGTATAAATCCCTAAAGGAATACAAGAAGCAATCTCTGAAAAAAAAACATAAGAGGAGTCCTTGAGAGAATCCTGGAGGAATCTTTGAAGAAATACCTGGACAGAAAATCCTGGAAAAATCCCTAAAGGAGTCCCTTGATGAAATTCTGGAGGAATTCCTAAAAGCATGTTGGAAGGAATCCCAGACGATCTTCAGAAGAAAACCCTGGAAAATTCAATGAATGAATAACGAAGGGAATCCTTTACAGATAATCCTCCAAAGAATCTATGGAAGATAAAACCCGGGAGGTATAAATGAAGGAATTCTGTATGAAAATCCTGAAGGAATGCTGGAAAATATTCCTGAAGGAGTACCGGCAGAAATCGTTAGAGGAATTCAGAGAAGGGAGAACTACGTACAAGAATACTTAAATAAATACATCCCGGGATTTTAGAATACTAAATGGAATACCGGGAGGATTTTTGAAGAATCCCCGGAGCAAACCCCGGGAGAAAGAGAAATTACAGTATGAAATCTCGTAGAAATCCAAGGAGAAGTATCAAAAGGAATTGCTGAATATTTTGATCGATAAATCCCTGTGAGAGGCCTTGTATGTAGATCAAGTTTTTTTTGATATAAATACAGGGGATACTCAAAATAACTGGAACAGGTAAAATTTTCACTATTCGCTGTAACTTTTCGAAAAGGGCATCAAATATTCTCAAATTTTTACTGTACGTTCATCAACTAGTTGTGTATCAGTGGTCAAAATTTGGAAAAGATCGGGCCATTTTACACAAAGTTTTAAAGGTTCTAGAAAAGGTATAATTATCCGATAGCCAACTTTGAGCTGTTATATCTCCGGATTCAATGATCCGAATGCAATGAAATTTTGATCATTTATGACTCATGTTATGAGCTATTAAAAACATTTGATTAAACTTGAAATTCTTCACACGAAAGAAAATAATTTCGATTAATTTATTTTTCTAATGTAACACCAATTTATCCAAAACTTCATCATAGTTTCCAAATTCGAGATAGTAATTATAATTCATTTAAATTCCCTCTAATTGAATTGAATATATTTAGCAACCAAATAGCCGGCATTAAATTGAAAAAGTAATGGAATGCATATGAAAAATAGATAAATTTACTGAAAAAACATGGAAAAAATGAAATCACCATAACATTTTTCCTTATTAGTAATTTCAAATTAAGTCAACTGTTTTTTAGAATTCATTATATTAGTCATAAATGATCAAAATTTCATTGCATTCGGTTCATTGAATCCGGAGATATAACAGCTCAAAGTTGGCATTCGAATAATTATACCTTTTTCTAGAATCTTCATAACTTCGCGTAGAATGGACCGATCTTTTCCAAAATTTGAACCACTGATACACAACTAGTTGATGAACTTGCAGTAAAAATTTGAGAATATTTGATGCCCTTTATTCGAAAAGTTACAGCGAGTTGAACATTTTTTGAAAAGTGAAAATTTTACCTGTCCCAGTTATTTTGAGTATCCCCTGTAAGATCGTAAATATATTTTCAACTGGAAATCTTTTCGACACATAGCTCTTACCTAACCTGTCAACTTCATCGAGAGCACCCGCATACTAACTGGTTTACTGAGGGACTGTGACGCGGGCTCGGTATCACGGCACAGGTTCCGGGGGTATCGGGGGTACAAGACCACCTGCATGCATTATTGGTTGACAGTCAAGATCTGGGAAACCGATCAGCTATTGGAGAAGATGATTATTAGGAACGTGAGGAATTCTGAAAGATTACTGTGTTAATACTGCCAACAAAGTGTTATCCCAGATAAATCTTCCCTCATCTACCATCTAAAGCGAATGAGTTAGCAAGCTGGCTTCTTTCACGGCTGGTCGACTACGGGTCAGCTCTTCACCGTATGACAAATCCACCAAAAACGCTGTGAATTCTAGGTCTCCACGCATCACCTGTTTATCAATTTCAAGGCGGCAGACGAAAGTGCAACGTTCTGGAAAAATCATGGAAAAGAACGGCTTTCCTGGGACGCTGACCGACTGACTAAAGGGCAACTATGGACGGTGCGCGAAACTGCGTAAGGAGTTTGGGTGAACTGTCCGTCCACCTCACAAGGATCTCGCCGAGGACTGTGACGAAGTGACGGACTCTAATGCCTATTTTTAATGTCTACGATGAGCCGGGCTCAACAGCCGATATGCATTTCAGGCCAAACATTTCAATAGGTCCTATCTGCATTTGAGAGACTCTCTTTGATCACTTTCTCTTTCAGTTATTGCAATGTAATGGTACACTTTTCAACTATTTTTGCAGTACAAATCAAAAAAAGATTGTTTTGAGCATCGTTCAATGCAAGGAGACAATCATAATTCAAATAAACTGCTGAGATATTAACGAAAGAGAGGGAAACCAAAGAGAGCCGCTCTTCTGCAGATAGGACCTTTAGACATGTTCGGCCTGATTTTTCAAGAAACATTTGGAACGATGGCAGAGATGTAAAGCTGTTAAAGCGGCAAATTTCGGATAGGAGGTGAATGTGTAAAAAAAAAGTAAATTCTTGTAGTCGGAACCTAACACGACAGGATTCGTCTAAGAAGTAATGTCGCGATAGATGGAGTAATCTTCGAGGTGGCATGTTGGCAATGTCTGCAGACATCTATGGAATGGTTTTATTTGCGTGAAGTATAGTATTGTATCACGTCAGATCCCCTGATGGTACTTTCGGGTGCAACATAGAACAGTACATTTTGCCATCGTCACCATGTGCAAACTCCTTCAAGTTCGAGCGATCTCAACTTTCACCGATCACTACCCGCTCGAAGTACATCCTAAAACAGTTTGCGTTTCAAATTCTGCACCGTCACCGCCGAATCCCTCTATACATATATTGATTGGGCTCTGAAATGGCAGCTTTCCTTTCTGCACGGGTAATCTACCTGTGTTCGCTCGGTCCCTCGTCAACCAACTGCATAATCAACGTTACTTTCTTCCAATTTTTCGATCGCCAATAGACGCCACTGCATTCCCATTCGAAAGGGAATTGAAAGCGCAGCCCACTCATCATCACATGTTCAACGTAATTATGAGGGAAGACGCAGAAAAAAAACCTTGCCTGGGAAGGAAGAGCACCGGTATGCAGGGTTACCGCAGTCCACGGTAAGCTAATGAATTCGCTGTCACGGTCACAATCTTTGTTTTTCCGTTTGCGGAGGTGACTGATCTCGGTTGACCCCCCGAGGGTCTCGGGTCTTGTCTGTCCAAAACACTGGCTTTTACAATGGTATGAACCGCTTGTATTTTATATTCTGAAAAATATCGAAAAAGTCGAAAGGTCACATATCCGAACGATAAATAAGCGAAAGGGCAGTCAAATGAGTAGAAAGAATTGTTAATGTTTAAATCACAAATCACACAAGTATGCATTTGGCCATGCATTTGGTCATTAGGTCAAGTGTTTTTCGGCCAAATATTGTTCGGCCATCTGTTTGGCGACTGGCCTCAAACCAATACAAAACAGCGCTCCCAGATCATCAGAGTCTTCAAATATTTGATGAGTATTTTAATTAAACATACTGTGATTGGAGAATTCCTAATATCCAATTCAAACAAAAATATGCAAAAATCATAATTTCCGCAGCCAGTCCTATCAGTCCGAACAGCAGTGTGGCTAAGAGGAACAGACGACGATGACAACGGCCTTCACCAGTGCTATTGAAGCTGCTCTGAGGGGGCTGCTGATCGGCAAAAATACACAATCCATTTCAAAAGAGGAGTGATCTCCGGATTCCGTTGTGGAAGTCCATCGCGAAAAAGCGTTGAAATGCAATGCAACTAGGTACCTACATACATAAAGCAAGCTGAAAACCAGTGAAAGATGGCAAAACTAAACGGTGCAGATAGTTTTCTAATTGGCGGTTTGAACCATGGCACATAGAGACAGTCAGTGCCTTTCTCGGGCAGCCTCCGACTAATGACTGTGGGGAATGGATTTTTCCATCGAGAAAAACCATTTTTCTTTCACTTGAAACGCTAGCATCTTGCAAAGGTTTGCTTTCGAAAGACTTTTCCTTCAAACTCACATATGCATGTAATCAAAGTTGAAACAGTTCGATACAGTTCCCGGGAAAAGTCCAACATCCTACGGGTATTCAAGCAAAGACTATGCTGAAGGTAACGGGTTTGATTCCTGGTCGGTCCAGAAACTTTTCGTAATGGAAATCTGCTTGACTTTCTTGATAATAGAGTTTCTTCGTGCCTGTTACACGATATACACATGCAAAATGTTCATTGGCAGAGGAAATTCTCATTTAACAATTGTGTAAGTGCTCAAAGAATACTAAGCTAAGATCCTTTGGGCGCATCATTACGTTAACACAATAAACGCGACATACGTACATACGATCATAACACCGTGGGTTCGTCGCTTATCATTTTCTTTTAGCATTGAAGTCTTTCGAAGAAGAATAATGTCGTCACAACCACCGACGTATTGTTGGTCAAAAATGCTAACTTGAAATAAAGTTTCTTCTTAAATGAAATTAAAAATTTTCAGAACCACCAAGATGTACTCAGCATGAATCAATTGGTATTTTTCTCAGCAATTAAACATGAAAATTAGGATGTATTTTCCATGGTATTTTCCTTCTATGCTTAAGGCCTTTTCTTGTGTCATCACAAAATGGCTTCCTCAGAATCATCATCCAAAATCAACTTTACACAGTATTGCACTAATACACCTACGTAAGAAAATCTCTCCACTTCACGCAAGATATTTGTAAAAGAAATATAGAACACACTATTCCAATTAAACTTCTCTTTCGAACTATCTATGCTACAAAGAAATATGTTCACTCAAACATGAAAATCATATAAATTTGTCTCAGCCGCACCAAGAGTTCGATGGCAATGTTTACCACCCACGACGACGGCAGCAGCGCGTCGCGACGGTGCCTTCTGGCGCACAATCATCGATCATTGAACGCAGTGATGTCGATCTTGCGGGCCAATTTATCAATAAAATCAATCAAAATCATTGAAATGGTCAACTCAAATTTATAGATTATGCGTCGTAAAATCGAAAACTATTCTTCGAATGATTATTGTTGTACTTTTAATCACACATGATAGTAATAAAAGCACATAACTTTTATTTGTGAAATCTCCTCCGCACTGTCCGCCAACACTGCTGCTGCTTGCAAACATCAACAGCGGAAGAGCATGCTAAGAGTATTCGATCATTTTTAGCTTATTACACATAAAATCCAATGTTTTTCGTAACATTGAGACGTGTTTGATTGTGATTTAGCAAAACTGAGTAGTGTACTGCTTGAATTGCTTTTAAAGGATTCATAATCTTGTAATGTTTACATTGGCGGAAGCGAGACAAAGCGGTGCTATTTTTGTATGTTTGTTTATGGAACAAATGTAAAAAGGCAACACCACTACTGTTGCGCTCGATGATTGTTAGAAATAAGAATCGAAAAAGAAGTGCTGAAATAGGAGTGATACGGGGAGTCACCTTAACCAAGAGTAAACATGAACCTGCCCCAGAGAGAGCTTCGACTCTCCTAGCTTGCGAACGAGTGGTGAGTGTGAATTCGCACCATGTGGTCTTGTCCAACGCACATCGCGCACATGACACCACAATGCACATCGGGCCAGATGACCAAATTAGAAGGAAAAAATAATTAGAACGATGTTTTTGAAGTGAAGTATCTTCGGTAATGTATCGATGGGTATGGAAGAGCGTCAGACAGAATTCAAAGCGACGACGACGGACAAGCTGTAGAACATCTAACGCTAGACAAGGTTAGAGGACTGAAGAACAACAAGGCTGCTGGGTTGGACGAACTCCCGGTCGAGCATCCCAAGCACGGCAGTGAGCATCTGTATCAACTCCTACACCGCTATTATATTGGTGATATGGGAAAAGGAAGAACTGCCTGCCAGTTGGTTGGACGGTCTCATTTGCCCTCTACACCAGAAAGGGCATCGACTGGAGTGCTCGAATTACAGAGGAACAACACTTCTCAATTCAGCGTACTAAATTTTGTTTCACAGGCTTAGACCGATTGAGGAGTTCTTCGTCGGCGAATACCTCAGAGCTGCCACATACAGGGTTGTATACGAAAAAAAATTTGGCACCCCCTCGTTTATTTTTAAACCGCAAGGCAATGGAACAAGTTTGTTAACACAAAAAATAGTATATTTTTGAAACTATTTTTAAGCTTTCAGTCCTAGTAAAATACTTTGAGGTAGCAAAATAAACGAGGGGGTGCCAACTTTTTTCGTGTACGGAATACAGGTAATGTGGCAGCTCTGGAATACCTGCGGGTTTTTCGTGAGGGCTGATCAACGAAAGATCAGATGTTACCCCTGCGGCAGAATCTCGATAAATTTTGGGAGTACAACTTGCAGACCCATCATCTTCAAAGCGGCGTACGATTTAGTAAAAAGAAACGAGTTATGGCAGTGTAAGTGTACCACGCATTGAAGTCGAACGCCGCGGCTCAACATCGAGCAGCTGCGTAACGTAGAAGTGGCTCAAGACTATGCGCAGCAGTTAGCAGTGGCCCTACCAACGGAAGAGCAGCTTGGCGCAGCTACACTTGAAGATGCGGCTGGAGGGACATCCGATCCGCCATAGGTAGTACCTCGGCTACAGCACTAGGCTTCGCGACTCCGAATCACAAAAACGACTGGTACGACGGCGAATGTGAACAGTTTAAAAACGAGAAGAATGCAGCATGGGCGAGAATGTTGCAACACCGTACGAGAGCGAATGAGGCACGTTATAGACAGGCGCGGAACAGGCAGAACTCATTCTTCCGGATTAAGAAGCGCCAGCAGGAAGAACGAGATCGCGAAGCGATGGAAGAGCTGTACTGCGCTAAGGACACACGAAAGTTCTACGAGAAGCTGAACCGCTTGCGCAGAAGCTTTGTGCCACAAACCGACATGTGCCGAGATAATCACGGGAGTATTCTCACGAGTGAGCGCGAGGTGGTCGAGAGGTGGCGGCAGCATTACGATGAGTACATCAATGGCGACGTTGCAAGCACCGAAGGTGGCGCGGTAACAGATCTAGGAGTACGTGCGCTGGACGAAAAAATTCCAGTCCCTAACCTCAAATAGATTGAAGAGGAGGTTGGCCGGTTGAAAAACAACAAAACCGCTGGGGCAGATCAACCAAGCGAGCTTCTAAAATACGGTGGAGAAGCACTGGTGAGAGCACTACACTGGGTCATTACCAAGATTTGGGAGGATGAAGTATTACCGGAGGAGTGGATGGAAGGTATCGTGTGTTCCATCTACAAAAAGGGCGACAAGTTGGATTGCGGGAGCTATCGCGCGATCACACTACTGAGCGCTGCCTACAAGGTACTCTCTCAAATTTTATGCCGCCGTCTATCACCGATTGCAAGAGAGTTCGTGGGGCACAATGTTAGGCTGGATTCATGGGTGAACGCGCTACAACGTTCCAGATGTTCGCCATTCACCAGGTGTTGCAGAAATGCCGTGAATACAACGTGCCCACACATCACTTGTTCATCGATTTCAAATCGGCGTATGATACAATCGATCGAGACCAGCTATGGCAGATTATGCACGAATACGGATTTCCGGATAAACTGATACGATTGATTAAAGCGACGATGGATCGAGTGATGTGCGTAGTTCGAGTATCAGGGACACACTCGAGTCCCTTCGAATCTTGTAGAGCAGAGGTTCCCAAACTTTTTGCTACCGCGGCGCCTTTTGAAATTTTCAAAATTTTCGCGGCGCACCAACAACTTTTTACAAAGAATTTTAATAATTTGAAAACCTTCAGTTCAAAATTACAAATATAAATCGCAAAAATTGAAGACGTCATGCTTTTTTATAATAAAAAAAAAGAAAAATTGCTTAAAGATTCGCAGAACTTAACACAAATTTTAGATTTCTGAAGGATTGCATTGAAAAACTTTTAATTTTTAAATAAAGTACCTAGATTACCAAATTTAAGGGAAAATAGATATAAAAATGAATTGTTCAGAACCTGTCAGAACGGCTGACAGTGATGGTGAAGGGTCATGTTTTTGTATTCGGTACTTAAAAAGCTCAACTCAACAACTCAAAAAAAGCGATTTCAGAATCATGCATGAAATCGACACATAAATTATCGCAGATTTTTCACGATAAGGGGCTAAACCAGTCTATAGGAGGAAATCTTAATCATAGAGACAAACTAGCAAGTTATGATAGTGATACATCACTAGTAAAAATATCGTCCCGAAATGTTTGACACAGCACGAAGACCTGGAGATTGACAGTACTTATAGATGATAGTATTATGGAAAGAACTTCAAAACAGTTTCTGGAAATACCTACTTTGAATTACAAGCTATTGATAAAATCGAAAACTAAGCCGAATCATAAAAAGTCCAACAATTTGAGAGACCTACGAAAATTTTCAAAATTTCGGATATATAAAAATTTTGTAAAAATCTAAATGTTTCATGAGGACATAATAAATTCCGGAAAACATTCGTAGACTGGAATATTTAATTAATTGAAAATTTTTGAAGAGGGAAAACCCCTTTGAATGACTTTCTTTTGAAGTCTTCCACAAAAAAGCCAAAACATTGGTATCGAATACAAGAAAGGGTTTGATTTGACACTAGTTTTACAAAACAATACAAAAACAGCTAAAAATTCTGCCTTCAATAATAAGAGTTTGTTCTTTGTGTTTTGGCCCAAGAGCCTGCGGCGCACCTGAGAGATGTTCACGGCGCACCAGGGCGCCGCGGCGCACAGTTTGGGAAGCACTGTTGTAGAGGGCTACGGCAAGGTGATGGTCTTTCGTGCTTGCTGTTCAACATTGCTTTAGAAAGTGTAATTAGGTGAGCGGGGATAAACACGAGTGGAACGATTTTCATGAAGTCCGTTCAGCTGCTTGGTTTCGCTGATGATATTGATATTATAGCTCGTAAATTTGAGACGATGGCCGACACGTACATCCGACTAAAGAGTGTAGCCAGGCGAATCGGACTAGTCATTAATGTGTCGAAGACAAAGTACATG
Source organism: Aedes albopictus (assembly GCF_035046485.1). NCBI lineage: Eukaryota > Metazoa > Arthropoda > Insecta > Diptera > Culicidae > Aedes > Aedes albopictus. The sequence continues at coordinate 252,880,349 of NC_085138.1, read as the reverse complement.
GCAAAGGGTTCCAGGGAGGAATCACCGCGCCCGCCACCCCGAATTTATATCGACGGTGATGAAATCGAGGCGGTTGAAGAATTCGTGTACTTCGGCTCACTGGTGACCGCCGACAACGACACCAGCAGAGGCATTCAGAGGCGCATTGTGGCAGGAAATCGTGCTTACTTTGGACTCCGCAGAACTCTACGATCGAATAAAGTTCGCCGTAACACGAAGTTAACTATCTACAAAACGCTGATTAGACCGGTCGTCCTCTATGGAACATGGAACCTACGTGCAGAAAACCAACGCGCCCTTTGAGTTTTCGAACGGAAGGTGTTGCGTACCATATACGGTGGAGTGCAGATGGAAGACGGGACTTGGAGAAGGCGAATGAACCACGAGCTGCATCAGCTGCTAAGAGAACCAACCATCGTCCATACCGCGAAAATCGGGAGGGTACGGTGGGCGGGTCACGTCATCAGGATGTCGGATAACAACCCGACTTAAATGGTTCTCGAGAGTCATCCGACCGGTACAAGAAGACGTGGAGCGCAGCGAGCTAGGTGGGTCGACCAAGTGGAGGACGATCTGCGGACCCTACGCAGAGTGCGGAACTGGAGACAAACAGCCATGGACGTAAGGTAAGACATTACGGAAATAATTGTTAATCAGAACGATATGCAGTTTTTACGTAAGCGTCAATATGGAGTAGCAACGTGTAATGAGAAGAAATTTGCTGACAGACAAAGTCTAGTCTGACATATCGCAAGCTGAGTGCGCTATCAACAGATCTGGCGTACCGTAATCCGGGGTCAAATTGATCACTTTAAAACAACTTTTGCGGATAACATTAATGACAATTCAAATATTGCCAAAAGAATTTCTGTAAAACCAGTACCCAGTGGATCTCTATGGAACCATGTGACAGAATTTTGTTCAACAAATTTAAACTTAAAGTTAAATAACTTCAAAAATAAAAAAATGGAAATGCCACTTTGGGGCGAAATTGATCTATATACAATTAAGCATCGGATTGAAAAATACCCTTCTCCGCTTAATTTTGCTCTTCTAAAACCGAATAGCGCGTTTAAAATCTTACAACTAATGAATTTAATACTTTAAATGCAAAAATAAATTTTGAATTTTCCCCTTAAACGCCTAAAGGTAGGCAATTTAATTTGAAACAAGTGATTTCTATCACAATAAATGACTATTTCATCATAAAATGAACTTTTGCTACATGACATCCCAACCAAGGCTCCACAAAAATTTTAATACAGAGAATTTACGGGAAGTGCTATTAGTAATCGATAGTTTAGTAGCTATGATTTTAGCTAAATTAGAAATACATTGCAAATTCCAAAAAAAATAAGGCAAAACTAACTTTTTTCTACAAAAATAAAATCTTAACTTATTTCTAGACATCTACGAAACAGATGATGTAAAAAGTTTAAGATCATTACGACGCTTAAGGCCCCTTAGCGTGTCAGCTCAAATTTTGCTCTTCTTATTTGATTCTTATTCCAAACAATCATCATGCACGATAGTAGTTGTGTAGCCTTTCTATACCAAATTCATAAACAAACTAACAAAAATAGCACCTCTTTGTCTCGGTACCTCCAATGTAAACATTTCGAGAATATGAATCATTTGAACGCAACTCGTGCAGTAAACTACTCTACTTCAATGAATAACAAGGAAACATATCCAAATGTCATGAAAAATGTTAGATTTTTTATGTAACAAGCTAGAAATTATCGAAATATTTTGGTACGCCCTCTCACTGTTTATGTTTGCTGCAACAGCAGTGTTGGCGGACCGCTTGGTGAAGATTTCGTAAATTATAATGCTTTGCTTACAATTGTGGTAAAAAAGTTAAAAAATAACCACCCCACAAATTATTTTTGATTTTATGACGCATAACCAATGTGTTTGACTGGATTTTTTAATTGATTTCGATCAATTTCATTGATGCTTTGGTCAGCAGGATCGACATCACTGCGTGCCATGATCGATGATTTTTTTTTTATTCTTAATCACTTAACCTAATTTACAGCTCTATTGTCCACTGGGGCACTACGTGAGCAATTTCAATTGACAGCTGCACTTACATTTTGTACAGCGCCTAGATTCTATTCTACTTTATCGAACTGGTTACCTTTCTGCTGCTTTCACTTTTTCTACTTTATACCTAGTAGAATGATGAGCACAAGGATGATGATGGATGGCCGTTGTTCCTTTCCAGTCCGATTGGGGGTCCATTATGAGTAGCAGTTCGCCGATGTTCAGGTATCCGGGTTCGTTTGAGCCATGAGGCTCAGAAGAGGGTCAGTGTCAGTTGCTCTCGGGGGAAAAGCAACTGACGAAAAATTGCAAGTGCCGGGGCTGGGAATCAAACCCATGACCATCCGCATATGAAGCGAACGTGTGACCAACTACGCCACAGGCTCCGGCATGATCGATGATTGTGCGCGCCAAAAAACATCACCGCGCTGTCGCCGTCGTCGTTGGTACTGCGGTGGGTGGTAAACACCGCCAACCACATTTTTTAATGCGGTCGAAACAAATCGTTAAAAATTTCTACTTTCGAGTGAAATAATCAGTGCCGGATTTAGGAGGGGGCCAGGGGGGCCAGGGCCCCGGGCCCCCACATTTTAGGGACCCCCACAAAATTGCACTTTACGAAAAAAAAGTGAAGCAAAATAGGAGAAGTAGTATAACAAACTTCTCTCTATTTGATTTATGTGATAAGAACTTCACATTACTGTCTACTTGCAAGATACACAAATAAAAATTTTGCAATTCCTCAAGAATAATTACCAAAAATCCTGTACAAAACCTTCAACTGAATTCTAGAGGAATGCCAAAACTCCATAAATTGAAGAGTCAAACAGTTACTGCTGAATTTGCTTGTTTTTTTTGTCTTATTTTTTTTAATTTTGAAGAATTTCCTAACAGATTTCTTGGGAGAATAAAAAGATTTTTTTTTTCAAAATTTAGAAGTGATTTTGGAACTCTTAAGTTTACTTATACTTACAGCTAACGACTTACTCAAATCGGAGTATATCAAAAGTGTTGAAACATTTTTTAGAAACAAATATTGGCAGATTATTTTCGAATTTCTGGAGTTGAAAGATTTGCTTACTGAAATAGGATAAACCCTTGACGAACTCCTGATAAAATTCATAGATGCCTTGATAAAATTGGCAGAAGAATTTTGGGGAGAAATTAATCAAAAGTTTATCCAAGTTAAGACTTTTAAGATATTCAATAGGAAATTCTATTGGAAACTAGTTCAGAAATTCTATCAGGAACTTATTTTGGATTCCCGCCTAAATTTCTTCAACATTTTCCACAATAATTTCTCTTCTATAATATCACTTTTTATATGATTTTTTTTGGGAGGTCGTCAAAACCTTTCCTAGCAGTCGCGTTAGAACAAGCTCTTGTTAAGTGTTCATTCTTTATGATGATCGAACATAAACTTCTCTAAAAATTGCAGCACGAATCCCTTAGAAATTGTCTTTCGATTTCGCAAAAAGCGACAACACAATCGATAGGATTGTGCTACAAATTTTACTTGAAATTTCTCGACAATGGCAGCTATAAATTCTTTTTACAGTTTCTCAATGAACTTTGGCATAAATTTCTACTAAATCTGGGATGTGCACACTCGTGAAAAGCATTTTTTATTTTATACAATTTTCTTTCATCATTGTTGTAACGCTAGAATTTCAAATCTGTTATGAATAAATTTGATGAAAATCAACCTTGATATCAAAATTTTTTACATCTCTGCTTATTGTTCTAGATTTAAATTCATTCACATCGGCATAGATACCTTATATATATTTGTAAGAATGACGAACATTTTTTAGATTGCTTTTTCATGTTTATGGGAAAAAATATATCTTCTATATAGAGGGCCCCCACAACACTGTGGCCCCGGGCCCCCACATTTGTAAATTCGGCCCTGGAAATAATGCTAAGTAATCGTGATTACTTGGAAAGAGGCTTGTATTTGAAGTAGTGTGAATACATTTTTATGCCGAATATCTCGCATGTAATTGATTATTTTATAGAATAAGATAAGTGTCGATTTTTTACAAATATGTATTGGTGCAATGTTGTGTAAAGTTGATTTCGGTCAATGATTTTGAAGAAGCCATTTTGCGATGACACGCTAAGAGGCCTTAAGAGTTCCTAGTATGGAATTACAATGTAGTACCCGAATGATCAATTTCACCCCGCTGATCAATTTGACCCCGGTTTACGGTACTGGATATTTGAATTGCATTTCAACTACATGGTCGCGGTCGCATTAGCGTCTTGGTTTGCTTTGTAACCTGTGAAGACCACAAGAGGAACCCCTTGGTGGACCTCTGATCTGGCGAAGCTCAGGAAACAATGTAGAAAGAGTTGGAACAGACGACGTTCGGCTGGATCGGAGGCTTTCAGGTTTGCTCGCAAGGCCTACCAGAAAGCTCTTCGGTCTGCTGAACGATCCGGCTGGAAAAACCTTTGTACTAATGTTTCCAGTCTGAGTGAAGCCAGTCGATTGAACAAAATCCTTGCAAAATCTAAGGATTTTCAAGTGAACGAACTTCGTTTGCCAAATGGTGATTTCACTTCCTCTGATGAGGAAGTTTTGGAATGTTTATTCAGTACACACTTCCCCGGATGTGTGGATATTACATCTTCGGATGAACCTGATGTCTTTTCTTGTAGTTATGATTCTTTAGCTTCGGCTAGGAGTATCATAATTTGAGAATCGATTGAATGGGCACTTAATAGCTTTGCTCCTTTCAAATCTCCTGGCGGGATGTTACTGTCAATTTAATTCCGAAAGTGGGTCGCGCGTTGTATGAAGAAGCAAAGAGCTTCAGACCTATCAGTTTGACCTCTTTTCTTCTGAAATGCTTAGAATGCATTGTCGATCATCACATCCGTGATGTTCATCTGGCCAATGTGCCTCTTCATGTGAACCAACATGCTTACCAATCTGGAAAGTCCACTGTGACTCTCTTATACAAACTTGTTTAAGATATCGAGAAGGCATTCGCTCAAAAGCAATCCTGCTTGGGTGTTTTCTTAGATATCGAGGGTGCCTTTGACAACGTGCCTTTCGATGACATATTGGAAGCCGCGCGGAGTCATGGTATATCACCAATGATTTCTAATTGGGTTCACCAAATGCTCAAAACCGACATCTCTTCTCGACATTGCGTCAAGCGGTGATTAGGAAATTGAGTGTTTGTGGATGCCCCCAAGGGGGAGTCCTGTCACCACTTTTGTGGAATCTCGTACCAGATACGCTATTGAGGCGGTTTTCCTACTTATGGTTTTGCCGACGACTACCTAACATTGTTAGTCGGTATGTGCATCAGCACCCTTTTCGACCTGATGCAAAACGCTCTTCAAGTAGTTGAGGGTTGGTGTCGCCAATATGGCCTTTCGGTAAATCCGAGTAAAACATCTATTGTTTTTTTTTTCACGGAAAAGCGAAACCGTAATGGTGTTCGACCTTTACGTCTCTTTGATTCTGAAATCAATGTGACTGAACAGGTAAAGTACGTTGGCGTCATTCTTGATTCCAAGCTTTCCTGGACACCTCATGTTGAGTTCAGAATCAAGAAAGCTTGTATGGCTTTCGGGCAATGCCGGCGAACCTTTGGTACAACTTGGGGTCTAAAACATCATTTGATATCTTGGGGTCCAAGTATATCAAATGGATTTACACAACTGTTGTTCGTCCAATATTGGCTTATGAATGTCTAGTGTGATGGTAAAAAGGCGAAGTGAGAGCGGTCCAATCAAAATTAGGCCATCTCTAAAGGATGTGCTTGATGGCGATATCTAGAGCGTTCTCTTCAACTCCTACGGCAGCGCTCGAAGTGCTCTTTGACGTTGCCCCACTACACATTCATCTCAAGCAAGAAGCATTTTCTTGCACTTACCGTCTATGGGTACTCGGTTTATTAGAGGAAACTCCTGTGAATCGCATTTCAACACACACCTCGTTGTTTCCACTTTTGGTGAATTGGGACAAAGTTGTCCTTGCTCCAAGTGATCTTACAATTGCTTGTAATTTCCCATATAGGACATTTTCCACGAAATTCCCTTCCCGGGAAGAGTGGACATCTGGTTATCTGGAGAGAAGTATTTCAGACGGCATCGTATGTTACACCGATGGCTCCCTTCTCGAAGGTCGAGCAGGTGCTGGTGTTTGTTCTCGTGAGCTAAGACTACATCAGTCTTATTCACTTGGTAGACACTGCACCGTTTTTCAGGCCGAAATCTTTGCTCTTATGTGCGGAATGCAATCAGCACTTCAGCAGCACGTAATGGGCAAAGTAATATACTTCTGTTCAGATAGCCAGGCTGCTATTATAGCACTTGCTTCGGCCAACTCCAGGTCGAAGATAGTTATCGCTTGTCGAACTCAAATCGAGGAGTTGAATTCAGCAAACGCTGTTCACCTTGTATGGGTACCTGGTCATTCTTCCACCGCTGGAAATGAATTGGCTGATGAGTTAGCTCGCACTGGAACATCACATGACTTCATTGGCCCTGAGCCAGCTATTCCGGTATCCAAGTGTTGGGTGAAGCTTCAGATTGACACCTGGGCTGCCACTCAGCACAAACAATACTGGAATAGTTTGGAGTCATGTCGTCAAACAAAATTGTATTGTACTGAGCCATCTCTAGGGGTGGCAAAGTATCTAACAAATCTGTCAAAGCAGAATTGCAGCATGCTGGTCAAAGCATCGACTGGCCACTGCCGACTCAGTTATCACATGGCGAATATTCAGCAAGCTGATTCATTTGCCTGTGATAGCTGTGAATCCGATTATGGAACTTGTTACAAAAATAAAAGAAATTAATTATTACAAAGTATTAACACTTCACGATACACATAGAACCTTACAAATGCACAAATTAGGAACATCACAAATTGACGCAAGACAACACATAACATAAATGTGCCCTGTTATCCAGATGGATAACTTCTTCCGATCACAGGATGACGAGGTTTCATGTATTGGTTTGGGTCCATCAGTCATCCTGGAATTGTATTTTAGTTGGCATTTTGCCTTTTAGTTCACAGCATTTGTTGCTGTATTCATAGCTTGGTTTTGTCTGGGAAAACTAATCCTAATCGGGCTTCCCGTTTCGGGTTTCGATACTAGAGCTCTATAACTTGAAGTCTGTGTCAGGGAAAGGTTTACGTCTCTAGTACTTAATCGCGGCCCGAAATGGCCTGAATGTTGGCAATCGAAATATTCCACTTCATTGGCCTCTATCCTGCCAGAACCCTATAAATGTTAATTAATACTAGGGTAATATTTACAAGTTAAAATAAAACATGTAGCACAAAGAACGCACGAATATTAAACTTTGAACACATTAAACAATTATTCTGTCTTATAATTGTAACAAATATTTATACCCGTAACAAACTTCGTATCATTTAATATGTGAACCGACCCCAGATTTAGTTTTAGCAAACCTTTTCACTTGATATTTAATCATTGCGGAAGCAACGATAAGTTAGGAAGAGTCATATAATTGTAAATATCGGTAGAGTCTGCACCGGTATAGTTTGCTTCCGTTTATACCACGCTTTGCGCTAAATTGTTTTGTTTTAACCCTAGGAAGCATACACTGAAATAAATTTTGTTGTTGTTTCCACCGAATCCATGGTAAAATTAAGAACTGTACCAACAATTTTCAACCGAATGCAAAATTCTGTTAATTGTGCTGAAACATTGTTAATATTACCATGCGTGAAGTACCATTGACTAAAAACATTCTTGATGTTACTATTTTGACATTGTATTTTTGACCATGTTTATCTAAGACGCACAACATTCAAGTCTACATGGTCGAAATTACAATGCCCAAATAGTAGAACCAAGAATGTTTTTAGTCAATGGTACTTCACGCATGGTAATATTGACAATGATTCAGTACAATTAACAGAATTTTGCATTCGGTTGAAAATTGTTGGTACAGTTCTTAATTCTACCATGGATTCGGTGGAAACGACAACAAAATTTATTTCAGTGTAACTACCGGGGTAGAAGAATGCGAAAATTCTAGGTAACCTAGATATCGCGCGCGCTCAGAAAGAGCCATAAATTTGTACTAAATTAATAAAAGAGAAAAAAAGACAGTAAGGGTGAGAGAAATTGTCCAATAAGATTCTCTCACCATAAAATTGTACCTAGCTTAAGGACAGACTTGTTAGAATCCCAATATGGCCGCCACAATGGCCGACTTTGGCACCTACTCACGATTTTGAGGGCACAAATCACTTCGTAAACAAAACCAGCGCACCTGAGCTTCTTATTTTAAGCTTATTAGAAGTGAGCAAGAACAGAATAACAAAATGCATTGTTGTTCGAAGCTTGCTTCTTGAGATTTATGCGTCTGAAGTTTCGATGCAGTGTGGAACCGGGATTTCAAGACGTTTGTCCTTAAGTGGGGAGAATGGGATGTAGCTTTTAAGTCTATATATAAGTTGTTCTTTTTCAATAAAGAGTGTTGAGTTTTACAGTAGCGTTTCGAGTCGTTACTATGATGACAATACCTTGTAAGCAGTAAGTTACAAGACTCCGCTCGTTTGGCTGCTTTCTTCTTACACTTTCTGCTGTCGTCGTCGCGCATCCGTTTTTAAAGTGATTAATATTTCGGCCTTCAAATCGGGAGTTGGCTGGCAAGTGACTAGAAGATTCACGTCGAAATCCGCGAACAGAGTGTAGGTAGTAAGTAATAAGTTACATATGTAACTGTCCAGTTTTTGCGCAATTGCGTTTCCGAGTGCTCGGAAAACACTTATTAAGTGAAACTGACTTCAGAAACCTGAATCTTCAGGACGTTTTGTTGTTCTTGACCCGCTGTGGTAAAGAGCTATAGGCTCTCTTTACGCTTTATGTGTTATCACCGTGCCCTTTTCAGGGCGCTGTTTGAACCCATTGTGGTACGCTTATGCGTTATTACAGCGTCCTTTTCAGGACGCTATGTGCACCCATTGTGGTACGCTTTTGCGAGTATGACGATCCTATTCCCTTACCTGTCCTTTCCCATGTCCTATCCTTTTCCTTCCATTCTCCGTCAGGTAAATGATGAATAGGCTCATGTTCATGGCGATGGCACAAATTGCCCAAATGGAGAAGAACGTGCCTCTGGAGCCGACCTACTGATACCATGTAGTTATCTCCTCGATAGTGCAGTGACAGACTCTTGTATTCTACCACCATGATGTATGAGAGTTTTAATAGAAGTTCACGATACACTAGGGGAAAGAGGGGCATAACGCCCCAGCTAAGCATATGTGGTCATAAACCTCAAATGATGTTTATTTTAAGGTCGTATTCTGCCTCGCAGAGCAGTTTACTCCATTACCTAAGAGACTTCAACTTTTGGTCCGCGTGTCCACAAAATTTCCTATTCAAATAAACAACTCAAAAAAGTGTTACTTTTTAGGTGACGGAAAACTGCAGGAGGCAAAACGCCTTTTTGGGTAAGGCAAAACGCCCGCTGGCATTTCCCTCTTTGACTTGTTGTGAAATACCAAGGAAGGGGCTCCATCGAACTCTTCCAAGCAGCAAATGAAGGAATTGAAGGCGCGTGGTAGTTTAATGGGTTGATTCCATATAATCAGCGCGCAATGTCTTAATTTCTGTGCGCTGCAAATTAGGGAATCTTTCCAAATGTGAAAAATTGTCGTTTTTCACGCTTTTCTTTCGACAATAGCAGCCGTTCTTGGGCTTAACCTGCTCAGTTTGAGTTCTAGTTTGCTTGCATCTAACGAAAACCTCCACAATATGATGAAATCGCGTGAAGGCGTTTTGCCCCCGGGGGGGCGTTATGCCCGCAGTTCCCCTACTATAGTTCGAATTCCAATAAACATTCAGCGAAAACCCGAATCTGAAATGGCCTTAATCCGAGTTTTGACCACCTGCTAAACCACAGTCCTCTATGTTGCATCGCTGAGACCTACTACTATTCCGAACCGATGCGATACCTCCACCTACCGACGACGGACGAGTGGGCTCCTCGCGAGGAGCGCGCGGTCTTCTCTGCTGGAGAGTAGCTAGCGAAAAAAAAAAAAGCAGCCGAATGAAAGTTTACCAGACATTGGCCGATCGCGTGATTTCAGTTTCTGCACTATTGTGCTCCGAAACGGACGTATATATCGGCGACGTGTTTCGTATATTCAAATTACGCGCGTGAGTGTTGCGGTTCTCTGTTCTCTAAGAAAAAATCGTCGCAGTCAACGCGTGCTTTGGGGTGTCGTGAATTTCGTGAATTCTTTTGGATACCGGCGTCTTCGTTTACCAGGTTTGGTGCTATGCTACAGAAGTAAGGGAATGATCCATCGTTGAGGCGATTGGGTGCAACAATTTGCGGTGGTGATTATACAGATTTGAGGTCTGTTCCAGTTTGGTGTAATCGATACAGGAATTTGCGTCGAGGGAAGTGACCCGCTTGGAAGTGATTACCCAAAAAGTGTGTTGCGGATTAAAATTTGGAGTGCAACAAATTAGTTATCAGGGCGTGCTTTGAATGCGGGTGGTTCCGTTATAACCCCCTTAGCTGGAATGCGAAGAAAAAATAGCATGTCTTAATGCCTTGGCAGCAGCTTAGTCAGCCCAGCCCAGCAGCAGCAGCAGCGGTGGCGAGCTTGGACGAATTCGATTACGAGAAAGTGAAATTTTCTTTGCCTTTCGGGCGATTGGCGGAGGGAACACGCGAAAGAGGAAGCGCGGTGGTGTGCTGAACAAGGGGGTGAACATGTGCGCTTGAAAACAAAAAACCATCGCAAATGGTTCGTTGGTTCGTTCGCGTTTGGATTCGAGTGAATGAAAAATCAGAAAAGAAGATTTCTTAATAGGTGTCTGACGCGGTTGTGTTATGATGCAAACCTGTGAATGCGAAAAATGCTTGGAAGAGAAAACTCGCGCTGAACATGTGACTGTCGGATGAGGCCGGACGACCGGATGACGCAGCAAATCGAGTGATAACATGAAGCAATCCAATCGTTGCATTTTTAGATTATAATATTTCTGTCTAAAACTGAGGTAGGGAAATCTGCGAAATGTGCATTACTTCTTCTTTAGGATTAAAACCTACTTCCGAAGTTCAATTTGGGTAGGTCATATGTGTCCTACCAGATCCACATTGAACTTACGAGCAATTCAAATCGCTCCACAAAAACATACAAAGGTAACTGAACATCGTTTCAGGCTGTTTGAATTTAAGAAACTTAAGGAAACTTATAGTATATCCTGTGTTGTAGTGAACCAATTTCGAATCTTTTAGCATAATCAAAAAGTTGAATAGAATATCTTTAGACTATTCAAATACATTTTTTGCGTTACATTGCACAGTGGTCCACGAACCAGATTTACGAAGAAAGATGCATTCAACGCCTTCAAATGAGTTTTTACGCAAATATGGTCTTCTTCAAAGTTGTCCCTAATAATAAGGCCCTCTTTAAAATGTGCATGAAAATTAAGGTGGTCCATATTTTCAAAGAAATTGGTAACCAAACTTTTTTATTTGCAAGAATAACTGTATACATTCTTTGGGAAAGTTGTAGATCTATCAATTTTGAGCAACTTTGCTGAAGACACCGTAGCTTTAAAATTGACCGATCTAGAGGTATTTTTCTGAATAAGCTTAGGGTCGTTCAAGAAAAACCGGTTTTCTGGCGTTAACTTTTTCAGTTTCGATTTTTCATCAAAGTCGTTCAAGAAACACTCGTAGAGCATTTGAAGACGCGTCGTTTCGTGCGCTGAGATGGTCGGTATCTCTTTTGGTTCAAAAGTCACAAACTACTAATAATAAACTTCCAATTAATGGCAATAAATAATCTATAAAAAACAGTTTTAGGATTTATGATGGATTAGGGCAAACATAAAAAATATCTTTTGCCCGCATTCAAAAGAAGAAATATTGTTATAAAACATAGCAAAAAATTAGAGTGGTGTTATTTTTGTAACTCAAGTGAAAAATACTTGAAAAGTGCCTATTTTTTCTAGAAAATCATCAATATCTTTTGAACGGAATGACGTAGCAACATTCTCAGCGCACGAAAATGCGCGTTTTTGGAAGCTCTAAAAGTGGTTCTTAGGCGACTTTGACGTGAAATTTTAAACAAAAAAGATAAAGCAAAAAAAATGATTTGTTCTAGCGTCACCCTATGAAAACTATGGGAAAATGCTCCAAATTTGGTCAAAACAGTTTAAACGCTTGTAATGAGAATTCGAGATTTAGCGAAGCATCGGTTACGGAGAATATATGTAGTCAAAAAAAAATCCGCTCTAATTCAATTTTTCCCATCGTCTTTTCGGAATCACGGCATGATTCTACATTAAAATGGATCATCAGTTTTATTTTAAGTTTTTATTTCTGTGTATTTTGAAAGCATCGAAAATTTTGAAAACTATTCTAGTCTAGTCTAAACATATATAATCATTCTTTAAAAATATCCTGGACATTAATAGAATTGACTACTTCTACCATTTTTGTTAATGCTTGCAACACATCTTAAATGTATTACAAGCATTGAAGTGGCCAGACCAGCTGTACAAATAAATTCTGCAGATATAAACGAATAGTGTAGACTTACATTGAAACCACAGAACGTAACATCATCGTATAAACCACTCAGTTCTACATAAATCAAAATGAATGAAGTCGGTGAGAGTGAGTGGCATATCACTCAAAAATGTGTCTAAAAATATAGAACTAATGACATTAACCTTAACATACCCTACCCCCGACAACTCATTTTCAAAATGCTGGCATTTCGTCAATTTTCATCCGATTTCTTTTAAGTCGCCCTCAATCGATCATAAATTGGTGAAAGTTTATTACACTCAAATGGCCATGTAATATCCCAAACCATTCCGGAGATATTCCGGATTGTACTGTGGTCAGGGGATGGGGGAGGTGTCTGTTTTGCCAAATGGCTAAAAATGATTATTTCGTGTGTTACTGTGTTTGAGAGGCCCCCGCGGAACCTGTTTCAGGTGCTCCGGAGCGGGCATATCAGATGCTACATACTTCAGTCATTTTTTTCTGCCCCATTCTCTCGAAATCATTAAGTTTGATACGTCGCACGGCATGTTTTGGTTGCAATCCAGAAATGTCCCCTATGTCACCCTCGTGGAACCTATGTTAGATGTTCCGGGGTGGGCATATTAGTTGATACGGACTTCAGGGTATCGTTTCTGACTCAGTCATTCGAAATCATGAAGTTTGATATGTCGCACGACATGTTTAGGATGAAAACCAGTAGTGTCCCCAATGAGGCCCCCGCGGAACCTGTCACGCTTATCCAGACGGGTCAACTTATTCAAATTTGATTATCGCAGTTGTGTTTTATTTTTCGCAGTGAAAATTTCGGTGAAAATTGATGGTTCAAACACAATAACCCGAGTGGAGGAAAAGAGCTCAATAATAGCATATTTTGATATGGAGATCAAAAAGTGATATGGGTTCGATTGACATAAGAGATAAAAGATCTAAAAATAAAATCAAAAATTTACTCCTGGAACATCATCATCAAATCATATTTAGATTTTGTAAGATCTAACCAATAGCAGCGAGCTATTCGTATGATCTTAAAATATCACATTTTGATATTGTTCAGATGTTCCAGGAACATTTTTCAGATATTATTTTCAGATCTTTTATCTCTTATATCAATCAAACCAATATCATGTTTTGATCGTCAGTATTTTACCTCTACCCGGGAACACACGAAATAATCATTTTTAGCTATTTCGGCACCCTCCCTGACCCCAGTACAATCTGGAATATCTCCGGAATAGTTCGGGGTATTGCATGGCCACTTGGATGTAATAAACTTGCACCAATTTATGATCGATTGAGGACGACTTAAAAAAAAATCGGATGAAAATTGTCGAAATGCCAGCATTTTGAAAATGAGATGTTGGGGGTCGGGTATGTGAAGGTTAACCATTACGGCGCCGATCTCCGACATCTTATCTTAGAAATGTTGGCATTTCGCCAATTTTCGTCCGATTTTTTTCAAGTAGCCCTCAATCGATCAAAAATTGGTGCAAATTTATTACACCCAAGGGGACATTTTGAACCAGAACATCTGAAACAGGTTCAGCCGGAGCCTCTTTAGAGACACCTCTGCATAGATATACAGTACTGACCAAAATTATAGGCAATACTCATGATACGATGTATAAGTTGATAGATCTCACTTCAAGATAGCTTTATTCAAATGTAATAATTTTAGTATTATTGTCTATTGAAAACATATTAACAATAAAACGTATCGTGCTTCAAACGGTTATCAACATAGAGAAACTAATTAAAATCTTGAAATTGGTCAAAAACTTTCTGGCCAAAATTATAGGCACTATGTTGACCTACTTAAAAAGTGTGATGTCCTATCTAAGAAACTCCTTATCACCGAGGTTATAATACTTCCATGAGCTTTCAATATTCTTTTAGTACGGTTTGGAATCGGTAACATAAGTTTATGCCATTGGCGTTTGGTGTATTTTGAACAAATATCCACGAAAGCTATAACAAATACCGGGCGATTTTTAGTATGATAACTTTACAACTGATGATCAATATTCTTCTTATGTTCTCAATACGATTGTTGTCTATGCTAGTTAGCGATCAAGCTAGGACGCTAGGAAATGTTCAACCAGCCATAACTTTTCGTAAAGTGCATAAAATATTCTCAAATTTTTACTGTGAGTTGATCAACTAATAGTGTATCAGTGGTCGGAATATTCTTCACAAAGTTAGAAATGTTCTAGAAAAAGGTACCGATATCCGATAGCCAACTTTGAGCTGTTATATCTCTTATAGTTATAGTGATTTAATTTATTTCATTGTGTTTGCTCTCGCTCCACCTTTGTTGGCGTTATCGTAGGCTACTATCGTCTATTTTTGATATGCACCCCATTACTTGTTACAATGTATTGGGTTTCTCATCAGTGTTTAGACTACTGTGATAATTTGAGAATCCACTGAATCATCATTTCCCCGCGAAATTTCACACTAATCAAACTTATTTTGTTTACCTGTCGTGCATCCGACGCCACTGTCATGAACTCAACCGAACTTGTGCATGCCAGCCGCTGCGAAGTCGTGTGCGAAATTCGACTGTGATGATAATGAATTTCGGCCGAGTCTAAATGGGTGCAAATGTCGCAATATTGCCTTTTATTTTGTACAATTTTTTCAAAACATATTTATATTCAAGTCAATTGGAGGGAATTCAATTGAACTATTATTACCATCTCGAATTTTGAAACGATGTTGAAAATTTTGATAATTTGGTGTTATATTAGCAACATATTGTAATCGTTATAAATTTCTCCCGCGTTGAAAATTTTAAGTTAAGTCACAAGTTTTGATAGCTTATTATATTAGCCAAAAGTGCTCAAAATTTCATTGCATTTCAAGGCTATTGGATAATTATACGTTTTGCCTTTCTCGTACACCTCAGTGTACTGAAAGGCTACACTGCTGTGTGCAGCATAGTTGTCCCATGTTAATAGGAAATTCCATACAACATGGGTCAAGTATGATGCACACAGCAGTATATGTTTACTTAAAGAACGTATTTTCGATAAAAGGCTCAGAGGGTCAAGTCACATGCTGGGCTAACGCATTAGCTCAGCAGCCTCTAGCTAGAAAACACCGCAATCGTAATCATTTTCTACTTAATTCTACATATTGCCCACTCGGTCGAGTGCCCGACGATGTTACAGGCCTACTCCCTGGCCCTCTGGTCACCACGCCATTTCCGGTGCAGCAACGACATGATCTGTGAAATAGCTCTGTTCACCGAATTCCATATATTCTCATCCATTTATGTATGTCTGTGCGCCAAAAAAGTTCACTTACTTTTAAGGCACTTCTCATTGTCCGACTTTACGAATTATAGTTTGAATTGAGCCGGAATTTTACCGCATTGTTTGCTATTGAAAATGGTCCGGATCGGTCAAGGCGTTCCGGAGTTATGGCCAATTTAAAGGTTCAGACGTGTTGGTCTGAAAAAGTTTTGAAAAACCTTAATTTTTTGGACCACCCTATATGAAAATTGGTCACCCTAATGACGAAATAAAAAAATACGGGTCTAATTATTTCCGAAGAACTATAAGCCCACAAAGTTTCACGACAATCGGAGATGCACTATATCGTTTTTCTATGGAATGGCTGCATATGTATATATAACTGAACCAAACCTTATCATACGACACATCAAATTGCACCAAGATTTGCACCGATTTTGTGAATAGTTGACGAATTTTAGGCGGTTACCATCAATGGAAATCATAAAAGCACGATGTCGGCCAAAAATTCAAGATGGCGACCTAAAATGCAAGATGGCAGCCCAGAATTACAAGAGGTGGCTATTTTAAGGAGTTTATGGCTTAAAACCATGCAATGTGGTTATATTTGGTATGGAGAAGTAGTCTTGAGACTCCTCCAAGAGTTCCTTTTACGAGAAGGCATTCTTAGAGAAATTCCGAAGCTCTTGGTAGATTCCCGGAACTTTTGGAAGAATTCAATGAAAAAAATACTTGATGAATCTCAGAAAAAAAAATTCTTGATGCTTGTGGGATTCTCGAAACGAATTCCTGGAGGTATTTCGATAGGAATTCTTGGAGAAACTTCCGAAGGAATCTCTGGAGAATCTCTGAAGGAGATGCTGGAACTTCATTAAGAATCGCAAAAATCCCAACCAACAATAATAGCTGAATAACAGCTTATTCAACCAAAATTAAGCTTAAAAGCGGTTTATTCATCTGCTGAACAGCAATATTGTTTGTTAGTGAAACTCCTGGAAGAAACTCAGAAATAGCTCTCTGAGGAATCCCAGAAAAAAACCCTGAAAGAATCTTGGAACAAATACCTGGAGGAATCTCGGAACTCCCGAAAAAATCACGGAATCAATTTTAATAACAATTCCGGAAAAAGTTTATATGATTCCTAGATGGAACCTCTTTAGAAATTTTAGGAGAAACTCTTGGAAGTATCCCATAGGAGACTTATAAAGAAACCCCGAAACAGATTTCTTGAAGAAAAAGAACTCTCTGAGAACCCCGGAAGAAACTACTGGAGAAACCAAGAAAGGAACTTCTGGAGGAATCCCAGGATAAATGCCTAGGTGAATCCCTGAAGGAACTCCTAGGGGAACCCCTCCAGAAAGTCATAAAAAAGATCCTACAATAATTTCCACAACTCTAGTGGAAGTTTGCACAGACCCCAATCAAAATGTCTTTTACCGAATCTTACAATTCGGGTTCACCTAGAAATAATTGAATGGGCACATTAACCACGTGCGCACGAACCATGCATTTCAAATTTAATTACCCAACTCGAGAAACTCAACGAAATGTTTGTAAGTCCAAATCATAAACAACAAGGCACGAAACGTTTAAGATTTAGAAACAATAAGCTTAGCAATCGCGGCGTTTAGTGCCCTATGGTACTCAAGGTTGTTCAAATTTTCAAACTCATGGGAGAATGTTAGTCGAGTACTGTCAAATATTTCTAGACAAATATTTGAAAAGGGCGTAACAGCGAGTGCTAATTCTTGCTTTTCCAGGTCCTCCTGAGGGTCTTTCCTATTATTCATGTTATCTCTGACCGACCAGTAACAGAAAGAGTAGAGTCCTCTCTATCTGATAACCGGAAAAGTTTGCATAAATAAATTGAAATAAGCCTAGAAGAGAAGGAAGAAGCAGAAGCATGCAATGGTTGTTTACAAAATGGTACAAAATTGCTGTTTTTCATACAATTTGGCTATGTTATGGCGCTAATGTTTTGGCAGCTCTTGGCAGCTACAATTTTCCTTAATCAATTCTGCATATTTAGACAAGCGAAGTGTAGAATTAGCTTTAGTTGAAACACAAAAATAACTTAGACAAGCGTTTGAACCAAATATCTGCGCGGGGAGTAACTAGTAGCGATTTTACACTTAGAAGTTAAAGTATGAGAATTTCTCGTACTAATAATATGTGATGTTATTTTGATCACTTTATTCATTGCAGGTGCCTAATATACACAAGAACTTACTAATAAACTTCTGGAAGCCATTGAATTAGGGTATTGTACCATTTGGGCAGGTGTACCTATTTTGGGCACTTGCCGCTATAACTAAGTCAATTTCAAACCGATTGATTTGAATTTTTGTACAGAGTTAGATACTGTACGTACCTAACTCTGAACAAAATTTCAAATCAATCGGTTTGAAATTGACTTAGTTATAGCGGCAAGTGCCCAAAATAGGTACACCTGCCCAAATGGTACAAGACCCTACTTATGATATTAGACTTTTGTAGTGGTTGAACTTGCTTGTGATCTTTATCAAAAAATCAGCATTTTTCCATCAGCAGCTATTTAGCGCTGGAAAAGATACAAAATCATGATTTACAATTTATTTAAAAGACAGTCATCGCTTCTGATATTGTGGATGAATGATCGATATACTGAAACCCATTTAAGACATGTTCAAAAATTGTGTTTCTGCCAGCTTTTCTCAAATTTGGACCATTGCATGACTGCTGCTATCTTGGAAAGATAGTCACAAAATAGAGCCATCATCTGTTTTTTTTTTATTTTGGAAGAGCGATCTACTGATAAATAAAGCGTTTAGCGAATAACTGTAAAAGTGCTTATTGATCACTAAACTGAAAATCATGCTGACCCAGTTCGGATGTGAGGCTTATAAATGTCATCATTCACTGGCAGAAAATGTCTCCGTAAAGCGAATAGAAGAATAGTGAAATCATCATCTCAAACGCATGCGTTCACGTCTTTCGCCAAATTGCAAAACTGTAAATCCGTGTTATAGAAGTTCGAATAACACAAATTTATAGTTTGGGAGTCTCAGCTATACGTCTTCTAATAATTCGAACTCATTTTTGAAAATTAAAAAATAAACAAGTTTTGATGTACATACTATCGAGGCAAAATGTGCGTACTATCGAGGTACGCCTGTATCCAAGAAGGTGGTCCGAAATTCAGGATTACAGTAGTTTTAAAGAGTTTTGTGCTCTTAAGCCATGCAGTAAACAGTAAACGGATAATTTGGTATGGGGAAGATGTCCAGCAAAGTGGCCCACACTTATATGAAAAACAAAAAATGCCAAGTCTTACCTCCTAAATCGGTTGTTTTGGACTCCCAGAAGCCTAAGGGGGCGCTCAAAACACTTGTGTGGGAAAACTTGACCAAATGTATGCAAAAATTTTAGGTTTTCGAATTTTGCCGCTAGGTGGCGCTGTAAGCGTTCGATAATCAAACCCTTTCGTATTATTGTAGGTGACTATATGTCAAACAACCTTTTTCGAAGACCGCAAAGTGATCCAACGTCTGTGAAAAAAGTTATACCCTAGGTAAAGTAAGGATAAACTTTATTGTTGTTTTTCCAATACATGTAAAGGAATAATATCAATAATGAAATCTCAATGCTTTGCCTCACTTTGTCAAACTTTGTCAAACGGATAAAAGTGCGATATTCATCAACATGTCACTTGAGTTTGGTTTAAATGCTTTCTCAAAGACACGAGAAAGGCTCCATCACTGATGGCTGGATTCAATAGGATTTTTTTTTAGAATTTTTCTAACTTCGTGTAGAATAGTCCGATATTTTCCAAATTTGGACCACTGATAACAACTAGTTTGCAAACCTGAGTTTGAGTTTATACAAAGTAATTCTCGCTGAAACCAGCCCACTATTTACACCTTGTCTTTAAAAATGCATATGGTGGCGATTTTCTGAAAGTCCTTGCTAAAAAAGTAAGGAAAATGCATTTGGTTACTCAAATTGATAGACCCCTCGTTAGTTAGAGCTACAACATTTTTTGCGGACCCCTCGATTTTGGTCAAATGGTGGCTCATTTAAACCGTTATAACTCGAAAGTTTCTCCAAAAACCATATTAAAATGAAATGTTGTTAAAAAGAGACGCAGGTTTTGCCGAGGCCTCTTGTAGTTTTCGATCAACGCGTGCCGTACGTCGAATCAATCTTCATGATTTCAATAGAATGAGCCAGAAAAGATAGGCTGAAGTACAGGGGATAGACAAAATGATCGGGACAGACAAAATTTTCACTTTTCAAAAAATGTTCAACTAGCTGTAACTTTTCGAAAAGTGCATCAAATATTCTCAAATTTTTACTGTAAGTTCATCAACTAGATGTGTATCAGTGGTTCAAATTTGGAAAAGATCGGGCCATTCTCCACGATGTCATAAAGATTCTTGGAAAAGGTAAAATTATCCGATACCCAACTTTGAGCTGTTATATCTCCGGATTCAATGAACCGAATGCAAAGAAATTTTGACCATTTATGACTTATATAATCTATATATATAAAAATGAGTTTGAAGTCCCTTTGAGGCAACAAAACTCACGAACGGCCGAACCGATTAGCATGACCCTTGCACAGTTCGATTCGTATTCATGGTGGCTGTGTTTATATGTATTAAAAGTTACTAAAATGAACTTAAAACAAGAACAATTGTAAAATTACTGAAATTGTTATGAGCGGGGGAGACATTCGAAATGAACGCACTAAAACTAATCTAAGAGTGCGGTGCTGCAATGACCCCACATCAGTTGTCAAACTATCACACCAAAATGGCAGTACTGGGCAGTACAACGTCTGCCGGGACAGCTAGTGAGCTATGAAAAACCATTGACATAATTTAATATTCTTAACACGGAAGAAAATTATAACGATGAGATTATTTTTCTAATAAAACACCAAATTATCCAAAATATCAACATCGTTTCATAATTCAAGACACAAATTATAGTTCATTTAATTTCCCTCTAATTGACATATATATAAATGTGTTTTGAAGAAAAGTAACAACATATCCACCAATTAATTTGAAGAGTAATAGAATGCATATTAAAAATAGACCAATTTACTAAAAATCGTGACAAAATTAAAATCGCTATAATTTTGTCTCTTGTTAAAAATTTCAAGTTAAGTCAAATGTTTTCCAGAGTTCATTATATAAGTCTTGAATGGTCAAAATTTCATTTCAATCGGTTCATGGAATGCGGAGATATAGCAGCTCAAAGTTGACTATCGGATAATTTTACCTTTTTCAAGAATCTTTATAACATCGTGGAGAATGGCCCGATCTTTTCCAAATTTGAACCACTGATACACATCTAGTTGATGAACTTACAGTAAAAATTTGAGAATATTTGATGCACTTTTCGAAAAGTTACAGCTAGTTGAACATTTTTTGAAAAGTGAAAATTTTGCCTGTCCCGATCATTTTGTCTATCCCCTGTATGTTCCAACTGATATGGCCACTTCCGAACAACTTACCGTCGTGCGGGGCTACTTTTGAAATGTGGGGCTACTTTGGACACTTTTGAATATGGATTTTTCGAATTCAAAATATGGTTCAAATCTGTTTGATGTATTTGGGACTATTATGAAGCAATTAGTTTTCCCTTCATTTGGTTGAAATTATTTTTCAAACAGACCGTTTATTGCCTGTCAGGACGCGAAAAAAACATCGAATAAACCAATAAAATATACATAACGTATCAGAACATTTGGTCTGTAAGCATTGTTTCTACAGTTCATAAATTTCAAAGGGTATCAGGTATCAGGTATCAGAAGGCCGGCTCCAGAGGCACGTTATCCTCCATTTGGGACATTTGTGCCATCGCCATACGTATGAGCCTATTTCATCATTTACCTGAGGGAGAATGGGACAAGGGATGGGAATTAGGAAAGGGAAAGGTGATTAAATAGGAAGGGGTGCCCTAGAAGAGGGAATGAACGCATAAGCGCAACGAGAGCTCATAGCCCATACCACAACGGGGTTAATCAGTGCCCTGAAAAGGACACTGTAAAACGCATAAGCGTACAAAGAGCCTATAGCTCATTGGAGGTAGCTTGCGACGTCATGCGACTTTCAATATGACATAGAAAGGCACGTCATCAAAAGCATCCTCAATATTCAAGAAATCACCCAAGCAAAAACTACGTTTGAGCGAGTGCTTTCTTGAAAACGTATACAACTTTATGTGAAAAAGTCACTGTGGACATCCCAAATTGGGAGACATGTGAGTTCACATGAACAGGCATGTTAGCCAGACGAACATCACAGATGTGATAATCGACAATGCGTTTCGAGCATTTCAGAAAGAACGACGTAACCAGATATATCTGGAACTTATTCCTTCTTTTTACAACGCACGCACCCTTTCGGGATAAAACTACAGAGTAATTTCATGCCATGAAAATACCAAATAGAAAACTACAAGAGTTCAAAACATGTTTGAAAAACTCAAATCCCTCTGGAGAAAAATAGGATAAAGCCCCATTTGCTCCAGGAGATTTGAAGTAAGCAGAGCTTTTTAGTGCTCACTAAATCGATTCTATAGCTACAATCCTCGGGGTAGAAGCTAAAGATTCGTACACACTTCGAAAAAACCTTGTAATTTTGTGTCATTTTACGCCGACATATGACAGCGAACAAAATGACACAAAATTAGGTTCGATCTTATTTTTACTCGTCACGCTTCAATGTAATTTTACAGCGTTATGCTTCTTGGATGTCAACATAACCTCAATTTTCTCTTGCTGTTTATCATTAGGTAGGTACTTCCCTTCCGAATTTCTCTTCAAAGTTGATGAAATAATAACAACAAATTGCAATGAAATGAACTTTATTCAAATCTTTAACAAACCTTAGTCATATCAGTAAAGTATGTAAATAATCTGCCACACGAAACTAGTAGACTTCCTCCTTCGCTGAACCACACTCTGACGCTGCGAGCCGCTCCGCCGATATGCGTTTCTGATGCTCGCTGGCAGTTCTCTCATGTGGATTCACGATCTCGTTCACAACGTTGTGCTAATTTCACGATCACTCAGTATAATTGTCACCAGAAATTGAATTAATGACATGATTTAAAGAACTTATAACAACTTATCACAATTTGCTTCTTGCTTCGAACGATTGAATTTGACGTTTCATATCTTTGGTAAACACAGCGGGGTTGTGTTGTGTCATTTGTCATGTAATTTTGTGGTACATAGAACTGGAAAATAAGTTTCATGACTGAATTTTGTTGGCATTTGCCTTAAAATTACTTGAACTCATCTAATATCACAAAATATTATTTTGAATATCTTAGTTTTCTCGTTCGCATCATAATTGACACAAAAATAAGTTCACTTTTTGATTATGTTACGATTGTTTACGTCAATCTTTCAAATTGTGTCACCATCAAAATTGAGATTTTCTTAGTGTGTAGCTATACAAAAGACTGGTTTATCCGAAGATATTTAGAACTTGAACAGGTCCAAGTTCCATTCAGGAATACCTCTTGCGGTCCGCACAGACCGCAGAGGACAAGCTTCTTTCAAAGCAGTAGCTATGGTATACCACAATGAAGGGCGTTGTTATAACAAAACCATAATGAAACTCTCTTGGAGTAGCAATGGAAGCGAGTTTTCCATAAAATGTGATCGCAATCAATTATTACAGGTTCCCTAGCTTGTTGAGCAGGGACGCCTGAATACGCAAAGTTTGCGAAGGAACACTCCAAAGTGCAAAAAGGTCAAATGGAGAGTCCTCATCTGACACATGCCAATCAGTCAACTCATGACAAATTCTGCTCATGCAGAGTTGGGTTAGGTGCAATTCTATGTTAAGTTAACCATGAACTGTACTACCTAAGTATTCCATCAAACTGAAGCATCTCAAATCAATGTTTGAGCTACTTCAGATGCCAAATATCAGCGAAAAGATGCTGAAAACAAGAGCTTGCTTGAAGGCATCCATAAGGAAAGGTTGAAACATACTGTTAACGTTATTCTAAAATAGAGCATGCTCGAGGCACGACAGTTCATCTATAATGAAAAAAGCAAAGCTGGGTTCACAAGGTAACCTAAACAGAAGTTACCCTACGAAAATGAACTTTTTGAAGTAGATCCACTTGGGCTACATACGCTTTTTACGCTGAAAATTCTGAGATTTCCTTGCCGTAGCCACTACCCAAACTAGACAGGATAACGCACTTCACAATCACAGCACAAAAAGGAAACATCAACGACGAACCAAATCGTGGTCAATTGAAAAACGCCAATGGCGAAAACGCATTAAGCGAACCCATATAGGCAGTAATGTAAGCTAATTAACAACATTTGAATAACCCCGCCCTTATTTAGCCTCAAATTTGAGACTTAAGAAGGGCAACTGATTATCTCGGAGAAACACAAGGTCCACTGCACCATTGCTCCGGTTAGCGCAGTAAGGGCGTAATACTGTGGAGGACGCCCTAATTCTCCACAGGCTCCGTTTGTGGTTAGGTTTTTATTAGACCCCCCTAACCATTCATTCCTTGGCACGGTAAGCATAAAGCCGCATAACACCATGAATTAGGGGTCACCTGTTTAGTGGACTCTTACCACTGGATCAGGCGGTCCGTAGTGTTATTCTTAGCCAATTGAGACAACCGCTACCGACACTACACAGCTATCTAGGCTGATCGGGAAAAGAAGTTAACATTGATGGTCAACTTCCAAACGCACCCGAACAGCCGCCAGAACCATTTTAAAACGCATATATTTATTGAAATCATGTCTGATATAGTATACTACAGTATTGGTACAAAGTAGTTTTCTAAATAACCCTGGAATTCGAAATGCAATTTTGTTATAGATAAAAATGTCCAAAGTAGCCCCCATCCGGTTCTATATGAGATGTGCCCGATTGGTGTATGAACAACTTTTTTGTTTATTGATGAATTTAGTTCAAATTTTGCATACATCCTGCAGACATACTCACGATTATTATGTGTAAAAATTGTGGGAATCCATTCACTACTTTGGAAGTTATAATGTCATAAAGTTGAAAAACCACGAAAAAGTGTAAAAAGAAGCCCCGCACGACGGTACCTAGTTTCTGCCGGAGTTGCATTATCAAGTTTCATTTGTTTTTATTCAATTGAAGTTTATTTTTAATAATTTAATCAATTAATAGCAAAACTTTTCATAAGTGCAAGACGGATCGCTAGATTATAATAATTTAATTATAATACTTAAATGAAACTCTAGAACTCGTTTTTTCGTCGCTAATTAATTTGACCTAGTTTACCAATTAGTGTTAATTAAGAAATACAGAAAAATTTGGTATAAAATTTCGATGTGCTAATTTCGAAATCAGTTCAATTTCTCCTTTCTCCTAGTCACAAGCTAATTAAAAACCTTATTCTTATACATGTTTCGATTTCCTGTGTTAACAAGTATAACCAAAGCTCTTTCTTTTTTCTACTCAACCAAAAGATAAGCTCTTAAAAATCCAGATCAATTGCAATCATCCATAAAAATAATAACAATAACAATGAGTATGATGGAGTTTTTATCGCTCTTGACCTCAACCAGTAGATTGTTCAGCTGGTTTTTGTGGAGCTTATTCTAGATACGAGCACTTCTTTTTTTACCGTACATCTATACCGCCGAATTGCACTTGGTAGACCGGGCAACGTGAACCAATCGGCATTACTTTTTTTTACACATCCACAGGGGATCGTTGAATGTAAACCTTTCTATCTGTCTGTTGTGATGGCCTGATTGATCCCCATCGTCATTCATTAGACGTGAAGGCCGTGCCGTGTGCACAAAATAAAAAAGACGATGCATGAAAGCGAAAACAGCATTGATCAGAGAAGGTGTATCGTGGAAACTAAAAACATAAACCACACTATTGCAACACACTCCAGTGCGCACAATCATCTGCGCCGCACATTTCACCCAGATATGGATCTGCCACTTACGAGCTGTAGCTGGGCGTTTGTTTCGTTTGCTACGGGTAGATTAGCTGTCCCGCTGATTGTATGAAAAATATTAGGGTAAACAGGTATAATATGCCCCCCTTAAGCAGAAATGGCAATATATCTAAAACTGGCGCCTTATTCCATCCATTATTCCGCCCCATCAAAAGAAAAACGTCCAGCACCGTGATAAAACTGTCCCAGGTGATAATTCCACCACATGCTTATCCTAGGAGGGTCTTTTAACTAGTGTTTAACTGCATAAAAGTTGCAAAATAGCACAAGCGAACAAAACTAGCTTCGTTTACAATGAAGTCAGCTTACAAGAGGTAAAATATTACGCCAAAAGACTCGATTTCAGACTTTTTGATATTTTTATTGCTTTTTTGTGCCAACTAACTAACGGACCAGCTTGATGGCAATTATTCTTCAATATTTAAGATTTCCAATCGATCACGCATGCGAAAAGCGCTTGCATCGCTAGAAAATGAAGGGGGGGCGTTTTGCCCCGATGGGGCGTATTATACCCGTTTACCCTACTTTTGCATTGATGTCAGTAGAAAAAATAGGCATTCCCACTAACAACATACAAATTCCCATGACACTCAGGGCTGAAAGGACGTAGAGTTCTCAACATAGCTTTCTTAGGTGTCCAAAGTCCAACTAATCTTCCTTTCACATCCCTCAGCTGTCGCAAGGACATGACCAGGACAACTATCAACCGTTGGTGGATTGCGTCAATCTTGTCTTAGAATCAGTTATTAGTTCCAAATCTCTGTGCTTTGGTAACGGGCGGGAAGGAGAGAACTCTCATGACAGCGGTCTAGGACTCTACTACTTACAAATTTGTGTGACTTGCTTAATTAGTTAATTTATTTATTGCCGTCATTCATATGACAGACCTGTGAAAACATTTACTTTCTTATTAGCAGGATCGCCAAATGTGGAGTTTAGAATTATTGTGGACAAGCGAGTGCTCCCAGGAAATAACTTCTGTTTTGCACTTTGACGTTCGCGATGTGATGATGCGTTGACCGTTTGCGTTGCCTACTAGATTGCTTGATGTGCCTTTGGCATACCATATGCTACCAGCGTTCATTGGATTTACTACCACACAAAAATGTATTGCGGAATTCATTGAAATGTTCTGAGCAACAAATACTTTTGTTTCAGTAAAACAAGGCATTCCGTAATCAGATTTTCTGCAAAAAAATCTTTAAAGATTTATGACAAAATCTCGCACTTCGACTAACTTACAAAATGTAAGTTCTTCCTTCGGAAGGGAAGTAAAGCGTGGGTCTCGAGATGAACTAGCCTAGGGCTAAAAATCTCGTTACCCCAGATAATAAAAAAGACATAGCAATGTGCATTATAAAGACCAGTACTGAGACCAGATCATATTGGCAGGGATTTTTTCAACATACATATAAAGACATAAAATATCACCTTGCATACCATACACCTTTTCCGGTGGCAGTGCATTCAGCGGCTTCAAATGATTTTTTAACAAATATGGCCTTCTACAAAGTTGTTCCTAATAATAAGGCACTCTCTCCAATGTACATGAAAATTTGGGTGGTCCATATTTTCAAAAAAAAATGGAAACCAAACTTTTTTATTTGCAAGAATGACACATTCTACCGTGACATTTCAACGTCACGCTACTAATTTCCTTTTTTGACATACTTTTCCAATGAAAACTAACTGTTTAACAGATTAGACTTATTGGAAATTTTACAAGGAATCCAAATATGCAAAAATATTTCAGGGTTTACGATCAAATTTACGAGTTTTAGTGGAAAATCTGACAGAAAAGGTGTCAAAACGTTGTAACGTCATGGTAGAATGTGTCATGCATTTTTTGACAAAGTTCGATAGATCTACGATTTTGAACAAGTTTGCTGAGGACAGTTTTTATGTATCTGTATTATACATTTTCCCATAGTTTTCATAGGGTGGTGCTAGAACAAATCGTTTCAAGGCTCTATATTTTTTGTTTCAAGTTTTTCATCAAAGTCTTAGAACTTAGAACTTTTAAAAACGCACATTTTCGCCATCAGCGAAAATTCAATAAAACGCTGATTGGTTGCCCAGAGGCAAAAAAAACACGTCGCGAAAAATTTTGACGTCCGTATTAGAGCACGGTTTACTACAATCACCGTCTTACCACCTGCCCCCCCCCCCCCAACCCCTCCTACTTACCAATATCTCGAAGTCCATCAGTTTTACGCAAAAGTTGTGTTCAGATGACTAAAACATATTATATCCAGATTTCTATTTATGCAAGAAGATTGAAAATTCGTTGACTGCAACGCAAAATCTTAGAATTTTAGTAAATTTCATATTTTTTAAAACTGTTAACCTCGATTATCAGGAAAAACTCAAAAACTGCTCTACTCTAGGTTCTACGTAAAGATTTTTTGAAGCACGGTTCTGAAATCAGCACATAAAATTTTGAATTTGATAGAAATTCATGTTTTATTATTTTGTAAACTAGTGCTGTCATTGTGAATGTGGTTCGTGTTTTCCATAAGAATTTATTGCGTTTGCATACGTTTATCAATTTGCATGAAATTTTCACAACCGTTAGATGATTATGCATATATTGAGCCTGCAAAATTTCATGATCATTGGACGAGTACATTTAACAGTAAGATCAGAACAATGATAGGTCGACACTAATTGACCAATCCAAGTACCTGCGTGGTAGTGATATGTTTTCCAATTCTCATTATTAAGAATTTGAGAGAAATGTCAATATCTTTTGTTCTCCCGTATAAAGACCGGTCCAGAAAGTATGGACGCAGTAAGAAAATACTGGCATTTCAAAACTATTGATGACTAGTTCTTTTCGAAAACTACATCCTGTTGGTTAACCTATTTTCTCAGCATTTGTATAGCGGTTTTTGCGATTCCAACAGTGTGTTTCAAAATACATGAACTTTGTGCGGAACATTATTGAAAAGTGTGCACAAATGATGTACAGAGTTTGAAAGGTCACTTAGGAAATGAACAAAATATAGTGGGAGTAGAGTGAGAAAATCGTGTAACCAACAATCAGCAACCACGGTGGGGATAACACGTTTAAGCATTAGCAAAAATTGGGTTAAAAATTAAGATCCTGCTAACCCTCGTTTGGATAAACAAATAATGAAGATGTTTGAGCACAAGAAAAAAAAACTTCTAACTAACACAGAGCGGGGTATGACCAAAAAAGTTACCATTTTGAATTCCAATGTCCATCGTGACAAAGAACGTTTGGTTTTTCGATCCTATAGTAACCAGAAACAGCCAAAACGAAGCCCGAAACTAGAACTATCGATCAGGCCCAGCCAACTGAAGACTAGGTGCGTCCATACTTTCTGGGGCAGTCTTTATGTTCCCACCCAATACATGTTTTGACTGTACAATTGACGGTAGCGCATCGATTTTTTTAATTAAATTTTGTTTGCGATGCAAACAATGTAGGGTAGCGAACCACTTGGGCAGCGGCCGGTATTTTGGGCACTCTTCGCTATAACGCAGTCAATTCCAAACCAATTGACTTGAAATTTTGGCTAGATAGTATACGTATCTCATCGCATTCCAAAAAAAATTGTCATTTGGTTCAGAATTGGCTGAGTTATAGCACAAAAGTTCCCAAAATAGGACCTCTGCCGAGATGGTTCCACTTCCCTATATTGAAAGGTTCGTGTTTAACCGTTTCCTTTGCCAATTCAACCATTTCCTTTGCCAATTTCAAAAGTTACAACGTGATAAGCTGAAACAGGTGTTACAAAAATAAATCATTTGACTGAGCTTGACAATGCACCGGTTTAACAAATCTCTGCCACAAAATCTTGAAATTCTTATGTTCCATTTGAATAAGTCGTATCGACCCCAAATCTTAAATAAACTTACAAAATGTTCAAATCGAACTTCAGCATTGATTTCAAGTTAATCCGGGCTCATAAAACATGTAAAATTTATGTTACTGAGCTTATTCTCAGACTACCAGGCCAGATAACACTTCAAATCAAATTTGACACCATTAATTTTGTTGTTGTTGTTGTAAATACAGAGGTGTAATTGCCCGAGGAGGGCACCAACAAGTCCAACTCACAGCGTGAAAGTGCTGGCTCCAATAAATGGAGGAAGAATTATTATCTGCGAACACGTCACGTATCGATGACCGTCTTTTTGGTTTTTGTTTTGTTTTCACGCTTTTTTTTTCTTCAGTGCCGCCACGGCGGCATAATGTGAAACGCAACACGGTTCATGCAACTGATGCATTTGAAATTAGGCTAAAGAGGTTGGATAAGTACGTTTGCCGCGCCGCAGTCATGTAAATGAACGATGCTTGCTGTGCGGTAATTGACCATTTGGATATGGATGAGTTCGTGATTGGATTGTTTTCTGATGTTATCTCTTGATTTACTACTAATAATTACAGAGAACGTATGTTCAAGCTAGAACTGTTAGTGAACAATATCCATAAAAGAAACAATGCAAACTTTCTTACATTCTTTCACAACTCTACTTGAATGTCTGTTCTCTATACCAGAATATTTTCGACTATGAAGTGATATAGTACGGTTGGTGTCTATTGAAGGATGAATCAATGAGGGTGCGAAAGCGAAGAAAAGTGCTAGCAACGAAGACTATCTGTTAGAGCGTGGCGAAATTTGTCGTGTTTGACGTAATGGAGAAATACTGGTGAATATGTGAAGATTTAGAACCAATCGGCACACTATAATAGTGGCAGGGAGGCAGGCAGGCTGGCAAGGAGCAGCGGAAGCAGCAACAGCAGAGAAAGTCTGTCGGAGACTTGAACGTCATCGGGAAGCGAACAACAAGCGACGAACCTCACGATTTAGCCACGCGCACCGGTGCTGCAGGTCAGGTGGAAAGAGGTGGAACATGAGCTTGCGGAACTCGATTGGGCTGAGTATTGTGATTTTCCTGGTACTGCTCACCAACGAAAAATGCCACTCTGCAAATACGGATGACTTGTCGGCCCAGTCGGAGAGAGATGTTGGTAAGTTGCATGTTGATCATTTAGCGTTACTTGATAATTGCATAAGCGACTATTACCCTCCATGTTTATTGCTTAATGTGCACATTGAGAAAAAAAATATTCAATTCCCTGGATGTAAACATTAGAACAACTGAAATTTACCAGCTTTACGCTGAAAATTACACCTTCTTCTTCTTTATGGCTCTACGTTCCCACCAGGTGGGCACGGTTGCCGTTAAACGTTAACGCATTCCGGACAAACATTTGCTTCTATTTCCAAAAAGGTCACTTAAAAGTTCTCATTCAATGTTTTCCAATTTGCAAGTGAGGTGTATCAGGTATCAGAAGGCCGGCTCCAGAGGCACGTTATCCTCCATTTGGGACATTTGTGCCATCGCCATACATATGAGCCTATTTCATCATTTACCTGAGGGAGAATGGGACAAGGGATGGGAATTGGGAAAGGGAAAGGTGATGAAATAGGAAGGGGTGCCCTAGAAGAGGGAATGAACGCATTAGCGCAACGAGAGCTCATAGCTCATACCACAACGGGGTTAATCAGTGCCCTGAAAAGGACACTGTAAAACGCATAAGCGTAAAAAGAGCCTATAGCTCATTGGAGGTAGCTTGCGACGTCATGCGACTTTCAATATGACATAGAAAGGCACGTCATCAAAAGCATCCTCAATATTCAAGAAATCACCCAAGCAAAAACTACGTTTGAGCGAGTGCTTTCTTGAAAACGTATACAACTTTATGTAAAAGAGTCACTGTGGACATCCCAAATTGGGAGACATGTGAGTTCACATGAACAGGCATGTTAGCCAGACGAACATCACAGATGTGATAATCGACAATGCGTTTCGAGCATTTCAGAAAGAACGGCTTAACCAGATAAATCTGGAACTTATTCCTTCTTTATACAACGCACGCACCCTTTCGGGATAAAACTACAGAGTAATTTCATGCCATGAAAATACCCAATAGAAAACTACAAGAGTTCAAAACATGTTTGAAAAACTCAAATCCCTCTGGAGAAAAATAGGATAAAGCCCCATTTGCTCCAGGAGATTTGAAGTAAGCAGAGCTTTTTAGTGCTCACTAAATCGATTCTATAGCTACAATCCTCGGGGTAGAAGCTAAAGATTCGTAGCTATACAAAAGACTGGTTTATCCGAAGATATTTAGAACTTGAACAGGTCCGAGTTCCATTCAGGAATACCTCTTGCGATCCGCACAGACCGCAGAGGACAAGCTTCTTTCAAAGCAGTAGCTATGGTATACCACAATGAAGGGGGTTGTAATAACAAAACCATAATTAAACTCTCTTGGAGTAGCAATGGAAGCGAGTTAACCATAAAATGTGATCGCAACCAATTATTACAGGTTCCCTAGCTTGTTGAGCAGGGACGCCTGAATACGCAAAGTTTGCGAAGGAACACTCCAAAGTGCGAAAAGGTCAAATGGAGAGTCCTCATCTGGCGCATGCCAATCAGTCAACTCATGACAAATTCTGCTCATGCAGAGTTGGGTTAGGTGCAATTCTATGTTAAGTTAACCATGAACTGTACTACCTAAGTATTCCATCAAACTGAAGCATCTCAAATCAATGTTTGAGCTACTTCAGATGCCAAATATCAGCGAAAAGATGCTGAAAACAAGAGCTTGCTTGAAGGCATCCATAAGGAAAGGTTGAAACATACTGTTAACGTTATTCTAAAATAGAGCATGCTCGAGGCACGACAGTTCATCTATAATGAAAAAAGCAAAGCTGGGTTCACAAGGTAACCTAAACAGAAGTTACCCTACGAAAATGAACTTTTTGAAGTAGATCCACTTGGGCTACATACGCTTTTTACGCTGAAAATTGATCTGAGGTTTCCTTGCCGTAGCCACTACCCAAACTAGACAGGATTACACTCTTCACAATCACAGCACAAAAAGGAAACATCAACGACGAACCAAATCGTGGTCAATTGAAAAACGCCAATGGCGAAAACGCATTAAGCGAACCCATATAGGCAGTAATGTAAGCTAATTAACAACATTTGAATAACCCCGCCCTTATTTAGCCTCAAATTTGAGACTTAAGAAGGGCAACTGATTATCTCGGAGAAACGCAAGGTCCACTGCACCATTGCTCCGGTTAGCGCAGTAAGGGCGTAATACTGTGGAGGACGCCCTAATTCTCCACAGGCTCCGTTTGTGGTTAGGTTTTTATTGGACCCCCCTAACCATTCATTCTTTGGCACGGTAAGCATAAAGCCGCATAACACCATGAATTAGGGGTCACCTGTTTAGTGGACTCTTACCACTGGATCAGGCGGTCCGTAGTGTTATTCTTAGCCAATTGAGACAACCGCTACCGACACTACACAGCTATCTAGGCTGATCGGGAAAAGAAGTTAACATTGATGATCAACTTCCAAACGAACCCGAACAGCCCCAGGAACATGAGCTTGCGGAACTCGATTGGGCTGAGTATTGTGATTTTCCTGGTACTGCTCACCAACGAAAAATGCCACTCTGCAAATACGGATGACTTGTCGGCCCAGTCGGAGAGAGATGTTGGTAAGTTGCATGTTGATCATTTAGCGTTACTTGATAATTGCATAAGCGACTATTACCCTCCATGTTTATTGCTTAATGTGCACATTGAGAAAAAAAATATTCAATTCCCTGGATGTAAACATTAGAACAACTGAAATTTACCAGCTTTACGCTGAAAATTACACCTTCTTCTTCTTTATGGCTCTACGTTCCCACCAGGTGGGCACGGTTGCCGTTAAACGTTAACGCATTCCGGACAAACATTTGCTTCTATTTCCAAAAAGGTCACTTAAAAGTTCTCATTCAATGTTTTCCAATTTGCAAGTGAGGTGTACCTTTCTATCGATGTGGAAAAAGTTAAATTTGAACTTTTAGTTTTCGAGCAATGGGGCACGTTCGGTGTAGTACTAGAATTGTATTAATGAGCTGAATTTTAGCATGGTGAGAAGGTTAGTTCTCCGTTTCTGCAATGAAATGGTGCAAAAAGCGTGGGTATTATGATTCCTTGCCTAATTTGATGCTATTTGAGCAAAACTTTACATAACTATGTTGTTTATGTTTCAAGAAATGGAAAAAACAACACTGTTGTCCATACACGGAGAAAACAAAGTACCCAAATATAAGTTTATTTCACCCAACTTCGGGGTTGCGTGCGGGAGCCCATATTTGAGTTCGTGGAAGCGATGTTGAAGTGGGTTTTTTACATTTGATCCCGTGCAGCACAGTATTTACCGGCTAACCAACTGCTAGTTCAAAATACTCAAATTTGAGTTCAATGCTATTTTCTCAATTTTGGCTTCCCGCACCGAACTGCCACAGTTGAGTAGAATTGCTCTTCGCTCTCTGATAACAACAAAAAAAGTGGATGAGAGAGGAGACAAAAAAGAACTCAAAAGTGAGTTTAAAAATACTCAAATTTAGTTACTTGAGTTTCTCCGTGTAGTTTTGCCCAAACAGCATCAAATTAGGCAAGAATTCATAATATCACGCTTTTTGCACCATTTCATTGCAGAAACGGAGAATTGACCTTCTCACCATAATAAAATTCAGCTCATTACTACAAATCTAGTACTTCACTGATCTGTGCTATTGATGAGCAAACACAATTTAACTGTTAACAGTTAACAAAAACTATCCGTTAACCGTTAAATTGCGCTCGCCTCTCAATAACTCAGAAACCAAAAGTTCAAATCAAACTTTTTCCACGTCAATAGAAAAGTACACCTCGCTTGCAAATTAGAGAACATTAAATGTGAATTTTTGGGGTTTCGAGTTTGCCTAGTGGTTAAGGCTATGGATCGTCAATCCGAAGACGGCGGGTTCGATTCCCGTTCCGGTTGGGAAAATTTTCTCGACTCCATGGGCATAGTGTATCATTGTACCTGCCACTCAATGTACAAATTCATGCAATGGCAGGCAAAGAAAGCCCTTCAATCAATAACTGTGGAAGTGCTCTAAGAACACTAAGTTGAAGAGAGGCAGGCCACTTTCCAATGCGAACGTCGAGCCATAAAGAAGAAGAAGAAATGTGACCTAAGTGACCTTTTTGGAAATACAGTCGACTCTCCACATGTCGATGTTCTACATCTTGTGATATCTGGTAATATTACATGATATCCCGATGATGGTTGTTAACAGACTCCGTTTATTAAGGTTTTCAAGCGTAAAGCTAACATAAGTCTAATGCAAATTTCTTGATCTTTTCATTATTGTTATTCTAATGGGAGGTGCTTGGAGTTGCGCTAAGATCAATACGGTTCAATAAGGGAATCCAGAGAGAGAGAGAGTGAGAGATTAAAGAGAGTGAGAGTAAGGCGCCAATCTTGGCGCCAACGCTTGTGTCGCTCAGAGAGTAAAAAATTCGAAGATTGAAAGTGAAAATTGACATTTTAATTTTTTTATTCGTGTTTGGCCACATTCATTGTCAGCTGAATGCCTATCATTTTTCATTCAATTGTCTGTCACGAATTTTTTTTTCGCACGTCGTAAAATGTCCAATTTCTGTTAACAGACGCACAATCCGACTTGATGGACAAATAGAAAAGATAATTAATATCCCGAGCAATGTCTAACAACAAAATGATAGCGAATCGAAAACACGATTTGTAATCAGCAGTAAATTGATATCATATTTTGATATCAGATTGTCTTGATTTATTTCGATTTCAAATTTTGATACCGTTTTGCTGTCATTTAAAATAATTTCAAATGTTTAAGTATTTAAGTTATTTCAAAACTTGTAGGCGACCTTGTATAAAGCATCTGATGATATACCATCAGTGCAATTAACGTATTGCATTTAGATTTCCATATTATTTGAAAAAAATCGAAATTTAACCATTTTTTCATTTTTTTCGCACTGATAGCAAACACAGTAATCAATTTGCCATTACTGATAGCAGGAATTGTTTTCAACTTGCTCTTACAGGAACATTTTTTTGCTCTCATTTTTGATGACCAAAACGACATCAACCTGAGTAATCATAATTTGCATATATTTGCATGATATCACAACATCAAAATTAGTTTTCGATTTGCTGTCAGACTTTGCTCGGGATTCTAATTACCTACTATACACAAGTTTTGAGGTGATTGGAAGGTATAATCGGGAGTTACGGTCCAGTTATATTTTTCAGTGAAAATAGTCAGTGACAGAAAAATGAATGAATGGATGAAAAAAATCATTCGCCAAAATGAATTTTATTTTGATCCCTCAGTTGAGAATTTTCAAAATTCACGTTGAATTTCACTCATTAAAAATGAAAAAAACTCTGGTCAGCGCATACCGCAAGGTCTCAAAGGACGCGGTATGTATGCTAGCGGGCTTGATGCCCATAGCACTAGTGGTGGCTGAGCACGAAGAGTGTTTCGAGCGATGCGAGGCACGAGACGGATCGCCAGAACATCCTCTATGTTGAGGTTGTAAAGGGGATTCCTCCAGCAAATGTAGATGGGCACACAGGCTCATACCGAGCGTGTCTAAATGGACATTTTTTGTCAGGCCATGGGTGTGTCAGTTGGTATCTGCACAGATTCGGAAATGCAGGCTCCCTCGCATGTCCAGAATGCACAGACTGCGATGAGAGAGACCGCGGAGAATGTGCTCTTTTAATGCCCACGCTCCGCGGAGTAAAGGTCGAGTATGCAGGAGGTATGCGGTAGAGATATCACTCCGAACAACATTGTTCAAAGGATGTGTAATGGCAAACAAGTGGGATTCCGTTACTTCCACAGTCTCCCGAATCGTACTTAAACTACGGAGAAAATGGCGGGCAGACCAACAGCAAGGAACTTGAGTTCAACTGGTAGTAAAGTACTAGCCAGGACCCAAGCTTCCAGGAGAGAGAGGACAACATGGTTTTAGTGGATCGATCCCCACATAACCCGAGGAACCACCTCTTGGGATCTGATTCTCAGATTTTCTCATTCTATAAAAGAAAACACAAGACCCAGGATTCAACCTCCTGAGGTTATATTATGTGAGACTACTCGATTCTGCAAGTAACTTCCGAGAATCTTAAACAGATACCTAAGTATCCCCAGACGCAGGCGCTATTGAACGCGTTCATTACATCCAGAGTCACTACTGCACAGTATTTACTTACGCTGGAGCGCTATCTCGTCAGTCTTTGTAATCGACAAGATAGCGTCCACGGTCGATCTTCCCCTCAGGAAGCTGAACTGGTTGCTTGAGAAAACCCTTTACACTTTCAATAGTCTGTTAAGGATTTCGAGCACCTTCTCCGCCGTGTAGATCAAGCATATTGTTCTATATACCGACGGGTCTCCGGGGCCTTTGGAAATAGTACCAGGCTCTACCACTTCTAAGCCTCTGGAAAAACTTCCTCGTCCAGGCATTTCTGCATAGCACACCAGAATATCCCGGGAGCATCTGCAATAGCCAGGTTCGGAACTTTGTCACTTGGGGCCTTACCCAAGCAACCAAAAGTTCGGATACCGCTTGAAGAACGAACTCAGAAGTTTAAGTTTGGTTCAATTCAAGTTTCGTTGAACTTAAATCTCCAAAAAGTTCCTTATGTATTAGTTATGAACTTGGAAGTACATGTACAAGCTTTTGACATCTCTTCAAAACGACATTAAAGTCGAAAAAAGGTTCAGAAAAAACTTATGTTGAACTTTAAAACCGAGTTCAATCAAATATTAACCGAACTCAAGTTGAACTTTTTCGTGCCTTTAAAACTCAAATATTGTTCATTTGGGCATATTACAACAACTTGAAATGTTCCGTTCCGAACTTGTTTCGGACTTGTTTTGAACTTACTACTCAAAGTTCGGATAAATATTAACCGTACCAAAAGTGAACTTCATTTGAACTTCGGCGACAGCGGGGCCGGGGAGAAGTTCTCATTCAATTAAATCACTTGGAAATCGAGCGCAGCAGCCACAGCTTGTGTTAATTTCACAAGTACACTTTGTTTCACTGTAATATTTCAACATACTTACTTGTAATCAACGCAAAGCACCCGTATTGTATGGCTCAAAGGCTGCCCCCGCAGCGGAAAACTGTTCTGCCCAGGATTCCGCCGGAGTTTTTTCGGCTGCGGATAAAAGTCCTCCAGCTTTGTTGGATGTTTCAACTCCGTCTCACTTGTCGCACCAGCGTGCCGGTAATCGACGCGATCGTTGTCACTGAAAACTTATAAACTTTTCTGAATAATTGGAACTGGCACTAATTTATTGCTTTGCACTTGATTCAATTACGAACCAAAACAAACTGAAAATGTCAAACTATGTAAGTTCACAAGAAGTTCCACGTAAACTTCTTTCGAACCTTCGGCTTGAGGTTCAGATAAAGTTCACACGCGAACCTGATTGAGCTCTACTAAATGATATCAGCACATTGAGTAAAATCCCGCAGTGTCTAACAACACATACATGGAGTAGTGGTTAGGCACCGGCTTTCAACGAGGAGAACCCGAGTAAGTAAAAAACATTAAAAATTATTTCAATGTATTAGTCAATTTGGATTACACATGTACTAATGTCTCATAATAATAAATTACTTTTGAGGACTAATTTTTTTCATTCTTTTTTTAATTTTTTCGAAGCAAATTTTTAAGCTGAATAGCGTTCCTTTCAGCGACACAAGTGTACTTTTTGTGAACTCAAGTTCGGTTAATTACTTAAAAAGTGAGCTGAATAGAATGCTATTCATCTTCCATCGAATAGCTGATTAAGCCCAAACATGCTATTTTATCCGAACTTTTGGTTGCTTGGGTACCTACGCTAAGGGATTTTGGCATTCCCACAGGTTTCTCGTCAGCGACCCCCTCCTCATTGCCAACACCAATCCACAGCTGGCCTACGAAAGGAAGCCAAGGAATACGATGATACCCTTCAATATCTCTGGAGACTGCTCTGTAGGAGCCATTACACCTTTCGTGTTGGCCATCGCGATCCTGTAGGCCTGCGGATTCATATTGGCACTCTGAAAAAGACCCTGAAAGCCTCTTCGGTTCGTAAAACGGCTTCCGCGAAGGCGCTTAGTAGGTACATAAGAAGACCCCGCTTACTTTTGCGACCACAAAGCCCTCATCTAGATATAGTAGACACCAGCTCCTGGACGGGATATTTAGCCGTCGTCCATATCGCCGTCTTCGGACCCATCCTGGTTGCCAGCGTGTACTCGGTATGGGTTCACTATTATGGCGATATCCATCCCCCTTTCAGAAACTTCCTAACAAAACAGTTGCTGAGTTGCGTCACAGTGATTCAGGTTTAGCTGCGTTTCTTGTAGTGTGATTTGTTTGCTACGGCTTTTTTGAAGGTAGGGCACCTTGCACCATCCGTCGGGTGCTTGTTGTTCAAGGATTTCTTGGAACAAATCGAACACGTGGGTGGACTCGTACAGCCTTGTGCCTTATGGCCTTCGTCGTGACTTTGTGTCCTGGTTCCAGACAACTGAAGCAAACCTCCGGTGGCTCATGCAGGGTCAGTTGGCATACTGACCGGCCCACATTTAGCTTCCCTACTTTAACAGACTTATTTGTAACCGCCGTAGTCCGAACGGCTGCGGTGGCCACCAGTACCTCGTGTCGTGACGAGCTCTTCCACTTCGGTCATCTCTTCTAGGTTCTTCACCTTCAGAATCGCCTCCGCTGTAAGAACCCTAACTTCGACCCCTTCGCCAAGAGCTCTACCGCCAGACATTTGTAGGCAGCGCCCTTGCGCTCCTTGTCGCGTTTGAGGTACGATCCTCGATCACCCGTACGAGTAAATCTAATACTGCGCACCCCAAGCAACCAAAAGTTCGGATAAAATAGCATGTTTGGGCTTAATCAGCTATTCGAAGGAAGATGAAGAGCATTCTATTCAGCTCACTTTTTAAGTAATTAACCGAACTTGAGTTCACAAAAAGTACACTTGTGTCGCTGAAAGGAACGCTATTCAGCTTAGAAATAAACTTCGAAAAAATGAAAAAAAAGTGTTTAGTCCTCAAAAGTTATTTATTATTAAGAAACATTAGCTCATGTGGAATCCAAATTGACTAATACCTTGAAATAATTTTTGGTGTTTTTTACTTACTGAGATTTGAACTCGGGTTCTCCTCGTTGAAAGTCGGTGCCTAACCACTACTCCATGTATGTGTTGTTAGGCACTTGGGATTTTACTCAATGTGCTGATATCATATATTAGAGCTCAATCAGGTTCGCGTGTGAACTTTCCCTGAACTTGGAATATTTTTTGAAGTCGAAAGTTCGAAAGAAGTTCACGTGGAACTTCTTGTGAACTTACACAGTTTGACATTTTCAGTTTGTTGTGGTTCGCAGCTTGGCTTGCAGTGACTACGAATGCGTCGATTACCGGTGCGCTGCAGCGACAAGTGAGACGGGTGTGAAAACATCCAGCAAAGCTGGAAAATTTTTGTGCGCAGCCGGAAAACCCCAGGCGGAATTCTGGGGGGAACAATTGTCCGCTGCGGGGGCAGCCTTTCAGCCACACAATACGGATCCTTTGCGTTGATTACAAGTAAGTACGTTGAAATATTATAGTGGAACAATGTGTACTTGTGAAATTAACACAAGCTGTGGCTGCTGGGCTCCGAGTGATTTAATTGAATGAGAACTTCTCCCCGGCCCCGCTGTCACCGAAGTTCAAGTGAAGTTCACTTTTGGTACGGTTAATATTTATCCGAACTTTTAGTAGTAAGT
Organism: Aedes albopictus; assembly: GCF_035046485.1. NCBI lineage: Eukaryota > Metazoa > Arthropoda > Insecta > Diptera > Culicidae > Aedes > Aedes albopictus. The sequence goes on along the minus strand of NC_085138.1, from coordinate 252,839,811 downwards.
TCAAAACAAGTTCGGAACGGATGATTTCAAGTTTTTGGAATATGTCCAAATGAACTATATTTGAATTTTAAAGGCACGCAAAAGTTCAACATGAGTTCGGTTAATATTTGATTGAACTCTGTTTTGAAGTTCAACATAAGTTCTTTTTGAACCTTTTTTCGATTTTAATGTCGTTTTGAAGAGAAGTCAAAAGCTTGTACATGTACTTCCAAGTTCATAATCAATACAAGAGTAACTTTTTGGAGAATTAAGTTCAACGAAACCGAAATTGAACCAAACTTGAACTTCTGAGTTCGTTCTTCAAGTGGAATCCGAACTCTTGGTTGCTTGGGACGTCGGCTCTCAGATACACGAGCTTGACATCGCTTTACATTGTCTTCAAGACGTCCGAGTACTTAGACTGTTCGGTCTTGATAACGAGCTCGTCATCGTTCTCGCGCTTGGCGCCTACCCTTCTAAGCCTCCTGGCTCTGGTCTCTCTACGCAAATTCAATGATGAAGCCAAGCACAGCCACATCCATCGCAGACAGCCCATCTCGCTTTTGGTTGATGTCCCTCATCAACCACGCTCCGTCCGCTATCTCCTCTTCCACGAAGGTATTAGCCTCGCCAGTACCACTACCACGTGATCTTTTTTTTTTTTTTTGAGTTTATGTTCAATCGCAGGAGTAGCACGGGAAAGAAGGTCCACCACCCCAGAGCTCTGCATTAACACGGAAAGCGATGAAATACATACTGTGAAAGATCTACAACATCCAGAATGTTCTCATGAGTGTCTACATAAAAGAAACTCATTAATGAAGTTTCTGCATCTGCAGGAAATCCTGGTAAAACTTTATAATGTCTCTTGAACTTCCCGGAGGTCCAGTCCAGCAAAAAAGTGATTGTTTCAGACGTTGATCTCATTTTCAGAACAGTGTGGATAGTCCTGATATCTCAAAAGTGTGGCATCCTGCCAAATGATGCACCCGATTTGGGGGGTTTTGAGTCGGGTGTGTACGAAAACGTGAGAGAATAAAAGTTGGGTTTTTGGTAGCTCCCGAGTTATTATAATTAAAATACCATTATATATTGACAAATATCACATTGGCGATCCTGCCAAAATCTAGCAGGATAGTGATAGTGAATAGTGTTATTTTTTCTAATGAAAGGTAAGGAAGTAGCTCGTAAAAAAGTAAGTATTGTTGTGGTTTAAAAAAAAAATCATCCATGTTGAGTCGGTGTCAGACCATGACCAACAATCTTTTGAGTCGGTATCAGCCCATGACCAAAGAGAAAAGAAAACGTTGAGTCGGTGCAAGACCATGGCCAACAGTTCTAATTGGTTCCGGAATCTGTGAGAAAGATGTTGAGTCGGTAGAAGACCATGACCAACCCGTTCAAAATTGGAATGCAGGATAATCAATATGGATAGTTGAGTCGGAGAAAGACCATGACCAACAATAATATTAAAAAAAAAAAAAAAAAAATGAAAAAAAAGTTGAGCTGGTAGAAGACCATAGCCAACACGGTAAAAATATTTATTTTGTTTTTGAGTCGGGAAAAGCCCATGGCCAAAATACTATCAAGTTTGTTGAGTCGGTGTAAGACCATGGCCAACGCATCTAATAATAGAATTGCAGTACGAATTATGGCACTTAGTTAAAGTGAATAATATTTAAAAAAAAAAATAAGAGGTACATGTTCCTATAATTGAATAATTTATCATTAACACAAGCCCGCGAGCAAAATTTATCAAGTGCAAGTGTTGTTACTGTTTTTAGCGTGCGTTAGTTTTTTTTTTTCTGAAGGGCATACATGAATGATGGTTGATAAGTCAGACGTATGCGAAGACGTATGTCTGTTGTTAGTTTCGCTTGTCAGTTGTCCACTGTTGTAAAGCATCTGAAACACATACTACTGCAAATTATTTACTTATACTTATGACACACATGTGATACAAGAATCACTGTACAATTGCGCTTGAAATGAGTGCCATACTGAAAATTCTCTCAGTTCAAGTCAGTCTTGTTAAAATTTTCTTGACACTGCGTACCGTTGTACAGGAATCACACTCGTATCACATGTCTGTCCGGGGTATTAGATAAGAGTTTTGGTTGAGCTTGCGGGAAGGGCTGTTTTTGTTTATTATTTTCAACCAGAAAATCCAATGGATGCAACATACGTAAGTATACTGTACCAATAAGAACAGAACAGAAAATTGTTAGCGGCAGCCATTGTAAGGAGCAAAAATTGTGCATCAATAAATTTAGGAAAATAATCGGAAAAATTATGATTATACAGGAGATGAGCGGCATCTGGTACGAGAGTGACGTTTCGGCGGAGGATTCATTGGAGGACCGCAATAAACCTGAAGAAAATAACCCGGCTTCGGTGGACAAATGGCAGCAGGCGCATATCGTCACTTGTTGCTCACCCGAAAACGGCGCCAAGAAGAAGACAGAATGGCTCTCGGGTTCGTGGCCATTGAAGGCATTTGACGGGACACTACCCACACATAAACGGAAGGCGGAGTGGGTGCGATTCCGCGACTAATTCGAGCGCATCGTTTCGTGCAAAGCTGCCGTTGACTCGGTTACGAAGCTAACTGGTATGAAGATTTTTGCTGGTGATTACCTACTCAACATCATTGAAATGCAGGAGAAGCTGATTCCAGAGCAATCGAATGATGTTTACGAAGATACGATTAAAGCACTGAATAAATTCTTCAACCAGACTTGCGATACCATCAAGGAGCGGATGATATTTCGAGAGATGCGTATGGATGCTGAAGAAGCTTTCGTCGACTGGGTGCTAAAATTGGAGCTGCAGGCAAAATTTTGTGAGTTTGGCGTAGAGCAACGTAAAGAAGAATTCGTGCAAGCACTGATAAGGCGGTCTGTTCCGGTAATTGCCGAGAAGCTCTACGAGATGTCACACATCTGGGACAATGACATCGAGAAAATCATTAGCTATGGCAAGCATTTGGATTATATGAGAGCCGAGGCGAAAGAGGCGAATGATAACGTGAAGACCAGAACAGCTTTACCTGAAACAGCAGAAGACGTAACTGGCGGGGAGTCCCAGTATAAGGTGGTCAACGCTCTACACTCACGAAGGTATAAAACGTTTTCGAACAGATTTGAACCTTACCAGCGGAGCGACGGTAATCGTTATCCATCCCGCTCGCGACCGGATGCTCATCCTCCACAATCTGGACGCCGCAGTGGATTCAACTGCCACAAATGTGGGACATCGCATGGTCCAAGGGACTGTAAAGCGTTCCGAGCCAAGTGTTTCAAATGTGGGATAGTTGGACATTTTTCCAAATTTTGCCGGGCGCCACGCAGTAACCACGGAAAACCAGGGAATTCAAGGCACAACGATCTGAATGGCAACGTTAAGGAACAGGCCCGAATGATCAATCAGGTATCTTTTGAAAACACAGACGACTAACATATATAATCACACACACGCATCAACATTCAACTACACATTTCTTTCGTTTCTCATTAAATAATTATCACTATGGCCGAAGTTCGTTTAATTTTTGGTCAAATAAACCTCGGACAATAAAACGTATTAGTAAATTTTTCTATTGATTTTTTTCTAAATCCTATATTATTTTTCTGTTGCAATTTACAGTTATTTACTAGTGATTCCGTGTCTCAAAAGAGCGAAGACCCCAGGTTTGTTCAGTGCACTATTGGGTCCGAGAGATTTCAGTTCTTGATTGACTCCGGTGCTACTGTTAATACCCTTACGAGCGAGAATTGGCGTACAATCAAGCATAGATGCCCTACCGTAATCCATGACATAATTATCTATCCTGATGAGGCATGTCGGACTTCGGATACAGAGATATATCTTCACAACGCGACTACTCGGTGTGGAGTTACGAATAGGAATGAATTTTATTTTACTTGACACTTAAGAACTAAGTTTTGAGTACAGCAGAAAATAGGAAGTAGGTAGGTTAAACAAGAATGGCAGAACGACGCGCTAGAGTTGTTTGGTAAACTACTCGAGTCTTGCATATGCGTGTAATTTATTGCGCGCATATGGAAGCACTTTAAGAAGGTTATCGAAACAAGGAAAAGGTTTCGTTACTGACTGCATGTTTTGGTAGGCAAAGAATTTGGATGGAGGTTTCGGGTTTTTTGTGTCACGCTGAGAAAGTGTTTAATTTATGACGGAAAGTTATATTGTTTTATGATGAAGTCCGAGAAATGTTGAAACGAGATTTGTGGGAGAACTGTGCCACGACACCTCCCTCCTTAGGAAGAATGGTGTAACCATTCTAAATTTTGAGACAAATTATAGGCTTTATGCGGTCGTTTTAGCATTCTGTTATTCTTGATTTTTCAGGATTTTTGCTTAATTAATCTTGTTCGATGGACTTTCAAAATATTAGCAGTTGTTTGATGTTTTATAGTAGCATTTGATTCGTCTAGATCTATTATTATATAGGGACCATCTTGTACAATATCTAATTTTCTTCTATTTTCCAATTTTAAATACACTTTATCTCCAATGCTCAATTTTGTTGGTGTTACATCTTTATTTGCTTCTTCTGTTCTTGATAGTTTGACATTCTCGATTTTTCTTAGGATTTCATTGTGTATAAGCTGTAGTTTATATCTTATTTCATTTACGTATGAGTCGTGGTTATAAATAGGAGTGATTTGGTCTAGATTTATCTGATCAAATGTATTTACGGGCTTTCCAAATACTATTTCAAAAGGGCTGTAATTGTGTTCCGAGTTGGGAGTAGTATTATAACTAAAGCAGTAAAAAGATAACCATTCATCCCAATTATCTTTAAGATCGTTGACAAAGATTCTCAGATATTCGTTTAAACATCTGTGATTCCTTTCCAACGCTCCCAAAGTTTGTGGGTGATATGCTGTTGCTAGAATGCGATCGATATTGAGCAGTTTACAAACTGATTCAAAGATACCTTTGTACTCTGTACCTTGATCTGTTCGAATTGCTTTCATTGGTCCGTATATCAAAATACATCCTTCCACTACTGCTCTGGCAATCGTGTCAGCTGATTTATCCGGAACAGGTATAGCTATGACGTATTTACTCAGATCGCATTGTATAGTAACTGCGTATCTGTTTCCTTTGCTACTCATTGTGAATGGTCCAATCGTATCTATTGCAACTATGTCGAATGATTTGCATGGAGTTGAAGTTTTTATCATTTTACTTTGAACCGACGAAAAATGTTTGTTCCTTTTACAAATTTCGCAGGATTTGACATATTTAGTAACTAAATATTTCATATTTGACCAAATATATAAATTTTTCAATTTTTTGTACAATCGGTTAATACCAACATGACCTCCGATTGGTGTACTATGGTAATGTTGTAAAATAGCTTGAATTTCGTTTGGGTTGTTTATTTTTCTAGGAGGATGATAAATGATAATTTTAATATTTTTCAAAACTTGATTTCCTATTGTTTTGAAATCATTGATACTTATATAATTAAATATGGTATCGCTAGTCGCAATAGCAATACACTCATTTTCGATTTTATTTTGTTTCATTAATTGTAGGGTACCCTTTTCAATCAGCTTAAATATTTCTGGCAAGTTAACATTGTTAATTGCGAGACCTAACGCTAGAGTTAGACTCGTTTTGAAATTTTTTTCGAGAAGAATTGCCATAGTTGATTTATTTTTATTTTGATGTAATGAAAATTGCAATTTTTTTTGTTTATGTATTTGTTCATTGCTAACTGCTTCATACACGTGGAGTTGATCAGGCTCCGGTACTCTGCTTTGTATGTTATTGTTGACTAAACAAGGTTTGCGTAGCATTGACCTGGTCTGTACTTGTAAAATGTTAATTGACTTTAATTTATCTGATGTAATATTAATTCTAGACAATGCGTCAGCCACAACGTTACTTTTACCTGGGACGAACTCTACTTCAAAGTCGAATTCTTCGAGATCAATCCTCATTCGCGTCAACTTTGAAGAAGGGTTCTTCATTCCAAAGAGGTAAACTAACGGTCGGTGATCAGTACGCACCAAAAATTTACGACCTAATAAGTAGGGTTGATAATGCATGATAGCCCAGTGAATAGCGGCTAATTCTTTCTCAATGATGTGCTTATTTGCTTCGCCTTTTGTAAACGCGCGACTGGCGAAAGAAACAGGTAGATCATTGCTTCCATGCATTTGGGACAAAACTGCCCCGCAAGCGAAATCTGATGCGTCTGTAGTCAATATAAATGGTTTTTGATAATCTGGATACTGTAATATTTGTGGTGAAAGTAGCATAGTCTTTAATGTTTCAAAGGCGGACTTGCATTGTTCTGACCACACAAAAACTGTATTTTTTCTTAATAATTTGTTCAAAGGACAACAAATATTTGCAAAACCAGGAATAAATCTCCTGTAATAATTACACATGGCTACAAAACTTCGAACTTGGTCTGCGTTTTGAGGTTGTGGGTAATTTTTTATTACATCAAATTTTGAATTATCAGGCAAGATACCTTTATCGGTGATTTTATGACCTAGAAATGTAACTTCTGCTTTGAAAAAATTACATTTTGAAGGGTTCAGTTTCAGGTTTCTTTGCCTGAAACATTCGAAAACATTCCTCAAGTTTTTCAGATGGTGTTCAATTGAACAACCTACGACAATAACATCGTCAATGTACAAGAATGCACACTCGGGACTCAAGCCACTGAGTGCTATTGACATCATTCGTTGGAAACTGTTTGGGCTTATATTTAGTCCAAACGGCAATCTTTTATACTGAAAATGTCCACGTTCCTGCAACGAGAACGCGGTGAACTCTCTGGAATTTTTCTCGATCTCAATCTGGTGAAAACCTGACATGAGATCAAGCGTCGAAAAATATTTGGCTCTGCCAAGTTGATCGAGAATATCGTCAATCCTTGGAAGAGGAAATTTATCCGCAAGCAATTTTTTGTTCAATTGACGAAAATCAACTACTAATCTCCATTTCTTTTCGGAAGTAGTTGACTTCTTGGGAACAAGTAATAATGGTGAGTTGTAACTAGACACCGAAGGTTCAATTATATCGTTTGCAATTAAATTATCTACTTGACGACAGATTTCTTCCTTGTGACACTGTGCATTCCGGTAGTTTTTAATGTATACCGGTGATTTATCTTTTAGGCTAATTTTTTGTTGATAAAAATTGTTACACGTTAATAAATCATCCTTTAAACTAAATATATCATTGTATTCGTGACATAATTGTTGTAAAGATTGTTTGGCGGATGCAGGTATATCGTTAAAATTTAGTTCTGCATTCAATTTTTCGATTCTATCTGTATTATTACAGTCAATTTTAGCTATGTAAAAGTCGTTAAGATTGGAAGTTTTTAAATTAAAATTTGCAAGTTGCACAGGATATTCATTAGTGTTTATAATTTTAGCATAAGGTGCGGAACTATTCACAATGGCGTTGGCACAAAACACGCCTGGTGCAAGCTCAGCGGAATTAATTATGACATCTCCATGAACATTAAAATTGTTTATCAATCTAAATACTTCAGATCTAGCTGGTATCCACGCAGACCCATTTAGATTATTGCAAATTGGGATTTCAAGTCGGATGTTATTTACGTATGCTGCTAAAATCCACGTATCGTAATTTATTTCACATCGGTATGTAGTAAGGAAATCTCTTCCCAGTATACCGTCAGTTGGTATCGGGAAATCGTCTTCTATCAGATGAAACAGGCTATTCACAGCTGTATTTTGTATATAAGAAAAACAATTGATTGTTCCTCTGCAAGTAGCTTCACCGGGTGTTATTCCGCGTAAAACGCAAGTATTATTTTGATTAATTGATATTGGACGTGAGATACATCGTGTTTTCAATAATGAAATGTCTGCTCCTGAATCTACCAGGAACGAACAGTTTTTATTAGATACGCTAATTGGCACATTAATGAAATTGGAGGCAGCTACATTGATTGTGTATACTGCCCTACTGTTCCAAAAAAAGGTTGATTTGGTTGAGTCATATTCGGTGGTTGTACTGTATTAGCGTTTGCGAAATGCTGACCTTGGCTTTGCACGCCCGGGGGCGGATTGGGAAAAACGTTTTGCATTGGTGAGCTCGATTGATTGTCAGCAAAATATATTCTGTTAAATTGTCGCGGATAACCGCGTGCATGACCACGGTTGTCTGTTCGGTAACGGTAGTTGTTGTTATTTGGGAACGGTCTACTTTGATTGTTATTAAAACGTATCGGGTATGATCCGTAACGCTGATTACTTTGATGGGAACCACGAGGAGCAACATTATAGTTCCCTCGGTTCTGAGTTTGTCGTTTTTGCATGATTCTTTTTGAATTTACGTGGAATACACGATTCATGCTGTTACTGGACTCGACACTATCCGGTAGCTCATTTACTTTCTGGATTGCCTCTTCGATTGTCGAAAATGTTCCTGCTTGCAGTATTATTTTTTCTGTCTCGTTAGATGTACTGTTAATCAAAGTTTCCAAACCTGCTTTGGTGGCTAACTTTTTAGCGGTCGCGTGAGGAACATTCTCTCTCACGTAAATATTGGTAAGCTTATTGCAAAGAATTTCCACTTCTTGACAATATTGTTGTTTTGACAATCCGCGTTTGACTGATTTAATTTTTGCCAATATCTGTTCTGCAGTAGTTTTACTTTCACAGGCAGATTTGATGAGATCAATCATCGCATCAATAGTAGTCTCTTGGATATTGTTAGGTAATGCATCTCGGGCTTTACCTGAAATTCTCGTTAAAAGGAATAGCTTTAACGTTCCGTGTTGTGCTTGGGTATACACCTTTTTCAAAAATTTTACACCGTCAATGAAAGCGGAAAGTTTTTCGGCATCGCCGTCGAATGGCATCAAGACCGATGCAGCTAGCTTGGCATCAAAAGGATTTTCGGTGGCCATTTCCACTTGTTTTAAATTATTAATTTTGGTTACTCTCCTAACTCGGACACTTTCTTTAATATATTCTATTGCGTTTCTTGATTGTCTAGTAAAAGTAAAAAATTCTTTATCTGGAATTTCGTCTTGGTTTTTTAAAAGAAGCTCATCTATTTCAGCGAATAAAATGATAGCCTTATTAAAATGTGCGTCAAGAGTATTACTGGAAATATTTTGATTTATAGATTTTCTAAAGTGCTGTTCTATTTTTAGTAGAATTCCTACTTTTTCAATAATGACCCTTTTCGGCATAACATTAGGAGATTTATAAAGATTTGTTCTACTTATCGTTTACTGCCAGTGTCCATCGCCACCTGTTGTTTCGCTGCATGTGCTGGTTCTGGAAGAGCGGCGGTTTCAGCTGACATCGGCATAAGTCTGCTCTTGGTCAATGCTACCTTTCCGATGCTTCTCGAGCGGTTTGACACACACGCATTGCACTATGTTCGGGTTCTGGTTGTGTAAATGTTCAACATCGTAAGATGTGAATGTCACTAAATTCTTCCTTTAGGAATACCCACAGAAGGTATCCCACTATTAATGATGTTAGCAAAATTGCTACGCTTAGCCAGATCTTCATCTTTTCACTCATTTCGTCTTATGTTGTCAGTTCACTTAAATCGTTCTTCTTCACTCTTCACTAATTTGACTCCCTCTATGTTTAGCGTCTAAATGTTCGCGTACTTTTGTCCACTGTCTGTTCTTGTTCTTCGATTAATGCGCTGGTGCCGTAGATGTGGTGACGTTATTTAGGCTTATTGCCCGATCAACGACCCTTTGATTTTTGATTCGCTCGTACTTGACGATGAGTCGATACACTAGGAACAAGGTGGCTACACATATCACCGTTAGTAGAATGTATGCGATTAATTCTACCGATTTGGCGGTTTTTTCACTATGCACTTTTTCTTTTACGTTGCTGGCGTTGATGATACTCACGATCTGCTCGTGAGTCACCGGTTTCGGGGTTGACGATTCGTTTCCCATAGCTTAAGCTGCACTTTGACGGTTATTATTTTTGGACGACTTTTGCACTTCTGTCGCATGGATTTTATACGAAGGCGCACTTTAATCACTTATCTCTCGTCACGGTCAGCCATGAGGCATGTCGGACTTCGGATACAGAGATATATCTTCACAACGCGACTACTCGGTGTGGAGTTACGAATAGGAATGAATTTTATTTTACTTGACACTTAAGAACTAAGTTTTGAGTACAGCAGAAAATAGGAAGTAGGTAGGTTAAACAAGAATGGCAGAACGACGCGCTAGAGTTGTTTGGTAAACTACTCGAGTCTTGCATATGCGTGTAATTTATTGCGCGCATATGGAAGCACTTTAAGAAGGTTATCGAAACAAGGAAAAGGTTTCGTTACTGACTGCATGTTTTGGTAGGCAAAGAATTTGGATGGAGGTTTCGGGTTTTTTGTGTCACGCTGAGAAAGTGTTTAATTTATGACGGAAAGTTATATTGTTTTATGATGAAGTCCGAGAAATGTTGAAACGAGATTTGTGGGAGAACTGTGCCACGACACTGAAGAAGTTATTCAAAGTTACGCCAGCCATCAGCCGCTGGACATAGAATGCTCGTTTAGGGCATACGTTGGAGTAGCGGGTGATACGAAACCAATGCGGCTGGCCAAGTTCTTTGTGATAAAAGGTACACGGTTGTCTCTACTCGGTTACGACACGGCACGCGAGCTTAATTTGATACGCATTGGGCCATCGGAAACAGTAAACTCCTTGAATCCGAGTGAGAATACTACTCATTCGATGGCATTCCCCAAAATACCTATGAGTGCGTTGAGGTTCAGGGTAGACGATTCCGTTTCACCAAAGCAGATTATCAGGTACAATATCCCGAAGGCGTTTGAGCCTACTACGAACATGCGATTGAGAACCATGGAACAACAGGGAATTATCGAGAGAGCAGATAAGGACCACGACGTGATCTCTTTTGTGTCTCCTCTTGTGTTAGTGCCAAAGGGGCCTAAAGATTTTCGCATCGTCGTCGATTACCGGGCAGTCAACAAAGCCATTATCCGCGAGCCATACCCAATGCCGTGCCTTGAGAAAATTTGGACTGCTATTCCAAATGGACAAGGGACACTTTTCTTCACTAAGTTAGACTTGAAGGATGCATATTATCACATTGAACTGCATGAACAGGTTCGTCATTATACTACTTTTATGACAGCCAATGGTTTGATGCGTTTCACTAGATTACCTTTCGGCTTATCCTGCGCACCGGAGCTTTTCCAACGCACTATGGAAAGGTTGTTGAGCAATTGCAAAAACATCATCATATACCTGGACGATATTTTGGTATATGGTAGAACGTTGGAAGAATTAAGGGCCTGCGTAGCTGCGGTCAAGGAAGTTCTCCGAAACAACACGTTGACTATCAACGAAGCAAAATCCGAATACGACCAAACCCAGGTTGATTTCCTCGGTTTTACTATCGACGGTCGTGGAATTCTACCTATGAAGAAGAAGATCTCGGATATCAAGATGTTTGAGCGGCCCAAGGACACTTCCGAGGTGCGTAGTTTCCTGGGGATGCTGACATTTATCAGCCCCTTTATCAAAAACTTTTCCCACAAAACTAAACCGCTCCGTGAACTTGTAACTGGGAATTCGCGATTCAAATGGGAAAACTGCCACCAAGAGGCGTTCGATAATTTGAAGTTTGCTGCCGAAAACCATCTGATTAAACGGGGATATTTTGATGATAAAGACAAAATCATCTTGTATACGGATGCTTCGCCATGGGGCTTGGGTGCAGTGTTGGCCCAAGAGAAAGATTTCCCGCATGAGCGTCGAATCATCGCTTGTGCATCGAAGAGCCTAACAGGAGCAGAAAGCCGCTACCCGCAGCTACACCGAGAGGCGTTGGCAATAGTATGGGCCATGGAAAGGTTCTCGTATTATTTGCTGGGACGAAGGTTTATTCTACGATCAGACAGCGAGGCCCTCTTGTTCATGACCAAAAGAGATCAAAAGGACATTGGGAAGCGGATACTATCAAGAGCTGAGGGTTGGCTACTGAGAATGGATCATTTTCAGTATGAGTTTCAGCATGTTATGGGGAAGGACAATATTGCGGACGCCGCTTCTAGAATTGGTGCCAAAAGAGAAGATCAACAGTTTGGGGCGGAACAGGAAAAACATGAGCTCTGCGCGGTTACTGCAAGCCTTGGGGAAATCAACGGTCAGTTATTAGCTTTGACAAACGCTCAGGTAAAAGAGGAATTTTCCAAGGACCTTGAACTGCAAGATGTTGCGCAGTGGCTGGAGAAACCCGAAAAGTGGCCTACTCATATCGCGAAGTACCAACCTTTCCAGCAAGATTTGTATATTCAGGACGGGCTCCTGATGAAACGGGAAAAAATGGTTTTGCCATTCAAGCTGCGTAGCCGAGCGCTTTCACTGGCCCACCGTAGTCATCCAGGAATGTCTACCATGAAACATTTTCTCAGGCAGGGGCTTTGGTGGTTGGGCATGGACCGCGAGGTCGAAGAGTTTGTAGCGAGTTGTCCGGAATGTCAATTGGTTGTAAGAACGAGCAAACCACTCCCAATTAAGATAACAGATCTACCGAAGAATCCTTGGGAGTACGTATCTATGGATTTTGCATCCGCTTCGGACTCGCATAATTGGAAAGCGTTGGTCATGACGGACAACTATTCCCGGTTTCTCGTTGCGATACCGATGGATAAAACCGATACTGAGGCTGTAAAGAGGGTGCTTAGGAGAGTGTTCAACACCTATTACATACCACGAACTTTGAAGGCCGATAACGGACCACCTTTCAACAGCGTGGAGCTTGGAGTGTGGCTAAAGGACGTATGGGGTGTGAAGCTTATTCACAGTACGCCACTGAACCCTACTGAGAATGGACTCGTCGAAAGAAGCATGCAAGGTATAAATAAAATAACGGCTATTGCAAATGTTCGGAAGGATAATTGGAAAGAAGCGCTTGCGGATTATGTGGCGGCTTATAACTCGTGGCCTCATCATGTCACCAAGATACCACCTGCTGAGATCATGTTCGGTAGACCCATCAGAGGTTTGCTACCAAACATACGTACGGATCAACAACAAAGAGAAGACGACGAATTACGTGAGCGTGATCGAGCAGCAAAATTCATCCGGAATGCGAGAGAAGATAGCAGGCGAGGTGCAGGTGATCCACAAATAAGTGTTGGAGATATGGTCCTGGTATCACACCCGAAGCGCGATAAAGCGGACACTGTTTACAAGAATGCGCTGCATGAAGTGGTGCAAATTACTGGAGAAGGAAGAGCAACTCTCAAGGACATGACATCGAGTAGATCGTTTGATCGAAATGTTAAACACTTGAAGAGATTTGTAGAGAGAGGTCCGATACAGGAGGTAGTAGACGGTGAAGATGAGGGTAAAGTAAAGACTTCGAATGTTGTCTCATTGTTGTATATAAATGATGTGTTTCTAATATATGTTTCCTCTCTATTAGCATCATCAAGGAGTGATCTGACAAGCTCAAAAGGACAGCAGAATAAGGGGCTGCCGATAGCAGGAACTACTGGCGATAGGCACAAGGAGAGTGGAGCTTCGATGAGTGATGAGCCCATCCCTAAACGACGAGCAACCAGGATTATAAAACGGCCGCAACGATACATAAACAACTTGGAATATATCGATTATCAGGAATAGCTACGAAATCATAACTAAATTTCCTTTATTTTGTGTAAGGGGAGGATGTGGCATCCTGCCAAATGATACACCCGATTTGGGGGGTTTTGAGTCGGGTGTGTACGAAAACGTGAGAGAATAAAAGTTGGGTTTTTGGTAGCTCCCGAGTTATTATAATTAAAATACCATTATATATTGACAAATATCACAAAAAGTATCTTATAGTCTCTACTTTATATATGTATTACTAGCTGTCCCGGCAAACGTCGTACACTGAGGCAAAAATACTTAGGAATTAAATAAGTCGCAGCTTATGAACGGTTGATTTTTCTGTTTCATTACTCGCTTATTGATGTTATAGTTGTCGCGAATGCGTTCCATATCTACAACATACGATTGACATACGCGACATTGTTGTGAAAAAGCCATAATTGAAATCTATGAAAATCTTTACAGTGAGGGTATGGATTCCAGCTAGCTGCGTCTTAGACAAACAAGCATAACTCACAGATCAGTTTTTGAACCTATCGGACACTCAAAATCAAATTGATTTTATTTAAGTGCCCATAAACTCTACCAAATCAACAACAACAATGGAATTATACGTCAGTAACATGATCGATTCCTTTTAATTGATCGTAAAAGTGCCAAGAAGCAAGTTTGACTGAATTCTGAGGTAAAAACAAAACATGCAAACTTGCATTCTTTATTGAACGTACAGTCGAATACGTTTCTTGTCACTTTATTCCAAGTGATTGATGAAGAGAAATCGATCATTTTGCTTACCCGGTAATTCTTGACACATGACATGCGAGTTTTAGCAGAATTATTTCATCAAAACATCCACAATATATGAACACGAATGTCATTTTACTTGCGACAATTCATAATTACCAATATTGATTTCTTTAAGTTTCAGTAGTTGATTTCAATAAGAGCAAACATACGATAGATATAGCTTTGATCCGATGATATTCCTAAGCAAAACTTATGATTTTGTAAGTGTCTGGATATAAAAAATTTGCCCTCCTAATCATAAGTGAAATCTATGGCTTTCAACAATAATCGTAGTGTCACCAAATCTTAAGGGGATCTTATGCTCTTCCTAAGTTTTTTTTTGCCTCAGTGTACTGCCTGCCTACTGTGTTTTTGACATACAGCTCTATAGGGGAATCTATGACTAAAGGTCGAAAGACATAAGATCGATGGACAAAATGTCGAAGGACACAAGATCGAATGGGCAAATGGTCGAATGAGACAAAAGGTCGAATGGACAAAAGGTCGAATAGGAGAAAAGGTTAAATAGACAAAAGACAAATTGGAAGACATGAAAAAGTGATCAGAATTTGACAGAAAAACGATAATTAAAATTCCGATGAAAATAATAGCACCACTGAATCAGAAAAATTATCCAACAACTTCATAAAAAACGTTATTGAAAGATAGGAAAGTGTCTACTAAGACTTGCAATAGCTCATATGCACCAATTTATTACCGCATTGCAATTTAAAATAGATGCCCATAAATGATAGAAAGTAATGTTATTTATTAAAGTTAGAAGTATCGCAGAGTGGTGCGGCAATCCTATACATCCTAGGAGGGGTTGATATTTGCTAAGCTTTCAGAAGATTTACTGCACATGGTAGATAGCATACATATCGTAGCTTTGTTTGATGTAAGAATATACTATTTCATCCGTAGATTTTATGATGGAAACTCAAGGACAGTTTGGATGGCCTAGCACATCCGAATAAAAAAAATCTTCTACATATTTGCTATTTTTTGTTTACGGGCACCAGAACTATGAATACGATAACAAAGCTATATAAATGCTTGAAAAAAATCAGGCTCCAAGGGGTTTACAATTGCTAGTACTCCGGGAAGTTTTCTCCGGGAGGATAGGATAGGATTACCGGATAAAGAGGCTAATGACTTCAATAGGGCTCATCATTCCTTCCAACCAGTACCAACAGTACGTATTACCCGCCTGAATTGCATAATTCACACTTATTACATAATTCGCTGTTAATATCCAATTACTTTTATGCAGTCAATTATGCTACACATAATCCAACAGGTAGATCTGTAATCGCACAAAAACCTAATATATTTAATCGACAACCATAACAAAACTAACGACACACCGGTTGTGCCTAAAAAGCGCGTTTGCCCAAACTAAGCGCGATCGTGTGCCATTCACCCATGGATGCAGCAGACAGGGGCAAACCCGGCCATAGCCATCGTCCTGTCACGCGAGACAAGATCTCGCGAAGCCCCAAAAGCCAACCGTGGTGGCTTGTCCACTTTCTCTCGTTCGGCGTGTTTTGTTCATTTTACTGCTGTTGCTGTTGCAGCCCGCAGCAGTCTGCACCGGTTTCAACAGGTTCAGCAACATCATCGCCTTCGGCCAGGGCCAGACCGACCAGTAGACAAGAGAAGAGGTGTTTGTTTGGTTGGGTCCACGATCCTCTACCTACACTACACAATCTGTTTTGGTGGTCCGTTCGAGGCTACTTGAACGATGTGTGGTGGTCAAAGTCAAGTTCATAACCATCCCGGTGTGTAGGTATAGCTAAACTGCAGGATAGGATTGGTATTGCTAGCTGTGCTGTTGACTGGTCGTTGCTATCTTTTCAGCACAGGTTTTGCGGCGACAAGTGATTGGTTGAAAATCTTTCGCGCATTTTGAAAAGTGATTGATATAATGACGATGCAGATAAAGTCTTGTACCATTTGGGCAGGTGTACCTATTTTGGGCACTTGTCGCTATAACTAAGTCAATTTCAAACCGATTGATTAAAAATTGTGTATAGAGTTAGGGACGCACAGTATCTAATTCTGTACAAAAATTCAAATCAATCGGTTTGAAATTGACTTAGTTATAGCGGCAAGTGCCCAAAATAGGTACACCTGCCCAAATGGTACAAGACCCTATGTATGCATATTTTTGTTTGTTATCTTTTTTTTTTTTGTCTTTATTAAAGAGATTTTCAGCCCTGGGCTGGTTCATCTCTGTTGTTTGTTATCGAGTCCTTTCATTTATATGTCCCGCGGATATCTATTTGTAAGCTCGATAAATATTATTAAAAAAGACCAGTATACAATATATGAAATAAACAATAGTCCTATTTAACGAGGTATGTTAAAGTTGCTCGAAGTTACTGCTTCCTATCAGGTATCAGAAGGCCGGCTCCAGAGCTCCATCTGGGACGTTTAAGCCATCGCCATACCCGAGCAGGAGAAAATAGCTGAAGAATAACTAGCTCAGGTATGGAAAACCGAATACCTACCAGTGCACAGTGGCTGATTTCGTCATTTTAGCGCGCTTAATTAATAACTTTTTAACTATGACGTTCAGCGTCATGGTGTCTCCGAGAAAGTTTTTCGGTATAATAAGGAACTTCTTTTGAACTATTGTAAAAAATGATCAATCCCCCTAAAAGTGAGATAGAAAATTTATTTTTTACATTTTTCAAGATACATGGTTGGTGTCTTCACAAAAGTTGTAGAAAATGTTATTTGGAGCAACTTTTCCAAAGACGCCAAGTTTGTAACTCCGTTACTTTTCAAAATACGTTACGTTTTTTATCATCAGCCCCTTGAAAAGAGTTTTTGAGTAATAACTTTTGAAGAATTGATTCTACATTTTCCTGATGTTCTACAAAGTTATAGATAATGGTAAAATACATAACTTTGCCTAACACGACATCCCGCTAATTTCAAAAATAAAATAGTTATAACGGATGTTATAGTTTTTGGGCCATATGTTAAGCATATATAATCTAGCTATAGGCAATTATATGCAAATTTCCTTTTACGCATGTGAATATACAAGTAATTGCCTTTCTCAGAAAGCCAAAACCATCAAACTGTAAGAGACTGTAAGATGGTTTTTGTACAGAAACTTGTAACCGTCTATGTTACTTTTATATGGGATTTATTCATATCTTCAACATATTTATTTGACAGTTCATGGCAACTTGCATTTTTATTGTTATTGTACGTGTGTGTGTGAATATATAGAATGGTTTGTGGTGCATTCTGGAGCATTCATAAAGTACGTTACACGAAAACTTACCATATACTTATATTTTCTTACTAACTCCCAGTGCTGCATGTAGTTCACGAAAAGAGCGAACGAAGTGTCATTTTTTTCAAATTCTAAACTTGCGCGTGACATATTTTGTGAACGCTCCCTCTAGTACATGTCTACAATAGTTATAGCTAATAATAAATCTCATTGCAAGGGCCCATATAGCCGAGGCGGTAAACGCATGGGTATTCAGCATGACAATGCTGAGGGTGACGGGTTCGATTCCCGGTCGGTCCAGGATCTTTTCGTAAAGGAAATTTCCTTGACTTCCTTGGGCATAGAGTATCTTCGTGCCTGCCACACGATGTACACATGCAAAATGGTCATTGGCAGAGGAAGCTCTCAGTTAATAACTGTGGAAGTGCTCATAGAACACTAAGCTGAGAAGCAGGCTTTGTCCCAGTGAACACGTTACGCCAAGAAGAGGAGAGGAAATCTCATTGAACTTTACAGTAAGGTGCTGCTTAATCGTGATCTGACAAAAAAGTAACACTTTATGCGTTCTTTTCGTGGACTACTTGCAGCACTGTCAGTTAGTCAGAAAATAGAAGAAGTTGGTAAGTTTTCATGTAACGTACTTTATGAATGCTCCAGAATGCACCACAATCCTTTCTATATATTCACACACACGTACAATAACAATAAAAATTCAAGCTGTTATGAACTCTAAAAAAAAATATGTTGAAGATATGAATAAATCCCATATAAAAGTAACATAGATGGTTGAAAGTTTCTGTTCAAAAACCATCTTACAGTCTCTTACAGTTTGATGGTTTTGGCTTTCTAATAGAGGCAATTACTTGTATATTCACATGCGTAAAAAGAAATTTGCATATAATTGCCTTTAGCTAGGTTATATATGCTTGAAAAATGGTCCAAAAAACTACAAAAACCGTTATAACTATTTTATTTTTGAAATTAGCGGGATGTCGTGTTCGGCAAAGCTATGTGTTTTACCATTATCTATAACTATGTAGAACATCAGAAAAATGTAGAATCAATTCTTCTAAAGTTATTGCGCAAAAACCCTTTTCAAGGGGCTGATGATAAAAAACGTAACGTATTTTGAAAAGTAACGGAGTTACAAACTTGGCGTCTTTGGAAAAGTTACTTCAAATAACATTTTCTACAACTTTTGTGAAGACACCAACCATTACCTTGAAAAATGTAAAAAATAAATTTTCTATCTCACTTTCAGGGGGATTGATCATTTTTTACAATAGTTCAAAAGAAGCTCCTTATAATAGCGAAAAACTTTCTCGAGGACACCATAACACTAAACGTCATAGTTAAAAAGTAATTAATTAAGCGCGCTAAAATGAGGAAATCAGCCACTGTGGCAGTGCTGAAAATTCATTTCGTCATTGCGACATTTGCACCCATTTAGACTCGGCCGAAATTCATTATCATCACAGTCGAATTTCGCACACGACTTCGCAGCGGCTGGTATACACAAGTTCGATTGAGTTCATCACAGGGGCGTCGGATGCACACAAGATAAACAAAATAAGTTTGATTAGAGTGGAATGTCGCTGGGAAATGGTGATTCAGTAGATTCTCAAATTATCACAGTAGTCTAAATATTTATAAGAAACCCAATATCTAAATTCAACCACCTACAGCTCATTTTAGAAGCTGAATCTGAGAATATGGTATATGAAAAACATGTGCGGCTAAACCAGTTCTGCAAGAAAGTCACGGAAAAACCGCTATTTTTCGAATATTTAAGGTAAATGTCACGGACTATCTTTAAAAAATGCCAAATGATATTCACCGTAGGGTAAGTGTGCCAATTATGGCTATAGTACCAATTATTCGCCATAGTTAATTTTCACCCTTTAACGATGTTAATCAACAAGAAAAATTTTGTGAACAACAGATCACGTTCACAAAAGATAGTCGCTCTCATTTAAACTCCACATTTTCCTCAAATCATGGTAGAAATAAATCATTTTCTTTAAAATTTCGGCTTCCTTGCACCCTTTTTCGCCATAGTGTACCAGTTATGGCTAACCCCATAAGGAATGCATGCAAATAGTCCGAAAAGGAACCTAAGTTAAAAAATATGACCATAACTGGTACAGGGTTCCTATCATTGGCACACGCTGCAATCAATACTAAAAGTAGTTTTGGCTCCGTTTCTATATTTTTCCTGTAAAGTATGGAAACTAAGCTGTCTTTTAACTTATTGTTGACATTCGTTGGTCTTCTCGCTATTTTTGTATAAATAGCTTTCCTTAGGTAGTGCCATAATTGGTACACTTACCCTACCTACAACCTGAATGAGGTATTAAGTAGCCCTGCATAAGAGGTAAAATACCTAAAATAATAATTGGTGTCTATTCTGTGCATAACGCGTGAATAATGACATCAGATATGGCAATACCTAAATAATAATCGGCGATTTTTCCATACAAATAGCGATTTTTCCATAATTGAATAATACCTCAAGCAGTCCTCAACACCAAACCAATAACTCGTTGAGGTATTTCATCAATACCTACAAAATACCAACATAAGTTATTTTCAATACCTGGGTAACCGACCAATACCTTGTCTTGGTATGATACCTAACTTTGGTATGCTCCAGTTATGTGGCAGTTATTCATTCCTGCTCGGGTAATAAAAGCCTATTTCATCATCTAACTGAGGGATTAAGGAAGGAAATTAGGGTTTGGATGGGGAAAGGGAAAGGTAGGGAAATAGTAAGAGATACCCTCTAGAAAGTTCTTTACCAGAGCGGGTTAGGAACAACATAACATCCTGAAGATTCAGGTTTCTGATGTCAGTTTCACTTAATAAGTGTTTACCGAGTACTCGGAAACGCAGTTGCGCAAAAAACTGGACAGTTAAGGTGATACGGGACGCCGTATTACCTTCCCTCTCTTTCTAATCATTTGACTCGCGATTTTGAAGATGGTAATTTCGATTTCAATCGCAGAAGAGGCTGAAAAATAATCAGCATATGCACTTTTATCAGCATACTGCAATTCTGCTTAAACAGATTAGTTAGATACTTCGCCACCCATAGATGACTCAGTATTATACAATTTTGTGTGACGATATGACTCCCAACTATTCCAGTATTGTTTGTGTTGAGTGCCAAGCACTTCGATACCGGAATAGCTGGCTCAGGGCCAATGAAGTCATGTGATGTTCCCGTGCGAGCTAACTCATCAGCCAATTCATTTCCAGCGATGGAAGAATGGCCAGGTACCCATCAGGTATCAGGTATCAGAAGGCCGGCTCCAGAGGCACGTTATCCTCCATTTGGGACATTTGTGCCATCGCCATACATATAAGCCTATTTCATCATTTACCTGAGGGAGAATGGGACAAGGGATGGAATGGGATTAGGAAAGGGAAAGGTGATGAAATAGGAAGGGGTACCCTAGAAGAGGGAATGAACGCATAAGCGCAATGGGAGCTCATAGCCCATACCACAATGGGTTTATTCAGTGCCCTGAAAAGGACACTGTAAAACGCATAAGCGTAAAGAGAGCCTATAGCTCAATGGAGGTAGCTTGTGACGTCATGCGACTTTCAATATAACATTGAAAGGCACGTCATCCAAAGCATCCTCAATATTCAAGAAATTACCGCAAAACCTACGTTTGAGCGAGTACTTTCTTGAAAACATATACAACTTTTTGTAAAAGAGTCACTGTGGACATCCCAAATTGGGAGACATGTGAGCTCACATGAGTAGACATGTCAGCCAGACGAACATCACGGATGTGATAAGCGACAATGCGTTTCAAGTATTTCAGAAAGAACGAGGTAACCAGATAAATCTGAACCTCATTCCATCTTTACTCAACGCACGCACCCTTTCGGGATAAAACTACAGAGTAATTTCACGCCATGAAAATACCCCATAGAAAACTACAAGAGTTCAAAACATGTTTGAAATACTCAAACCCCTCTGCAGAAAAAAAGGACAAACCCCCATTTGCTCCTGGAGATTTGAATTAAGCAGAGCTTTTTAGAGCCCACTAAGTCGATTATATAGCTATAATTCTCAAGCGGAAGCTAGAGATTCGTAACCATACAAAAGAATGGTTTATCCGAAGATATTTTGAACTTGAACAGATCAGAGTTCCATTCAGGAATACCTCTTGCAGTCCGCACAGACCGCAGAGGACAAGCTTCTTTCAAAGCAATAGTTATTGTATACCACAATAGAGGGCGTACAAAACCACAATGAAACTCTCTTGGAGTAGCAATGGGAGCCAGTTATCCACAAAATGTGGTCGCAACCAATTAGTACAAATTTCCTAGTTCGTTGAGCAGGGACGCCTGAATACGCAAATTTTGCGAAGGAACACTCAAAAGTGCAAAGAAGGTCAAATGGTCTTTTTTTTTTTTTTCCTTCTAAACCATAGGGGGATAATCTGCTCAACAGACACCCTAACAGAAGGTTAGGGTAGTGTAGGTCTGACAGGCCGTCTTCTACAACAAAAGTAAAATCCAGGACTACTCTCTCCTCGTACCCACTAAACCATTCCTATGGTCGCCAAACCCTACGTCTCTCCGGAACCACCAAGAAGGTATTGCTTCAGAGAGGGGCTAGTGCACATCGCACCCACAAGGTTAGCTGCGTAGTCTGCAGCAACGAACATCGATGACTCGCTTTGGAGAGTCCATCACGGTAGCATGCTGGCGCTTAGCCAGTTTCCCGAGTGGTCCTCGCCACTCCCTTTGTCCTCGGAAGGCGGGCAGGGTCAACCCCGCCCGCGCCCTACTGCTGAGCGGACATCAAGAACTGATGCCCACGTACAACCCGATCTGACCTGCCAATCAGTCAACTCATGACAAATTCTGCTCATGCAGAGATTGGTTAGGTGCAATTCTATGTTAAGTTATCCATGAACTGTACTACCTAAGTAAACCATCAAACTGAAGCATCTCAAATTAATGTTTGAGCTACTTCAGATGATGTAATCATCGTAGCAATACTGCCAAATATCAACGAACAAATGCTGAATACAAGAGCTTGCTTGAAGGCATCCATAAGGAAAGGTTGAAACATACTGTTAACGTTATTCTAAGATATAGCATGCTCGAGGCACGACACTTCATTCGTAATGAAAGAAGCAAAACTGGGTTCACAAGGTAATCTATACAGAAGTTACCCTACGAAAATGAACTTTTTGAAGTAGAGCCACATGGGCCACGCACGCTTTTTACGGTGAAAATTGATCTGAGGTTTCCTAGCCGTAGCCACTACCCAAACTAGACTGGATTATACTCTTCACAATCACAGCACCAAAAGGAAACATCAACGACAAACCAAATCGGTGTCAATTGATAAAACGCCAGTGGCGAAAACGCATTTAGCGAAACCGTATAGGTAGTAATGTAAGCTAATTTACAACATTTGAATAATCCCGCCCTTATTTAACCTCAAATTTGAGACTTAAGAAGGGCAACTGATTATCTCGGAGAAACACAAGGTCCACTGCACTATTGCTCCGGTTAGCGCATTAAGGGCGTAATACTGTGGAGGACGCCCTAATTCTCCACAGGCTCCGTTTGTGGTTAGGTTTTTATTAGACCCCCCTAACCATTCATTCCTTGGCACGGTAAGCATAAAGCCGCATAACACCATGAATTAGGGGACACCTGTTTAGTGGACTCTTACCACTGGATCAGGCGGTCCGTAGTGTTATTCTTAGCCAATTGAGACAACCGCTACCGACACTACACAGCTATCTAGGCTGATCGGGAAAAGAAGTTAACATTGATGGCTAACTTCCGAACGAGCCCGAACAGCCTCACAAAATGAACTGCGTTTGCTGAATTCAGCTCCTCGATATGAGTTCAACAAGCGATAACTAACTCCGACCTAGAGTTGGCCGAAGCAAGTGCTTTAATAGCAGCCTGGCGGCCTGAAAAACAGTACAGTGTCTATCAAGTGAGTAAGACTGATGTAGCTCACAAGAATAGACACCAGAATCTGCTCTCGACCTTCGAGAAGGGAGCCATCAGTGTAACATACGATGCCTTCTGAGATGTCCACTCTTCCCGGGAAGGGAATTTCGTGGAAAATGTCCTATATGAAAAATTACAAGCAATTGTAAGATTACTTGGAGCAAGGTCAACTTTGTCCCAATTCACCAAGAGTGGAAACAACGAGGTGTGTGTTGTTGTGCGGTTTACAGGAGTTTCCTCTAGTAAACCGAGTACCCATAGACGGTAAGTGCAAGAAAGTGCTTCTTGTTTGAGATGAATGTGTAGTGGAGCAACGTCAAAGAAAACTTCGAGCGATGCCGTGGGAGTTGAAGAGAACGCTCCAGGCATCGCCATTAAGCACATCCTTTGGAGGTGTCCTAATTTTGATTGGCCAGTTGATTGGTTCTCACTTCGCCCTTTTGCCACCACACAAGACATCCATAGGTTAATATTGGACGAACAACAGGTGTGTAAATCCATTTGATATACTTGGGTTTTAAGCCCCAAGTTGTACCAAAGGTTCGCCGGCATTGCCCGAAGGCCATACAAGCTTTCTTGATTCTGAACTCAACATGAGGTGTCCAGGAAAGCTTGGAATCAAGAATGACTCCAACATACTTTACCTGTTCCATCACATTGATTTCAGAATCAAAGAGACGTAAAGGTCGAACACCATTACGGTTTCGCTTTTCCGTGAAAAGAACAATAGATGTTTTACTCGGATTCACCGAAAGGCCATATTGGCGATACCAACCCTCAACTACCTGAAGAGCGGTTTGCATCAGGTCGAAAAGGGTGCTGATGCAGTGCACATACCGACTAACAATGTTAGGTAGTCGTCGGCAAAAGCATAAGTAGGAAAACCGCTATTATTGAGTTGCCTCAATTGGGTTTTTAAATTATGAAAAATGTATTGATTTTTTGATTTAATACGAAGGAGCACCTTTTTCTGAGTCATTGTGATTTTTTCAGATTTTTAGAACTTTGTTTTGGTACCTAAAATTAATTTCAAAGAGATTTTTTGATATCACCTTTTGACAGCTGGGCAACTGTTTGACAGCTCCGCCCAGTACAAAGTGCGACGAGGGGTGATTCGACAAATCGCTTCCATACAAACTTCAAATTGATTTTTAAATAGGTTCCCGGACTCCAAAATTCATGAAAATTTGGATTTCGGCTCAGTTTGACATGCAGATTCAGAATATCGAATTATCTCAACACCGTTAAAGAAGCCAATAGCGTATCTGCTACGAGTTTCCACAGAAGTGGTGATAAGACTCCTCCTTGGGGGCATCCACAAACACTCAATTTCCTATTCGCTGCTTGACGCAATGTCACGAAGAGATGTCGGGTTTTGAGCATTTGGTGAATCCAATTGGAAATCATTGGAGATATACCATGACCCCGTGCGGCTTCCAATATGGCATCGAAAGGCATGTTGTCAAAGGCACCCTCGATATATAAGAAAACACCCAAACAAGATTGCTTTTGAGCGAATGCTTTTTCGATATCGCAAACAATCTTGTGTAAAATAGTCACTGTGGACTTTACAGATTGGTAAGCATGTTGGTTCATATGAAGAGGCATGTTGGCCAGATGAACATCACGGATGTCTGAAACTTTTTGCTTCTTCATACAACGCCAGGATTTGGGATTATACCCTGTAGCAAAACTGCAAACAAGCAATTTTTTCAAAACATGTTTAGAATAATCAAATCCCTTCTGAAGCAAAATAGGATAAATCCCATCTGCCCCAGGAGATTTGAAAGCAGCAAAGCTATTAAGTGCCCATTCGATCGATTCTAAAGTTATGATACTCCGAGCCGAAGCTAAAGAATCATAACTACAAGAAAAGACACCAGGTTCATCCGAAGATGTAATATCCATACATCCGGGACGTGTGTACTGAATAAACATTCCAAAACTTCCTCATCTGAGGAAGTGAAATGACCATTTGGCAAAAGAAGTTCGTTCACTTGAAAATCCTTAGATTTTGCCAGGATTTTATTCAATCGGTTGGCTTCACTCAGACTGGAAACATTTGTACAAAGGTTTTTCCAGCCGGATCGTTCAGCAGACCGAAGAGCTTTCTGGTAGGCCTTGCGAGCCGACCTGAAAGCCTCCGTTCCAGCAGAACGTCGTCTGTTCCAACTCTTTCTACATTGTTTCCTGAGGTTCGCCAGATCAGAGTTCCACCAAGGGATTCCTCTTGTGGTCTTCACCACAGACCGCAGAGGGTAAGCTTCTTCAAAAGCTTCCATGATGAAGGCCGTTGTAGTATCAACGGCATCATCTAAATCACTTGGATTGTCAATGGATGGTGTGTATCCATGAAATTTGGCTGCAACCAAATCGGTGAAGAGATCCCAGTTGGTCACATGTTCGAACAAGATGTACCGTGACCGGCCCTAATTCTGCGCAGTCCCTAATTCGGCGCACTTTCTCGAATATACCACATAATCACGGACGCTAGTTCAATATTAGCTTCAAATATATTTTTTGAATATTGCTTCAATAGTGATGAAAAAGTTCGTGAAGAAAAATTTTTGAAATCAACAATCATCATTTTGTAAAAAAAATAAAATGATATTGCAAGTACTGTAAATTGCCTGAAATCTGTGTCCGTTAGCGAAACTGCTAAAAAGTTGCCTCATGAGCTGAAGCATTTTGCGACATAAATAATGAAGAAAATGTCTGCTTTTCCATGCGCATCCTGTACTGCTGTCTTCGAGGAATCAGAATCGGCAAAAAACAATTGAGTTTTCTTCTTCTTTTTTTATTCTTCTTGTTCTTCTTAGGTGCACAGAATTAGGAACCGGTATTAAATGGTGGTCCTAATTCTGCGGAGACATTTCAACACTAAGTTTTGAAAATATAATTAATAAACATGAATCATGTTCTAATTACAATATGTTATCTTTTTCCCATGTGCGCAGAATAAGGAACATTCCAAAAATGGGTGCGCAGAATTAAAGACACACTTTAGAATTTTCATGATTTTACATATAAATTGAGTGTTTTGTATAAGAATTATGTTTTTCCCTCATTCACAAAACTAATAACTATGTGCAGTCAAAAATTCAGCCAAATCGGTTCGATTTGGAGTTTGTTACAGCTGATTGAAATTGAAAAAGTCTTAGATGCGCAGAATATGGGCCCTCCACGGTAGCAATGGTCAGATAAAGATTCTTCATCTGACACATGCCAGTTGGTCAGCTCGTGACTAATTCTGCTAGAGCAAAGCGTTATGTCTAACACTTCCTCTTCAGGTTGGGCGGTTACCTGTGTTAAGTAATCCAAAATTTGTACTACTTAAGTATTCCATCAAACTGGAGCCTCTCAAATTGATGTCTGAGCTGCCCCAGATTATATGGTGAGCATTAGCATAACTACCAACAATTAGCGGAAGGCCTTTTGAAGTGCAGTATGCAATGACTTGCTTGAAAGCATCATGCGGTAAATACACCGAACAATTAACGTATTTCCTGTTGAGGTTTCCAACAGATACATCGATTGTGATAGCACTTACATCTCTAGTAGTTAGTTCAGAGATGAGTGTAGCAACGATTGCGTTGTTGACAAGCACACATGCTCGAGGTATGACACGTGAGTTTGCCATTTCATTTTTACTGAAAGTAGCAAACACCGGATTCACAAGGTTTCCTAGATAGAATTCCTCTTACGAAAGTAAGGTTCTTGGACTAACGCCTTTTGGGCTGAACCATTTTGCATAAGTCTACAAAGATTGATCGTTGCTGTTCTTTTGTGCTGGAGATTGATCTGAGCTATCCTAACCGTAGCCATTACCCAAACTAGGTAAGATTAAACTCTTAACAATCACAGCTCAAAAAAGAACAGCAACAATAAAGCCAGATCGGTATTGATTTGAGTGCGCCAAAGGCATCCAGCGGCTGAGTAAGAAATGCTGCAGCACGCCCAGCTAGATCCAAGGTGGTAGCCCCATCAGCGTGGTCGTCCCAGTGTTGGTTGGGACGTTAAACAGAACTGGCACGATGGCCCTCCGGCGAGACAGCAGTGTTGGCGTAGGCCCAATAAGCCACCCGTAAAAATCCCCATTGCGAATAACATAGGAGAAAATACGACTCGATACAATCGGCAAAGACCCACACGACGAAATAAGGACTACGATTGGAAACTTGGAACATGGAATTTCAAGTCACTAGGTTTCGCAGGATTTGACAGGATAATTTACGACGAACTACATTCCCGCAACTTCGACATCGTGGCGTTGCAGGAACTTTGTTGGACTGGACAGTGAGGCATGCCGGACTTCGGATAAAGGAGATGTTACTTGATTGGTTGTTGGTTATCCAATGTCTTGCTTTATTCATTTTACTTTAAAAGTCAGTTATGGTTTACATTGCTTACATGGTTTGTAAAACTGTACCTAGTGTTGTTATAACATCTAGAGTGCATGAGAGAATAACATTAAACAGGGAAATGGAAAAGGCAAGGCAGAAGGCCTTGTCACACTTGAGTTTTGGGTATCATATAACTTTGTCAGCATGCTAAAGAATTTGGGTGTTGTTTAACTATCAGAAAGGTGTCATAAGGAAGTTGATGATTTATGGAGGTTGCGTAAGAAAGACTTTGCTGTGTTGTGCAAAAGTTAAGTGTTCTGTATGTTTGGAAATGAGATTGACGGAATGGTATTGTAATACCACAACAGATCGTGTGGGAAAGCGGGCGCCGAGCGGCTGCCTTCTACCAAAGCTGTGGTACCACCAATGAACTGGGAACAGGATTTATAGTGTTGGGCAAGATGCGACAGCGTGTGATCGGGTGGCAGCCGATCAACGCAAGGATGTGCATGTTGATTTGAGAGTTAAGGGCCGTTTCTTCAACTACAGCATCATCAACGTCCATTGCCCACACGAAGGGAGACCTGATGACGAGAAAGAAGCGTTCTACGCGCAGTTAGAGCAAACATACGATGGTTGCTCGCCGCGTGGCGTGAAAATTGTCTTCGGCGACATGAACGCGCAGGTAGGAAGGGAGGAAATGTACAGACCGGTAACACGAGTTTACAGCATTTTTGAACTCGGTAAGCTGATGACCATTTTTGGTGTAGAATCATGCCCTGAGTTCAAAAATGCGAAAGAAAAAAATTACAGTAGAGCGGAAATTTTTTCGACTTTCCATACAAGGTTAGTGATTTGAAATTGATTTTTGTTCCATTTTCAAGCAAAGTCACTGACTTCAAACATCCCATTCTCCATGATCAATGCTCCGATTAAGCTGATTTTTTTACTGTAACTTGCCTACATATGATATGTTAAATTGACGGTGAGAAAGAATTTTTAAATTGTTTTTTTCTTATTGTAAAAATACATTTCTTCATATATTTTTGGAAATGTTGCTAAAATTTAAGGAGATCGTCCCTGAAACTAGCCAATATCTTGAATTTCATCAATCTGACGCAAAACCTCTATTCAGATGATCGAATGGTATTATATTCATAATTTAAAAAGTTGTAAAACTCGATATTGAGCTAAAACTCAAAAACTGTTCTACTTAAAATTTTTTGAAGGTCGGTTTCGAAATCAGCGCTAAATTGTGCTTCAAAAATTTGGATGGTTGACATAAGTTCACGACTTTCGTTTTATTTTGTAAACTAGTGTAATCGGGCGAAACAGCCTGCACGCCGTATCGAATGATAACGGCCAGCGATGCGTAAACTTTGCAGCCTCCCGTGGTATGGTAGTCTGAAGCACCTTCTTCCCCCGTAAAGATATCCACAAAGCCTCCTGGAGATCACCCGACCATCAAACAGAAAACCAAATCGACCACGTTCTAATCGACGGTAAATTCTTCTCGGATATAACCAATGTTCGCACATACCGCAGTGCGAATATAGATTCGGATCACTACTTAGTCGCCGTATGCATGCGCTCAAAATTTTCGACGGTTATTATTGCGCTTAGCAAGAAAAATTTTAGTTTCACACTTTTACCGATCTGTCAATCAGTTGTGCGCAAGGGTAAATCTCATATCATGGGCAGTATCCATATTTGCATTACTTAAATCATACCCAACCGGTATCGACCGCGTGCGATCAGTACAAGACTGAATGCAATAAATAATGGCATTACCAATCGAATCAGCAACAATTCCAGAAAATATGGTTTTATTTCCGTTTCATTAAAACAATCTCGAAAGGGACCATAATGGGTTAACTTACCTTTCCACGCAAGTTATCAATAACAACAACGATCAGCCGGTGGACGAGCGTCGATGTTTGTTTTGGTCGCAGACAATGGAAACGTGCTGCGTGTAGCTTTGGCGCGTAACGACGTCGTCTGCTTGCTTGCTCCTGATTGGCTGCGCACAACTGGAGTGGAGCTGCGCGTAACTGCCTGGCGCGCAAATTGCGCAACAAAAGAAAAACTATACAAAATATTCGCAATCAGGGATAGGAACACTCACTTTCAAAGAGTTACACTCACTTGCTATCTTCTCGGCTCAGAAGCGTGCAATCAAGAAACGATGTATGGACGACTTTTGCATTGTGGTTTTGTCTAAAACTTTGTAGGGGTCGCACACGCATACCAAAGTCATGACAGAGTTGTAAAAGCGACTCTCCACGAGGTGAGTGTAATTTACATTCACCTCGTGGAGAGTTGCCTTTGCAGCTCCCTCACGACTTCGGTATGCGTGTGCGACCACTACTCTATTCGGCAAAGTTTTAGACAAAACCACAATGCAAAAGTCGTCCATACATTGTTTCTTGATTCACCGCTTCTGAGTTGAGAAAATAGCAAGTGAGTGTAACTCTTTGCAAGTGAGTGTTCCCATCCTTGTTCGCAATACCACGCGTCGAAGTCGAACGCCGCGGCTCAACATCGAGCAGCTGCGTAACGTAGAAGTGGCTCAAGACTACGCGCAGCAGCTAGCAGTGGCCCCACCAACGGAAGAGCAGCTTGGCGCAGCTACACTTGAAGATGGCTGGAGGGACATCCGATCCGCCATAGGTAGTACCTCGGCTACAGCACTAGGCTTCGCGACTCCGAATCACAGAAACGACTGGTACAACGGTGAATGTGAACAGTTGAAAAACGAGAAGAATGCAGCATGGGCGAGAATGCTGCAACACCGTACGAGAGCGAATGAGGCACGTTACAAACAGGCGCGGAACAGGCAGAACTCAATCTTCCGGATGAAGAAGCGCCAGCAGGAAGAACGAGATCGCGAAGCGATGGAAGAGCTGTACCGCGCTAAGGACACACGAAAGTTCTACGAGAAGCTGAACCGCTCGCGCAGAGGCTTTGTGCCACAAGCCGACATGTGCCGAGATAATCACGGGAATATTCTCACGAGCGAGCGTGAGGTGGTCGAGAGGTGGGGGCAGCATTACGATGAGCACCTGAATGGGGACGTTGCAAGTACCGAAGGTGGCGTGGTAACAGATCTAGGAGTATGTGCACAGGACGAAAGACTTCCGGCCCCTGACCTCCAAGAGATTGAGCAGGAGGTTGGCCGGTTGAAAAACAACAAAGCCGCTGGGGCAGATCAACTACCAAGCGAGCTTCTAAAATACGGTGGAGAAGCACTGGTGAGAGCACTACGCTGGGTCATTGCCAAGATTTGGGAGGAGGAAGTATTACCGGAGGAATGGATGGAAGGTATCGTGTGTTCCATCTACAAAAAGGGCGACAAGTTGGATTGCGGGAACTACCGCGCGATCACACTACTGAGCGCTGCCTACAAGATACTCTCTCAAATTTTATGCCGCCGACTATCACCAATTTCAAGAGAGTTCGTGGGGCAATATCAGGTTGGATTTGCGGGAACTACCGCGCGATCACACTACTGAGCGCTGCCTACAAGATACTCTCTCAAATTTTATGCCGCCGACTATCACCAATTGCAAGAGAGTTCGTGGGGCAATATCAGGTTGGATTTATGGGTGAACGCGCTACAACGGACCAGATGTTCGCCATCCTCCAGGTGTTGCAGAAATGCCGCGAATACAACGTGCCCACACATAACTTGTTCATCGATTTCAAATCGGCGTATGATACAATCGATCGAGACCAGCTATGGCAGATTATGCACGAATACGGATTCCCGGATAAACTGATGTAGGGTCTGGATCAGTGACG
The DNA here is from genome assembly GCF_035046485.1 of Aedes albopictus. Classification (NCBI taxonomy): domain Eukaryota; kingdom Metazoa; phylum Arthropoda; class Insecta; order Diptera; family Culicidae; genus Aedes; species Aedes albopictus. The sequence goes on along the minus strand of NC_085138.1, from coordinate 252,808,016 downwards.
CACTAACACACCTGACGCGAGATGACTTTGGATTGGAGAGTGCGCGAGGAGACGTGGTTAGTGGCAGCTGCGACGAGGAAGCGGAGAATCCAGATTCTGGCGGTTACCTGGACCAGAAGGCAGAAACCATCGGAAATGTGGTCACCGGCGGATACTACAAATGGCGACGAGGATGAATAACCGTGAGTAAAACGAACCAAATTTCTTATCATTTGAAAGAAAATCAAATGAAAAAAACGATGAGGGAGAGAGGTGCTGAGTGACGTCTTGCTGAATGCCCTACTGCAATTGAAAACAGGTTCGGATGAGGGCAGTCGGGACGTAACGTATACACGGAAAATTAGCAGATTTCGTTGTTGTTTTATGTGGATGATAATTCACTGATTATATGTCGAACGTTTTAGATTTTTTTAGGTTGCATAATGGATTGGTTGGATAGCGTCTGAGACTAATTCAGTATGTAAAAAAAATGTAAGGTTTACCTCTTATTTTGAAAATTTTCTTTCGGAAAGCTTTGACCAAACCCCGGACTAAAGCTTTGTGTACCTTGAAGGAAAAAAGAGCAACTGATTCGTGCATTAAAAGTTGGGGCTGTAGAATAAACACTTTTGACCTGTTTTGGGAGTCATATATAATGGTCTTTGACGCAATGGATTGGGTCTTGTTAATTTAAATAACAAAATTCGACTATATCAAGGGAGTGTAAAACGGTCTATACTGGCGTAGTGTGCCAGTTTATTTTTCACAACTCCCATCGATCACATCGTCGCATCACAGCTTCAAAAGATATGTACGTGCAACCAAATAAAGTGTTCACTGATTTGGGAATCAGTTGATTGGTTCGAGAATCAATCGAACTATGTCGATTTGGGAATCAACCTGTGGTTGCTAATTTGAGAATCAGTTGATTGGTTAGGGAATCAATCGAAATATATCGATTTGGGAATCTACTTGCAAAATTACTGATTTGGGAATCAGTTGATTGGTTAGAGAATCAATCGAACTTTGTCGATTTAGGAATCGACCTGTGATTGCTGATATTGGAATCAGTTGATTGGTTTGAGAATCAATCGAAGTATGTCGATTTGGGAATCGACCTGTGGTTGCTTATTTGGGAATCATTTGATTGGTTTGGGAATCAATCGAAATATATCGATTTGGGAATCAACCTGCAAACTTGCTGGTTTGGGAATCAGTTGATTGGTTTGAGAATCAATCGAACTACGTCGATTTGGGAATCGACCTGTGGTTGCTGATTTGGGAATCAGTTGATTGGTTTGGGAATCAATCGAAATATGTCGATTTGGGAATCGACCTGAGTTTGCTGATTTGGGAATCAGTAGATTGGTTTGACAATCAATCAAAGTATGTCGATTTGGGAATCGACTTGAGTTTGCTGATTTGGGAATCATTTGATTGGTTTCACAACCATTAAAATATGTCTATTTGGGAATCGACCTGAGTTTGCTGATTTGGGAATCAGTAGATTGGTTTGACAACCAATCAAAGTATGTTGATTTGGGAATCGACCTGAGTTTGCTGATTTGGGAATCAGTAGATGGGTTAAACAACCATTAAAAATATGTCGATTTGGGAATCGACAAGAGTTTGCTGATTTGGGAATCAGTTGATTGGTTCGACAATCACTCAAAATATGTCGATTTGGGAATCGACCTGAGTTTGCTGATTTGGGAATCAGTAGATTGGTTTAACAACCATTGAAAATATTTGGGAATCAGTTGATTGTAGATTAGTTTGACAATCAATCAAAGTATATCGATTTGGGAATCGATCCGAGTTTGATGATTCGGGAATCAGTTGATTAGTTTGGCAATCAATCAAAATATGTCGACTCGGGAATCGAGCTGAGTTTGCTGATTTGGGAATCAGTTGATTGGTTTAACATCCATTAAAATATGTCGATTTGGGATTCGATCTGAGCTTGCTGTTTTGGAAAACAGTTTATTGGTTTAAGAATCAATTGAAGTGCATATGTTCGTAGTTACTGATTTGGGAATCAGTTGATTGGTATGACAATCAATCAAAGTATGTCGATTTGGGAATCGACCTGAGTTTGCTTATTTGGAAATCAGTTAATTTGTTTCACATTCAATATAGAATGTCGATTTGGGAATCGACTTGAGTTAGCTGATTTAGGAATCTGTTGATTGATTTGAGAATAAATTGCAGCTTGTCGATTTGGGAATCGGCCTTAGCTGCTGATCGGTTGATTGGTTTGACAATCAATCAAAATATGTAGATTTGTGAACTGACTGGTATTTATGTTTTATAGGTTCGAGAAGCAAATATGGAGTACAACTAAGATGAATAACTTTACCAAGTAGTAGTAGTACATAGTTCAAGTATAAGATGATCAATTCCACCAATGGATTTAGAGAACAGCCAACTGAAAAAAAATGAATGTTAAAATCTTTTATGGGCTACTAATCGGTGTATCGGTTAATCCATTAATCCTTGGATTACTGGATTTGAAGATAGAATTTTTTTTATTTAAGAATAAATTGAACAATTTGATTTGTTAATCGATTTCTGTCTAACGGATGTAATTCAGTGATTTGGATAAGACTAATGGAGTTATGTATTTGGATTCGAACATCAATTAGTTTGTTGATACTCAAACTTCATCTGGTTCGATATTTTATGGAATGAGACAATGGAACATTAAGTTAACAAATATAGCATAGAATTATTGTTTTAACCTGGTTCTATCGGGTGTTGTAGAAAAAGGATTGCTCGGAGTTGCTACGGATTTCACAGGGTCTTGCTCCTAGTGCGGGTTTATGTTTTTAATATGTTAGTGTTTGAGATTATGAGGTGTACAGTTGTAGACTTGTGAAGTTTCCTTAGGTATATTTTTTGGATATTAGTTAAACGAGCATGGCAATTGAGAGTGTCTGGGAAATAAATGCGATCTGCTTTTCAGCGAACTACAGTTGACGTTCGATAACTGCAACAGGTTTTAGTTCTACTTAGCGAACGATTCAATAACTGCAACGTCTGATAGACGTCAACTTTCAATACGTTAAAGTTAAACTAACGTTCAGTTTACCAGGCTGTTGATTTGGGCTAACTTGGAGCATCATTATGACTAGGGACAATGGAAATTCGCGATTTCGCGGAAGCCACGAAATCCGCGAAATTGGGCAATGGTTGCGAAATTTAAGAGATCCCGCGAAATGACACAAAATCTGAGAAAATTCAGAAAATAACCCTAAAGTTTCGCTAATTTTCAAATTTAAAAAATAAATTGGCTGATAAATTTTTCCAATGTAAAATAATTTAATAGTTTAACACATTTTACATCAACTTCTTTTCCAATTTTTCATCAAATTTGTTACTTTCCCTGTAAATTTATGATTACGTGTCATAAAATCCAAGTGAATTATTCGTTTCGCATGCAAAATTGATGTTTTCTTTAACAATACGATCAAAAATATGGTGCCGCGAAATCACCGCGAAACTCGCAATGTTGGCCCGCGAAATTTGAGAAATTTTGCCGCGAATTTCCATTGTCCCTAATTATGACGGATAGCGGTGCAATAACTGCAAATTTGTTTAACTTAACAGACTTGAAGTTAAAAAGCATTGCAGTTGAACTGTTTGCACAGACCGAACGTCTACTGTAGTCTGATCTTTGATTTTAATAGTTCTTCTAAACTTGAAATCTCACGGAAATAGCATTTTTTTCGATATTTTTTTCTGAACTTATATGCAGAATATTAGTTTACATTTTTAACGCGCTATAGTGCCGTGCCATGTAACAAAACAATCAAAAAATCAAGTGGAAGGAGGGGAAGTATCATACTTATTGGGGTATGTCATACACAAGTCTAATTGTTTAGAATTTACGGACGGTATAAGATACGAACAAGCACATAATCATTGCTTATGGAAGTAGGTATGCATCATATGATAAGTGGCTCGGCAGGATGAATTAAGATATAAAGGCTGCACGCAATTATGAGGCATTTATGACATCAGGGATGGTATCAATATTCTTCGGCATGTTATATGGCGTAGCTTCTTGTCAAATTTGCATTCATAGAATGTGCGACCAGCTGATACGAATCGACTCGTAAAATGAAGTATTATAATTTTCATATTTTTCTTGATTTAGAAGAAAGGTGGGATGTAGGGTCTGGATCAGTGACGCTCTAACACACCTGACGCGAGATGACTTTGGATTGGAGAGTGCGCGAGGAGACGTGGTTAGTGGCAGCTGCGACGAGGAAGCGGAGAATCCGGATTCTGGCGGTTACCTGGACCAGAAGGCAGAAACCATCGGAAATGTGGTCACCGGCGGATACTACAACTGATACGGTTGATCAAGGCGACGATGGATCGAGTGATGTGCGTAGTTTGAGTACCGTCTACCCCCGTTGGTTTGAACGACACCTCATGCAAACCAACGGGGTTCATTTTTTAATTTGAACTTCTAGTAACCCTGTGGGCATCGTAAAATACACTGGTGGTAACCCTTTTCGCTGTTTTGTTTTGATTCTGCGTTCCATTTCACCCCGTTCCATGGCGGTTGAAGAATTCGTGTACTTGGGCTCACTGGTGGCCGCCGACAACGACACCAGCAGAGAAATTCAGAGGCGCATTGTGGCAGGAAATCGTGTTTACTTTGGATTCCGCAGAACTCTACGATCGTATATAGTTCGCCGTAACACGAAGTTAACCATCTACAAAACGCTGATTAGACCGGTCGTCCTTTATGGGCACGAAACATGGACCCTACGTGCAGAGGACCAACGCGCCCTTGGAGTTTTCGAACGGAAGGTGTTGCGTACCATCTACGGTGGAGTGCAGATGGAAGACGGGAATTGGAGAAGACGAATGAACCACGAGCTGCATCAGCTGCAAAGAGAACCAACCATCGTCCATACCGCGAAAATCGGGAGGCTACGGTGGGCGGGTCACGTCATCAGGATGTCGGATGGCAACCCGACTAAAATGGTTCTCGAGAGTCATCCGACCGGTACAAGAAGACGTGGAGCGCAGCGAGCTAGGTGGGTCGACCAAGTGGAGGACGATCTGCGGACCCTACGTAGAGTGCGGAACTGGAGACAAACATCCATGGACCGAGTGGAATGGAGGCGGCTACTACGTACAGCAGAGGCCACCCCGGCCTTAGCCTGATCGGTACGGTACGTAGACCCGTGGAAGCAGGGCCGGATCTAAGGGGGGCCGGGGGGCCCGGGCCCCGGGCCCCCACATTTCAGGGGCCCCCACAAAAACCTTTTTTGGTTGCTAACATTAGCTTTATTTTTCATATTGCTCAAGTACTGTTCAAAAATAAGGAAAAACATTTTTGGTCATCTCTCCGAGGGGCCTCCACATCCGCTCGGGCCCCGGGCCCCCACAATCCTTAATCCGGGCCTGCGTGGAAGCATGAACTTGTGAGGATCAGTGCTATGTTGGACGCTCCTTCCAGGTTGTCGACTTACCTGGCAAAGCCTGCAATTTATTCATAATGAAATTTCGCTGAGGATACACAAATAACAATATAATAACAATTAAACTATACTTATTGTTTGTTCCGATGGAAGGTAGAAGCTTCATTCCAATTGAACAATATCCTATTACTAAATTACATTCCTTCCGACAGCAATGCATGAATCATTTTTCCCCATTAACTAAACATCATTTTCCTATACCCAACACAATTCGGAACTGTCCGTCTTCCAGCAAGCCCGTGGTGTCTTTCACTTCCACCGCCCATCAGGTTCCCATCACGCCTAACAAGCGTCTATTGAATAATTGGAAACGGTGTTTCGTTCGCCCCGCAAGCCGCACCGAATCATCGATATGGTCATTTTTGAAGGTTAATATTTTCACTGCACATGTTTATTCATTCTGTGCATCTCCGGCCTCCTCGGTCGGACCTGGTTTGGTCCGGTACGGTGCCGTTTCATTGAAAAACCTTCCATCAAGCCAAACCTTACCTTGCGGTTTGGGGGTTCGGTTTTGAAACATCTAATCTAAAATTACACTCACGGCAATGAAATTTACACGCCACCACCATCACCGCACCGGTTCGATTGCGCGATTTGTTCAAATTTCAAAGCCAGGTGGTGCTCAAACTGTTTATTCGATTTTTTTTGTCTGCTTTGAGGGGCTAAAAATCGATTGCCACTCCGAATTATCGAGTAAATAGCTAGGTATTTGTTTGGCCATCAGGTTCGAAGTTGAGCTATTGTGCCACCTGATAACTGTAGCTATTACTGGCACTGGCTCCACGAGATTGCAGTATTTAGCTGCGCTTTAAGTACCAGTAGTGTGTAGTTTAATTGAAACGAAAAGCGAAGATCGACACCAGTTGTTGATGCATATAATTAGCCAGGCACAATCCCAACTTGAATGCCATCTGATCGAAACATCAAATTAACATTCCGAGTTCACCATCCCGTTACATGATAGAGCGGGTGGGTGACCTGGCAGCATAATTGAATTGAGAATGTTCGTTTCAGCGGTTTCAGCAGCTAAGCAGATATGAACTTATAATTTTTCATTCTCATTGTTCCCTATTATTCCTACTTTATTATATGACTTTATTTTAAAATAGGAGAACGGATTCCATCTTCAACATAGTGGTCCTATTTTCATCCTATTGAAACTTTTTTTTTATCTGTATTAACGAGATTTTTAGCCCTGGGCTAGGACCCACGCTTTACGGGCGATGGAAGAACTCACATTTTGTGAGTTTGTCGGGAGTGGGATTCGATCCCAGGTCCTCGTCGTGATAGTCACGTGTTCTAACCATCCAACCAGGTCCGCTCCACTGGGAAAACGAAACTAAGAGGCGCTTAGTATGTATAGGATGTATAGGATGAAGGGGGTGCTCACCCTATATCTTTTCATTGAGTCCTTATCAAAGAGTCAATTTATTTTTATGTTGTAATTTCTGGAGGGATTGTCCACGTTTCATAGTTACATCATGTTACTGTGTTCGTTCTCAAAGTCCTTTGTAAAGTGATCCTTAAACGGATACAGGAAAAGATCGACGCAACTCTTCGACGGTTTTAAGCAGGAATCCGTGTCGGACGATCCTTCATTTTCATTTATTTAGTTAACATCAAATTCATGATAATACTGAATAAACAATTTGCCGCCATAATGCTCGATTTGCAGCTGCAGCTCTCCAACCTCGGTTACGCCCAACACTCGCCAGATCACGCTCCACCTGGTCCGCCCATCGTGCTCTCTGCGCTGCACGCCTTCTTGTACCAACCGGATGGTTAGCATACACCAACTTTGCAGGGTTGTTGTCCGGCATTCTTACAACATGCCCTGCCCATCGTATCCTTCCGGCTTTGGCCACCTTCTGGATGCTGGGTTCACCGTAGAGTGCAGCGAGCTCGTGGTTCATCCTTCTCCGCCACACACCGTTCTCCTGCACGCCGCCGAAGATCGTCCTTAGCACCCGTCGCTCGAAAACTCCGAGTGCTTGCAGGTCCTCCTCGAGCATCGTCCATGTCTCGTGCCCGTAGAGAACCACCGGTCTTATTAACGTCATGTACATGGTACATTTGGTGCGGGGGTGAATCTTTTTTGACCGCAGATTCATCTGGAGCCCATAGTAGGCACGACTTCCACTGATGGTGCGCCTTCGTATTTCACGGCTCACGTTATCGTCAGTCGTTAGCAAGGAACCGAGGTAGACGAATTCTTCTACCACCTCGAAAGTATCCCCGTCTATCGTAACATCGCTCAGTCCAGCATGTACTTTGTCTTAGCCGCATTCACAACCAGTCCGACCTTTGCTGCTTCACGTTTCAGGCGGGTACAGTCCTGCCACCGTTCCAAATGTTCTAGCAATAATATCCATGTCATCCGCAAAACAGACAAATTGGCCGGATTTCGTGAAGATCGCACCCCGGCTGTTGAGCCCGGCTAGTCGCATAACACCTTCCAGGGCGATGTTGAATAGTAGGCTGGAAGGTCCATCACCTTGTCGTAGTCCCCGTCGAAATCTTTACGCTGTTCTGCACACCGTCCATCGTTGCTCTAATCAGCCTAGTCAGCTTCCCGGGAAAGCTGTTCTCCTCCATAATTTTCCATAGCTCTGTGCGGTCGATACTGTCGTATGCCGCTTTGAAGTCGATGAACATGTGGTGCGTTGGGACCTGGTATTCACGGCATTTTTGGAGGATTTGCCGTACGGTGAAGATCTGGTCCGTTGTCGATCGGCCGTCGAGGAAACCAGCTTGGTAACTTCCCACGAACTAATTTACTTTAGGTGCAAGACGACGGAAAATGATCTGGGATAGCACTTTGTAGGCGGCATTCAAAATGGTGATCGCTCGAAAGTTCTCACACATTAACTTGTCGCCTTTCTTGTGGATGGGACAGATTATCCCTTCCTTCCACTCCTCTGGTAGCTGTTCGGTTTCCCAGATCTTGACTACTAACTGGTGCAGACAGGTGGCCAACTTTTCCGGGCCCATCTTGATGAGTTCTGCTGCGGTACAGTCCTTACCAGCCACTTTGTTGTTTTTGAGCTGGTGGATGGCATCCTTAATTTCCCTCAGCGTGGGAGTTGATTCGTTCTCGTCCTCTGCTGCATCAACATAGTCATTTCCTCCGCTGCCTTGGTCTTCCGTGCCTACATTCTCTTCGCCATTCAGGTGCTCGTCGAAGTGCTGCTTCCACCTTTCGATCACCTCACGTTTGTCCGTCAGGAGGCTACCTTCCTTATCCCTGCAGATTTCGGCTTGCGGCACGTAGCCTTTGCGGGATGCGTTGAGCTTCTGGTAGAACTTACGTGTTTCTTGGGAACGGCACAACAGTTCCATTTCCTAGCACTCCGCTTCTTCCAGGCGGCGCTTTTTCTTCCGGAAGAGACGAGTCTGCTGCTTCCGCTTCTGTCTGTATCGCTCCACATTCTGTCGGGTTCCGTGCTGCAGCATTACCGCCCGCGCTGCATCCTTCTCCTCCAGAACCGCTCTGCACTCCTCGTCGAACCAATCGTTTCGTCGACTCCGTTCTACGTACCCGAAAGTGCTCTCGGCTGCGTTGTTAATGGCTGCTTTGACTGTACTCCAGCAGTCCTCTAGAGGGGCCACATCGAGCACACCTTCGTCCGCCAACGCTGCCTCGAGATTCTGCGCGTATGCGGTGGCGACATCCGGTTGCTTCAGTCGCTCTAGATCGTACCGGGGCGGCCGCCGGTATTGTACATGGTTAATAACGAAGAGTTTTGGGCGCAGTTTAACCATCTCCAGGTAGTGATCAGAGTCGATATGAGCGCCACGATAGGTCCTGACGTCGATAATGTCGGAGAAGTGCCGTCCATCAATCAGAACGTGGCCGATTTGCGATTCCGTTTGTTGTGGTGTTCTCCAGGTGTAACGATACAGGAGGCTGTGCTGGAAGAAAGTGCTACGTATGGCCATGTTCTTGGAGGCGACGAAATCGATGAGGCGTAGGCCATTTTCATTCGTCAGCTGGTGGGCGCTGAACTTTCCAATCGTCGGTTTGAATTCCTCCTCCTGGCCTACCTGAGCGTTTAGATCCCCTACGATGATCTTGACGTCGTGGTTTGGGCAGCGGTCGTACTCGCGTTCGAGCTGCGCGTAAAATGCGTCTTTGTCATCATCAGTGCTTCCGGAGTGAGGGCTGTGCAGTTAATTATGCTGATCGAGGCTGATGTTGAAGAATCGGCCCTTGATCCTCAACCTGCACATTCTATCGTCGATCGGCCACCAACCGATCACGCGCCTCTGCATGTCGCCCATCACTATAAAAGCTGTTCCCAGCTCACGTGTGTTGCCGCAACTCTGGTAGTTGGTATGATTACCTCTAAATGTTCGCACCATAGATCCTGTCCAACATACCTCCTGCAGCGCTACGATTTCGAACCCGCGGTCCTTCAGTATATCGGCGAGTATGCGGGTGCTCCCGATGAAGTTGAGAGAACTGCAGTTCCACGTACCGAGCTTCCAATCGCAAGTCCCTTTTCGTCGCTGTGGTCGTCGCTATTGGTATCGGTTCGCATTCTTCTCTTGTTGATTTTCCGGTGCTAGTCTTTTTTACGGCTGGCTCGCGGGGCCTGACACCAACCCACTAACCCAGGGAGCTGGGCTTACCTTCCCAGAAGCTACGGGTTCTGCATTGGCATTTCCTCCAACTACAGTGCTAAATAGCTAGGCTCAAGCGCCAGACTTCGCCGGAGGTGGTGTTTTTAATGGCCGCCCAGGAGATAATATTTTACCTGAGCTTCCACCCCCGTCGGACGATCATGTGTGGGTCATATTGTTACGCTCCATATCATCCAGGAGCAAACCAATGAATTACAAGAGTCTTTCTATCTGGTGTTCGTTGATTACGAAAAATCTTTCGACTGTCTCAATCACGAAAACATCAGGGAATCTATCAAGCGCAAGAGTGTCCCTGACTCTCTGAAAATCATCGGCCTCATTCAAGCACAGTACAGGGCATTTTTGTGCAGAGTACTGCACAACGGTGTCAAGTTCGATCCCATCCGGGTCGTTGTTGGGGTGAGGCAAGGATGTATACTATCACCACAGACGTAACATCTAGAACAATTTTCGTGAAAATCTATCGTCCACTTCACACTACCATCACCTGGTGGAAATGTTTCACGAAACGCTGCGTTGTGCAATATCTTCAACAGAAGGCACTAGTGTAAAACGTCAAACGCAAAGAAAAACGATGCGCGTGCCTCTGGTTGTGAAAGCCACAAATATGAAGATTTAAAAAGATCGTTAGAAGCGTGGTCGATTACTGTTCCTCATCGTAGTCAACGAGATCCTGTTAGGTGTGATTGATCGTGAACCAATTTTTGGGTTTCTGTGGCAGTAGGGTGGGGTTAATTTTTAAAAATCTCTCCGAATATGATTTCCCAAGTGGAAAGTGATCTACTGGTCGAAATAAGTGAGCTGTACAAAAATGAGCGATTACGGTTAATATTTAGAGGTGGCGCAAAGGGTTTTAAGTGGGATTTTTACAAGAGCAAACCTTCAAAAAATATTTCAAATTTAATTTTCAAACATAATTTTCCTAGACTAAATCGGTGATACTAGAACCACAGACAAACAGACGTAATACTTCGAACATTTTTCGATTCAAATCATAGTCACGGAAACATATTCGCCCAATGCTAAAAGGACTATGTTTGGCCGACCACCAACTAGGTGGCGGTAGTGAGCAAACGTCAAACTCGAACAAAAACTATGCGAGCGCCACGGTTGGACAGTTGGCCAACTAACAAATTTTGAAGAAGATCGTTAAATCGGTGAACGATGGGAATTATCAGAGTGTTACGTCTGTTTGTCTGTGCTAAAACCAATTTGGGCCAAATTTGCGCTCAAAATTGCGATAATGTATATGTTTTAATCTTCCATCAGCAAACATTAATTGCTCAAGCAGAAAAAAATATGGTAGAATCAAAAATATTCGAGGTGAAAATGTAAAATCATATAAATTGTCAATTTGTTCAGGCCACAAAAATAAAACTGTTTGGAACAAATCAAACGCCTGATTTGAAGCAAATGCAATCCATGTTTGAAACAAACATGCATCTTTTATTCATTTCAGAGTAATTATGTTGGAAATGAATGGAAAAAAAGTTTTGTGTGACAGGTCGGCCCGGCGGAAATATTTATTTTCCCATTAAATTGACAAAATCTTTCCCTTCACCGGGAAAACCCACCTCCCCCGTGGCACTTCCAAAGCCAACATCATGTAGGCTACATTCGCTTCCGAAAACAACAGAACCCATGTAACCATTAAGCCGTAAAAGTGGTATCAAACCGGTTCTATAGTCGAACATAGATCACGGATAACAGAGCTAATAGGAACAATATCCCCCAATAGAGCTGCTCAAAAGCTACTTTTGGCTAATTATTTGGCTGATATACGGACTAATTTAGCCCCCCGTACCGAGTCTCTGGACAGAGGCAAAGAAAAAAGAAAAAAAAGTTTATCTCTTTGTTCGTGCTTGCTTCTATCGAGCTGATTTTTTCGTTGTTTGATCCAGATTCCAGACGATACCCTCGAGGTTCCTTGTGAGACGATTTCCATACGCTTTCCATCTGCTCCAGCTGTGCACCATGGGTTTTGCTGGCTTGAAACCGTATTTCGGCACCAACATTTCAAAAGGGCGTAACTGCTTTTGCATCCAATGCATACTCACAGAGCTGTGGATCGTATTTCATTCATATCACGCAATTCATATCCATTAATCGAAAGAGGAGGATTTTATCTTTCTATTTGTGCTATTGGATTGATCGAGAAGGATGGGATACGCTCCACAGCTTTGTGAGAAGGCATTGGTTGTAAATGCAGTTACGCCCTTTTGAAATGTTGGTGCCGATTTAAATCAAACGAAATTCAAACAGCATATGCTTCCATCCAGCGTAACTATTTTTATTTGAAGGTGGTCGAGAAGTAAATTGTATTCGAAAGATCGGATAAACATGATTATGATTATTTTAATGCGGTCCAAGCAGAGTTTGACATTGCAATTCAGTGTATTTACAGAGCAGAAAAAACCGAGGAGAGAACTGAGCTGGAATTTGCTCCTAGATTCATTTTAAAAGAAGATTAAAGAATCCAACTCCAAATACAATTACTATCCTACAGGAATCCATGGTTCATTCGATGCAGCAACATGTTTTAATAACAAACCTTTTAAATCGGAATGTTTCTGTCAAACTCAACTCACGGTCACTGATTTTAGTTATGTTTTAGTGAAAAAATGGAAAAAATATGTTAATTAGTATAAACGTCTCAGGTATAAGCGTCATACATGTCAAGCCGCTAGCAAGCACTGACAACCGTTTTATTTGGCGCTCAGTGCCTATGATTCTCAGGGCATTTGGAAAGCTTTTGTAGAGCTTGTTGGCACTGAAAAGCTGTCGAATGGCCTTAACACAGCTTATAACAGTACTTGGCGGTTACCTGGGTAGTATTAAAAATTAAAATTTTAGTTTCAAGCATTTTATCAGTTTACCGAATAAACATATATATTTTAATTTCAAATGAACCAAACTTGTCGATGTTCTTTTTGTTCAGTATTAGTTAAAATAATTATTTTAAATTTGAAGTGTCACGTGGCCACGTTCAAAAAGCATCTTTCGTACCAGTGCAGTTGACGGCGCAAGTCTTCTAGATGTACAGATAAGATTTGATTATCCGTAGTCAGGATCTGATGCTTCCCAAACATATATCTGGCAAACATACAGCTTGAAGCTGAAATTGTAATCAAAGTTGACTTGTCAAAATGTCAAAAAAAAATCAAGCTTCATACAACATTCTGTTCTTTAGATATATCCCTATCAACCAGATTCGGATTTCCTTTATAGTGCTTCATCTGACGATAGCGATTGCCATTGATTCAATACAAATCGATATCGATCGATATCGAAAATCTCTCACTGGTTGACCGGGATGTTTAATTGACCGGGATGTTTATCGGCCGTTCGAGTCCGTATGAACTTGATCATCAATATTGACTTCTTTTCTCGATCAGCCTAGATAGCTGTATAGTGTCGGTAGCGATTGTCTCAATTGGCTAAGAATAACACTACGGACCGCCTGTTGCGGTGGTAAGAATCCACCAACAGGTGACCCCTAATTCATGGTGTGATGCGGCTTTATGCTTACCGTGCCTAGGAATGAATGGCTAGGGGGGTCTAATAAAAACCTAACCGCAAATGGAGCCTGTGGAGTACCAGGGCGCCCTCCACAGTATGTTGCCCTTACTGCGCTAACCGGAGCAATGGTGCAGTGGACCTTGTGTTTCTCCGAGGCAATCCCTTCTTTAGTCTCTCTTGAGGCTAAATAAGGGCGGGATTATGAGGATGTTGTTAATTAGTTTAAATTGTTACCTATATGGTTTCGCATTATGCGATTCACACAGTGTATTCTGTGTATCCTCGCCTTTGGCGTTTTCCAATCGATACCGATCTGGTTTTATTGCTGCTGTTCTTTGTTGTGCTGTTATTGCGAAGAGTTCAATCTTACCTAGTTTGGGTAGTGGCTACGGTTAGGATTGCTCAGATCAATCTTCAGCATAAAAGAACAGCAACAATCAATCTTTGCAGACTTATGCAAAATGGCTCAGCCCAAGTGACCTTGGTCCAAAAACCTTATTTTCGTAAGGGGAATTTCTATCTAGGAATCCTTGTGAACCCGGTGTTTGCTACTTTCAGTAAACATGAAATGGCAAACTCGCGTGACCTGCCTCGAGCCTGTGTGCTTGTCCACAACGCAATCGTTGCTACACTCATCTCTGAACTAACCACCAGAGATGTATGTGCTATCACAATTGATGTATCTGTTGGAAACCTTAACAGAAAGTACGTCTATTGTTCGGTTCATTTACCGCATGATGAACCATCCCCTACGGATGCTTACAAACAAGTCATAGCATACTGTACTTCAAAAGGCCTTCCGCTAATTGTTGGCAAGGATGCTAATGCTCACCATATCATCTGGGGCAGCTCAGACATTAACTTAAGAGGCTCCAGTTTGATGGAGTACTTAAGTAGTACAGATCTTGCATTACTTAACATAGGCAACCGCCCAACTTTCATGGTCTGCTAGAGAGGAAGTGTTAGACATAACGCTTTGCTCTAGTAGAATTAGTCACGAGCTGACCAATTGGCATGTGTCAGATGAAGAATCTTTATCTGTCCATCGCTACATCTTTTTTGAACATTTAAATGTTACTTCGCAAAAAATGCGTTTCAGGAATCCCCGATCAACAAACTGGGATCTCTTTACTGATTTGGTTGCGACCAAATTTCATGGATACTCACCATCCATTGACACTCCAAGTGATTTAGATGATGCCGTTGATACTACAACGACCTTCATCATGGAAGCTTTTGAAGAAGCATGTCCTCTACGGTTTGTGAAGATCACAAGAGGAACCCCTTGGTGGAACTCTGATCTGACGAAGCTCAGGAAACAATGTAGAAAGAGTTGAAACAGACGACGTTCGGCTGGTTCGGAGGCTTTCAGGTCGGCTCGCAAGGTCAACAGGAAAGCTCTCCGGTCTGCTGAACGATCCGGCTGGATAAATATTTGTACAAATGTTTCCAGTTTGAGTGAAGTCAGTCGGTTAAATAAAATCCTTGCGAAATCTAAGGATTTCCGAGTGAAAGAACTTCGTTTGCCAAATGGCGATCTGACTTCCTCTGATGAGGAAGTTCTGGAATGCTTATTCAACACACACTTCCCTGGATGTGTAGATATGTATTACATCTTCGGATGAACCTGATGTCTTTTCTTGTAGTTACGAATCTCTGGCTTCGGTTCGGAGTATTGTCACTATAGAATCGATTGAGTGGGCACTTAATAGCTTTGCTCCTTTCAAATCTCCTGGGGCAGATGGGATTTATCCTATTTTGCTTCAGAAGGGATTTGATCATTTCAAACATGTTTTGAAAAAAATACTTGTTTGCAGTTTAGCTACAGGGTATATTCCCAAATCTGAAGTTTATTCCGAAAGTGGGTCGTGCGTCGTATGAAGAAGCAAAGAGTTTCAGACCTATCAGTTTGACCTATTTGCTTCTGAAATGCTTAGAACGCATTGTGGATCATCACATCCGTGATGTTCATCTGGCCAACGTGCCTCTTCATGTGAACCAACATGCCTACCAATCTGGTAAGGCAGCTGTCAGGAAAAGTTTTCGGCTGTGCCACTGGGCGTTGCATGCTAGTCCGTTGTCTAGTGTCGTGCTTCCTTGAAAGAGCGAACAGCTCACTGGAAGTACTAAACGTGTCCGTGTTTTTTTTAAGTCCACGTGAATCTTTTACACAAGGTTGTTTACGATATCGAGAAAGCATTCGCTCAAAAGCAATCTTGTTTGGGTGTTTTCTTAGATATCGAGGGTGCCTTTGACAATGTGCCTTACGATGTCATATTGGAAGCCGCATGGAGTCATGGTATATCTCCAATGATTTCCAATTGGATTCATCAAATGCTCAAAAACCGATATCTCTTCTCGACATTGCGTCTAGCAGGGATTAGGAAATTGAGTGTTTGCCCCACGGGGTAGTCTTCCCACTGCTTTTGTGGGATCTCTTAGCAGATACGCAATTGAGACAACTCAATAATAGCGGTTTTCCTACTTCCCGAGCAGGAATGAATAACTGCCACATAACTGGAGCATACCAAAGTCAGGTATCACACCAAGACAAGGTATTGGTCGGTTGTCCAGGCATTGAAAATAACTTATTTTGGTATTTTGTAGGTATTGATACAATACCTCAATGAGTTATTGATTTGGTGTTGAGGACTGCTTGAGGTATTATTCAATTATGGAAAAATCGTCAATTGTATGGAAAAATCGTCATTTGTATGTAAAAATCGCCGATTATTATTTAGATATTGCCATACCTGATGTCATTATTCACGCGTTATGCACAGAATACACACCAGTTATTATTTTAGGTATTTTACCTCTTATGCAGGGCTACTCAATACCTCATTCAGGTTGTAGGTATTCGGTTTTCCATACCTGAGTTAGTTATTCTTTAGCTATTTTCTCCTGCTCGGGTTATGCTTTTGCCGACGACTACCTAGCATTGTTGGTTGTTATGTGTATCACCACCCTTTTCGACCTGATGCAAAGCGCCCTTCAGGTGGTTGAGGGTTGGTGTCGCCAATTTGGCCTTTCGGTTAATCCGAGTAAAACATCTATTGTGCTTTTCACGGAAAGGCGAAACCGTAATTGCGTTCGACCTTTGCGTCTCTTTGATTCTGAAATCGATGTGACTGAACAGGTAAAGTACGTTGGAGTCATTCTTGATTCCAAGCTTTCCTGGACACCTCACATTGAGTTCAGAATCAAGAAAGCTTGTATGGCCTTCGGGCAATGCCGGTGTACTTTTGGTACAACTTGGGGTCTAAAACCCAAGTATATCAAATGGATTTACTCAACTGTGGTTCGGCCAATATTGGCCTATGGATGTCTTGTGTGGTGGCAAAAGGTCGAAATGAAAACGGTCCAATCAAAGTTAGGCCATCTCCAAAGGATGTGCCTAATGGCGATGTCTGGAGCGTCCTCTTCAACTCCCACGGCAGCGCTAGAAGTTCTCTTTGACGTTGCTCCACTACACATTCATCTCAAACAAGAAGCACTTTCTTGCACTTACCGTCTACGGGTACTCGGTCTACTAGAGGAAACTCCTGTGAATCGCACATCAACACACACCTCGTTGTTTCCACTTTTGGTGAATTAAGACAAAGTTGTCCTTGCTCCAAGTGATCTTACAATTGCTTGTAATTTCCCATATAGGACATTTTCCACGAAATTCCCTTCCCGGGAAGAGTGGACATCTGGATATCTGGAAAGAAGTACTTCAGACGGAATCGTATGTTACACTGATGGCTCCCTTCTCGAAGGTCGAGCAGGTGCTGGTGTCTATTTTCGTGAGCTAAAGCTTTATCAGTCTTATTCACTTCACGTTTTTCAGGCCGAAATATTTGCTCTTATGTGCGGAGTGCAATCAGCACTTTAGCAGCACGTAATGGGCAAAGTAATATACTTCTGTTCAGATAGCCAGGCTGCTATTAAAGCAATTGCTTCGGCCAACTCCAGGTCGAAGATAGTTATCGCTTGTCGAACTCAAATCGAGGAGCTGAATTCAGCAAACGCTGTTCACCTTGTATGGGTACCTGCCCATTCTTCCATCGCTGGAAATGAATTGGCTGATGAGTTAGCTCGCACTGGAGCAGCACATGACTTCATTGGCCCTGAGCCAGCTATTCCGATATCGAAGTGTTGGGTAAAGCTTCAGATTCACACCTGGGCTGCTACTCAACACAGACAATACTGGAATAGTTTGGAGTCATGTCTTCAAACCAAATTATATTGTACTGGGTGGCGAAGTATCTTACAAATCTGTCAAAGCAGAATTGCAGCATTCTGGTCAATGCATTGATTGGCCACTGCCGACTCAGTTATCACATGGCGAATATTCAGCAAGCTGATTCATTTGCCTGTGATAGCTGTGAATCCGATTATGGAAATTCGTATCATTTGATATGTAACTGTCCAGTTTTCGCGCAACTGCGTTTCCGAGTATTCGGTAAACACTTATTAAGTGAAACTGATTTCAGAAACCTGAATCTTCAGGATATTCTGTTGTTCTTAGCCCGCTGTGGTAAAGAGCTATAGGCTCTCTTTCGCTTTATGCGTTTTTACAGTGCCCTTTTCAGGGCGCTGTTTGAACCCATTGTAGTACGCTTATGCGTTGATACCCTCTTCCAGGGTATTTTTCCTATTTCTCTACCTATCCTTATCCCCATCCTTATCCTTATTTCCTTCCTTTTCCCTCAGATAGATGATGAAATAGGCTATTATTTTGGCGATGGCACAAATGTCCCAAATGGAGGATAACGTGCCTCTGGAGCCGGCCTTCTGATACCTGTTATTTTCCCATACTCCTTATGTATGGCTCGTCACACAATCCCAGACTCCCCCTCCCCTACGTCATTCATGGACGCTCCCTTAGCTATACGGCCACACCTGTTATCATTTGTTCCTTTAGGTATTATTCGTACAAATTGTGAATTGAAATAGTTTCTATAAATTAATTGAAACACTATCCCTAAGCGCTCGTTATTCGAAACCATCCAAACTCATTTGCATAAACTTCATACACTTACTGAGCCGGTAAATACCTTACTGGCTGTATCTGGAGCATGATATTTCCAATAAATTTTGCCCAATAAGTAGGTTACCCTAATACCTGCCCTGACTACCGAACGATGCCGAGTTTCATAATTAACTGCATATTAGCCTCCAACAAAACCCACATAAAAGAATATTACCGTACCACCGGTGAAGGCAGCTAATGGCCGTAACACTTGTAAATGCTTATGCTCAAGTGGAACAAAGCCCAAAAGAGCGGACACATCCAGCGAAATGTGACGAAGTGCTCGCGGTAGCTATAGACATATCAGCTGATGGCGGTGAAAAATCATCATTACTCAATTGTAGTGTACGTTGTTGTCGTAGGTCAAGCATGTTTGGCTATTGAAGAAGATATATTCAGTCAAGTGTACACAGAGTGAAAAGTGTTGAATAATTAATTGATGTTTTTTCTCTCTTCTCTGTCCCCTTCTTTTTCCAGTGGAAGCACTTGTAAGAAAGTGGGCCCCTTTGGTTTGGCTAGCGCCGAACGAGAAATACCTACCTGGATCGGTGTCCACGTTTTTGGAGCACGTGCACGCAGAGGAGGCCAAAATCGTTACGGTCTACCCCGGTAACGAGATATCGGACGTAAGCGAGCTCAATCAGTACGCTTACTACTATGACAACGAGAACGAGCTGACCTACTATGATCCAACGGTGCGGCAGGCGCGTAACCGTAACAAGCGTAACTTTCGCGATCCGGCCACTTCGTTGGATCGATTGTTTGATCTACCGATTGGCAACGAGTCCAAGAATTGGTACCTGGTCACCAATAACGACATTGAAGAGCTGATAGCCGATAAGAGTTCGTTCATCCACGGACAAAATCCACAAAAAGAAAATGTGCCAATCTACGCGGTGGTCAGCATGTGCCGTACGACGACCGCATCATCGTCCTCCAGCAGCGGCCTCGTCGTTGGCTCCCCGCCGTTGGGTGGCGTCGCGGCTGGGTCGTCTACGGTCACCGTGCAACCGCTACCGCTCTCGTCCACAGTGCCACTGCAACCACCGACGACGACTTTCCCGCCGACGCCACCGGCCGCTATGCATCATTTTAGCCACATTGAAAACGGTAATTTTTAGTCATACTACTTATCAGAGACATCGGTATAAAATGCGCCATTGGTGTAAATAATTAATGTTGACTAATTCTCGATAACTGTGAGTTTCAGAGAAGTTTCGGAAGAGTTTCGAAGGGGTTTCGGGGGTCCCATATGGAACTTCCGAGGGAGCATCAGAGGCATATCAAAGCTTTTCAGAGAAAAACTGTTGGGTTTTGAAGGGATTTCCCTTGGATTGATGGGACGCCCCTGAAACCCCTCGTACGCTCTTGAAACTATTTCAAAACTCCTGAAACGCCCTTCAGACCCCCTATAACACCCAGAAACCCCTTACGACGTAATTGAAACTCCTTTAAATCCCTAGGAATGCCCCTAAATATTTTAGTTAGAAGGAAGAGGTCCTTTGCATGTATATTAGTCTGGTACACGGTTTATATGGCAAAATACAAAAAATGGAAAAACTCAAGTTCCTGTATACTTTTTGAGTTCCACTTTGGTCCCATATCAACTGTGCAAAATTTCAGATCGATCGGAAAAACTATATTTTAGCGCCCGCCATTCTTAGTTTTTCATACGATTTACTATGGGGAAATTTTACTCCTGCAAAGAAAAATCGCTAGGAGTCACCCCTAGATTCCTAAAAATAAGTCGACGAATGATTTCTGTAGAAAACTTTACTAGGAATCAGACCTCTGAAGACAGCAAATCGATGCGACGTTCGTGGAATAAGTTATTAGGCCTCACCCGATCGATAAAATAGCGAGATTTTATTATTTATTGTTATTCCTTACATGTTAAACAGCGTTTGCATGCCATTCGGTTTTCAGTCAATAACTTTTTTCACATGCCTCAGATCGCTTTGCGGTCTTCGGAGGGTTGGTTCCTCGTAAAATTTCCAACAGAAATCATTCATCGATTTATTTTTAGGCGTTAAGGGGCAACCTGTGGCGATTTTTCTTCGAAAAAGTGATTTTCCCCATACTAAAACGTATGAAAACTTAAAATGGCTGGCGCTAAAATATAGTTTCTCCGATCGATCTGAAATTTTGCACAGTTGATATGGGACCAAAATGGAACTCAAAAAGTGTACAGGAGTAAAATGTCTTTTTGTGTCCCACGCTAATGTATATGCAGTCAAAGAAATTTCCATTACGAGAAGTTTCTAATCCTGCCGGGAATTGAACGCATCACCCTCAGCATGGTCTACTGAGCTGAATACATGAGCGTTTGCCTCTGCAGCCATTTGGAAACTTGTGTCACAATAAAGTTGGTAATATTCCTTCAATGCTAAATTAAACGAAACCTTTCTCCTCATAGGACCTTTTGCCCCATTCTCCCCTTACTTATAATTTTGTGCGTTTCGTGCTTACGTTTTGAATTTGACAGGCTCATTATTTCCACGTCACGGCTCGAATGCTGTAATGCTATTTATATTTTTTTTCTTCAATTCCGACTCACCTACAAGGTTTATCATACAATGTGGACCTACTATCGCACTGACATCACATGTATAGACGGTGTCACTATTCGTTGGTTGCAACACATCTCTTTTTTGGCGTATTTCCGTTCCGATGCCACGGTTATTATTTTTAATTGATATGGATGCTCCGAGTTATATTGTATGAGATCATCCGTACATGAATGCGTATAAAATGTAGAGTATGTTAGCGCATGGCTAACCTAACACAGTTTCCACCGATGGGATTGTTCACGCAACTCAGGAATTAACCCTCGAGCGATCGCGCTGTTGTATTTTGTACAACACGTTGACAAAATCTCGCTTTTTGTACTCAGCATTAGCGTGGTGCCGACGCAGGTAGTCAACCGCGCGAGTTACGGAAGGTTAAATACAGGAATTTTGACCTGCATCTAAAGTCTCAAATACTTCATCCCTCCTATCTAATTGAGTGGTAATATTTATGTATTGTCTGGCCGCCACCAAACCGGACGTTGCACAATCAAATCGCGATGCGACCCTAATCGTGGCGTTTTTGAATCATGTCAAAAGTAGTCGCATCCTTCCCGTTGTTGTTAGCAACACAGCGCACTAAATGCGAAACAATTGCGACACTTGTGGACCAAGAAAATGGCAATTTTTGATTGAATGTCTGTCTTGATTCTAACCGGATAGACAATATTGAACTCAAAAGATATCGCTCCTACCAACAGTTTCACGTACCTATTTCTAACCAATGTGGACAATGGTTAATTCTCTTTGAGGCGGTACAGCTCGTGATTCATTCGCCTACTCTACGTTCCGTTTTCCATCTGTACTCCGCCGTAGATGATACGCAATAGCTTCCGTTCGAAAACTTCAACTCTGAAACTCTGAAATTCTGCACTGGTATCGTTGCCGACGAGACCAGTGAGACCAAGAACACGAATTCTTCAACCGCCTCGATTTCTTCACTGATAAAGCTCCGGGGTGGTGGGCAGGGCTGCCGTAATTCTGCAAAGTGACGTAAACGCCATTCAAAATTTCGATATTTTTTGGAATATTATGTATAATATCTGGTGTAAAAATAACACTGTGGTATTCCTGCTGTATTGCAATGCCAGATCTAGTCGTAATCTATCATCTATGGAAAGAAACTTAGAGGATAAGCAAGAGTTGTATGCATAATAACCAAAAAAATGAGCCAAAACTATCAATGTCGCTTACGTCACTTTGCAGAATTGCGGCAGAGGGATGGCATGCTCCTCAGTGTGAGTGTAAGTGTGCGCGGTTTTAATATGAAAATGAGCTGCACTGTGCACATTTTCAGTGCGAAATGCCATCCCTGGCTGGTGGGCACATTAACCCTATAATACCCAATCCCGCCTTTAGACGGGCTATAGTTTGAGCATTTTTGTATTTTTTGTTTCGTAGAAAATCATTTTTTTTATATTTTTGGCTGATATTTAGGACTGTTCTGTATATCTCAAAATGGTTTTTGGTGTATTTTAAAGCGTATTTACATTTTTTAAAAATCATTGAAAAATTGATGTTTTAGTCACCTTTTAGAAGTCATTGTTTATTTTGTATTGAATCGCTACAATTAACATATTTTAAATTTTTCCCAAATCATTCTATCCTTGTTTAATAGTTTAAGGGAATCGAATACACTCTAAAATTATTT
Source organism: Aedes albopictus (assembly GCF_035046485.1). NCBI lineage: Eukaryota > Metazoa > Arthropoda > Insecta > Diptera > Culicidae > Aedes > Aedes albopictus. The sequence continues at coordinate 252,785,138 of NC_085138.1, read as the reverse complement.
TTCTAAAAATTACACGGAAAATCAAATTTTCTGCGAAAAAAAATTAAAATAATAATATTTCAACAATAATCTCTCTCTCTCTCTCTCTTCTTGGCGTAACGTCCTCATTGGGACAAAGCCTGCTTCTCAGCTTAGTGTTCTATGAGCACTTCCACAGTTATTAACTGAGAGCTTCCTCTGCCAATGACCATTTTGCATGCGTATATCGTGTGGCAGGCACGAAGATACTCTATGCCCAAGGAAGTCAAGGAAATTTCCTTTACGAAAAGATCCTGGACCGACCGGGAATCGAACCCGTCACCCTCAGCAATAATCATAAAATCTCAAAATGTTTTCATTCCAAAAAATCCGTTCCCCAAATTGGCTTCCAGGAAAAATATAAAAGTGTGGGGAAGTTCAAAAATAAAAATTAGAAAAATCAAATACTGAAATTCACGAAATCGGGAATTAAAAAGAATCATCTTCCAAAGCATGTTTAAATCGATTTTAGATGACGAAAAATGATATTTAGATCAAAATCAAAAATTTGGGTATTAGAGGGTTAATTCTTTCATAATGCATTTTGCCATCAGGTAGGGTGGGGTGGGGCAAGATGCGTCAGTGCCATTTTCGAGTGAATTACTCATGTTTTGATTATGTTAATAATTTTGTTAGGTGACCAGCATGAATATACAAAAGATTAGGGTATTGATAAAAAAATTATTCGCTCTCCTTGGAAATAAAATGGTTTTTAGCCATTTATCTTATGCGATACATCACATATATTCTCCATATAAACCACTGCGGGGCAAGATGGGTCACCTCCAATATTGAGCGTATTCTAGGATCATTTAAAAGTTATTTATTTTTTATTACAAGACTATCTTATGACACACTTCAATCAGGCGAAATAACCGCCTAAAATAATAACATAAAATTATGATAATTTTTTAGTGAAAACATCGAATTTCAAGTCGTCTTAAGACCACTCAAATCGTAAAGTTTTTTTATTTTCTAAATAAATTTATAAAATGTTTACTAGTAGCTTTTGTTTATTCAGTATGGATATGGAGCATATATGTATACGGAACAAATCTTATATATTGCCGTTTTTCGTTGAGAAAATGTAAATTACTTAAAAGGTGACCCATCTTGCCCCGCCCCACCCTACTTTGTCCTCCACACATTAATGGCTAGTTCGATTCGCCTGACTGCAACCGTTTAGTCAGATGTAAGCTTTTCGTCATAGTCTCCACTTTGCGAGCTATGACATCAATATCATTGGCGAAACCAAGTAGATAACCAAACGGACTTTATGAAAATCATACCACTGCTTTCCATATTACACGGCGATGTTAACCGTAAGATATTGAGATTTTCGCACCACGATGACATAGTGCACGTTCAGCGTTCCGTCTGGGTCATATTGACCCCAACAATCTACTGGGGTTAAATAGCAAGCATGAGCGTAGTCAGAGAGGGGCAGGGGGCCGGTTCTATCACAAAAGGTCGAAGGTCAAAAGAACGAAGCTCATATGGTAGACGGTCAAAAGGTCGAAAGGACAAAAGGTTCAAAGGTCTAAAGGTCGAAAGATCAACTAGGATAAAAAAGCCAAAATACAAGTGATCAAAAAGTTGAAAGGTCGAAATTAAAAAATAAGTACCACAAAAGGTCGAAAATCTAAGTCGCCAAAAGGTCGAAATAAAAAAAACTAGGACAAAAGGTCGAAAATACAAGTGGTCGAAAGCTCGAAATAAAAAAAAATGACTAGGACAAAATGTTAAAAGATTAAAAGCTCAAAGGCTGTAGTTAGTAATACAACTGACAGAACCAGGATTCGTTAGTTGCGAGAAGCGGATTTCGAATTTATTTAAGTGCCTGCAGCACGATGATGTACACCATATTTTTTCGCATTCCGTCACTCATAATCAATGTGAATACAGGTCGGACTCGATTATCCGGAGTCGGGTTCTGGCGCTTCCCAGAACAATATCTCGCAAATAGAATGCTGTAAGTAGCTGAAAGATTGACTGATTACATATCAAAGTTGGCTTGACAATATGTCAAAATTTCAGCTTTATAGAACTTTCCGTTCCCGAGATATATGTGACCGTGCCCCCCTGGTCGCCTATTTTTTTATTCTAAATAATCAACTCAATGCACGGTAAAGGCTTGGTATGCTGCGCAATTCAGATCCCATTGTGATCCACTATCCTCTGCCTAGTTACTCCTATCCCTACCTCCACGCGGTACCGGCCAGAAACTGTGAGAAACCTTAGGGAAGATCTGGTAACCAACCCCGGAGGGGACTTTGGTCGTAGGCTGACAGGGAAGGGGGGGGTTTGCCTTGGCAAACCTGAGCGTCTGTTCTCCAGGAGGAGCGGCTCACAACAGCGTCTGATCCCCATGTCAGCGGTGGCTGATCTACGTCCGAGTGCCAGGGAAGGACTCTAAGCTCAACTGTGCACTATGGTTCTCCGGAAAGTAGGGGGTTGGTGTCAGGCCCTACGAGCCAGCCGTAAAAAACCATTGTAACGGAAAATCAGCAACAGATTAACACGAACCGAGACCAATGGCAACGACCCCAGCGAACAAAAAGGACTTGCGATTGGAAACTCGGTACGTGGAACTGCCGATCTCTCAACTTCATTGGGAGCACCCGCATACTCGCCGATCTACTGAAGGACCGCGGGTTCGGCATCGTAGCGCTGCATGAGGTGTGTTGGACAGGATCCATGGTGCGAACGTTTAGAGGTAATCATACCATCTACCAGAGCTGCGGCAACAAACGCGAGCTGGGAACAGCTTTCATCGTGATGGGTGATATGCAGAGGCGTGTGATCGGTTGGTGGCCGATCGACGAAAGAATGTGCAGGTTGAGAATCAAGGGCCGATTCTTCAACTTCAGCATAATAAACGTGCACAGCCCACACTCCGGAAGTACTGATGATGATAAGGACACATTTTACGCGCAGCTCGAACACGAGTACGATCGCTGCCCAAGCCACGACGTCAAGATCATCATAGGAGATTTGTACGCTCACGTAGGCCAGGAGGAGGAATTCAGACCGACGATTGGTAAGTTCAGCGCCCACCAGCAGACGAACGAAAACGGCCTACGATTCATTGATTTCGCCGCCTCCAAAAATATGGACATACGTAGCACCTTTTTCCAACACAGCCTCCCTTATCGTTACACCTGGAGATCATCACAGCAGACGGAATCTCAAATCGACCACGTTCTGATTGACGGACGGCACTTCTCCGACATTATCGACGTCAGGACCTATCGTGGCGCCAACATAGACTCCGACCACTATCTGGTGATGGTGAAACTGCGCCCAAAACTCTCCGTCATCAACAATGTACGGTACCGAAGACCACCACGGTACAACTTAGAGCGACTGAAGCAACCGGATGTCGCCTCAGCATACGCGCTGAATCTCAAGGCCGCGTTGCCAGACGAGGGCGAGCTCGATGAGGCCCCTCTTGAGGACTGCTGGAGTACAGTGAAAGGAGCCATCAACGACACAGCCGAGAGCACCATCGGGTACGTGGAACGGAATCGACGGAACGAATGATTTGACGAAGAGTGCAGAACGGGTTTAGAGAAGAACGCAGCGAGGGCGGTAATGCTGCAGCAAGGGACTCGACAGAACGTCCCAAGAAACAATCACTCATTTAACCAACATTGCAATGACCTTTTTATTCCACATATAATTGAATAATAGTTTAACATTATTTCATAACAGCTTGTAATCAGGCGTTGTTCAAACAAAAGTGGAGAAGTTATTCAGCAATCATTTCTGCAAGCGCGATACAGGCTTTACAGTAGGAAGTAATCTGTGTTATATCTGCCTAATATTAAACTTGTATTCAGCTATAATAACCTGCTGTGAAAACAAAAACAAATTGAAGTGCAAGGTGCAATTATAGTTCAATCATGTTTATTTGTCGCATCTAAACGCATTTATAACACAAAAGCTCTTCTAAAAATTTGTCAACTTGGGATTTGAACTCGTGATCTCCCAATCACCCGTCGTATGCCTTATCAACTACGCCATCCTGGAATTGACAAGTTGCTTGCTGAGAGTGAAACATCTTCACATAGCTGTGAAAGATCAATCTTCAGCTTTTTGTAAGGTTGTAAATATTTATTTTAAAAATGTTGTGAAGATGACTACAACTTTGAAATTGCCACGTAAATTAGCAAATGTTCCGAATATTTCGCATTGGTGTGCAACAAACATCAATACATATTTAATAATGAGAAACGTTCCAGTACTGCTCTATTATAATCACTTTGATCTGTTGTTCAATCGAAAAGTGATAAGCGGACAAATAAATCATAAGTCCGTTTATACAGCTTACTGTTAAACCATTATTGAACGTTCCCACAATAGCTGAAGTATTAAACATCAAAAGCATTTGTTCAACTTATGTAGACCACAATAATCAGCTTTCGGCAACTGTGGAACATAAGCTTTTCAACGCGTAGAAAAAAGTTCTTCTTCAGCTTATAATAAAGCTAGTAAGGGCAAATCGAACAAACAAAAAGTTCTGACGTTTGTTAAGCTTATAATTAAGTTGCTGTTCTCATACGTGCCAAATGCTGCATTTTGGCTTATTTATAATGTAAATAGCATCATTTCAGCTTATTTTTCAGCATTTGGTTTTGTTCAGCTGCGAATGTTATAAACCAGCTATAGTTCAACATGCATGCTTATTCATGACTTTGAATTGTTCCTTGGGGTGGAACGTTACAAACAGAGGCGGAAACAGCAGACCCGCCTCTTTCGGGATAAAAAGCGGAGTGTGAAGAAATGGAACTGCTGTGTCATTCCCAAGTCACTCCGCGCATACTGGTTTACTACCTCATCATCATACTATATACCCTTTCTGTCGCTCCACCATCGACACAGCTCAAATGGTTTTATTTAACTAGGCTCAGTGCACCAGTTATGGCAATAGTACCTCAAATTCGCCATAGTTTATTTTCAACCTTTAAAGATACAAATCAACAAGAAAAAAATCGTGAACAACAGATCACGATCACAAAAGATGATTGCAATCATTCAAACTTCACAATTTGCTCAAATTATGGTAGAAATAAATCATTTTTCTTAATTTTTCGGCCTCCTTGCACCCTATTTCGCCATAGTGTACCAGTTATGGCAACTCCCATAAGGAATGCATGTAAATAGTGCGAAGTGGAACCCAAATTAACAAATGTGTCCATAACTGGTACAGGGTTCCTATCATTTTCACACGCCGTAATAAATACTAAAAGTAATTTTGGCTCCGTTTTTATATTTTTCCTGTATGAAGTATGAATCATTTGACTTATTGTTTACATTCGTCGGTCTTCTTCTTATTTTTGTAGAAATAGTTTTTCTTAGGTAGTGCGATAACTGGTACAGGCACCCTAGATTCCATCCCCATGAAACTGCAGACAATATTGTTCAGTTCATCGCTAGCAAAATCAAATGTGATTCTTCCTGTATTAACTGTTATAAGCTGGTACGCGATAGTCGTAAGGAAAATTACCCTCTGATGTTCGTATCATTTAAATTAAGCGTTCCTGCTGCTATTGAGGCAACCATTACTTCCCCACACTCTTGGCCTACTGGCATCTCTATCAAGCCTTTTTTCGCTCGGAATATGTCGAACAACAAGCCCTTTCGGACAACTGGTCGCCGACGCCCTATCGTTCAGAATATTCCTTCGCCGCGGTACCGCTCAGCGCTTCGGGCCCGCCAGCACCATCAAACAGCTACACCACTAGCATCCCCCTTTCCAACAACGAATACGGGTCTACTGCCTCGAACGACGAATCAATACCGGTCAGCAACAGTCGCCCCACATGTCTCCAGAATAACGTCGACGATGGTGTAGATCATAAATTAGTGTGTTACTACCAAAACGTCGGTGGTATAAACACACGTATTTCTGAGTACCGTCTTGCTTGTTCCGACTCCTATTATGATGCATATGCTATGACAGAAACTTGGTTGAATGAGGATACTCGTTCTCATCAGATTTTTGGCCCAAACTACAACATTTTTCGTCTAGATCGTAATGCCAACAACAGCTGCAAAAAATCAGGAGGAGTACTGCTAGCCCTACACTGCAAACATAAAGCTCGACAATTGTCTGTCCCAAATTCAGAAGCCGTAGAACAGTTATGGGTAGCTGTCAGTCTTCAAAATCACACTCTTTTCGCCTGCGTTATTTATATTCCTCCTAGCCTTACTCAAGACGCGAATGTAATCGATCAGCACATTGATTCACTTCATTGGATTATCGCTCGAATGAAAACTAGGGACATTAGCATTAGCATTAGCATTAGCATTAAGCGAGTCGCACAAATTCGTAGGTGGTACAGTCCTAGACCGCTGTTATGAGGGTTGCCTCCTTCCCGTCCGAGCCAAAGCACAAAGATTTGGGACTAATCTCTGACTCTTAGACAAGACTGACGCAATCCTCCAATGGTCGAGCACTGTCCTGGCCACGTCCTTGCGACTGCTGAGGAATGGGAAAGGATGGTTAAGTTTGGACACCTATGAAAAATGTAAACAACTCTACGATCTCTCAGGCCTAGGTGTCACGGGAATTTGGGTGTTGTTAGTGGAAGGGTAAACTCCAAAGGATACGCTTGGTTAACGTTCAGGCACACCATTTTTAGGCTGCTTCGAATCAGTTGTCTGCCCAATTCATCCTGGTGGTCATCTTGTTAGCATTTGGTTGAATTACTAGATTCGGGTCTGGTACGTTTGGCATAAGGCCGTTTGGCATAAGGACGTTTGGCATAAAGGACATTTGGCATAAATGACGTTTGGCATAAAGGACATTTGGCATAAGGGACATTTGGCATAAAGAATATTTGAAATATATTTTCCCTCTGGAGAAAAATTAAAGAACAGCCTTCAAGGGAAAGAAGGCAAGCTCGAATGAAAACTAGGGACAGCTTACTAATTATTGGTGACTTCAATCTACCTGGAATAAAATGGGAGCACGGCCCTTCCATCTATCTATATCCAGATGTTACTCGCTTATCGATCAGCTTGTCGGGTGCAAAGCTTATCGACAGTTATAATTTAGCGCGTGCTTCGCAGCTGAATTATGTGGAAAATGAAAATGGCCGGATGCTTGATCTTTGCTTTGGGAGCATCGAAGGTGATGTACAGTAGGGGAAAGTGGGGCAATATGCCATTTTTCAAACTTTCATCGTTTTCAATGATATATCGCCTCATATGTTAGGCTTTCAAAGTGGTAACAGCAACTAGACTATATTTGCTCGATGCTTCAACAAAAATATTCACTAAATTATTGCATTTTCATCGTTTTTTTGCGATTTCAAAAACTGGTTCGTAAAACGGAAGTGGTGCAAAAAGACCATCTGCCATGGGGTAAGATGCCACTTCATGAAAACATTCAAAAATTACGTCCATCAGTTTTCTGACAATTTCGACTTACTTTCACCCCTCTGTCACGTTTTTTCGTATACTCAATACAAGGAGTGTCACCCCCTTCCCCGCTAAACGATGGTCGTCATATTTGAATGACCCCTAACATGGATAGCGTAGACTTCAACAACCATGCGTCTCCATGGGTGCCTCAATCTACTTGGAAACACTTGGCTGGTAATAAAATCACCCGAAAACCTTAATTGCAAGCACGAAAATCCGGAAGTTGCCAATTTTCATTGGGAAATCAAAAGATTTTCCGTGGGTTTGGCAGCCTAGCTTCTAGAAGAATGTTTAATGCAAACATATCTTGACACCATTCACCTATAGCAATGATCAAGTCCCATTCAGGAATGATTTTATGCGTTGGGCCATTTTACCCCATCATGGCATTTTGGGCTCTGTTCCCCTACACATTAGCAGTAGCCCCCGCTCCTCTTGTCAACCCATCTATTCATCATCCACCCTTATTGGTCGAAATAAGTGGCGCCTCTCCTTGCGTGTTTGCGGATACAGTTGAATTACTGTATTACGACTTCAAGAATGGAGACTACTGTGGGATGAATTCCTTTCTATCCCGTATCAACTGGCATGATCACTTTGACCAGGATCTCAAGTTTTCAACGACTTTTTCTAATATTGTACTGTATGCAATCGACCAATTTATTCCCAAACGTGTCCGCAAACAACCAGTTAACCCACCTTGGAGTAACAGTCATTTGAAGTGCTTGAAAAAGTCAAAACGCGCATTACTTCGTAAATATTCCAAGTTTAACGCTCCGTTGCAAATTAAACTACAATGCCGTAAACTTCCGTTACAAGCGCACAAACAAGAAACTATTTTTGTCGTACCAACGGAAAATTCAACAAAAATTGCGTCACAATCCGAAAGGATTCTGGAATTATGTCAATGAGCAACGAAAGGAATCCGGTCTTCCAACAGTCATGTTCAGGGGCGGCATTGAAAAATCTACTACTGAAGGAATTTGTGATCTCTTTTTGAGTCAATTCTCTAGCGTTTTTGCGCATGATTCACTACACCACCAGTAAGTTGTCGAGGCTGCCGAAAGTGTTCCTGTTTATCCTCCAGTTGGCAATCACCCAGTCGTCGAAGAAGAAACGATCGCCAATGCATGCTCATCCTTGAAAATTTCAACCAGTTCCGGTCCAGATGGGATTCCTGCATATATTTTGAAAAAGTGCTCCAGTATTTTATCCCTTCCTCTAGCTTTGCTCTTCAACATGTCGCTTAAATTTGGAATATTCCCTGACCATTGGAAAAAGTAGTATGTATTTCCAGTTTTTAAGAAAGGTAACAAGCAGGAAGTTAGTAATTATCGAGGTATAGCTGCTCTCTGCGCCACAGCAAAATTGTTTGAGAAGGTAGTGTATGCCTTTCTCCTTCACAATTGCCATCACTTCATTTCCGAGCATCAACATGGTTTCATGCCGAAACGGTCCACAAACACCAACCTGGTTCTCTCCACGTCATTTATCGCTAAGTCTTTGCAGAAGGGCCATCAAATAGAGCCATTTACACAGACTTCTCAGCTGCATTCGATAAAATCAACCACCGGATTGCGATTGCTAAGTTTGCGCGTCTTGGTTTCTCAGGATCTTTTCTCAGTTGGCTACAATCGTATTTATGTGACCGCGAAATGGCTATCAAAATTGGTGATACTATCTCGAATTATTTTCCAGTTTCTTCCGGGGTACCACAAGGCAGCCATTTAGGATCCCTAATATTTTTAGTCTATTTGAACGACATCAATCTGCAACTCCAGTCTTTTAAACTTTCTTTCGCGGATGATTTTAAATTGTATTGGGTCGTCAACGACAATCAAGATGCTACTTTCCTTCAATCTCAACTGGACGTGTTTTCCGCTTGGTGTGATACAAACCGCATGGACTTAAACGCCTCCAAGTGTTCCGTGATTTCCTTTTCCCGCAAACTTGCTCCGGTTGTTTTTGATTAAAAATTTGGATCTGTAATTCTTAAGAGAGAGAGAGTGTGATCAAGGACTTAGGTGTGCTACTAGATTCCAAGTTGACCTTTAAAGAACACATCTCTTATATCCCAAGTAACACAACATGCTCTATAAGAGTTTAGATTTCACTATTCATACATAACGTAGTGTATTTTTCTTGTATTATTTACTTAATTTTGAACACTTGTATAATCAAAACAGCGCAAAAAATGGCGGCTTATAAAACATCTTACATGTGATATAAGATGTATCTCAACACATTAATATCGCAAAAAAATATGATATAGGACATATCATCCAACTCCCAAAAATGTTTTGATACATTTATCAGCAATATCACTTGCAAAATACACATATAGAACAATTACATACACGAGTTCATAACACATTTTGGTAGTAATATAACTTGTAAAAAACATTTATACTACATATCATTTGCACAGGTTCGAATTGAGCTATTCAAATGTTATATAACTAATAGAAAGCCTTTTTGCTACAAAAATAAATATGTCCAACAGTATATCTGGCATAAGAAATTGACAGAACACAGAAAAACAAAATAAATTTTGTTATAAACATATTTGGCTTGTTCAACCACATGAACATGGAATTTGGAAAATGGTATGGGGTCAATTATTTGTGAATTATTTGGAAAGCCAATTAAGTCACGGTTTATGCTCAATAATGGTAGCGCTATTTTACATGCAATTCAAAAATTATGGTGAAACATTCGATTTTGCTCATCCAGATTTCAAGCGCTCTAGGTTCAATTAGAAATGCCAACCATAACCATTAAAAATAAGCCATCCAAATTGGGCTGTTCTATCAGTTTATTGACTCCACATGTAGATTCAATATGGCTGATTTTCTATCATACTCACAGTGCCGTACAAAACATGTAAACAACTATGCAAATCTTAATAATAATGGTTTTTCAGCCTAAAATGTACCACTGTTTTGGGCACACGTGGGGATAAGAGTAATGTAAAATTTATAAATAGTTTTGTTTTAAGAATTTATAATGATTTGAAGGTAAAAACATATGCAATTGATTTCCATATTTTTATTTGTGCATGTATATTTTTGACAGGTACTGTAATTTGGATGGTTTGCTATGGAAGAGACGCTATATATGAAGATCTTGCGTTAAAAATACGTTTATAATACATAATCAAAACAATCATACAACAAACGTTTTATTAAGCTATAATTATGTTTTGCGGTCAAAATTTAAACTCCGAAATAACTACACTACAACTAAGTTTCAGCATACCTAGTTGAATCTGTCAAAATGTAAACGTAAACATTGCATTGTAATTGTTCCCTTCACTCTGCTGTTGGTGCAGATTCGGATACGTTTTTGTTCAATATCTGTCCACTAGTTTTTGGAAATTTGAGATTTAGATTATTCGCAATCTGATTTGGAATAACACCAGCTGCTGTCGAGAGGACTTAGGATGGTGCTTGGTGATAAGCTAAACGGTGTGTGAGCAGCCACTATTCAAATTGCGAGTTGCGTCCTAAAATTCAATAACAACTTGTTCAGATAAAACTTTTCTCGAGACCTTGTGTAAACTAGACAGCTTTCGTAAATCTTTCTCGACATCATCGTCATCGTCGGAGATCTTTCAGACCATTTCCGACCAAAATATGGTTCATGAAGCTTTAATCTGTGTTGAATTTTGCAGTTTGGAAAACTCGGCAAACCCAAATGAGCTGCTGTTGTAAAATAAAAACATTGTGGCTTTCATTAGTGAGTTGCATGATGCTCCAGTATTGTTATATATTACTGACATTATAAAAGCCTAATAATAACATAATGTGCTTCCTGATACACTTATATTACAGTTATAAAACATCTTTTGAAGCTTTAATTTTGAAAGATGTTTTCTGTGTTACTTGGGATAAACTCTAAGGCATCCAGAACACTAGGTTTTATTTTCCGTATAGCTAAACATTTCAAAAACATTCAGTGCCTAAAAGCTCTATACTGTGCGTTAGTTAGGTCAATTCTAGAATACTCTTCGGTTGTCTGGGCGCCGTATTATCAAAATAGCATCAACCGCATTGAGTCAATTCAGCGTAAGTTTTTGCGTTTCTCTTTGCGTCATCTTCTATGGAGCAACCCTCATGATTTACCGAGCTACGTTGACCGTTGCAAACTTATTGGGCTAGAGTCTTTAAGTGTACGTCGTGATGTTTCAAAAACTCTCTTTATCTCTGATCTTCTACAATCTAAAATTGATTGCCCTCGTTTGTTATCACAGCTGAACTTCAGCATTCCTTACCGCAACCTTCGAACCAGATCCTTCTTTTTTCTAAGGAATGCCCGCACTAATTATGCTCACAATGAACCTCTCAATAGTATGGTCCGCCTGTTCAACCGCTGTTCCCCCGAGTTCGATTTTAATTTATCCCGTTGTGTTCTCCGAAAAAAATATGTTCAAATTCTGTTAGCCTCTTAAGCAATCCATTGTATTTTAGTCACTAGCTTAAGTAATGTTTTATATTAATATTAGAAGTAAGAAAAATTGTATCATTTGGAAACTATGTAATATCTGTTGATACAAAAGATGAGGAGGTTTTGCGCCCATTTGAGGATGGGCTAAATGTTGCTCTACTCAAGTGGGCTTTTCCCTGCTCCTAATAAAGAAAGATAAAGAAAGAAACACGGAAGTTCTATCAGAAGCTCGACGCATCCCGCAACGACTTCGTGCTGCGAGCCGAAATATGCAGGGATAAAGACGGAGGCCTCTTGACGGACGGACGTGAGGTGATCGAAAGGTGGAAGCAGCACTTCGATCAGCACCTGAACGGCGTGGAGAACGTAGGCACGGGAGCCCACGGCAACGGAGGAAACGACGACGCCAGTGCAGCGAAGGACGGAAATGAACCAACTCCCACGCTGAGGGAAGTTAAGGCTGCCATTCACCAGCTCAAAACCAACAAAGCAGCTGGTAAGGATGGTATCGCAGTTGAACTCATCAAGGTGGGCCCAGAAAAGTCGGCTGATAGTCAGGATGTGGGAATCCGAACAGCCACCGGAGGAGTGGAAGGAAGGGGTAATCTGCCCAATTCACAAGAAAGGCGACCATTCTGAATGTGAGAACTTCAGGGCAATCACTATTTTGAATGCTGCCTACAAAGTGCTATCCCAGATCATGTTCCGTCGTCTGTCACCTAAAACGAATGAGTTCGTGGGAAGTTATCAAGCCGGCTTCATCGACGGCCGGTCGACAACGGACCAGATCTTTACCGTACGGCAAATCCTCCAGAAATGCCGTGAGTACCAGGTCCCAACGCATCACCTGTTCATCGACTTCAAAGCGGCATACGACAGTATCCACCGCGTAGAGCTATGGAGAATCATGGACGAAAACGGCTTTCCTGGGAGGTTGACTAGACTGATTAAAGCAACGATGGACTGGACGGTGTGCAAAACTGCGTAAGGGTTTCGGGTGAACTATCCAATTCATTCGAATCTTGCTGCGACAAGGTGACGGACTTTCATGAATACTCTTCAACATCGCTCTGGAAGGTGTGATGCGACGAGCCGGGCTCAACAGCCGGGGAACGATTTTCACAAAATCCGGACAATTTTTGTGCTTTGCGGACGACATGGACGTTATTGCCAGAACATTTGGAACGGTGGCAGAGATGTACACCCGCCTGAAACGCGAAGCAGTAAAGGTCGGACTGGTGGTGAATGCCTCAAAAACAAAGTACATGCTGGTAGGCGGAACCGAAAACGACCGGATCCGTCTGGGTAGTAATGTTACGATAGACGGGGATACTTTCGAGGTGGTGGAGGAATTCGTCTACCTCGTGTTGTGGTCGAGTAAAGCTACCTTTACGGTAACGATAAATGAGATTGAGAAATGGTCAAGTAGAGAGAGGTGAGATACCTCTTGAGTTGATATTTATATTATTATGAGAAATATATGCAGAACTGTTTTAACTGTGGACTGAACCACTTGTGTTTCTTTATGCCTTGCCGATGTCCCGTCGTTTATAACAGTGGCTTCGAGGATGAAATCGTTTTTTTTTGTGTCGCGTGTGTCATTCGGTAGTTTTTTTTTTTTAATTGTTTTGTGTTTTGGCGCGGCCCAGCCAGATGTAATTTTTTGCCGCGTTTTAATTTGTGTAGGCCACCTATTGTAGACCATTTGTGTAATGGATTAGCTCGCATTTTTTTCTTGGACGTGTTTCTGTGGATAACAGGATACTGAAATTACATTTCTTTTCCCTGGCCCAGCAGATTTTTTTCCGCCCTGTTTTAAGAGCAATCGTTTTTTCTGTCTGCATTTTTTTGAAATATTTTTGGCTTTTTGTACGGTATTGATTTTTGTGTTGATGGCCGCCTGTTTTGCATTTTTTTGTCCATTCCTTTGACTGGAATGAGGAGTTCAACGTTGCAAGGAGAGTGACGTCTACAGCTCGCTGAGAGCTATCATGGTCAGTGTTGCCACATTTTTTTCGGTTTTCATCTGTGATTTTGGTCAAAAAAATCTTTTTCATCTGTAGGAAATTCCAGAAAATCTTAGTAATAATCTGTGATGGGTAATGTCTCCAAAATCAAATTGTTTTGAACACTTACTTTAAAAAACGGAAAAAATTCCCATAATATTTACTATTGCCACCTAAAATATACCTAAAATAATTTTCTTGGGAAAAACAGACCTAAACCCTGCTTTGCATCTGAAGATCAAATAGAGGTAGTAAGTAAACTATAGAGGTGAATTTCGAACATCTCTTGCTGGCGAAGATAGGGAGGGATATAAATGTCAAAGCGAAAAAGTATTTAGTTTGACAGATAGACACCCAACATGTTTGCGAACGAGAACAAAGGGAACAGCAGCGACATTCGTCCTCTATAGTTTATTAACTCTATTGAAGATCATCAGAACCCACAAGAACTTCGGAACCAATACGCCTGAGGCACTCCCACCAGGAGATTTAATTTATACCAGAAATATTCAACTTATTTAAATTTATGTACCGAGTCCCCTAAATTTTTTATGAACACCAAACCCTTTTGTTATAGCTAATGGGCTGTTTACCTTTTCTATACAAGTTGTTAAGGTGTTTCTGGTATTTTGGACAGACCGTTACAAAATCAGATTGCAAAAAGCAGCGCGAATCAGGCGATCACTCAATAAGCTCGCTGATTTGTCACATCGACTCGGTACAAAATCCAGTCAGCTAAAGATAAAAAACTAAGTTGTGTTCATCGTCACCATAAAAACTAATTGACAAAAAGTGGGAAACAAAAAGTGTTTCTTTACGAAAGTCATTGTGTAATTGTTTCAAAAATCTTAAAAATCTTTTTAATTTCAAAAATCTTTGATCTGTGATCACAGATATCTGTAGGCGAAAACGGGAAAAAATCTGTGTAATTCTAGGTAAATCTGTGTATGTGGCATCACTGATCATGGTAGTGCCAGGGTACTCAATGAAACAGCTCACCATGAACGCGGTGAGATAAGCGGAATGAGCATCAGTGAGAAGAACAGCGAAGAACGTGATTGGCAGTGTATCACCGCCTGAATTGGAACGCATGATTATGCTGCAAATGAGATGTCGTTTGATGGTGGTGTTTCATCGAGTTCGTTTATCTTTCGACGCGCCAATATTAGGACCTTGCAGCAGCAGAGGAACATGAGTGCATAATTTGTATTTTTGTGTGGCATTAAATGGTGTTTCTTTTGTAGTAATTGCTGTGAGATTGACTGCCAACTCAACCGTTCTTGTTTTGACTGTATTTTTTTTGGCATTGACTAGGGTAGTTACCCCTATTTTACTGCAAATGTTGAAGTTTTTTTTGTCATGCTATTTTTTATGATTGAGGCATTTTACTAGGAGGCATTTTACTAGGAACATTTGTTTTTAGACAAAACTTTAGCAAATCTTTTAATAGGCTGTATTTTATAGAAGTGATAGCTTCGGGTTTAATAATTGTATGTGACATGTTTTTTTTTCTCGGAGGAGGAAATGAGAAGTAGATTTGTAAATAACTATTCAATCCAATTACATAAAAACAAGACAAGTAATTTTCAACATTCGTTTAAGAAATGTGTTCGGATTGTAAAAGTAAAAACAGAGTTATTCAATGAATTAAAAACTTAAGGGGAAAGGAGTTGTTGTGATCAAAGATCCTATCGAATAGATATAAGGCAACAATAGAGCCAGTCACCCTAAAGTGATATCTAGAGCTAAGAGAACGAGAGAGTAGAGGCTGTTCTGAATATATAAATAAATGATATAGACAGAAGTCTATAGACCGTGCACAGCACACAACGTCTTTCTTAATTCCTCCGAAACCGAAATGACAGGTTTTAACAGTGGCGACGAGGATGGGATTGGTTTTTGATAAGTAATTGTTTCGCGTGTGATATTGTTTCGGCCAAAGATGTGCGCGTTGATTTGTTGTTTTTTATTGAAATTTGTTTACATTTTACTTTTTCCGCGTATTTTTTGTGACATATTTTGTATCGTGTACTATACGGGATACCTTTTTAGCAGTGGCATCGTTTTGTGTAATATGTCGGTTTTGTCCACTTTTGGTGTCAAGAGGTTGATTGAAATCAACTATTTATTTTTTCCTTGACATGTCTTTGCATTTTAAGCATTTTTTTCGTTTTGTGTGGTATATTTTTGTATTTAATTAAGTTCAACATAATGCAATTTGTAGAACATTTCATTTATAATAAGGCCATTTTGAATCATAAACGATTCTTTTTATCCAGAAACTTTTCTTTTGCCTGGATTTTGCCTTTTTGTTCCATTTGTTTTTATTTTTTGCTCATGAAGAGCATGAGTCCCTGAGAGCTTTTCATCACCAGCACAACGCCGACCCGACAATGATCATCGCAATGTCAGCCTAACGAGCTTTGAACAACATATGAGAGCTAACCTAGGAGCCAACCATGTTGTTGGAAAAGAACAGTGAGCAGTTCAAGGAGACGATTTAAAATGCAACCAGCAACGTATGCAGCAACAGAGTGGCCAATGGAGCAAGTGCATTTTTGTTGGGTGCGTAAAGAATATCCAATTATGCCGAAGATCGTGTTCTTGATGCTACCGGTTGGATTTGGAAAGCGATTGTGGGTTTTGTTTGCGTGAATTGTGCTCGACATTTTATTAATAAATTGTTTAGTAAGTTTGATTACGCGCGTGATTTTGTGTAAAAGGTTCACCCATTTAAATTATTTTGTTCGTATTTTTCCGCGTATTTTTAGTTCTATATATAGTACATTTTGGTATACGGTATACGATATGCATTGCACAGCGGAATTCCCTTGTGCATTTTGTTTTGACGATCAGGAGGTTAATTTCTATTAACAATATTTTTTCCCTGACCACGTTTTATATATGACTACAATAATTAATTTTGTTTTTTATGTGTTAGAACATTTCAATGTAATATAGAACATATTTTTTAATAACTTGGCCATTTCGAATCGCATGATTCTGTTTTGTCCAGCAAGTCTGCTGTTGTCATTCATTTGGCTTTTTTTTTGTTCTATTGTTGGTTGTTCTTTTTGCTCAAGATGAGGATGAGTACCAGCGGATTCTCTCTGCATCAGCTCCATATTTAAGTGAGCTTCGCATTTTATCAACTACATCTCATCGGCGACCGGCGAGCTTTGAGTGCGTTTCTCTTTGAGAATCATTTTTCGTTGAGACCGAGCTAATATGGAGTGCAGTACACGAGACCCAAGAGTTTTGTTTCAAAAGAACATCGAGATGACTATCAGCGATAAAGGAGCAGTGGTGCTAAGGAACAGCAGTGGCGAATGGTTAGGTGTGTTGCAGTAAATAGCACCAAATTATGACGTAGGATGCTTCTGTCGCTGAAGTGAATCGACGTTCCAGAAAATTTTACCGTATCGACTATGGAACGCGGAGATCTCATACACCCCATACACCTGTTCATTGCGCCCCTGCGGTAGAATGAGGTGGTGTCGTAAACGGACGGCCATTGACTGTTGGTGTGCTGTTAGGGATGTTGCACCGAACATGGGCCGTGGAAGAATATATATTTTGTAAACTTTACTATATGAATAGCTCATTTTGTAGACGTGATTGATTGATTCAAAATGTGTGAACTGAAGTCATTATTAAGACATTTTGAAGTATTGCCTTAAAATGTGTTAATTGTGCGTTCAGAGTACATAAATCAGTAATTCTTGTTCTAGTGAAGAAATGTTAGTTTTAGTTAAGACTAAATATCATATATGTAGCTTTCAGGGCAAAATATGTCTTTTTACTTAAGGGAAAAGGTGTTGTGGTCGAGTAAAGCTACCTTTACGGTAACGATAAATGAGATTGAGAAATGGTCAAGTAGAGAGAGGTGAGATACCTCTTGAGTTGATATTTATATTATTATGAGAAATATATGCAGAACTGTTTTAACTGTGGACTGAACCACTTGTGTTTCTTTATGCCTTGCCGATGTCCCGTCGTTTATAACACCTCGGATCCTTACTGATGGCTGTCAACAACGTGAGCCGTGAAATTCGGAGGCGCATCATCAGCGGAAGTCGGGCCTACTACGGGCTCCAGAAGAAACTGCGGTCGAAAAAGATTCACCCACGCACCAAATGCACCATGTAAAAAACGCTAATAAGACCGGTGGTCCTCTACGGGCACGAGACATGGACCATGCTCGAGGAGGACCTGCAAGCACTCGGAGTTTTCGAGCGACGCGTACTAAGGACGATTTTCGGCGGTCTGCACGAGAACAGTGTGTGGCGGAGAAGGATGAACTACGAGCTCGCTGCACTTTACGGCGCACCCTGCATCCATAAGGTGGCCAAAGCCGGAAGGATACGGTGGGCAGGGCATGTTGCAAGAATGCCGGACAACAACCCTGCAAAGCTGGTGTATGCAACTGATCCGGTTGGCACAAGAAGGCGTGGAGCGCAGAGAGCACGATGGGCGGACCAGGTGGAGTGTGACCTGGCGAGCATTGGGCGCGACCGAGGATGGAGAACGGCAGCCACAAACCGAGTATTGTGGCGTACTATTGTTGATTAGGGTCTGGGACCATTTGGGCAGGAGCACCTATTTTGGGCACTTGCTGCTATAACTCAGTCAATTTCAGACCGATTGACTTGAATTTTTGAACATAGCTTGATACTGCGCCTCATTGAGCGTGTTTCAAAAATCAAGTAAATCGGTTCAAAATTGACTGAGTTATAGCAGCAAGTGCCCAAAATTGGTGTTCCTGCCCAAATGGTCCCAGACCCTATGTCTTGTCTTAATGATGTTGAACAAATCAATGTATGTATGTAATGTAAATAGTCAACTCAAGAGTATCAATAATTCAGTTTTCCCGAAAAATTCTCTAAAGGAATAAACAATTCTAATAATTTGGAAATTTATCCATAATTATCAAGCTTTTTCTCCCAAAACCCACAAGAAATATAGTCAAATATTTCTCTAAGAGCACCCCTTCAATCTTATCATAGAACTTTACCAACTAATAAGCTTAGTTAAATGACTAAATTTTGTGATTTTTATTCTTAGAATGCATAAATAAAATGCCAAATATACCGGAATAGAGTGTAGTAACTCAAAACTCAAGGTGAATATATAACGAAGTCACACTTTGAATTTTCAAAAGCACAAATCTGAAGAACCAAGGGTTGGTTTGCGCTGAAAAGTTGATCGATTGGTTACCACCAGCGGGTCACCAATCGATCAACTTTTTAGCGCAATCCGTCTTTTGGTTCCTTAGATTTGTGCTCTTGAAAATTTGAGGTGTGGCTTCGTTATATATAATCATACTAAGAGCAAAAAACTTGTGGTTTCTTTATGAGTTCTCGAGGGACATCTTCTGAAATTCCTCCAGAAATTCCTTCACGGATTGCTCGAGGGACTCCAGGAATATCTCCTTCGTGAATGCTTCTATGGAAGTTATGGGGTTAGTGATTGTTTCAGGGCTGGTACCAAGAAATGCTTCAGGAATTCCTCCCACATTTTTGTTCAGAATTTTTACATATACTTCTGCAAGGATGCATCAAGGAATTCCTCCAGGAATTTTCCTATAGTTTCCTGCAGTGGCTTCATCATGGAATCCCCAAGAGATTCCTTCTAGAATTCCTCTAGAGGTTCTTTCGAGGTTTATCCAGTGATTGTTTCAGTGCTTTTTCCGAGGATTTTTTCAAAATTTTCTTCGGGGATTCTCAAAGGAATTTCACAACAGATGCTTTTAGGTATTTCTGCAGGTATTCCGTCAAAGTTATTTTCATCAGGGATTTCTCCATACATTCCTTATAAAGAATTGCGCGAGAGATTGTTCTGATGATTCCATCTGGAACTATTTGATGCATTTCAAAAGGAATATCTTTTAGGAATTCTTTCCCAAATTTTTATCATAGATTATTCGAAAATAAATCCAGAAATTCCTTCAAAATTTTGTACAACAAACCGTTTTGAAGTCCATTCAAGGATTTCTTCATCCAGAAATTACTGAAGACATGGATTCCATCAGATTTTATTTGCAAAGATTCTTACAGAAATTCTTCCAGAAATTCGTTTAGATAGCTCTCCCGGGATTTCCCAAGATATTCCTCATGGAATTGCTTTTGGGATTCCTCCTGGGCTTTCTCCAGGTAGTTTTCCAAGACTTCCTCCAGGGATTCCCTCAAGAACTCTTCCAGGAATTCCCTCAGGATTTCCTCCAGGGATTCAATCGGAATTTTATTCTGGGATTCTTTCAGGAACAACTCCAGGGATTGTTTAAAAAAATCCATCAAGGTTTCTTTCTAGAACTCTTTTGGGGATTCCTACTGAACTTCCTCCTGGAATATCTCCAGGAATTCATCAAGGAGTTCCTACAGGAATTGTTAAGTAATTACCCTAGGAATACTTCTTGAGATTGCTTCCGGGATTCATCCGGGAATTTCTTCAGGGATTCCTTTAGGAACTGCTACAGGGATTCCTTTAGGAGTTTCCACACGACCTCTTCTTATCATTGATTCATAATTTCTCAAAGAATTCCTTCTGGGATTTCTTCAGAAAATCCTCCTGGGATACCTCCCAGGATTCCTACGGAGATTCCTCTTGGAATTTATGTAGGGATTTCTCTAAGAAATCCAAAAAATCCTCCAGGAATTCCTTCAGGGAATTCATCCATGAATTCCACCAGGAATTCTTCCAGGAATTCTTCCAGGCATTTCTCCAGGCATTCTTCCAGGTATTCCTTCACGAATTCCTCCAGGTATTCCTCCTGGAATTCCTCTACGGATTCTTCCAAAGATTGCTGCTGGGATTCCTACAGGGGGTTTCTCTACGAATTTGTCCAAAAATTTCTCTCAGGCTTCCTCCAGGATTTCTCCATGAATTCTTCCAGGAATTCCTCTTCTGATTACCTCCAGGGATTCCTTCAGAAATTGCTTTGGAATTCATACAGGCTTCCTCCAGGAATTCATACAGGTATTCCAATTAATTCCTCAAAAAATTTCTCCAGGTATTAAAAGGCATTCCTCTAGGCATTCATACAGGGATTTCTGCAGGCAATCTGGGAATGCCTAAAGGAACTCTTTCTGGAATTCTTCTAAAGATTCCACCAAGCATTCGTCCAGGAATTCCTTCAGGATTTTTCCAAGAATTCCTTCTGAGGTTTCTTCAGTACTTGCTCCGGGGGTGTGGGGTTTATATCTGACAATGAGCATCTCTCAGTGTGTTAAGAGTCTTATCCCTCAATATGTCAACAGACAATTGATAACGCACGCACATTGACTATCCGAGGTAACGCCTACGCTATCGAGTAACAACTGTTGACGAGATCATAGCAAGCCGCGACTCTTCCTCTTTCTTCGGTCAGCGTCCGACCACGTCGGACGCACAGTGTATCGGTTCGCTGCGCTGGGCGATTCTCATCGAGAACCATCAGCTAAATTCCCACAGGTGGTTTCTTCAGAAAATCCTCCTAGGATTCCTTCAGAAATTTCTACAGCAAATCCTCCAGGAATTTCTTCAGGAAATCCTCCATGCATGCCTTCAAAAATTGTTCCAGAAATTCCTCCAAAAATTCTCCTCCAGGGATTCCTCCAAGAATTCATCAAAGAATTCCTCCAAGGATTCCTCTAGGAGTTGCTCCAGGAAATCCTCCTGGTATTCCTCCAAGCATTCCTTCAAAATATTCTCTGGAAATACTTCTAGCAGTTGCTTCAGAGATTCCTCCAGGAATTCCTACAGGAGTTTGTCTTTGGTCTTGAAATTTATCCAGGAATTCCTCCAGGAATTGCTTCTAGAATTTCTGCAGGAATTCCTTCAGCCATTCCTTTAGGCATTCCACCAGGCATTTCTCCAAGAATTTCGCCAGAAATTTATCCAGGAATTTCTCCAGTAATTCTACAAAATTTCTATAGTTATCTTTTCAGCAGTTCCTCCAAGAATTTATCCAGGAATTCTTCCAGGGGTTCCTCCAAAACTTCCACTAGGAAATTATCCAGGAATTCTTTTAGAAGTTTCTCCAGGAATTCCGCTTGTTATTCCTCCAAGAATTCAATCCGAGATTCCCCTAAGAGTTCATTCAAGAATTACTCAAATTCATTCAGGTATTTCTCCAGAGATTCCGAGAAGAATTTACCGTTGACTAGAACGTGATCGATTTGGTTTCTGTTTGATGGTCGGGTGATCTCCAGGTAGCTTCATGAATAGCATTGCGGGAGAAGAAAGTGCTTTGGACTACCATACCACGGGTAGCTAAAAAGTTTACGCATCGCTGGCCATTATCATTCGGTACGGCGTGTAGACTGTTCTGCCCGGTTACCGATCTGATAAGACCGATAGTTCTCTACGGGAAAGGTCTCGAGGCACTATGCTCGAGGAATACATGCAAGCACTCGAAGTTCTCGAGCGTCGGGTATTGGCGGTGAAGAATGAACAATGATCTCGCTGCACTCTACAAGGAATCCGGGAGGTAGCGAAATCTGGAAGGATACGATGGGCACGATGTGCTGTGAGAATGCCGAACAACTCTACAAACTGGTGTTCGCAAGAGATCCCAATGGTAAAAGAATACCTGTGTCCTGTAGGGTAGCGTGGTAGCGTGCGAGGTAGGAGGATTTGGTGCATAACGATCAGGTAAATGTGGGACGTGGCCGAGGAATAAGGCCTGCAGCCACGAACCGAGTCGTGCGGGGACAAATTGTTGATTCAGTATTATTCCAATGATAAGGTTTCATTCCCGGTTATTCCAAGATCTTTCAGTAATAATTCGTTCTGCCCTCTATCAATAACTGTGGAAGTGATTAAAACCACTAAGCCATGCTACATCATTATATTGAATCAAATTCATGTATAAAGGACACTCGTATTTGCCAATGGCTCGCATTTATCAGTGATTAGCCTTGCACTGTACAAGAAAAGACAGTACGTGAAGTGAAGGTACAATAGCTTTTCGCAACTTTTACTACTAGCGTGCGATCCGGCAGCAGCGCGGCAAGAAAACATTTCCCACGAGTGAATGGACTACATACACATGCCAGCCACCCACGGCCGGACAGCATGTTTGAAGGAGTTCACTATTCGCGTACTGATGATCACCTGACTATTTGAATCAATTATTGCTGCGGATGATCATGCGCGAATGGTGGGGTGGAAGGTGCATAAATGGATATACCGAAACGATCACCCAAGTGCAACGGCCGCGATCAGCGGCGGCGCCCCAGTCCGTTCGAAACGCATTTGTAGGGATGATTGAGGTAAAATGGTCCATTGCATTGGTGTGCATTTGGTATGTGTCACTAAAGAATCGCTAAACAATACATTAAATAAAGCTACGTTATTTATTTTCCAAAACTTGATTCGTAACTCAGTCACATCTATAAAAATAAGTTTTCGACATATAGGCACCAAAAAAACTAAAGCAAAGCTTACCGTATACGCGTATACGCATGCATGTTGCTGCTCCGTGATTGACCAGTATAAACAAAGTTGCACAAAGCATGGGACTTGATACTAGTTCATCTAACCATTCTTAATTTGCACAACGCGGGAGCGCAGCATTTGAAATATCAATAACGGCGCTGGCCACGTCCTTACGGTCATAGGGAATGGGAAGGAATGTTAGCTCAACAACTACTGCTACTAGAGACTGAAAGGATAAGCATTCGATAGTGGAATTAAAAGGTACAAATTTAAAGAAATATTGAAAACTAGCAACTTTGTTATGCTGAAAATACAGATAGAGATACAGAGACAAAATTGTTCACCCTCAAGATGCATTATATACCAGCCCCCCTTACGCTCACACTTAACTGATGGCTTAGACCAAGCCCACTCGTGGGCTTAACACTACACACGCAACAGCACGTCGTTAACGATTTTTAATTTCGTTATTCACCCATTTTCGCACCGGTCGTTCGTTTCCATGTGAGTAAAATAATGATCGGTCGCCTTTCCGCACCGGTGGTCTCTATTCTATCCGTACCATCGGTTTTTTGCACTTCCGTAAATCATCGCAATATTTTGTTTATTTCTATGGTGTTATTGCAAATCTTATTCAGTATAATAATCTGTGCTCATATTTTGAAAGAAGGGGCTTTGAATAAGACTGAAAACTGTTAGTAAAAATTGAACTCAAATAAATAATTCCCTTGGAGATTTGTACCAGTTTTGGTGCGTTTCAAGACATCATTTGCTCAATAATGTATGATTGTATTTAATCCTGGAATTATGCCACAAAAGTTCAGCTTATTGGACGCAGTGGCTTAAATTCTCCAACAGGGGAGGAAAAATAAAAAATAATTCTGGAATTCAAGCAATCTTTTTTAAATTATGTTTGTTGCTTATTGTATGACTAGTAGGTTGAATTTTTATCTAAAATAATATCCATCTCTTCGATATCCATGTTGCCTTTCTCGCAAGAAATTTATCTGAATTTGAGATTTTGAGCATCTTTTTTAATAATTAGGTTTATTGAATAATTACATCCCTTGCATTTCCAACACATTTATTACGTAGTTGTCTCCTTTACAACTTCGCGTAGGTCAAGATTCTTGAATCCTGGTCATAGTAGAAGCTGTCTTCTAACAGTCTGCGATAAGTTTGCGCAACCTTTTTTCATGAACGTGTATTTTAACATCAGCTAATTCTATACTCAGTCACAACCTTTGATTTACAAAGCATCAATCGGGAATCTTAATATATATTGCGATATTTGATATACTGGTATATGAATATTTAGTTGGAAACAGATTCTATGCGCTTGAAGTAGACTGCGTATTTGTGAAAGTACATAATGAGCCCACTCTCTTTTTTGGCACTTCATACAACATTTGTTGTATTTTAACATCCAACACCTTGCTTTTTCTATAACGAGGAACCTACAACATGGCAGTCCTGCACACCGCCCATTTTAATTGATGAAACTTGGTAGCTTGACTACATTTTTTTAGATTTTTATCGGTATGATTAAAGTTTGTTTTTACAAATAAAAAAACTGTAGTGTTTCTATGATATCTGAATTGAGTTAGGTACAGTCAAAGCATCTTTGAAAAATCATAACTACTCAAATCTAATCTTATACATACGCAGCGGAATCACCCTGGAAAGCAATCGTGTTACTTTTCTTGTCAATATTGATGCTTGCAGCATATCAGGACACATATATCAAAGCGGCCAGGTCTATTGCGTTGTATTTACGCGCAAAGTGTTCTTCGAAATACTTAGAGTACAGAATATTTTCTTTCGGTAAGGTACTTCTCGAGTTTACAGGGGAGGAAGGATGCGTATACCAAACGATCCAGATTACATGTTGATAATTATGTTTTAAATATATAAGAATGTGTATAATAGAGCTATGAATAAAAAATGTGTAATATTGGAAAAATCTCCCCTATTGTTGGGTTGTTTTCATAGATCTAAATAATGTCGAACCTCCTATTCTGTATGATCGGTATTATTCACATGGGGTTGTCGCAGATTTTTTTTCTACTTTCCCCTATTGTTTCTACAAGAGTGAAGTTACTCATTTAGCACACTTTCTTCCTAATGTCTCGTTTATTTAATTTATATTTTCAAATTTATATTTAATAAACCACCCACTGACGACCACTTTTTAAAAAAAAAAAAAAAAGCAATCAAACCAAAACTCCTTTGCCTTTTTCAAAATATACACGACAAAACGAAACGCGAGGCACAGCTCTTTCAAAACGGGGGATCTCAGCCCGGAAAGTGGAGAAAGAAAACCTTGTGGTCACTTATTACCGTCAAATGGTATCTCTTCGGGTTAGAAAATACGCACATCTTCTTACCGGAATCTGCGACGGATGACGATAATTTTGGAACTTGTCGGAACGAACTTCGCGAGTTATTTATTTGGACATTTTTCTAAATGTGCGAAACCAAACTTTACTTGCAGCGTAGAAACCCCGGCTCAAGCATGTACGTGCTAAAAAAGCAAAACTCACTGAAACACTATACATTTAAAATATAAGTTTCGAAACGATCGGCCGAATCAAAAACTAAAAGTGCGATTATGAACAATCGTAACTATTTTAAGAGAAAAGAAGGGAAGAGTAAGGGAAAACTTTATTCAAAACATCCTTAAGCAAAGCTTGTCAATTTAAACCTATTATTTTTCTGCGTTTGTATTGTCACTCTATCACAATTGTATGTCAGACAATTTGTTGAGTTATTCGTGTAACGATCTATTATATTATTTGGTTAAAAATTTCAAAGCAAGTAAAAATAGAAATTTTGAATATTTGATGCAAACTAAAATAAATTTCTACCTATACAAAACAAGAAAATCATTCTCTAGAAACTATATACCGGGCAACAAATCCATACTCATGTTCTTTCGTCTGTAAAGAGGAGACGCGAGAGCTAAACGCGAGAGAGCGCACGAGCCTACGGATAGAGACCGTACTTTGCGTGTCTCTATATTCTAAGCCCTGCTACGAACCGTACGTAAACTTTTCGCTTTCGAGCCCTACTTAGCAGCGACCGGTGCGGTTCGTTTCTTTGTTCGGGGCTCTACTTACCGTTAAAACGCTTGATTGAGCCCATGAGTGGGCTTGGTCTTATGGCTTGGTTTGAAGGAGTCCGCTGTACATTGGCTCCCATGTGGTCTAAAATAATGGCTGTTGATGCGCAGTGGGTGGGTAGATGCGTAATGCCTCAACCGCATACAAACCGCTGGAATCCGCCAAGCACCAGACTGACGAGCACAACATAAGACAATTAGCAGAGGCACACGTTTTACGGGTCAATATCAATCACCATGAGTCGCCATCTACGCCTGATTGTCTTTACTGAGGAATCTTAGTGAATCTGATTAGGCCGTTACAAATATTTATTTCACTTTTTGTCCCACCACTCGTTGGCTGGTCAAGGGGGGGGGGGGGATAGAAATAATAAAGCATTTAATCTGAAAAATATTAAAAACTCTTCGGATATGTTAAAGAATTTTCACCAAAGCATAGTATTTTGGTAATTTTTTTTATCTGCCCCCTCAAAAAACAAAATCCAGACAATTTTTTTGAAGGGGGGGGGGGGAGACAAAAAGTCAATATTAAATTTGTATCAGCCTTATATCAATTCATACAGTATTGTCGGGCCGCCACCTAACCGGACATCGCACAATCAAGTTGCGACGTTTTAGAATCATGTCAAAGGTAGTGCGCATCCTTCCCGTTGTTGTCAGCAACACAGCGCACACACATCGAAACAGTTGCGATACTTGTGGACTTAGAAAATGGCAATTTTTTACTGAATGGCTGTCTTGATTCCAACCGGATAGACAATATTTGTCCACATAATGAATCTTGTCTAGCCTAGTCTACACAGCTCATACTTGTAAGAATCCTGGGAAATTATATAACCAACTACTGAGGACCTTGAAAATGAATTTAACGGGGACAAAACGTGCTTCTCGGCTTAGTGTTTCTATAAGGCAACGATCGTAAATTACGTCCAACATTTGGGAGAGGGGGGTTTAGAAAAGTGTGTCGGTACGAGTATTAGGTATAGGAAGATAGCGTGACAGAGGGGAGGAGTAGGGGTCTAGAAATCAAGGGAAACGATGGACGTAGTAAATGAATCTTCCCTAAGCACTTCCACAGTTATTATTACGTACGTCCCCATCCCCCATTTCGAAGAAAATTTCAAAATTCAAATGGCTGGTTCTCAGTCATTTTTCAACGGATTTTAAAGTTTTTTGCACCAATCGATCACAAATTCCTTCTAGTTTTAAGAACCGGAGTCCACTTTACGAAAGCGATCATGGTTTCGGAATTATTCCGGGGAGTCGTGGGGTAACCTACTTATCGCTCATGGTGGTCACATTGTAACGTTAGCTAAAACAGGCTAAAACATCACATGTTTTCGGGGCTGTTCGGGCTTGTTCGGAAGTTAGCCATCAATGTTAACTTCTTTTGCCGATCAGCCTAGATAGCTGTGTAGTGTCGGTAGCGGTTGTCTCAATTGGCTAAGAATAACACTACGGACCGCCTGATCCAGTGGTAAGAGTCCACTAAACAGGTGACCCCTAATTCATGGTGTTATGCGGCTTTATGCTTACCGTGCCAAGGAATGAATAGTTAGGGGGGTCTCATAAAAACCTAACCACAAACGGAGCCTGTGGAGATTTAGGGCGTCCTCCACAGTATTACGCCCTTACTGCGCTAACCGAAGCAATGGTGCAGTAGACCTTGCGTTTCTCCGAGATAATCAGTTGCCCTTCTTAAGTCTCAAATTTGAGGCTAAATAAGGGCGAGATTATTCAAATGTTGTAAATTAGCTTACATTACTACCTATACGGTTTCGCTTAACGCGTTTTCGCCATTGTCGTTTTATCAATTGACACCGATTTGGTTTGTCGTTGATGTTTCCTTTTGGTGCTGTGATTGTGAAGAGTGTAATCCAGTCTAGTTTGGGTAGTGGCTACGGCTAGGAAACCTCAGATCAATTTTCAGCGTAAAAAGCGTGCATGGCTCAAGTGGCTCTACTTCAAAAAGTTCATTTTCATAGGGTAACTTCTGTATAGGTTACCTCAGTGGTCACCAAACTGCGGCCCGCGGGCCGCATGCGGCCCTCAAGCAGATTCTGTGCGGCCCGCGAACGGATTTTGAAATGCATTAAAAGGTGGCCCACTCAAAAATTTTTATAATGACAATCATAAATTTCACAATATTTAAATACGTCTATGAGAATTACTAAAACTTTGCCAATATTTCTTACCCTAATTTTGCTGGGAAGATTGTCTTTCGCTTCAATAATGAGTTTAGGCTACATTTCACAAAATCTCTGCCATGGATTTTGGACTTGCAAGAAAAATCAGTATTTTGTCTAATTTTACGAAAATAAAAATCATTTTCACTTCGTTTCTATCGGTGAAAAAACGCTGCATTCAATACACTTTATATTCAGCAATTCTACCACGAATTATTTCCAAAACTTTTCATATATTTACTATAATTTCTCACGAAAGGAATTGTTTCCCAAACTTTCAGAATAACGCTAAAAACTTCAAGGATTGGGCAAGATACTCTTCATAGGAATCCTTTCGTGAATTCCTCTAAACATCTTTGCGAAATAGGTCCTTAATTTTCTAGCCAGATTCGGTATTGCATATTTTTTGTATGAATTTTAAGTAAGTAGTCTGAAATAATTTGCTCAACGTTTAAAATACAAAGAACTACAAAACCTAAATATCATTTTTTTTTTAATTTTCTAGGATTTTCATAATTTTCCTAGTGAAATGTTAAATATAAAAAAATCAAACGCATGGATTTTGGGGTGCAACCTGAAAATTGTTAAAAAAAACTCTTGAGTGACATGCGGCCCTCAGTCTCTTTTCAAAATTCAATTTTGGCCCGCAAATACAGCTAGCCTGAGGATCACTGGGTTACCTTGTGAACCCAATTTTGCTTCTTTCATTATAAATGAAGTGTCGTGCCTCGAGCATGCTATATCTCAGAATAACGTTAACAGTATGTTTCAACCTTTCCTTATGGATGCCTTCAAGAAAGCTCTTGTATTCAGCATTTTTTCGTTGATATTTGGCAGCATTGCTACGATGATTACATCATCTGAAGTAGCTCAAACATTAATTTGAGATGCTTCAGTTTGATGGATTACTTAGGTAGTACAGTTCATGGATAACTTAACATTGAATTGCACCTAACCAATCTCTGCATGAGCAGAATTTGTCATGAGGTGACTGATTGGCATGTGTCAGATGACGAGTCTCCATTTGACCTTCTTTGCACTTTTGAGTGTTCCTTCGCAAAATTTGCGTATTCAGGCATCCCTGTTCAACGAACTAGGAAACCTGTACTAATTGGTTGCGACCACATTTTGTGGATAACTCGCTTCCATTGCTACTCCAAGAAAGTTGTTGTGGTTTGTGGTTGTTGTGGTTTTGTACCTACAACGCCCTCCAATGTGGCATACCATAACTATTGCTTTGAAAGAAGCTAGTCCTCGGCAATCTGTGCGGACTGCAAGAGGTATTCCTGAATGGAACTCTGATCTGTTCAAGTTCAAAATATCTTCGAATAAACCATTCTTTTGTATAGTTACGAATCTCTAGCTTCCGCTTGAGAATTATAGCTATATAATCGACTTAGTGGGCCCTAAGAAGCTCTGTTTAATTCAAATCTTCAGGAGGAAATGGGGTTTTGTCCTATTTTTCTGCAGAGGGATTTGAGTATTTCAAACATGTTTTGAACTCTTGTAGCTTTCTATGGGCTATTTTCATGGCGTGAAATTACTCTGTAGTTTTATCCCGAAAGGGTGCGTGCGTTGTATAAAGATGGAATGAGTTTCAGATTTATCTGGTTACCTCGTTCTTTCTGAAAGGCTTGAAACGCATTGTCGATTATCACATCTGTGATGTTCGTCTGGCTGACACGCCTACTCATGTGAACTCACATGCCTCCCAATTTGAGATGTCCACAGTGACTCTTCTACACAAAGTTGTATATGTTTTCAAGAAAGTACTTGCTCAAACGTAGATTTTGCGGTAATGGAGCACGTTCGGTGTAGTACTAGATTTGTAGTAATGAGCTGAATTTTTGTATGGTGAGAAGGTCAATTCTCCGTTTCTGCAACGAAATAGTGCAGAAAGCGTGGGTATTATGATTCCTTGCCTAATTTGATGATGTTTGAGCAAAACTTTGGATAACTATGTTGTTTATGTTGCAAGAAATGGAGACAACAACAACACTGTTGCCCAAAGTTTTGCTCAAACAGCATAAAATTAGGAAAGGAATCATGATACCCACGCTTTTTGCACCATTTCATTGCAGAAACGGAGGATTGACCTTCTCACCATACAAAAATTCAGCTCATTACTACAAATCTAGTACTTCACCGACCTGTCCTATTTCTTGAATATTGAGGATGCTTTCGATGACGTGCCTTTCAATGTCATATTGAAAGTCGCATGACGTCACAACCCAAGTAACAATTTCATTGCTGATTAGTTTTGTTTGATTTTTATAAGGGTTTTATTACAGCAATAATTGAAACTCGCAGTTTTATGACTGCTTTTATGAAAACCATTGATAAAATGTTTTATAGTATACTTGAAGATATCCATAAAGACAGATTTTAAGAGTAAACAAAACTTTCCGATTTGTAAACCTTCTGGTAATCATTATTACCACAATAAAACTGTTAAAACTCTCAACAGATGGCGATCCGTTCGATTTGTAACGACATCTGTTGGTGGAAAAGCAGAACTACGACATTTCTAGGTTTATTGCGGTCATCATAAAAGTAAACTTGCTTTCGTTTTATTTTCGCTGATTATGGTTGTCGCCATATTGAAGAATTAGCTAACGTGAATGGAAAATAGTTAATTTTGCTCAAATTAGCAATGAATTGATAGTTTGCCACCGTTTCCATAACATGCTCACATAAATAAACTCTCTCTGCTGAATTTTCTTGTGATTCGAGATAGTTTTACTATTGATAAATTGATAAATTGATTTATTTCAGTGGTATACATTAATTTTATGAATCTGCCACCCCAATATTCACGGTAAAATTGAATGCGCATAAGCCTAGCAACACAATAACATCTAAAATATTACTTTGAAATGACCGCTTCTACTTACGAATGTATCGTCCTGAACTTTACGTGCCATCGAAGAAGCTTCTCTGCATCTTGAGCTGTCATAGTTTTTGTCGAAAAAAACAACAACAAAAGAGAATGGGAAATTTTTCTACTAGGTTTTAAAACGGGTTTATTGCTACTCTTAATGCGGTTTGCAAAACCTCTCCGAGAGTGGTCCACTTAGCCGGAAGTGGTCCATTTGCTCTTAAAGAGGTTATCAAGAGGTTTTGATGTATAAATCAGTTTTATTGCGAGTTTTATAAAATTGGTCATGAAGATCTCTTGTAGAGCCGAACAAAACTTAAAATGTTACTTGGGATGACAGCTCAAGATGCAGAGAAGCTTCTTCGATGGCACGTAAAGTTCAGGACGATACATCATTCGTAAGTAGAAGCGGTCATTTCAAAGTAATATTTTAGATGTTATTGTGTTGCTAGGCTTATGCGCATTCAATTTTACCGTGAATATTGGGATGGCAGAATCATAAAATTAATGCGCTTCAAAAATAGTGAATATTATCATCTTGGAATGAAATAAATCAATTTGTTTATTTAGTAAAACTATCTCGAATCACAAGAAAACTCAGCAGAGAGAGTTTATTTATGTGAGCATGTTATGGAAACGGTGGCAAACTATCAATTCATTGCTAATTTGAGCAAAATTAACTATTTTCCATTCACGTTAGCTAATTCTTCAATATGGCGACAACCATAATCAACGAAAATAAAACGAAAGCAAGTTTACTTTTATGATGACCGCAATAAACCTAAAAATGTCGTAGTTTTGCTTTTCCACCAACAGATGTCGTTACAAATCGAACGGATCGCCATCTGTTGAGAGTTTTAACAGTTTTATTGTGGTAATAATGATTACCAGAAGGTTTACAAATCGGAAAGTTTTGTTTACTCTTAAAATCTGTCTTTATGGATATCTTCAAGTATACTAACGGGTGGTCACTAAATAACGGGAATGCTTTGAATGTGCTCTTAAAAACATATGATCTTTAAAAATGGCAATCTGAATTTAACTATCATAAAGGTTTTAACAATGTACGTCCATGGAAAATATAAAATTTAAGAAAGTTGAACGTAGTAATTTGTACAGTATTTTTTTGCAGTGATGTTGGAGCAACTGCTTTGTACGACTTTTCAGAGTTTACTTTCACGCATTTTCTGCGTCTGTGAAATCGTTGGTCAAAATAAATGGTTTCTCAGCTACCTTTAGCATCTACACACTCAAACAGTAATAAGAAAAAATGGGGATACTGACTTGTTTTTTTTTGCTTTGGTTGTAGCCTTTTCCCGTAAATGACATTTATAGAAATTTCCAAAAAATGTTATTTTTCTGTATCACCAAAACGTGTCGATGTAATTTGTGCACTGCGGTTCATTGTTGAACTTTTTTGTGCTATTTTTTTTATAACGAACCATTTACATGTTTGTAGGGTCCACTTCCGGATGCAACTCTCGCAACGGCAAACTCCAGCTCTCCAGTCCAGAAGCTTTTCTCCGGTCGTTCGGATTCACCACACTTCCCACATGTTCGCTATCCGCCGTCCGCCGACGCTCCACCTCCTCGCAACTGTCACTCTACACGCTCATTCGTAACTGCTCATTTCGCACTATCTACACACTCAATGTAAACATAGAAAGTGCATGCCAGTACAAACCCTACACCCCCACCTTTCTTTAAAAAAATGATAGGAACCTGACATTTAAACAATCTCTCTTTAAATAACACTAAAACTACAGACTCCTTTGAATTCAGCAAATTTAACCCATGCTCTGAAATGCAAGCCTTATTATCACTCAGCACCCACCATTTACACTATGCAACTCAATACTTGAAAACAACAATCCACAACGCCTCCGCTGGACTTTTGCCAGCCCAGTCGCAACATTCCATAAGCAATCTAACATCAAGGACCTTCCCCACCTGCTATTGGACGAATTTGCACATTGTGGGAAACTCATTGATATATCACATCTAGGAAGTCTCGAATACCTTACGATTGAGACGGGAATCCAACTCAGCTTCTCTGGGTTGGAAATTGCAAGCCCTATCCATTAGACCAGTGTTGCTCAAACTGCTGCCCGCGGCTTAGACGCTAAATCTCAATTTGGCCCGAGGTATGCTTCAGCCCAAGCACCACTGCATTAGACTAACTGGATATCCAACATCTGTCAAACACGAAAACACATCCACGAAACCAGAGACAACTATCCATAACCTTCCCCTTCTTAATTATTATACCCCGTCACACAAATTATCAGAACAATCCACAAAACAAGACTCAGTGTTCAGCAGCTACCATCAACCTCCTTGCATCTTTGCATGCCGGCCCACATGCTCCCCAACATCAACGTCATGCGACGTGGCTCAACTATTTTCGAATAACTTCCCCTTGGCTTTTCAAACCTTTTCCAATTCTTATTCCAACCTTTTATCAATGAACAACAGTCAATAGCTTTGTCAATAGTTACACATACACATTTTCACATGGCAAGGAAATTATTTAGAGAAGCCACTCTATTCGTCAAAGTTCGATAGAATTACATAAGCCGCACTGTACCAATGCGTCAAGCAAGTGAATTAATGAATATAAATAATGTATATGAGAGAACCTTTTTTTAAGTAAGACAAAATGCTTAAATACATAGGACAATGCCTGTTTTAACACTCCAAATATTTTAACTCTTCAACCAGCTGACTGTTTCCTGTGGTGCAGAGGTTTCCGGGTTGATGTGAGTTCCAACACTTAACAAATCCAAACAAAAACATACCTTAAGGATATCTTTACCTCTAAAAAATTTTAATTTTCATGGCACAACACATCTTAGCCATCCACAATGAACTCAAACCTTGATGTCACTATTTTTTCTTCTTAGTCACGTTTTCTGTCTGTGCCTTATACACGTGATAGGAGCCACGTGTGTCACTCTCCGAACTTATGCTTTATTCGAACTACACACGGCTTTTCATAATATTGCTGACCCCTTCGGTGTACGGTGGAAGATTTATTAATCATAGACATCAACTCCTTTCAACACTAGATATTTTATTTTTCAGCCAACTTCTCAAGTGCGCAATTCAATGACGCACAAAGTCCAGCCAAATTTTCTCATTCCAATCCCAACCATCCGCGTACAGATAGCTAGCCAATCTTCAACAACCAAGTTTCAGCAACCCTTGGTATAATCAACAATCCATTCTTGAATCCAGAATCCGGGTCAGTAAACAAAAGATATCTCGCTTTCCCTTCCACTCCTTGCACAAACCATCAAACATCACACGCTCGCTTGGTGTAATTATGACAACTGTTGCATCAAATCCATCGAATTACGAAAACCCTGTTCTCCTCTTCCAAGCCTAAATCAATGGATCAATTAAGCAAACTTTTCTAGTGTTCACCGCATGTAAACAAAGGCGCCAGCGTATATAGACATTAACATTGTGACAGCAATGGAGTTACGTCAAACACGTAAGGCTACAGTGGCGCTTTTTGTTCCCTTCATAGCGGCCGTTTTAGTTATTTTAGTGATCCATTATATACATGTATTACCCATTACAAGTATTTTCATACCATTGAATACAATGATTCACGCCCGCACGTTTCTCGCAAGAACTATCAGGCGATAAGACGATTTACTTCTAGTGCTCTCAAAGTCTCAAGCGCAACTTGGAATATCTAAGTCAGATCAATCTTCCTAGAGGCATCCTCAAACCATGGAAACACTACACTGCCTTCAAACACAACATGCAAGGCATCGCCTCTCCATCATCCAGACAATCATCACCCTGTTCCCAATCCATGGATCCACTAATATACCCTGGTTTTCTCCAAGATGTAATAGAAGCACTTCTCAATTCCCAAGCACCCTATTCAGGTAGGAAGGAGCTTCTAAAGCAAATTACTTTATATCCATGCGCCCCCAGCCATGGAAATGTTACCATGTTGTGGTTACAGGAACTGCCAAAACCGCTACCAACTACTATTGTGTACTCAACGCACCCTTGAGTCATGACAACACAACACCTCGATGTCACCTGATTGCAGGAATTTACGGATCCTTTTCCAGGCTCCCCCAAGCCATGGAATCACTACCTTGCTTCCAAGCACCCTTGCAGGGAGTTTCAAGGTTAATCATTATCTTTGATCGGCAACCCGCAACGATCAAATGTTTCTTTCGGCCGGCAACCCGCCACGGCCTCGATTATAACTGGCACCCGCAACGGTTAAATTCCTTTCGACCGGCACCCGCCACGGTCTCAATTGTCCTTTCAAGCGGCACTCGCAACAGTTGAATTTCTTTCGACCGGCACCCGCCACGGTCTTTTTGTCCTTTTTAACTGGCACCCGCAACAGTCAAATTTGCTTCGACCGGCACCCGCCACGGTCTCATGCATTTTTTAACCGGAACCCGCCACGGTTAAAATTTTCTTCAACCGGCAACCCGCCGCGGTTGAAAAAAAAAT
Source organism: Aedes albopictus (assembly GCF_035046485.1). NCBI lineage: Eukaryota > Metazoa > Arthropoda > Insecta > Diptera > Culicidae > Aedes > Aedes albopictus. Next base: position 252,749,144 of record NC_085138.1, on the reverse strand, counting down.
GTTGAGGTAAATACCGATTGTACCACGCGCATTCACACTTCTCCACTGAAACATCATACAAGCACGCTCTCTCAATGTGCTGTCCAAAAATTATTCTTCAACACCTGCATTTTCAAAACACTGTGTCATCTATTCCGTGCAAATAATTACACTTCCTCTTTTAACTTCACCTGCCGAATTGTTGCACCGTTGCACCGTTTCTCCCATCATCACAACACCAACCAAACTGCCAGCAAGCCATCTCAAAACAAACACGTTCAAGGGGCCAAAAAACATTCACCGTATACGAGGCCTTCCATCCCATCCTCGTCGCCAATTGTAGGGTCCACTTCCGGATGCAACTCTCGCAACGGCAAACTCCAGCTCTCCAGTCCAGAAGCTTTTCTCCGGTCGTTCGGATTCACCACACTTCCCACATGTTCGCTATCCGCCGTCCGCCGACGCTCCACCTCCTCGCAACTGTCACTCTACACGCTCATTCGTAACTGCTCATTTCGCACTATCTACACACTCAATGTAAACATAGAAAGTGCATGCCAGTACAAACCCTACAATGTTGTTCAATGTGTAAATGTGATTTGATGTAAATATTTGTTATTTAACAAGGCATTCTATTGATTTATTCAGCCCATGTCACAAAAGAAGATTTTATTATGTGAATTGATATCATGCTTATTGGTTTTGCTAGTTTTCCTCTATTTCCTTCAGGATCTGTTTCTTGGGATGCCGAAATGTGGAATTCATTCAAAACCGGGCGGGTTCTAGTTTTATAATGGTTTACTATTAACTTTTTTTACGGTTGTTTTGAGCAATCAGTAGAGCCGTCCAAGGCGTTTTGGTAGTGCTTCCTGTTTCAATGTCGTTTTCTGCAGAACAGAATAAGTTGACACAAAATAAAAAATACGCTGACTTTGTGGATAGATAGACGATGGTTTTGTCTAAAAAATGTTTACTCTATGGACGCTTCTATTGTTTTTAATCAGCTGCTAAAAGCATTCCCGTTATTTAGTGGCCACCCGTTATAAAATATTGTATCAATGGTTTTCATAAAAGCAGTCATAAAAATGCGAGTTTCAATTATTGCTGTAATAAAAACCCTAATAAAAATCAAACAAAACTAATCAGCAATGAAATTGTTACTTGGGACCCCAGGTTTTTTCGGCCTAAATTCGGACCAACGGTGAACTTTTATGGTTACATAGCATATGTCTAAAATTCAACTCATTTTTGATTTTCTGTAAAAATTTTCATCAAAATCGGATGAAATTTGACAAAGTTACAGATTTTTAAACTTTTGATGTTGGCACCTGGTACTGTGAAGGTTAATCTGGGTCCTGGACCACAGTGAAATGTGGGATTATCAGCTTCGTATAGCTTTCGGCGGAAGAGCATTTCATATTCAGCCTCAGAATACTAGAACAGACGTTGTTTGAGCCAGTTTATGTTTAAATCTAGAAATTGCATCAATCATCGATTATTATGGAGTAGAAAATATGATATTCTGCCAAACCTTATTAATATTTTCCATCATATGTCCTATTTCTCTTTCACAGAAGTCGTCTACAACACCATTGACCGAATCGGTTACAAACGCCAACCGCAGTACTTCCCAGTCCACAAGAACATCTTCGAACTGCAGCCGGAGCTGAAGCCGGACATCAACAAAATCGAAAAGAGCATCCGCCTGATACGGAAACGAAGACGCCGGCGGGGAATTTCGATCGTCGATCCACCACCATCCCGAGTGAAACCCGCCGAGGAGGACAGCACCGAAAGCCCCAGCAGCGCCGAAGAGTTGTTGTTCGATCAGAGCATCGAGGGTCGAGCAGAAGACGCGGACGAAGAAGATAACAGTAGCAATGAAAACGAGTCGGATGATTGGGAGACGATCACCGAGCGTCGCGACGACATCACCATTCAGAACGGGGAGGATTCAAACGAATATCCACACTTTCACGTCACCTACTGGATGTTTTATCCATACAGCCAGGTATTTATAGTCGGAGGTTTTGGACTCTCGGGTTTTGAAGTACCCCGTTTGACATACGGTTATATTTGGCATGCCAAACATTCGTTAAGGTACACCGGGGCAAGTTGAAACGGGTGGGGCAAGATGAAACAGCGGGTTAACATGATGTTTTCCAATGATGGTGAAAAGCTTGAATGCCATAACACATAGTTTATGATTCAAACAATCTTTCAACGAATGAAAAAGTCCTAAAATGTATTGAAAACTATTTCAAAACTTCGCGTTTCATCTTGCCCCACCCGTTTCAACTTGCCCCGGTGTACCTTATGCTAAAAGGGGTACTCCACAAGAAGGTTAACAGAATGCCGGCTTGGGCGGGCATCATATTTTGCAATTGCCTACTTTCAGGGTAAAGTAATCTGCACGGTCAACCTGGGACCGTTGGGGCCATGGCCGATTCCCCTCATATTCGGGATGTGTCTGGGGACGAAGAAGGAGTTTGGCAGCCACGTCGGCGATTGGGAGCATATGAGTTTGTTCTTTCGAGGCAGGAAAGAACCTGACGTAAGTAGAACGTGCATAGCATTACCGTTAGTGCGAAAGATCGATTCGCTCCGGATTGAAAGTAAGTTATAACTTACAGGTAAATAAATCATTCAAAGGTATCTCACTATTTACTTATTGGTTTATTTGGATGATTCAGGCGCCACATGGGCCTAAGCGAGCCAAAATTATTGGTACATTTTTATACATTGGTTTTATGGTTTTACAAACTTTTAACTGCAAAACATTGCTTCCTATATTATACACTAAGATTTTTCTTAGGTCTTTTCATAGGTGGGATAGATTATTCTAATAATCTGCTCAACAGGCACCTGTGAGGAAGCTCAGATAGAGGGATACTAAGGCCTCCTATGACTCAAATGAAGGAAACTGAGGGGACCTCCCGAAATCGTTCACTCTGCCACCAAGCCCACCATCTCCACGGAACTACCAGAAGACACTGCTTCGGAGAGGGTCTAGTGTAGTTCGCAGGGCTCGAGGGTAGCTGCACTTGTCCACACATGTGTTTGATTTGTTCCGGGAAATCTGTGAACAACAGGAACCCAAGCGAACCCATACCAACTTACAGTCGGCAACGGCAATTGGATCTCGAATGGGTTCAGAAAAATAGCAGCAATATGGACGATGGGTAAATACGCCGTCTAGTTTTGGTGTCTACTACCTGTGCTTCGTGGTCGCCAAAGTAAATGGGGTCTTCTTGTGTAGCTGTTATGCGCCTCCGCGGTTGTCGATCGAGCAGATTACGCAGATGCTGGACTTTATGACGACCGTGCTGCCACGGTTAACTACGGCTAGGTCGAGGCCAAGCCCTCGCAAGTGGAAGCGGTGTATGAAGTTGATCACCAATATCAACTTCTTTTCCCGATCAGCCTAGATAGCTGTGTAGTGTCGGTAGCGGTTAGTTCAACTGGCTAAGAATAGCACTACGGACCGCCTGTTCCAGTGGTAGGAATCCACTAATCAGGTGACCCCTAATTCATGGTGTTATGCGGCTTTATGCTTACCGTGCCTAGGAATGAATGGCTAGGGGGGTCTAATAAAAACCTAACCGCAAACGGAGCCTGTGGAGTACCAGGGCACCCTCCACAGTATTTGCCCTTACTGTGCTAACCGGAGCAATAGCGCGGTGGACCTTGTGTTTCTCCGAGACAATCAGCTGCCCTTCTTCAATCTCATACTTGAGGCTGAATAAGGGCGGGATTATGAAGATGTTATTAATTAGTTTAGATTTTCACCTATATGGTTTCGCATTATGCGTTTTACACAGTGTATTCTGTGCATCCTCGCCTTTGGCGCACTCAATTCGATACCGATCTGGCTTTATTGTTGCTGTTCTTTTTTGTGCTGTGATTGTTAAGAGTTTAATCTTGCCTAGTTTGGGTAGTGGCTACGGTTAGGATAGCTCAGATCAATCTTCAGCACAAAAGAACAGCAACGATCAATCTTTGTAGACTTATGCAAAATGGTACAGCCCAAGTGGCGTTAGTCCAAGAACCTTACTTTCGTAAGGGGAATTTCTATTTAGGTAACCTTGTGAATCCGGTGTTTGCTGCTTTCAGTAAAAATGAAATGGCAAACTCACGTGTCATGCCTCGAGCATGTGTGCTTGTCAACAACGCAATCGTTGCTACACTCATCTCTGAACTAACTACCAGAGATGTATGTGCTATCATAATAGATGTATCTGTTGGAAACCTCAACAGGAAATACGTTTATTGTTCGGTTTATTTACCGCATGATGAACCATCCCCTACGGATGCTTTCAAGCAAGTCATTGCATACTGCACTGCAAAAGGCCTTCCGCTAATTGTTGGTAGTGATGCTAATGCTCACCATATAATCTGGGGCAGCTCAGACATCAATTTGAGAGGCTCCAGTTTGATGGAATACTTGAGTAGTACAGATCTTGGATTACTTAACATAGGCAACCGCCCAACCTTCATGGTATCTGGTAGAGAGGAAGTGTTAGACATAACGCTTTGCTCTAGCAGAATTAGTCATGAGCTGACCAATTGGCATGTGTCAGATGAAGAATCTTTATCTGACCATCGTTACATCTTGTTTGAACATGTGAATTTTACTTCGCAAACTTTGCGTTTCAGGAATCCCCGGTCAACCAACTGGGATCTCTTTACCGATTTGGTTGCAGCCAAATTTCATGGATACTCACCATCAATTGACACTCCAAGTGATTTAGATGATGCCGTTGATACTACAACGGCCTTCATCATGGAAGCTTTTGAAGAAGCCTGCCCTCTGCGGTCTGTGAAGACCACAAGAGGAACCCCTTGGTGGAACTCCGATCTGGCGAAGCTCAGGAAACAATGTAGAAAGAGTTGGAACAGACGACGTTCGGCTGGATCGGAGGCTTTCAGGTCGGCTCGCAAGGCCTACCAGAAAGCTCTTCGGTCTGCTGAACGATCCGGCTGGAAAAACCTTTGTACAAATGTTTCCAGTTTGAGTGAAGCCAGTCGATTGAACAAAATCCTTGCAAAATCTAAGGATTTTCAAGTGAACGAACTTCGTTTGCCAAATGGTGATTTCACTTCCTCTGATGTGGGAGTTTTAGAATGTTTATTCAGTACACACTTCCCCGGATGTGTGGATATTACATCTTCGGATGAACCTGATGTCTTTTCTTGTAGTTATGATTCTGTAGCTTCGGCTCGGAGTATCATAACTTTAGAATCGATTGAATGGGCACTTAATAGCTTTGCTTCTTTCAAATCTCCTGGGGCAGATGGGATTTATCCTATTTTGCTTCAGAAGGGATTTGATCATTTCAAACATGTTTTGAAACAACTACTTGTTTGCAGTTTTGCTACAGGGTATATTCCCAAATCCTGGCGGGATATTACTGTGAAGTTTATTCCGAAAGTGGGTCGCGCGTCGTATGAAGAAGCAAAGAGCTTCAGACCTATCAGTTTGACCTCTTTTCTTCTGAAATGCTTAGAACGCATTGTGGATCATCACATCCGTGATGTTTATCTGGCCAATGTGCCTCTTCATGTGAACCAACATGCTTACCAATCTGGAAAGTCCACTGTGACTCTTTTACACAAAGTTGTTTACGATATTGAGAAGGCATTCGCTCAAAAGCAATCCTGCTTGGGTGTTTTCTTAGATATCGAGGGTGCCTTTGACAACGTGCCTTTCGATGCCATATTGGAAGCCGCACGGGGTCATGGTATATCTCCAATGATTTCCAATTGGATTCACCAAATGCTCAAAAACCGACATCTCTTCTCGACATTGCGTCAAGCGGCGATTAGGAAATTGAGTGTTTGTGGATGCCCCCAAGGGGGAGTCTTATCACCACTTTTATGGAATCTCGTAGCAGATACGCTATTGAGGCAACTCAATAATAGCGGTTTTCCTACTTATGGTTTTGCCGACGACTACCTAACATTGTTAGTCGGTATGTGCATCAGCACCCTTTTCGACCTGATGCAAAACGCTCTTCAGGTAGTTGAGGGTTGGTGTCGCCAATATGGCCTTTCGGTAAATCCGAGTAAAACATCTATTGTTCTTTTCACGGAAAAGCGAAACCGTAATGGTGTTCGAACTTTACGTCTCTTTGATTCTGAAATCAATGTGACTGAACAGGTAAAGTACGTTGGAGTTATTCTTGATTCCAAGCTTTCCTGGACACCTCATGTTGAGTTCAGAATCAAGAAAGCTTGTATGGCCTTCGGGCAATGCCGGCGAACCTTTGGTACAACTTGGGGTCTAAAACCCAAGTATATCAAATGGATCTACACAACTGTTGTTCGGCCAATATTGGCATATGGATGTCTTGTGTGGTGGCAAAAGGGTGAAGTGAGAACGGTCCAATCAAAGTTAGGCCATCTCCAAAGGATGTGCTTAATGGCGATGTCTGGAGCGTTCTCTTCAACTCCCACGGCAGCGCTCGAAGTTCTCTTTGACGTTGTCCCACTACACATTCATCTCAAACAAGAAGCACTTTCTTGTACTTACCGTCTATGGGTACTCGGTTTACTAGAGGAAACTCCTGTGAACCGCAGTTCAACACACACCTCGTTGTTTCCACTTTTGGTGAATTGGGACAAAGTTGTCCTTGCTCCAAGTGATCTTACAATTGCTTGTAATTTTCCATATAGGACATTTTCCACGAAATTCCCTTCCCGGGAAGAGTGGACATCTGGTTATCTGGAGAGAAGTATTTCAGACGGCATCGTATGTTACACTGATGGCTCCCTTCTAGAAGGTCGAGCAGGTGCTGGTGTTTATTCTCGTGAGCTAAGGCTGTATCAGTCTTATTCACTTGGCAGACACTGCACCGTTTTTCAGGCCGAAATCTTTGCTCTTATGTGCGGAGTGCAATCAGCACTTCAGCAGCACGTAATGGGCAAAGTAATATACTTCTGTTCAGATAGCCAGGCTGCTATTAAAGCACTTGCTTCGGCCAACTCCAGGTCGAAGATAGTTATCGCTTGTCGAACTCAAATTGAGGAGCTGAATTCAGCAAACGCTGTTCACCTTGTATGGGTACCTGGCCATTCTTCCATCGCTGGAAATGAATTGGCTGATGAGTTAGCTCGCACTGGAGCATCACATGACTTCATTGGCCCTGAGCCAGCTATTCCGGTATCCAAGTGTTGGGTGAAGCTTCAGATTGACACCTGGGCTGCCACTCAGCACAAACAATACTGGAATAGTTTGGAGTCATGTCGTCAAACAAAATTGTATTGTACTGAGCCATCTCTAGGGGTGGCAAAGTATCTAACAAATCTGTCAAAGCAGAATTGCAGCATGCTGGTCAAAGCATTGACTGGCCACTGCCGACTCAGTTATCACATGGCGAATATTCAGCAAGCTGATTCATTTGCATGTGATAGCTGTGAATCCGATTATGGAACTTCGTATCATTTAATATGTAACTGTCCAGCTTTTGCGCAATTGCGTTTCCGAGTACTCGGGAAACACTTATTAAGTGAAACTGACTTCAGAAACCTGAATCTTCAGGACGTTCTGTTGTTCTTGACCCGCTGTGGTAAAGAGCTATAGGCTCTCTTTACGCTTTATGCATTATCACAGTGCCCTTCTCAGGGCGCTGTTCGAACCCATTGTGGCACGCTTATGCGTTATTACAGTGTCCTTTTCAGGACGCTATGTGAACCCATTGTGGTACGCTTTTGCGAGTATGACGATCCTATTCCCTTACCTGTCCTTTCCCATGTCCTATCCTTTTCCCTTCCCTTCTCCGTCAGGTAAATGATGAATAGGCTCGTGTTCATGGCGATGGCACAAATTTCCCAAATGGAGGAGAACGTGCCTCTAGAGCCGACCTACTGATACCTGATACCTGATTGATTTGTTCCGGGAAATCTGTGAACAACAGGAACCCAAGCGAACCCATACCAACTTACAGTCGGCAACGGCAATTGGATCTCGAATGGGTTCAGAAAAATAGCAGCAATATGGACGATGGGTAAATACGCCGTCTAGTTTTGGTGTCTACTACCTGTGCTTCGTGGTCGCCAAAGTAAATGGGGTCTTCTTGTGTAGCTGTTATGCGCCTCCGCGGTTGTCGATCGAGCAGATTACGCAGATGCTGGACTTTATGACGACCGTGCTGCCACGGTTAACTACGGCTAGGTCGAGGCCAAGCCCTCGCAAGTGGAAGACATCATACTTCGACGACGGTGTCGAAGGGCTCTGCCGTGAACGAACTCTATTTGGTTTAGACGGCGATGAACTGGTAGCGGTGTTATGCGACCATGACTAGACGCGTCTACCCTACAAATTGGATACCACCGGCTCACTGGTGGACTCAAGCGATTGCGGACCTGCGCCGCGCCTGCCTACGGGCCAGGCGGCGGATGCAGCGAGCATGATCTGAGGAAGAGCGAAACGAACGAAAGTTGGCGTGGGCCGCTGCAAAAGCCGCGTAGAAGACCGAGATAAGGGCAAGTAAAAAGACCTGCTGTGAGGGACTCAGTCAGAGTGCCAATGCGAATCCGTGGGGTGATGCCCAGGCTTGTCCACACTGAGCGCATGAAAATTCTGCTCTTTTGATTTAAACCACAAAAACCATCGTTTTTAAGCAATCTTCTTATCCTACCTGATAGCAGGATGTTTGAATATCCTAAATGACATTTCGAACTGTCAAAAAATCGCACCGCAGTGCCGCACTGAGCGCGCAAAGAGAAATTCACTGGGGTGAATTCACCCGGGTGAAATTCTCTTTACGCGCACCGTGTGGCACTGCGGTGCGATTTTTTGACAGTTCAAAATGACATTTAGGTAATTTCAACATCCTTCTATCGGGTAAGATAGGAAGATTGCTTAAATACGATGGTTTTGGTGGTGTAAATCAAAAGAGCAGAGTTTTCATGCGTTCAGTGCGGACAAGCCTGGTGATGCCTACAGGATCGTGATGGCCAAGTCGATAGGTGTAATGGCTTCTACAGAGCAATCTCCAGAGATGTTAGAGGGGATCATCGAGGGGCTTTTTTCGCGTCATGATCCTAGCCCTTGGCCTTCTTTCGTGGGACAGCCGGAGACTGGGGCTGGCGATGCGGAGAGGGTCACCGATGTTGAACTTGCGGGGATAGCAAAGTCCCTTAGCGTCGGTAAGGCCCCAGGTCTGGACGGAGTTCCGAAATAGTTATTTCAGAGGCTCCCAAAATGTTAATGTCTGCTATGCAGACATGCCTGGACGAGGGAGTTTTCCTAGAAGTTTAGAAGATACTGAGCCTGATCCCATTGCCAAAGGCGGGGAAACCCCCCGGAGACCCGTCGGCTATAGGACCAATAAGCTTGATCGACACGGCAGGGAAGGTGCTCGAAAAGATCATCCTCAATAGAATGTTGAGGCCGAGGGTGTAAATGGTCTCTCGAGCAACCAGTTCGGCTTCCGGAAGAGGAGGTCGGCCGTAGACGCTATTCTGTAGGTTACAAAAACAGCCGAGATAGCGCTCCCGCGTAAGAGAAGCGGGATTCGCTACTGTGCAGTGGTGACACTGGATATAAGGAACACGTTCAATAACCCTAGTTAGGCGGCTATTGCCGATGCGCTTCTGCGTCTGGGCCATACCCGGGTACCTATGCAAGATTCTCGGAAGTTGCTTCCAGAGTCGAGTATGTACCAGTTTACAACACAGAGGTGGGTCGGAAGTGCTTTCACATAACCTCGGGAGTTCCACAAGGTTCCATTCTGGGTCCGGTGTTATGAAATGCCATGTACGACGAGGTGTTGAGGTTACAGTTAGAGTTAGAGGTTACGGTGAATTCATCGAAGAAGTAAAGTTGACTGCTGCCCAATCAATCGCGGCTGTGGAGGCATTGATGAAAACCAGGCGATTGCACTATCAGATCGACTTACCTGCGGTAGCCACGTTGATTACGCCTGCAAAAGAGCCTCCACAGCTATAGTGACACTACCCCGGATAATGTCCAACAGCTCTGCAGTGTACGCCAGTAAGCGCAAGCTTCCGGCTAGTGTCTACATTCATACTAAGGTATAACGGCAGGTATACTGAAAGCTACCGTGGTAAGCTGGGAAGTACTTACAGGCTGATGTTCCTGAAGCCTTCAGTACACGCTTTGCAAAGTGTGCAAATATTTCCGCACGCACAACCCAGCAGGCCAACAGCGGTCGCAACAGTGACAAAACATCGGAAATGTCAAGCGTTTGCTTTGATGTTGGTTGATGCGTGCGGAAAAGTTTGCACACTTGACAAAGCGTGTACTGAAGGCTTGAGTATTGCGAGCGCGTACCGTACCGTGTCACACGATGCGCTCTACGTCATTACTGGCACGCAGGACAGCCAGGATGGCCTCCATGATCAAATGGCAATGCGCGTGGGACAGTTCCACCAAAGCGAGTCATCGATGTCCGTTGATGCAGGCCACGCAGCTAACTTTGAGGGAGCGATGGGCACTAGCCACTCTCTAAAGCAATGCCTTCTTTATGGTTCCGGAGAGACGTAGGGTTGGCGACAATAGGAATGTGATTAGTTGGTCGAGGAGAGACAGTAGTTGCTGGGCTGCAGCACAGTGCTTCAGGTTTAGCTGTGTTACCTGCACTCTTACTTGTCAGTTGTGTTTTTTTTTTCTAAGGCCGGGCACCTTGGGCCTTCCGACAAATGCTTACTGTAGGGACGGGTTTGTAGAGCCTTGCGCCTTATGGCCTTCACCTCCACTTCGCCTACAAAACTTGCCCATGTCAGAGCCCTCACAGCCCCACGACTTATGTCCCGGTTCAAGACACCTGAAGCAAAGCTCCGGTAGCTCGTGAATGCTCAACTGACATACCAACCAGCTCTTCTTGGTAACTGAACCAAGGCCACCTGTGTCTCTGTTGGGTCTTGCCGTAGCTGAACGGTTGCGGTGATCACCTACATTTCGGACTGTTGCCGTAATGCCGTGACAAACTCTTCCGCGTCCGTGATCTCGTCCAGGTTTGATTCTCCAGAGTCGCTTCAGCGGTAAGAGCCTCCCATGTAACAATTTTGATTTTTATCGAAGTTTTTTAGCGATTCAAAAACCCTAACCATAAAACCATTGATGCCGACTTGAAAATACTCTCGAGCTCCTTTATGCCTCCAAAAGTCCACGATTGGGCTAGTTGGCCCAGCCTTATTATGATCTACAGGACTTCGTATGCAAACCGGCTTAGGATTTTAGATTGTATCATAGTTTTATCAACCTTCTAAATAAAACCATATTTTGACTTGTCAAATATTTGTTTTGATTATCTTTCACTCTCAATGTTCGATCGTCAGAATAAATTATGCTTGGTTCTTTATCCAGCAATTCATGGGAAGATGCCGATCTGGAATTGAAATTTGATTTTCTATTAAATATGTGTTAGGAGACATGCCACGAAAAATTTTGATCTTGAGCGATGTACGTGAAATCATAAAATTGAGTAATGATTTTTCTGTATTTATATAAATTATCCCGGCTAGGCGACATATTTTTCTGATAAAACTCTGTGTTCCTGATGATTTCTTCAATAGGGCTAACCCTCCTAAGGTGGTCATAACTGAGCTAATGATAGAACTAACGGTTTTATCACAGCATTTCTTGGTCTATGATACGGCCACGAAATTTTTTGTTGGTTTTAAGCGTTGCCTCACAGTTTTGTTTATTTGTTTACAAAAAGAAATCTCTCCGACAACAATCGCAAATGCAAGTTTTATTGAAATGGCATATAATTAGTGATAAAACCAATTCATGACCACTTTTTTTTCCTTCTAAACCAGTGCTTCCCAAACTGTGCGCCGTGGCGCCCTGGTGCGCCGTGAACATTTCCCAGGTGCGCCGCAGAATATTGAGCCAAATAATATAATGAACACATTTTTATTATTGAAGCCGGACTTCTTTTTCATTGTTTTTGTTTTGTTCTGTAAAACTAGTGTCGCCTCACAGCCCTTTCTTGTATTCTATACCAAGGTCATGCCTTTTCGAGGAAAACTTCGAAAGAAAGTCATTCAAAGGGGGTTTTCCTCTTCCAAATGTTCAATCAAAAAGTAAATATTTCAAAATCTTCGAATGTTTTCCAAAATTTCTGATATCCTCATGGCACTTTTAGATTTTTATCATTTTTTTAAGTTCCCGGAGTTTTGTAAAAGTTAGTGAAGACTCTGAAATTGTTATTTGGTCTTTTGTTGTTCTGCTTTATTTTCGATTTTTTTCATTAGCCTGTAGTTCAAAATAAGTATTTTAAGGAACTTTTTTGAAGTTCTTTCCGGAATAATTACTGTTAAACTACCGTTCTTCATGCTGTCTCAAACGTTACGGGACGACACTTTTGCTTACATATTGTTTTTCTTTATGATAAGCAGATGAACCAGCCTAGTGCTGAAAATCTTAATAATAATCAACATGGCTACCGCAGGTAAGTCGATGTGATAGTGCAATCGCCTGGTTTTCATCAATGCCTCCACAGCCGCGATTGATTGGGCAGCAGTCAACTTTACTTATTCGATGAATTCACCGTAACCTCTAACTCTAACTGTAACCTCAACAACTCGTCGTACATGGCATTTCATAACACCGGACCCAGAATGGAACCTTGTGGAACTCCTGAGGTTATGTGAAAGCACTTCCGACCCACCTCTGTGTTGTAAACTGGTACATACTCGACTCTGGAAGCAACTTCCGAGAATCTTGCATAGGTACCCGGGTATAGGGCAGTGCATGAAATTATCTCCTTCTCTTTTACTCTTACAGAAATTTTGTAAACAACAAGGCCACGAAACGTCAAAATCCCATACAAAATCAAAACAGTGCAGTGCCCTATTTATTTATTATTAAGATTTTCAGCACTAGGCTGGTTCATCTGCTTATCATAAAAAAAAATCTGCGACAATGTTTACATCGATTTCGAGCACCCCTTTGTTTGAGTAGTGTTCCCCTTGCACGAATACGAAAAAATACCTTTTACCGTCTCTGGCAGGTACTAAACATTATTAATTTTTAGATTTTTTATTTTTTTTTCTGAAATTTGGTAAATTAAAGGTATGTAACAAATTCAAAAGCTCTGCGTTGCAACCCTCCAGAAATTGACATTTTTTTGTAAAGGACCATCCAGCAATTTTTCTTCAAAAAACATTTTAAGAATCTATTGTTTGATTATTAGGCAACATAACATCAGCTGTTTACAATTTTCATTGAAATTTTGAACTGAAAGTGTTGAAATCATTAAGATTCTGTTTAAAAAGTTATTGGTGCGCCGCGACATTATTGAAAATTTCAAAAGGCGCCGCAGTAGCAAAAATTTGGGAACCTCTGTTCTAAACCATAGGGGGATGATCTGCAAACAGACACCCTAACAGGAAGGTTAGGATAGTGTGGGGCTGAGGCCGTCTTCTACTACAATAGTGGAAGCCAGGACTACTCTCCCCGATCAGAAAGGCATAACAAAATTATAACGGATTGAGTTATTTATTTCAAAGATTTTTCATAACAGAAGGAGTTATAAAATTCGCCGGTTAGGTGTTAAAATAACAAAAAATATAACTGAAATTGCTCTAGCCATAACATAATTATAACAGGTGTTGATACAATTTTAACAAATTTATAACAACGTGAGATATAATAAATATTGGAATGATCAATAAATTATAACAAATGTTGTTATAAATTAGATATAAATATATTGGGTAAAAATTGAGTTGGGTAAATTTTAACTCATTTTTTGGGTAATTTTTATTAAGAGTGTTATTTATTTTTAGCAAAAAGTTTTTTGTATAAAAAAATTCCCCCACGTACTATATAAAAAACCCTCACTCAGACGGGAATCGAACCAAGGACGCCAGCCTTCAATTGCAATCCGGCGCCTTTATCAATGAGGCCATTGCAGCACTTGAAGTGAAGGGCGGTATATGATCAAGTGGTTCTTCGTTTTGGCGGCTGGTCTATAAATAGACTCACTTGTCCAACGTACAGGGGAGAGAAAATATGACGTCACATAAAAGTGCTCTTGGAACAATTGATCGCAATTACGTCATCTTAGGATATAATAACAAAAGTGGATATAATTAAGTTATAATTGTAACTCAAAAATTTTCTCTGCATTTTGGCTTCATCTCATGATTTAGACCAGAAATAAATGCATGTCGTATCTTAATCAAAGTTGTAGAGATAGTTAATGGCTCTTAAACAGTGAAAAGAGGGGTATACAATTTCACCTTCTGTTGGTGCTAGCGAGTAATTAAATTAGAACATTTTGACATGTGTTATTAAATAATTATCTAATGCTTATCAAGGAAGTTTCTATCTATGGCAAAGTTATGCAGTAGTCTTGGGGTTGGAAACTTCACCGCTTCGTGGCGTTATTGTACATTTCTGGAGATTGTCAGATTTAGATGGCTTGTGAAATAAAAAAAAAAATAGTGTTTAAAGCACAATTTTAACACATGGTACGACAATTAACATACTAAAGCAATTCTGTGACGTTCGCTTTGCCTCGTGATCTCATATTAGGGGGAAACTGATTAAACTGATTAAACGTCGCGATCACCAAGGCAATCTTTGATTATTTCATTCGCAAAATCATGAAACATTTCAATTAAGCAGAAATTATGGCTTACGCAGCAATTTAATCTGTTTAGTGAGTACCCCTATTATGTTTTTATTTTCAGCAAAAATAGTTTAAACAAGAAATTCCCCCACTAGTCGAAAGCAACTAGTCGGCATTTGCTTCGGAATTTGCTCAAAATGCATGACGATGTCCATCAACATTTCGGTAGAAACAGAAATAGCCTTCTGCTATTGATTGGTTTTTCAAAAGCTTCAGAGTTTCTTATTTTGAACGACTGTACTGTATTTGATTTCAGTTGAGATTCTATTTCATTGACTAAGTCCTATTTGAATAACCGCTTTCAAATTGTGTAAGTTAATGGAAATCATTGAAGTCCGATCGATATTCTATCGGGAGTGCCACAAGGATCGGTTTCAGGACCAGTCTTATTTTTCGGCGGCCTTCCATCATCTTAGAAAGTATGTAATATCCACATGTTTGCAGATGATAAGAAGCTGTATTTCTACTGAATTAATATGGATGTTAATTGCATGGCAATGAAACGTGACTAACGACATGACCTGACGAATTTAGATATAAATTTCAAAGCTCCACAAATAATTTGTTATCGATCAATTCTTCAGAAACTAAGGTGATTTTAATTTGAAGACGACTAATTGATCCAGATGTGTCATGTTAATTCAATAACAATGATGAATCTTTTAATTTCAGAATAATTTATTAAAACAATCTACAAACTGCAAAACCTATGGAGGATTGTGAAACTTAAAACTTACTTCAGGAATGTTAACAGTTTCAATGAAAGTCATCCTTTTCATATCAATTTTGTTGCCTCACTTACCATAGCTTCATGTGACCGTTTGAGAGTTGTATTAACCCTAGTAGGATGTTGAGGTCAATATGACCCATACAGGCACGCTGAATATGCACTACGCAATCGTGATTAAAAAAACCTAACATGTTAGGAGGGTTAAATCACTACATACGTTGGGCATTCAATTTGACTATATACTCTACTTAGTGTGGCTCACCTACAATGACAACTGCTGGGAAACTCATTTCTTTTTTTTTAACTACGTTGCTGTGCGATGCGAAGGCTTAAGAAACCGTCATCCTTTTTCGGAGTTTTTATGCTGTAAATCAAAACATGGACCATGAAAATATATTCACTGCATTCTATTCTTCATGTGGAGTACAGTGAATATATTTTCATAGCAAAGACTTTTTTGAACAAAAAAATTGCTTTTATATGTTTGATAACGGTGATGGTTTCAATGACGAATTGTTCAACGTTAACCAGCCGCAGTTTATCGCGGATAGATTGCGCCCGTTTGATTTGTACAAGGTGGCTGATTATACGTAACAGCTCCCATCCGGCGCGGCGGCTGCAAAAACAGTTTTAGCCAAGGTGCACACTGTGTACAAACCATACGTGCCACACTGGAGCAGGACTGAAAATAAACGGAAAAAACCTCTAGCTCGTCGAGATGTCGAGATCCACACTTGGTGTCTTCCGAAAAAAATAATTCTAGGAGTAAAGTCGATATTCTGCACCGTAGCATATTTTTCTTACGATATTCGCATAAAAGTACTATAAGTCATTTTGGCCATCTTTCATTTTATCGATACGGTGTCTTCGGCAAAGTTGTTCAGCTATTTATGCAAAAAAAGATTGCCGAAGACGTAAAATTTCCAAAACCTACTATTCTTGTGGTATAAGCCGTTTTATAAAATACCTACCTTATATCGAGATTTTTCATTAAATTACGTTTGTAAACAAATTTAATGTTCGTTTTCGAGTTATAATAATGAAAAATACTAAAATAAAACACATATCAAATAAATTAGTTGGAAAAAAAATATGCATTGATTTTTTATAGAAAGTTCCTGAAAATCACGCAAAATGTATTTAGGACGTTCTAGCAGTCGGGAAGTTTTTTCATCGGCGATCACCTAAAAAATATATAAGCTTACATGTAATTTTTTTTCACAGACATGATTTTCAATGATTTTTTCAAATAGCGTTCAAAGTTTACTGTTTTGTGTGAATTAGTACAACATTTGTGCAGATAAATTACTATGTTGTAAAATGCTAAGTGAATCATGAGAAGTATAGATGCAATCTATTCACAGGTTCAGTTATTTTTAAGCTTCAAACAAATTGTAATACACAAAAAAAAGTCCAAAACGAATAACGTAAGAAAAATATGCAACCGTTCAGAATTTCGACCTTGTTCATAAAAATATTTTCTCTGAAGACACCAAGTGTGGATCTCGACAACTCGACGAGCTAGAGGTTTTTTCCGTGTATTTTCAGTCCTGTCCCAGGGTGCGTGCGTGGCCTGGCGCGATCTAATGCTGCGCATTTCGAACGCAGCTGGCTAAGAATCCAAGACAAGCGCGACAATATCTATCTGAGCTCTCTTAAAGGTTTGGATCATGATTCAAACATGTCAAAAATACTGCATTAGTTTATTAAAGGTTTCATTTATGTTAGTGTTTTGAGCCTAGATAATCAAGAAATCGATTGTGAACTTCCAATAAGGGATAACCCTCAATCTACAAGTATGTCAGTAATAGTTATTTATGCAACGAGTTGCAAAATGAGGATTTTTACAGCACGAGCCGTACATTTATCCAACGAGGCTTGCCGAGTTGGATAAATATCCTGAACTTTCTTAAGGGTCTGGATCATGATTCAAACTTGTCAAAAATACTGTATTTTACAAGCATAGTAGCACCGCACAGCGGCGTAACTGCATACCAAACACCACCTGTAAAAAAATCATTTTAAATAAACTGCATTTTCAAAACTATAACTGAGTTTGTTATAATATTCATATAAAGATGATCAGAATGAATTTATTTGTATTATAACTGACCTTGTTATAATTTTGATATAATTAAATCAGGTTTTCAAATAATTTTTGTCAAATATATCTAAATATAACAAACGGTGATATATCTATCAACCGTTGATATAATTTTGTTACATTTTTGTTATGCCTTTCTGATCGGGTCTCCTCATGACCACTTGCAAGTCTTTAAATGACGATGTTTATAGCAGAATTTGTCTGTGGCAGAAGTTATAACATAGTTTTATGGAATACCAAAGGTGCAAAGTAAAAAACTACCACATAAAACTAATATAGAACATCTAGCTTTTTCACATGCTCGTTTAAAACCAGGATAAAACATGAATAAATCTTCAAGGCATGCTGATTGTTACTCTATACATACTTATAGACAACTTCCTTGCAGCTTTGGTCGTGCTTAAGCTCTGGGATCATTGCGCCGGTACGAATATGTCGAAAAAATGTATACGTCTGGGTCTGCTCCAAGATTCACGAGCTTGGCATCGCTCCTCTCCCTGACCTGCGCTTACCTGTGGTGGCTGAGGACACATGGTCACTATCCCTCTGCTCCATTCGTTCCAGGGCGGGCCGGCCTAGCCTTTTCTAGCTCCTCAGCACCCTTGTACAGACGGAACATAACATTAGACAAGGGACACACGGAGCACCAGTGGATACGGAGAAGAAACTATTCTCACGAAAAGTTTCATCGCTCGGAGCGGGAATCGAACCCTCACCCCACAGCATGGTGCGATTAGAAGCTTGGTGACCTTAACCGCACGGCTACGAGGCTCCAAAGCGGTAAGGGACAAATTACTGGGTTGGATGTCCAGGTCGTTACAGACGCTGTTAACGATCGAGCATCTTTTCACTCCCTCGATTATTAATTCCTCGCACGGATCACTTAACAACTTGAACATGGATTACTCTCTGTTTGGTGGTCTCTCATCACCAGAACAGGTGATCAGTAGTTCTATTTTAAGTCACGGCAACTTCTTTGCCTCTATAAAAGCCAAACTGCGAAACTATCAAAATGACTCTGGGTTCAACCCATGTGTCCACTCGAATGATTTATTACAGACAAATAGACGTAACTCACAAATCATAGATCCGGAAACATATTCGCCCAATGCTGAAAGGACTGAGTTTGGGGAACCATCAACTAGGTGGCGGTAGCGGGCAAATGTCAAACTCTAACAAAAACGATGCGATCGCCACGGTTGGTGAGTTGGACTGTTAAATCGGAGTACGATGAGAATTATCAGAGTGTTACGTCTGTTTGTCTGTGGATTTATCATCTTCTCCATCAAGTTGTGTAGTAGACATAACACCAAATGGATGTCACACAAAACTGATCAGATAGTGTGTAAATCTTCCTGACAGATTGATTGCAGTTACTTGTAGTATCTGAATAGAAGGAAGAGAAGGGTTATTGGTGACCTTCTCCGAGATCTCGACTTAGTGGCTTGGCAGGCATGACACCGTTCAACAAAAAATGAGCTTGCTCATAGGTAGCAATCTAATGTGCCTGCTTCCCATCACAAGCGGTGACCCAAAGCTCACCTGTACGCTGTACCATATATATATATGGTATATATATGCCAATGGCAATAACGAAGAAACCCATCTAGTCAGATCCTTGATGACCTAAACGGCGTTAAAACGTTTGCCTTAGGGTTCGCTGGAAGAAAACAATATACGTCTTGCCGATGTCGGGAGGATAGATCTTGAGACGTGGGAACGCCATTATCATTAACGCCTATTACGGCAGTTCATTGTTCTAAAGGTTTTCAATAAATTTTGATGACAATCTCACCAAACTAGGTCGGGACAACAGAAGTATATATTATCTTACTTTCCCAACCATATCTTCTAGGAAATGTATGTCTCAGCGCATGACGCCGGGGCCTTCTACACCTACGAACGGTTGACGGGGACGTTCGAGTACCGCAGCCAGGAAACGCGCAAGGGAATACTGCAGAGGCCAACCTTCCCGAAGACGGTCATCACCTCCGGGAATCATCCGGTGCTCTTCGCTGCCGAGGGATCCCACGGCCTATGGACCGCTCCCGGCAAGCACAAATATGTCCGCGTTCCCCGTTTGTACGACGTGAACGGTTTCGGAACACCGTGGACCACGTGGAAGAGCGTCGATATCATCCACGAAAACGATTCCAGGGGTAGGTTTGCGGACTGTTGGGATTTATGACCTTAAAACTTGTCCTTGCATTGTGTTTCGTTTCAGGGCGAACCGCGCTGAACCCCAAGTGGCTCAAGTTCAACGGACGGTGGGGAAATCCGAAAAATCGATGCCACCCGCTGAAGCGGATAGGACTGCACATCTGCGAACTGACGGACGGTCCAACGGGGATTCCGCGAAAGAAGCCCCACTTCAAGTGCAAAAAGCGATAAATCTAGGAAGTGTGCACCACTTTTTCTCCGCCGTGCTATGGAGAACTTAGACAAATCTATTTATTTAATATTTTTAATAATTTATTCTAAAACCCTCTACCCATCGCCTGCCATTCGAACGCATTATCGCCAATCACTCGATTACATTCTACCGCAGAAATCGTTATTTATTGATTACTTTTAGTACTACTAACATCCATCATCATGTCCATCGCCGCTGCATACTCACTAACATACCGAATTTTCCGTAACTTATTCTTTTAACTTTCCTATCGAATCGTTTTTCGTCTTTGCTTTTGATTTTATGTGCCGAAAGTCGGCAAACCCTACAAAACTTCAATGTGATTCGAGAAAGTAATATGTTCCCAGTAGTATTCGATATATCGACGCTAAAATTGTACATAAACTTGTTATTTTTATTGTTATCGAACCATAACAAATAATAAACCCATGAAACGATGAGAACTGACTTGAGTTTACTTGAATATCCGAAAGCCCTGGCTATAGCAGGAACTTGCAAGAACTGGATCATATATGGACTGGACATGGACGGCACAGCAGTTCCTAGCTCACGTGTGTTGCCGCAACTCGCGCTCCCGCGGTCTTCCAGTATATCGGCAAGAATGCGGGTGCTCCCGATGAAGTTAACAAATCTGTAGTAGTTCCACGTACCAAGCTTGCAATGGAATATCCCTCTACATCGTTTTAGTCGTTGCTATCAAGGATGCCAGATTATAATTGCCAATTTCTCGATTTTTGCTTAGGCTAACCAAGTCAAGTGGAAATTACAACGTTTGATTGCTCTGACATTCCATACGTAGCACCTTTTCCCAAGACAGCCTCCCTTATCGTTACACCTGGAGATCACCGCAGCAGACGGAATCTCAAATTGACCACGTTCTGATTGACGGACGGCACTTCTCCGACGTTATCGACGTCAGGACCTATCGTGGCGCCAACATCGACTCCGACCACTATCTGGTGATGGTCAAACTGCGCCCAAAACTCTCTGCCATCAACAATGTACGGTATCGGCGACCGCCACGGTACAACCTAGAGCGACTGAAACAATCGGATGTCGCCTCAGCATACGCGCAGAATCTCGAGGCCGCGTTGTCAGACGAGGGCAAGCTCGATGAGGCCCCTCTAGAGGACTGCTGGAGTACAGTGAAAGTAGCCATCAACGACGCAGCCGAGAGCACTAGCGGGTACGTGGAACGGAATCGACGGAACGAATGATTCGACGAACGAAGAGTGCAGAACGGTTTTGGAGGAAAAGAACGCAGCGAGGGCGGTAATGCTGCAGCAAGGGACCCGACAGAACGTGGAACGTTACAAGCAGAAGCGGAAACAGCAGACCCGCCTCTTTCGGGAGAAAAAGCGCCGCCTGGAAGAAGCGGAGTGTGAAGAAATGAAGCTGCTGTGCCGTTCCCAAGAAACACGGAAGTTCTATCAGAAGCTCAACGCATCCCGCAACGGCTTCGTGCCGCAAGCCGAAATATGCAGGGATAAAGACGGAGGCCTCTTGACGGACGGACGTGAGGTGATCGAAAGGTGGAAGCAGCACTTCGATCAGCACCTGAACGGCGTGGAGAACGTAGGCACGGGAGACCACGGCAACGAAGGAAACGACGACGCCAGTGCAGCGGAGGACGGAAATGAACCAACTCTCACGCTGAGGGAAGTTAAGGATGCCATTCACCAGCTCAAACCCAACAAAGCAGCTGGTAAGGATGATATCGCAGCTGAACTCTCACCAAGATCGGCCCAGAAAAGTTGGCCACCTGTCTGCATAGGCTGATAGTCAGGATCTGGGAAACCGAACAGCTACCGGAGGAGTGGAAGGAAGGGGTAATATACCCCATTCACAAGAAAGAGCGACCATTTGAAATGTGAGAAGCTTCAGGTGCCTACAAAGTGCTATCCCAGATCATCTTCCGTTGTCTGTCACCTAAAACAAATGAGTTCGTGGGAAGTTATCAAGCCGGCTTCATCGACGGCCGGTCAACAACGGACCAGATCTTCACCGTACGGCAAATCCTCCAGAAATGCCGTGAATACCAGGTCCCAACGCATCACCTGTCCATCGACTTCAAAGCGGCATACGACAGTATCGACCGCGCAGAGCTATGGAGAATCATGGACGAAAACGGCTTTCCTGGGAATTTGACTAGACTGATTAAAGCAACGATGGACTGGACGGTGTGCAAAACTGCATAAGGGTTTCGGGTGAACTATCCAACTCATTCGAATCTCGCCGGGGACTGCGACAAGGTGACGGACTCTTATGCCTACTCTTCAACATCGCTCTGGAAGGTGTGATGCGACGAGCCGGGCTCAACAGCCGGGGAACGATTTTCACAAAATCCGGACAATTTGTGTGCTTTGCGGACGACATGGACATTATGGCCAGAACATTTGCAACGGTGGCAGAGCTGTACACCCGCCTGAAACGCGAAGCAGCAAAGTTCGGACTGGTGGTGAATGCCTCAAAAACAAAGTACATGCTGGTAGGCGGAACCGAACACGACCGGATCCATCTGGGTAGTAATATTACGATAGACGTGGATACTTTCGAGGTGATGGAGGAATTCGTCTACCTCGGATCCTTACTAACGGCTGACAATAACGTGAGTCGTGAAATTCGGAGGCGCATCATCAGTGTAAGTCGGGCCTACTACGGGCTCCAGAAGAAACTGCGGTCAAGAAAAATTCACCCACGCACCAAATGCACCATGTACAAAACCCTAATAAGACCGGTGGTCCTCTACGAACACGAGACATGCAAGCACTCGAAGTTTTCGAGCGACGCGTGCTAATGACGATCTTCGGCGGTGTGCAGGAGAACGGTGTGTGGCGGAGAAGGATGAACCACGAGCTCGCTGCACTTTACGGCGAACCCAGCATCCAGAAGGTGGCCAAATCCGGAAGGATTCGGTGGGTAGGACATGTTGCAAGAATGCCGGACAACAACCCTGCAAAGCTGGTGTTTGCTACTGATCCGGTTGGCACAAGAAGGCGTGGAGCACAGAGAGCACGATGGGCGGACCCGGTGGAGCGTGACCTGCCGAGGCTTGGGCGCGACCGAGGATGGAGAGCGGCAGCCACAAACCGAATATTGTGGCGTACTGTTGTTGATTATGTATTGTCTTAAATGTGATGTTGAAAAAATAAATATATGTATGTATGCTCTGACATTCATGCACACGACAGAACACGTGGTTGAATAATAAATTGAGATTTAAATTTTAAAAAAATCCGTGCTCCGGTGGGAATCGAACCCACGACTCCCAATTCGCTAGACGGGCGCTTCTTTCCTCCAAGCTACGGAGTCGCTTGATCATCTCCGGCCCCCGAAGGCACAGAACTGAACTCAATTCCACTAATGCACATGTTTTGTTCCATTTCACAATCCAATTCTACTTCGGATGGAATTAGATGAACATCTACACGTTGCTGTTGTGTGCAATGCGCAAGAATGTTAGAGCTGGAGAGGAATTTATTTCGAAAATAGTCGTGACAAATTATTCCACGTGTATATAGAAGAATCTGACAATACGCATGAATGTCAACCATATCTAAGAGCACTGCCGTGTGCAACATAGTTGTCCCATGTTCTATGGGAATCCCTATTAACATGGGACAACCATGCTGCACATGGCAGAGCAGTTGTTAACGCTACTGGTATATTGAGGGGGCTAGAAGCAAAGGAGTGTAAGTGAAAAATAAACACTTTTGAGTAAATGAGGTTTAAAGTTTTTCATCAATTTATCATCCTATAAAAAAATGAATGGAGATGTACAATGGACCCAATTTTCTCCGATTTATTTTATTTTTTTAATTATCGTAAAAATAATCTTAAAAAAAATCCTCTAAGCTTGAAGTATGAAGAATTGTTTGATGTACTCAGTTCAAGTTCGACAAAATGGTCACTTACACCCCTTAACATCAAAGCCCCTCAATTGTTTTATTCGTCCAAACTTCTCGAATGTTCAGGATGTCATGACATTATTATTATTGACATTATTTATTGCAATAAATCCTCAAACCCAATCACCGATATTTTTTTCCTAATAGAGAAGCAAGAGTGATTTCAAACAGGATTTTTTGTGATATATAACTCCTTCGGCCTCGAATTTGTATATTGAAAACTCGCCATGTGTTATGAATAATCGATTGCGAAAAAAAATAGCAATGAATAATAATTACGGTTGATATCTATACATTTTTTTATTATAGAATGTAAGTGTGAAGCTTTTAGTCAAGTGTAAATTAAATCATACATTACCAACCGGTTCGTATTGGCCTACAGTAATTTTTCTATCTTGGAGATTCAACCTCTAGCCAGCGCATATTCATTGGTGGTTCTACGTCAGCTATAAAGAAAGGAGCAACATATTGAATTATGCAATGGCACTGATAGGTATCAACACATTTGTAGGGTGGGGCGGGGCAAGATGGGTCGCGGGGCAAGATGTGTCAGTGCCATTTTCGGGCGCATTACTTATGTTTTGATTATGTTAATAATTTTGTTAGATGATCAACATGAATATACAAAAGTTTGGAGCATTGATTGAAAAATTATTTACTCTCATTGGAATTAAAAAATAAAATGGTTTTTAGCCATTTTTCTTATGCGATACATTCCATATAATCCCCATATAAACGGCCGCGGGGCAAGATGGGTCACCTTCAATTTTGAACGTATTTTTGGAGCATTCCAAAGTTATTTATTTTTTATTACAAGACTATCTCATAAATGACTTCAATCAATCAATTATAACATAAAATTATAATAATTTTTTAGTGAAAACATCGATTTTCAAGTCGCCTTAGGACCACTCAAATCGTAAAGTTTTTTATATTCCAAATAAATTTTTAAAATGTTCACTAGTAGCTCTTTTTTACTCAGTATGGATATGGAGCATGTATGAATGCCGAACAAATCTCATATTTTGACGTTTTTTGTTGAGAAAATGTGAATTACTTAAAAGGTGACCCATCTTGCCCCGCACTTTTTTCACGGTGCAAAATTGATTACTTTTTAAAATAGCTTGTATTTTGTATTTACTGAACTTTTTATCGACTTTTAGCATAGCTAACTAGTGTAATAAAGAGTAGCGGACGAATACACACCAATACGATTTGTATTTACAAAGTTATGGTGATCCATCCTTGGGTGACCCATCTTGCTCCGCCCCACCCTATCTAGTTCTGTGTTGTTCAACAAAGTTTAAATAATGGGAATTGTTTTCGATTGGGTACCAACATAAATAAGACTGAATCTAAAAAGACTGACACTAAACAATTAAATGATAAAGCTGAAATAACAAAAGGCTAAAATTTGTTAAGGATGAAAGATTTAAATTGCGCCTTCGAAGTGTTGACTCCGCCCCTTTTTAAGATAGGGGTTTCTCTAGCGTTTTTCTGCCTTGAGTCGAAGTTGATGGGAAAACGATATTTTTCATTCAATCGACCGTAGCATTTTCCAAATGCCCGATGAAGAACATTGTTTTCGCATAGTAATTCCCATACAAACTTTGAACGGTTTGTGCAGTCTCAATTTTCCACCAAATGATCTAGAAGGCATAGAATCTGGTTACGAATCGAATAAGCAGTGTGGAACAATAATATTTTTTGAATCACCTTATTAAGTACCTACACATCACTTTAGGGTTTAGTACGTTAAAAAGTTAACATTGTTTTTTTTAGAACAGCTTAATAGCTACTGCAATGTCGTCTGTTATAATCACATTATACATTACTCTTCTGGGATATACTACAGTAGACGTTCGCTCGGTGCAAACGCTTTATAACTGCAATGCTTTTTAACTGCAAGTCCGGTAAGTGCAACAGTTTTGCAGTTATCGCACTGCTATCCGTCAAATTTATGTCAAAGCAGACGACAGTTGCATAGCGTTGCACTTTCGAATGCACTTTAGATCACATTCAGACAACTTACCTTACCGGTCAGGCTAAGGCCGGGGTGGCCTCTGCTGTACATAGTAGCCGCCTCCATTCCACTCGGTCCATGGCTGTTTGTCTCCAGTTCCGCACTCTGCGTAGGGTCCGCAGATCGTCCTCCACTTGGTCGACCCACCTAGCTCGCTGCGCTCCACGTCTTCTTGCACCGGTCGGATGACTCTCGAGAACCATTTTAGTCGGGTTGCTATCCGACATCCTGATGACGTGACCCGCCCACCGTAGCCTCCCGATTTTCGCGGTATGGACGATGGTTGGTTCTCTCAGCAGCTGATGCAGCTCGTGGTTCATTCGCCTTCTCCAGGTCCCGTCTTCCATCTGCACTCCGCCGTAGATGGTACGCAACACCTTCCGTTCGAAAACTCCAAGGGCGCGTTGGTCCTCTGCACGTAGGGTCCATGTTTCGTGCCCATAGAGGACGACCGGTCTAATCAACGTTTTGTAGATGGTTAACTTCGTGTTACGGCGAACTTTATTCGATCGTAGAGTTCTGCGGAGTCCAAAGTAGGCACGATTTCCAGCCACAATGCGCCTCTGAATTTCTCTGCTGGTGTCGTTGTCGTCGGTCACCAGTGAGCCCAAGTACACGAATTCTTCAACCGCCTCGATTTCATCACCGTCGATATGAATTCGGGGTGGCGGGCGCGGTGACTCCTCCCTGGAGCCCTTTGCCATCATGTACTTTGTCTTCGACACATTAATGACTAATCCGATTCGCCTGGCTTCACTCTTTAGTCGGATGTACGTTTCCGCCATCGTCTCAAATTTACGAGCAATAATATCAATATCATCGGCGAAACCAAGCAGCTGAACGGACCTCGTGAAAATCGTCCCACTCGTGTTTATCCCCGCTCTTCTTATTACACCCTCCAAAGCAATGTTGAACAGCAAGCACGAAAGACCATCACCTTGCCGTAACCCTCTGCGAGATTCGAAAGGACTCGAGAGTGTCCCTGATACTCGAACTACGCACATCACTCGATCCATCGTCGCCTTGATCAACCGTATCAGTTTATCCGGGAATCCGTATTCGTGCATAATCTGCCATAGCTGTTCTCGATCGATTGTATCATACGCCGATTTGAAATCGATGAACAAGTGATGTGTGGGCACGTTGTATTCGCGGCATTTCTGCAACACCTGGCGGATGGCGAACATCTGGTCCGTTGTAGCGCGTTCACCCATGAATCCAGCCTGATATTGCCCCACGAACTCTCTTGCAATCGGTGATAGACGGCGGCATAAAATTTGGGAGAGTATCTTGTAGGCAGCGCTCAGTAGTGTGATCGCGCGGTAGTTTCCGCAATCCAACTTGTCGCCCTTTTTGTAGATGGGACACACGATACCTTCCATCCATTCCTCCGGTAATACTTCCTCCTCCCAAATCTTGGTAATGACCCAGTGTAGTGCTCTCACCAGTGCTTCTCCACCGTATTTTAGAAGCTCGCTTGGTAGTTGATCTGCTCCAGCGGCTTTGTTGTTTTTCAACCGGCCAACCTCCTCCTCAATCTCTTGAAGGTCAGGGGCCGGAAGTCTTTCGTCCTGTGCACAAACTCCTAGATCTGTTACCACGCCACCTTCGGTACTTGCAACGTCGCCATTGAGGTGCTCATCGTAATGCTGCCGCCACCTCTCGACCACCTCACGCTCGCTCGTGAGAATATTCCCGTGATTATCTCGGCACATGTCGGCTTGTGGCACAAAGCCTCTGCGCGAGCGGTTCAGCTTCTCGTAGAACTTTCGTGTGTCCTTAGCGCGGTACAGCTCTTCCATCGCTTCGCGATCTCGTTCTTCCTGCTGGCGCTTCTTCATACGGAAAACTGAGTTCTGCCTGTTCCGCGCCTGTTTGTAACGTGCCTCATTCGCTCTCGTACGGTGTTGCAGCATTCTCGCCCATGCTGCATTCTTCTCGTTTTTCAACTGTTCACATTCGCCGTCGTACCAGTCGTTTCTGTGATTCGGAGTCGCGAAGCCTAGTGCTGTAGCCGAGGTACTACCTATGGCGGATCGGATGTCCCTCCAGCCATCTTCAAGTGTAGCTGCGCCAAGCTGCTCTTCCGTTGGTAGGGCCACTGCTAACTGCTGCGCGTAGTCTTGAGCCACTTCTACGTTACGAAGTTGCTCGATGTTGAGCCGCGGCGTTCGACTTCGACGCGTGGTGATAACTGTCGAAAGTTTTGAGCGCATGCATACAGCGACTAAGTAGTGATCCGAATCTATATTCGCACTGCGGTATGTGCGGACGTTGGTTATATCCGAGAAGAATTTACCGTCGATTAGAACGTGGTCGATTTGGTTTTCTGTTTGGTGGTCGGGTGATCTCCAGGTGGCTTTGTGGATATCTTTGCGGGGGAAGAAGGTGCTTCGGACTACCATACCACGGGAGGCTGCAAAGTTTACGCATCGCTGGCCGTTATCATTCGATACGGCGTGCAGGCTGTTTCGCCCGATTACCGGTCTGTACATTTCCTCCCTTCCTACCTGCGCGTTCATGTCGCCGACAACGATTTTCACGTCACGCGGCGAGCAACCATCGTATGTTTGCTCTAACTGCGCGTAGAACGCTTCTTTCTCGTCATCGGGTCTCCCTTCGTGTGGGCAGTGGACGTTGATGATGCTGTAGTTGAAGAAACGGCCCTTAACTCTCAACATGCACATCCTTGCGTTGATCGGCTGCCACCCGATCACACGTTGTCGCATCTTGCCCAACACTATAAATCCTGTTCCCAGTTCATTGGTGGTGCCACAGCTTTGGTAGAAGGTAGCCGCTCGATGCCCGCTTTTCCACACTTTCTGTCCAGTCCAACAAAGTTCCTGCAACGCCACGATGTCGAAGTTGCGGGGATGTAGTTCGTCGTAGATCAGTGATCCTCAGGCTAGCTGTATTTGCGGGCCAAAATTGAATTTTGAAAAGAGACTGAGGGCCGCATGTCACTCAAGAGTTTTTTTTAACAATTTTCAGGTTGCACCCCAAAATCCATGCGTTTGATTTTTTTATATTTAACATTTCACTAGGAAAATTATGAAAATCCTAGAAAATTAAAAAAAAAATGATATTTAGGTTTTGTAGTTCTTTGTATTTTAAACGTTGAGCAAATTATTTCAGACTACTTACTTAAAATTCATACAAAAAATATGCAATACCGAATCTGGCTAGAAAATTAAGGACCTATTTCGCAAAGATGTTTAGAGGAATTCACGAAAGGATTCCTATGAAGAGTATCTTGCCCAATCCTTGAAGTTTTTAGCGTTATTCTGAAAGTTTG
Source organism: Aedes albopictus (assembly GCF_035046485.1). Taxonomy (NCBI): domain Eukaryota; kingdom Metazoa; phylum Arthropoda; class Insecta; order Diptera; family Culicidae; genus Aedes; species Aedes albopictus. The sequence continues at coordinate 252,720,083 of NC_085138.1, read as the reverse complement.
GGAAACAATTCCTTTCGTGAGAAATTATAGTAAATATATGAAAAGTTTTGGAAATAATTCGTGGTAGAATTGCTGAATATAAAGTGTATTGAATGCAGCGTTTTTTCACCGATAGAAACGAAGTGAAAATGATTTTTATTTTCGTAAAATTAGACAAAATACTGATTTTTCTTGCAAGTCCAAAATCCATGGCAGAGATTTTGTGAAATGTAGCCTAAACTCATTATTGAAGCGAAAGACAATCTTCCCAGCAAAATTAGGGTAAGAAATATTGGCAAAGTTTTAGTAATTCTCATAGACGTATTTAAATATTGTGAAATTTATGATTGTCATTATAAAAATTTTTGAGTGGGCCACCTTTTAATGCATTTCAAAATCCGTTCGCGGGCCGCACAGAATCTGCTTGAGGGCCGCATGCGGCCCGCGGGCCGCAGTTTGGTGACCACTGTCGTAGATTATCCTGTCACATCCTGCGAAACCTAGTGACTTGCAATTCCATGTTCCAAGTTTCCAATCGTAGTCCTTATTTCGTCGCGTGGGTCTTTGCCGATTGTATCGAGTCGTATTTTCTCCTATGTTATTCGCAATGGGGATTTTTACGGGTGGCTTATTGGGCCTACGCCAACACTCCTGTCTCGCCGGAGGGCCATCGTGCCAGTTCTGTTTAACGTCCCAACCAACACTGGGACGACCACGCTGATGGGGCTACCACCTTGGATCTAGCTGGGCGTGGTGCAGCGTTTCTTACTCAGCCGCTGGATGCCAGAACAGACGCTGTTTGAGCCGCACCTCCTTGGTGAACAGACACTCGGATCGTACCTCCTCAATCTAGCTGAAGTCAGAAGGACAACAGTGCCCAGGCTGCACTACCAGCTAAGCACACAACTCTTAGCTGGCGGTCTTTGTCATCGCTTGACCCGTGGAAGCATGAGGTAGGAACTTGTGAGGACCAGAGCTATATTGGACGCTCTCCTTATCGACTCACCGTTTTGCAGCCCCACATTCAGACAAACTGACAAGTATTTGACGTCTGTCAGTCGTTGCTGTTAACGAATTTCATTCGGTAGATGCAACGTAAACATGTTGCAGTTATCGAACGTCTACTGTATCAACATTATGCGATTGCACTACCCAATCAATATTTCTGCCTTTTGATATTTTCAGCTTTTCCAAAATTCTGTGTTAAGTTTCCAGTTTTTGTTTTGTGGGACGTAGGTAACCCGTATTCTACTAACTCTACTTACCGCCATGCCGTTGAGCTTTTTTCTTTTTGGCCTCATTGATCCGCTTGAAGGCCCTTTTTATTTCAGTGACAACGTTATCGTTGCTTTCGTAGAACATTTCCTCGCAATAATCTAGACAAAGGAAGCAAAACATTAGTTGGATTTTGTGTTATATGATCATGAGCGTCTATCATTTTTGTGATGCAAGCATGTAACATTGCTTAAAATAATAACAAACGGTGTTAGCTATTATACCGTGGGATGCCCTAATTTCGTGCGCGCCCAAACTTCGGTAACTTGTGACATCTGAGAGCATTATTATCTGATTAACAGCGAAATCATCCAAAATTTGCTACATATATAACCTCAAAACTGCATTTGATCTCAATACAATTCACAAAAAAGAGATGAAAAATCGGCAATTGAATGAGAGCCTTGGAATTGGACAATAGGGCACTGCATTGTTATGATTTAGTATGGGATTTTGACGTTTCTTGGCCTTGTTGTTTACATAATTTCTGTAAGAGTGAAATTCTCTTCTTCTCTTTCACTCTTACAGAAATTTTGTAAACAACAAGGCCAAGAAACTTCAAAATCCCATACAAAAACAAAACAATGCAGTGCCCTATATTCAACTTTTTTTAGCTCAATGAACTGTTTTTCGCAAGGGGTTTCCAACTAAATTGATTACCTGTCACTACGGAAAAAAATACTCTGATTACTCATTGATTACTATGATTACTTATTGATTACCATGATTACTATTGATTACTCAAGATTACTGCGGATTACTTCTGATTACCATGATTACTTGTGATTACTTATTGGTTACCAAGATTACTAATGATTACTCAAGATTACTACTGATTTCTCAGATTACCTATCATTATCATATGATTACCCATGATTACTTTGTTTGGTTGTACCGTTGATTACTTAGTTCATTTCATTTGATTACCATTGATTACATCTGATTACCAGTGATTACATCTGATTACTATTGATTACCTCGGATTATTAATGATTACTTCTGATTACCATTATTACTTGTGATTACCTTGATTGCTTATGATTACTTATTGATTATCATGATTACTTGTGATTACCTTGATTACTTATGATTACTTATTGATTACCAAGATTACTGTTGATTACTTGTGATTACATTGATTACTTATGATTACTTATTGATTACCAAGATTACTGTTGATTACTTAACATTACTACTGATTACTCAGATTACCTATGATTATCATATGATTACAACTAATTACTCATGATTACTTTGTTTGGTTATAGCGTTGATTAACTAGTTGATTACATTTGATTACCATTGATTACATCTGATTACCATTGATTACTTCGGATTACTAATGATTACTTCAGATTACCAAGATTACTTGTGATTACCTGATTACTCAGAGAAATCGAAAGTAATCATTGATTACTTGTCACTAACAAACTTGTTGGAAGCCCCTTGGTTTTTCGCGTGAATATGCCTAAATAAGATAAACTGCGTCGATATTTTCCAAATTTCATTGATTTTGAGAGGCCTTGCCCCCCCCCCCTAACTACATCACAAGTTGGCGCGTATGGTTCCCCATAATGAGAACTTACCAATTAGTATTTTGACGCACACTAATCCACTTGCCGCGCCAGTCGGCGGAGGTTGGCCACCACTGGCACGCGCACTGTTAGATGAACCGCCCGTCCAAGTCCACCGGCCTGTCGATCCAAGCAGTTTTCTTACATTTTCGTTGACGAACGTTTCCAGGGATGTTTGCTTTGCTTTGGCAAATTTCATTCTGAACGCCTGCTCCAGTCCTTTTTCTTCGCGTCTCAATCTGGCTTCATAGTGTTTGAGTGTTTCGAATGAATCAACCGGCCAAATTAGAGGTAATCTAGTAGTGGTAGCTGCAGCAGCAGCAGTAGCAGTTTTTGTAGTAGTAGTAGGATCCGTTTTAAACAGATGAGTTTCAATGAGCTTCAGGCGTTTATCAAGTACATCTTGTCGGCTGGACATCGTCCGTTGGTTACGATATAAAGCTTCGAGACGCTTATCTGTTGATGAAACCGTAAAGTAATGAATTAGTTATATTAGTTATATGCAATTTATGATTTTTAAGAATAACGATAGAATGGTATTCTAACAGAAGATGACACGCAAAGTCGAGACACATACAATAATAGTAATCAGTTTACACAGAACAAATGTGTAGTCAACATTAACATGTTACGATGTTACGGTTACTGGGTGCAATGTGTCTCCTCCATCGAAAACATGCTCCTTTTAATTTTTCCAAAGGGTTTAATGTAGTTTTCTTATCTTCGGCTGCCGAGATTAAGTATCTTAATTCGAATAATAATTATAATTGGTTTAAATAGATAACAAGATAATATTTTACCTAAAATTAAATACTTGCATTAAAAGTATACCTGAGTTTTTTGGCAATTGTGATAAAATGCCATCCGCTTGGTCTCCTTCTGATGATTTTAGATAACACTTCAGATGTGCGCTTGACTCTGGCAAATTCGGAACATTATGTTTCTTCAACAAATCGAGTAAGTCATCCATAGCGACATCGCTGATGCTGTGGTCATGAGACCATTGTGCCAATTTACATCGTATGTCGTCAGTCTTATTCTCTTCAGCATCACTGTCCAACGGCCAAGCGGTCGCAACCGTTCCATGTTTGTCTTTTTCCGAGTCCGAATCGATTGTTTCCTCCTCCAATAATTCCTCTATCGTGGGTTCTGTCGTCGTTATTTCCATGTCATTTTCTGTCTCGTCGACCAACTCCTGTGACTGGACTGGATCATTATTCTCCGGATTCCCCTCGGATCGACGAAAGTTAGTTGACTTGGGTGGCGATTTGACTCTGTAATGAGAGACTTCTATTAGTAACCTACCTACTGTTAGAAAAGTTGAGATAAAAATGTAAAGTTTCTTATGAATTATTATTTAGGTACTTGTGTCCATCCCCTTCAAACTTACCTTGCGCCGCGGTCAACCCAAATAACTTCACCATCTGATGTGCGCACCTTGATTCGCCGCATATCGAAAAGGATGGCTCAAAATTCTAGGTTCGGGATTTTACCGCTTCGCACAAGCTGGTACGGTTTTCAACTCATGCACTTCAAAAGTGAAGCTTTAGGAATTTGAATTCAATACACAAACAAACTAGGTACTACCTGTATTTTGGAACAAAATCAAATTTTAATTTCTACGAACAACGGTCCGAAATCCCGCTCGAGTTTCGCATTTGAGTAACTGTTTTGATTGGAAGATGATTGATGATTGTTGATGTTTGCATGCGATGCAAACGACGAATGACAGTTTGCGTGATGTTTCTGAAGGATGAACAGCCCTGAATAATCCGTTAATACCACACGAAAAACTCAAGCTACCAATTTGAAGAGATAATTTTACCCAAAATTAGGTATTAAAATTTTTTGGCGAATAGACATATATATTCGCGACTATGAAGGTAAAAGAGATTCCACTCTTTGTCGCTTCAATGAAAAACCTCGTAGAACTGTCAGAATGTGCGTGAAAAAAAGCAAAAACTATTTCCCTCTTGTTTTTTTCTCACGTAAACCTTCAACTTCGTAGTCGCGAATCAGCCTCCTGCATGCTGTGAGATTTTGACTTTTACTGTGAGCGTGTTCAAAATTTCTGTGTGAGTGAGCTGGACAGCACCAACCAAAACAGAGCTCACGTCACAGAAAAAGTCAAAGAACGAAAGAATTCTGCCAGCATACACAGGCTAACTGATAACAAATTCAGTTAGGGGCTCGTTTAAATATTATGTAACGCTAAGAGGGAAGGGTTCATTCACAAATGTCATAACGCTCAAAATGGCCTTTTCTGACACCCACCCTCCCCTTCGTAACACTGTTTATATGGGGGGATTTTTTTTCGTTCGAGCTGTAATGCCGTAATACAATACCATGGCGGACACCAACCCACCCCCTTCAGCGTATGGCATTTTGTGAGCAAGCCCAAGGTCGGTCCGTACTGTGTTACGCTTCAAACAAAATTTCAAAATTTCCCATACAAAAGGTATTACGATTCGTAATATTTGAACGAACCCTTATGAGTGATGGTTGAATTTTTATAAGGTGGAATCAAGGGGTTGGTCATTCAGCACACTTCATTTGTGCCGTGATTTTTGAGCGAGTGCCAATATGTGCCTAAACTGTGCCGGTTGTTTTTCAGTGTGTGCCGAAGTGTGCCGAACGTGCCGGAGGTGTGCCGAATGTGCCCAGTGGAATATTTTTTTAGAATGTTTTTGCGCTAATTATAATCCTGTCTATTTTTGGCGAATGTTGTTGGTCTAGTCGGTGTTTACCGACAAAATTCCACCCAGAACGCTTGTCTAGAATCTGTATGAAGGGATTTTTTGCAATCGTAAGTATAATGACAGTTTGATTCCATACCGCAAAGTTGGATTTCTATGTTGTGCCCTTGTGTACCGGATTGTGCCGGCATGTGTGCCGAGATGTGCCGGCATGTGTGCCGGGCACAATGTGCCGAGTGACCAACCCCTTGGGTGGAATAATAATTGGGTTGTTTAGTGAATAAAATATTGCTATTTTCTGTAGCCTAATCGAAAGAACTCATTTTTCTGAGTATAACGTGATTTTATTGGATTGCAATACCTTTGTTTTGATGGTTAAATTAACAAAACAGTTTTAATTCTCGTAGATAGAATGACAGTTCAATCGATAAAGTGACAGTTCGACTCGAACAAAAAAAATTTCCCATACAAACTTTAAATAAATTTTAAAAATAGTTCCCGGACTCCAAAAATTATGAAATTTTGGATTTCGACTAATTTTCGAAATAATCCGGATACCCCTAAAGAACCCAATTATTGTATTAATTTTATCAGTTCTGTGTGAAAATTTTTCAGCGTTAACGAAAGCAAAGCAAACTCCCGTTAGGGAAGATTCAAAAATTACGTCCATCATTTTTTGGGATTTCTAGACCCCCCCTCCCCCCTCTGTCACGCTATTTTCCTATACCTAATACACGTACTGTCACACTTTTCTAGACCCCCCCCCCCTCCCCCAAATGTTGGACGTAATTTTTGAACGTTCCCTTATCACGGTTATCACTGCGCGCAACGAAAACAACCGTGAAGCCGTCAGCCGGCTCGCTCGGGCTCGGCTTCTCGTTAACTCAACGGCTTTTAAATTCTCCTCAATCGTATCGAAACCACCAGGAAGTGAAGACATCTTTGCTGCACTTTTTTTTTCCGCATACAAGGTAAGTACAGGAAATTATTGCACCTTTGAACCCGCACAAATTGGAATTTAATGTTCGTTTCACCATTCTTTTGCCAGCAAATTTCAATTCCGACTACGAAATGCCGGCCAAAGCAGTTTGCGTCCTGAGCGGCGATGTCAAGGGCACCATCTTCTTCCAGCAGAATGTGAGTATTTTACCCGCACCCATCCTGGATGTGCGACGGCATTTTTAATTTTGTGCAATGTCACATTCGTATTTGTTCACACATGAATATGCATTTTTTATCGGTGGGTAGAGGCTTTTACATAACGAATCAACCGGCTACCGATTGTAAGGAACTTTCTAGTTGCTACAATTAGTTTGAAGTTATTGAAATATCGATTGATTGCTCAAACTCTCTAAAATAAAAGCTCTCATTTTTGAGTAGCGCCCATGCCGCACAGGGACTGTGTTGGAAACACACATTTTTTTTAAATTGCTCGCACGCTCACATTTTTGCAAAATATCAATATTTTTCGGTATTTGAAGGTGGTTTATAAACCCAGTGAGGTTGCCATGTCGAAATTATTGCAAAATACATGCTCATATGAGCGTACGAGCAATTTTAAAAAAATGTGTGTTTCGAACACAGTCATGTGCGGCATGGATGTTTACTAAAAATGTGCAGGCCGAACACATTTTTGAGCGTAGCCGTTTTTGCGTGAAGTTAGTGGAAGTTAGTGAATAATCAGTGGGGAGGTGTGCAAAATATGTATGTAATCACCAAGCAAAGAGCAAATTGATAAGATTGTCTTCGTAGTAGTGTGTTTACACGAGATGTTTTTATCTTTGCTTCCTCCTATTATAATCGATTTTCTCAATGAATAAATTCATACGCCGGTAGCTAACACGTCTTGCATTAGTATGAGTTGGCTATTTTTATATTTACCTACTTGGCCGGCTTTCATGACGAAGCTCTATTAGGATGAGATAATCTATCGTGTAATATTAAAAACACAACATGTATCTTCTGTTATGGCATAAAACTTGGCGAACGTCTTGTTTACTCTTGTAGATATGCTTTTACTGATCTGTTGTACGCCGCTCGACAGAGTATTTTGTTTTGAATCATACTAGAGAGGGTGAAAACCTGTAATATATTTTGAACAGCATCGATTTTGAGCGTTCTATATGAATGTTAAGAGATTGACTGCCAATGCTTCTTTATTAAAGGTTTCTGATTCGAAAAGGTTTATCCACCGGGTTTACGTGTAACTAATAAATACAAATACAAATAAGGCTTTGAAATATCATACAGTGCTTACAATTATTAAATCAACAATTTGAGATGCGTATTGTACGTAACAGTTACGTACAATGTAATGCATCTCGAAATTGCTGATTTAGTAAGATCTGTACTGTTTGTATTTGTATTTGTATTTGTATTTATTTAGTAAAACGTAAGCCTTTAGTTTAACACTTTTTGTTTAGTTTCACACTGTTACTGTGAAGTATATGTTCTCTTGTAACTATAGTCATAGCGCAATCATGGGTCCCATTTGAAGTGACAACAATGTCGATGATGATATTGATTTTCACGGGTTATTGGACGCTACCTCCTGTCAAAATTCATTCATAAAATCCGCTCGTAAAATGGACTATTGCACGGTGAACTGTCTGACTAATAATTGTGAGTGACCCACAATTGTGTAATGACTGTATGTACTGGTACAATCTACATTTTCAATAATTTTGAAGTAAGTTCCTAATTTTTACCTCAGGGTGTTTTTAACGTAAGCCAACAGAATAGGGTCCAATGGTCGATAGATAAATCTGTTCTTATTACCTCTTCGGAACAAGACATACATCACCGTACATGTCCTAATTATGTTTATCACCCTCCTCACATGAATTTTCATAGTTGGTTCTGCACTCGTGTGCGAACATGATGCAACTCGCGAACCCCACCAGGTTACTCACTTTTCACTCCTCAATGCTTCACAGTTCTCGGTCTTTATTTTTCATTTCTCGTTCTTCACTGCTTACTGCTCACTTCCCAGTCTCGACTGTGCGCTTTTCACTCTTCATTCCTTACTGATTCACACTTCTCACTGATTCATACTCAAAAATCTTCTCTTTTGAACACTAACTTCTGTTCTTACTTCTCACTCACTACTCACTCTATTGCTAACTATTCATTCCTCATATCTTTACTTTTTTACTGCTTGTGGTGGGTGGCAACCCTCTTTATTGACAACTCAACAACTTCTTTATTTTCATAAAATGCTTGGCTTACTATAGTCCTGTTGAACGACGCAGGTTGAGCTTGCTCGAAGTTGCTGCATCTTGCTCTTACCCATTTGTCATCGAACGGGTAAGAGCGGGATGCAGCAACTTCGAGCAAGTTCAACCTACGTCGTTGAACAGGAATTATGTTGCTACTCAACTACCACATCTCCTTTTCTTTATAATAAAATATGATTTAAATCAGTGACCTTGAATCCTATTTCTTCTAGTATTTGTATTATTATGGCTGTATGTATTTATTTCTAACCTATCCAACCTGCTATTTTTTTTAATTGCTAGTATAACACACTGAAAGCGTCACACCGATGGCATTGGTGTTCCTAATTTATTACATAAGTAGATCTTATCGCACCCTTCGAACTAAACCTCCTACATCCCTATTGGTAGAGTATCGTTTATTCATCTTTCTTTTTCCATCGACACGCAAATGAAACCTCAGATATTGGTGAACTATTTCCTATCAAGTAATGGATCTGAAAAGAAACAAGTAGACTGAACATACCTTTCCGGAATATCTTAACGTCTCGATCAGCTCTCATCATAAACATCATCCAGGAATGGTTATCAGTGTATGTTTGCGACTCCTTCAAATGCGTATCGCGTTGCACTGTTCTAGGTTTTCATCACTAATCTGCCATACTTTCTTTTCTTACAAAAATTGTTCTGTTAGTTTGATTGCATTATGATTTTCCCTTCCAAAGAAATCCAGATAATTGTAGGGTATCGCGCCACTTGGGCGGTGGCTTCTATATTCGTCTGTTTGCCACTATAACTTAGTCAATTTTGAGCCAATTGACTTGAAATGTTGTACACGGGCAGATACCATACCTATCTCACTGCATTCCAAAATTGTGTCAATTGGTTCAAATTTGAGTGAGTTATACTGCCCATGATCGCATATCAGTCCCATCTTTGCTGGGTTTCCTATTCATATGGGACAATTATGCGATCATAGGCAGTAATAGCGGAAAACAGACGAAAATAGAAGCCAAAGCCCAAGTGGCGCGATTCGCTAGTTTTTTATCCGCTTCAGTCGTTATCATGGAAAACTGGCTCAAAATATCCTTCCGGAGAATATTTGCTTTTAGGTATTTAACTCGTTTATCTCGTTCTCCTCCTTTTTCTCTCAGATAGCTGAAAACTGTGAAAAAAGAATTATTTTGCCTTTCCCAGACCAACGCATTGTTAGTGCGTTATCCGATAAGGGCTTGAGTTTTACCTTCTCCGAGCCAACACGTTTGATAACGTGTTGTTCGTTAAGGATTTTGATACTTTTTGTGCCTTCTCCGGACCAACGCGGTGCTAGCGCGTTGTCCGTTAAGAACTTTGATTCTATTTGCAGGGCTGTTACAACAGTCGCGGATTTATGTGCCAGGACGCGGATCCTTCAAATTTGGTCGCGATTTTCGCGGATTTCTCTGAATTTATGGCTTTGAACAATGAATACCGCATCGCAGTCACGTTTCAGCAAATATAGTGGTAATTTACTCTTGAGCTGTTTTCAATTTCTCTCAACTCAATCTTATTTCCTTCGAAGCTTCTGCCAAACATCTTTTACAGCTTTTATGTAGTTTCTGTGTTAAGATTTTTTTTCAAAACTATAAAATAAATTGAAAGTCGCAACTTCTCCAAAAAGTCAAAAGCTTTTAAAATTAAATTAAATGATAACAGATATTAGGATTTATTCTAAGAAATGGCGCAATTTTATTGGCTTATTAAACTCGAAAAATTTGTTGCATTTCTCTGCTGAGATATCGCATTTCTGATTAAGGTTTTTTTTTTGTTCTGTACCTTTAGGTTCATTTCCAGATAGAGACCTTTACATTCGACTATCTAATCCACCATCGGTCCTCCGGGTTTAAAGTAAGCATAGGCTCAAAAGATCTTCAATACAACTGCGTATCACTAAATGTCGAACTTTTAGATCTAAGCTATTTTAAAAACTTGGCTCTGAAACAATTCTATTAAAAAAATATATACAGAACAGATCATTTAAAAAAAAAATGATTTCGTTTGATACTGGAAAAACTTGTAATTAAAAGGCACGAAATATTGCTAATTGACAAATTGAAAGATGAAATTTGTGAAAATAAAATCGCGTTTTGGTGGGATTCGCTAGACCAGCGCTTTAACCAACTAAGCCACAGAACAAGTAATGATTCTGTGGAATAGAAAGCCAAACTGACTCCGAAGCCGCACCGTGAACACTCCAATTTCACAAACTTATCTCTCTCTTTCTGTAGTATCTCAGACTGCTCTTTAAAAATAAAGCTGAATAAATAGGGGAAATTGTGTATTTTCGGCAGCTTTGTTCTCTTCGTCATGGGGGTTTCCTGAAAGCTGCTGAACTCAGAGTTGGCCTCAAATTCTTCCCAACCAAGCTGAGTTTCAGAAAATTTGGCCGACAAAAACCCTCCATGAGGAAGAGAACAAACCTGCCGATAATACCTGTTCGATAACGATATCATCATCTTATTCCAATTCCAATCAATCACGATTGTCATCTCGCATGAAGCAACAACGCAAACTGTATCAACACTGGCTGTGTGATTCTCACTCGAGCAGCGCAACAATCCATTCAAACATTGTTCATCTAATCCGTCCCGATGCAGCGTCAACAGCCAGTTGTTATTCTTCTCGTTGAAGTAGGCAGCATCAATCAAGCCATCGAGCGTACGGCTCTCTTGTTCTGCTTTGCGCCTTTCAAGCAGAGCAGTGCGCATGGTATCCGTATCATACACACAAAGTCCATATCATCTCGTACTCTACCTGCCTATAAAAGGGCTCGATGTAAATGTAGAATGTAGTCGTAGCAATAGTCATCTCCCCAGCAGGCACGCTGCCTGTTTGGGGAAGATCAAATAAATTCAAATTAGTTGAAACCGTTCTGTTTCTATTATCGCCGTCGTCGTCGTTGTCCACTGGAGCACTTTCAGTCCACTGATCTCCCGAGCACTCGAACATGGTCCTTCGAGCCGGATTGGGCGTCAAGAGGAATCCGCCCAACCAACCCTACGGAAGTCCTCGCTGGAGCAAGAAGTCGGATTTGGACGTCGACAGGAATCCGTCCAAGCCAAGCCAACTCGTGGTCCAGTGGAAACGATACCACAGACAACCAGACGTTACGCAACACACCAACCAACTCGTCAACAGTCAGCGCCTATCCAACATCGGTATCGGTCGACAGTTCCCGATAGTCGGTCGAGAATGTTAAACAGCCCATCGCATCGACAGCACCCCTTTGGACATCCATTCGGATCTAGGCATCGGATGAGCATCCCCGATGGCCAATCGGTACTCCAATTCAGCAATCAACTCACCTCTACTGGGAGCGGAACGGATCCGCACACAAGCAAGCATTCCACGCGTGTATCAAGCTACTCACCACGTTTGGATCGATTATCAAGTTCCTTTCGTCGTCATCACATCATTCGTCTCATCCAGCAAGTCAACTGTTGTCATCGTAGTGAAGGAAGCAGATTCCGTCGTAGATCAACCTGCCATATTCTTTGAGGTTTCTGCACAGGGCAGATCAACCACCATTCTCATCTATCGTGTTGGAGCAAACGGTTTCTACGATGGATCAGCTCATACAGCGTGCCCGGTTTCTGAAGCAGGTCAACCGGAGAAAATGATCATCCCGTCGGCGAAATCAATCTTCGATCAAGCCAACTTACAACCATGTCGTCGGCTGGCGGTTTTCTTCGTGGATCAACTAATGCCATTCGAGGTTTCTGCACAGGGCAGATCAACCACCATTCCTAGCGTCGTGCTTGGGCAGACGGTTTCCACGGAGGATCAACCCAACCAGCATACCCGGTTTCTGAGGGCAGATCAACCGGTGCACCATTCAAACAACAACGCCAAACAGCTTCTCAGAAATGGTCATTTCAGCGGGGGGCAGTATGTTCGGTTACGAACTGTACTCAAAATTGCGCACAAACAACTCATCGCGCAAAACCATTCATCCGATTCAAATCAAGCGAACGAGCAACAAAGCCAACACCGCAAACGGCGCTGACAGTATGGCAGTATAAGCCGCGCCAAAGCAACACAGCGTATAGCAGCAGCCCATTCAATTGTTTCGTCCGATCATGTGAAAGCATCAACAGTCCACAAGTTTACATCTATTATTCGTGCTGCAAGCGTCATCCAAGCAATCTTGCGCATTACTTGCCTGTTTTGCTTTGCGCTCTTCCAGGCATAGCAGCAGGTAGTGCACAGCCAACCTTGTTCAATCGTTCTCTGCCTGCTTATAAAAAGCAGGCCCAATTTGAATGTACATAGTTGTATAGTAATAGTCAGCTCCCCAGCAGGCACGCTGCCTGCTTGGGGAGAAGCAAATAAAATTCAAACAGTTCAAACCGTTCTCGTTGTGATTTTACCACCGTTGTCGTCGTCGTCGTCCACTGGAGCACAATCGAGTCTGCTGATCTCCCCGAGTGATCGAACAATACCCATCGTCTCCCTATATGGTTAATCGAATCACAACCCAACAACTATTAGGTATAAACAAAAGGGATCCCAATATATCTCAATAACTGGTTACTGCCCCTGCAGATACCATCTACAAAAGATCGGAGCAACCCAAACTTCAAACTGTCGCTTCTGTGAGGAGAGAGAGAAACATCAGAACACATCCTCTACTATTGCTTACTGCAGAACCCATCGTAGGTTCAAACTTCTTGGCAAGCCCTTCATACGGTCTCCTGACATATGGATCTTATCCCCCAAGAACGTGATAGGCTTTATAAAGCTAGTCTCACCAGAACGGAGGAAACACACACTGTAACTCAGGATCTATTTATCTATTCATCAATAATAGTTGGCCTTAAGATTTATCTATACCAGTATCTCAGTAACAAACATGTAACTAAGATAACTTACGTAGTTATCAGCAAAAAGATATATCAAAATGGTCTTGAAATGTGGACGCAGGAACCCGACAAACGAGAGAGATGATTGTTCCTAAATCTTTGGAAACCTCACTACTCAATTATCTGGTTTAAGATCAAATTTGAATGTTTATGTTCATGTCGCGGATTTGTTTTCCGAGTCGCGGATTTTATTTTAGGAGACGCGAATTTCGCGGATGATATTTAAGAAATTTTGTAACAGCCCTGTATTTGCCTTGTCCGAGAAAACCGAGAAAACACGTCGCCAGCGAGTTGCTCGTTAAAGGCTTTGTTATTGCCTTTTCCGGACCAACGCATCACCGCATCACCGCAGGACTTTGCTTTTCCGAGCCAACATGACGCCAGCGAGTTGCTTGTTAAGGACTTTACTCCGAACCAACGTGTTGGCAGCACGTTGTTCGTTAAGGACTTAGATACTTGTTTTACCTTTTCCGATTCAACACGTTGATAACGTGGATTTTGATACTTCTTTTGCGCCTTCTCTGGACCAACGCGTTGCTAGCGCATTGTCCGTTAAGGCGATACATTTTGTTCATATTTACCTATCACCGAACTACAAGCAGTTTACAGCTCCCGAAATATATCGGCTAGACTAGAGTATCGAGGTCCTGTCCCGCACAGTCCCTGTAACCTGCATCCGTACTCCACTACGTTGGATTTGGACCTTCTCATTGGGTATATGCGGATCTGTATGGTTGATAGACTTCTGCTTCTGCTCTTCCAGTATTCCTTACACCGCCCTGAAGTTCTTACTAATGGTCGCAAAGAAGCAGTACAATTCATTGGTGTCATTACCGGCAACTCTTTTTTTTTTAAAAAACTTCAACTTCAGACGCTCGTAGCAAATATACGTTACGGTTAAGCAAGTCGATACAGCCAACAATAGGGTCCTAAAATGAAAAATACTTTTCCGCTTTTGGTGCATAACACGAAAGAGCATGGTTTTCTGATCCCAACGGTAATTTTTCCGAACTTAAACAATAACAGAATAGTTAATAAACTCGAAAATAAAATAATGATGAGCAGGTCTTGTTTGACATTCGAGCTCAACCTTGACGTAATGAAAGTGAAACGGCGGGTTGCAAAAGACACCACATTGGCTCATTTTTGACAACAAAACAGGAACATTTACCCAAAATTGAGTGCTAAACAAGGAGTGTTGCAAAAATTATTAAAATTTTTGAAAATATATTTTATGGGCTTTACCTAATAGGAATACTTAAAAAATGAGTAAACATGTCGTTTTAATCAATGCTTGATCGAATTACGCAGAAATTGAGATAGGCCATTAGGAGCCTATTAGGGTAAGAAATCAAACTTTGAACTAGTCAAATTGTAATCTTAATTTGAACCATTTCAAAATTCATTAAAACGACGTACTTTTCAAGCAAATATTGTCCCGAAAAAGATGTTAAACAGCTTTCCGTAATATAACCTGATAACATGGACTTTAAAAGCATTAAAAAAAGCGTTTTTGTCATGAAAAACAAGCAATTGAAAAATCACTGTGATTTCACCCATTTCCCCCCAGAGAAAGCACATTTTCGGTGCACTCGTACAGCTAATGCATTGTATCACACGCAATATGTGAACACTTCAAATGAAAGCTTATTTATCGTAGAATCGACCAACCGAATAATTTTTCGCATTATTTGTCATAAAATTATCAAATTTAAGTGATTCTTACTTGGAGAATGTTATCTTAAGTTGAACCATTTGTAATCTAAATTTGAACTAGTAAATGGGGGTGAGCTTCTAGTGTTGGCCTGTAGATTGCGCTAGTGGTTGCTTTGTTTACTCTTGGGGGATGAAAAAATCCAAATTTAGTTTCCAAATTCCTAAAGGATTTCGAACATTCTGAGTTGAGATTCCACTGCCTAATGAAAAACAGGTATGAGAATTAGCAGATTCATGTGATTTTTTATTGTTTAGCATGGAATTGGCTGTTTTGTGAATTGCTCGACCTGCTGCCGCCAGTAGTTCAAATTAAGATTAAAATTGGTTCAAATTATGATTACGATGGTTCAAATTAAGATTAAAATCATTGTTGATGAAAAACCAAATATTTCAATGAAATTCGGTGCAAATATAAACTTTTTACCATTTAACAGAAAGCTTATACCCGTGGCTTTCATGTACATTCGATTTTGCCGTAGTAAATTATTTCCATGTGGGAGAAAAAAATCACCTAAAATTTGCACTGCTTCAGAAAGCCGCAATTTGGTTCAAATTTTGATTACCTACCCTACCATCTCCGTTATGATTTCGTTTTTTTTATAAATCCCATCCTCGTACGCCATTTGTGGTGGGTAGCAACCGTTTGTATTGACAAGTCAACAACTTCTGTATTTTCTACTCAACTACCACACTGCTAATTCCTTGTAGTACATTACCCACTTTTCACTGCTCCTTCCAAGCTATTCACTTCTTAAGCACTGTTTGCACTGCCTCTTTTGGCATGTCAGTCCCATGTCGTTTCTAATACAAATTATATTTTTGTCACTCACGAGGTCATTCAAAACAAATTTATTTTTTCCGCCTTTTTTCAAAGCTCAATATGCCACGAAAAGGGTATGCATGACGTAAATACATTTTTTTGAAACTAATTGGAGTTATCATACAAAAGGTATGCGCTTTGAAAAACAACATGGGACTGACATGCGAAGAGGGGCAGTGCAGTTCAGAAGGAATTTCTCAGCCTATCTTGATGCATGGGAAATTCCTTGCCTGAATCGCTCAAGAAACCGTTTTTTCTTCGATCCCAGTACGCAGTAGTGAAGAAATGACAGTTCAAATGGCAGTCACCGAAGAAAGTTTCTGCCAGGAATCCCTCAAGAAATTTCTTGAGCGATTCCTTTCGATCTCGAAACCGCGCTTTACTAAATCCCACACCTTATTGCTCACTCCTAATGCGAGGTATGCACTTCAAGCGGAATCGCTCAAGTAATTTTCGTTCAGTGCATTATTTTTCCGTGACCGGGAATGGTCAAGAAATTTAACACAGTAAGCCCCATTTGATTTGACGTTTCGTTTCAGCTCCATACTAGGATCAGGAATAAAGCAATGCTTTCTCATTTCTTGAGCGATTCCTTGCCTGAACCCACGCATCGAGATCGGCCAAGAAGTTTCTTGTGATCTGCGTACTACCCATTACCAGGGATGCCAGATGTGAAGACATGTCTTCAAATTGAAGACATTTGAACTTCTGTGAAGACATTTATTCCTGTGAAGATATATTGAAGACTTTTTAAATTATGTGAAGATTTTTGAAGACATATGAAAGCTGAAAAATAATATTTATGTTGTTGATCCAAACCAATAATTCAAATCTTGGAATTTTTGTTGATAAGAACTTACTAATTCTTTATTTTCCTATTGGTGGAAATTTTGGAGCAGTTTTTATTCAATATACTATTCAGATACGACAACCACCATTTCTAGGAAATTTTAAGATATTTGCTGAAGCATTGGATTAATTTCAGATAAGCAATTATTTATAGAAAACAAAACTGTTATGACCGACTTTTATACTTTAAAGACCGTGATTCACCGTGTTGCTATATGCGACTGTTTCTGGAGAGCACTCAATATAGAATGCCGATATGGCTTTATTCAATCTAACATCAGATCTCCTGCTGGGATGTTCAAGAAAACATCGCACGCGCTACTGTTCGTTAAACGACACAAACAACTACAACAGTGTATGTGCATTACACTCTAACATAAAACACATCAAAAACATTCAGGAATGTGTTGGTTATTTTATGAATTCTTCAAGATAACTTCCAGAGCAATCAAATACTTGTTAATATAACTTTGCATTTCGTTCACACCATCGAAAAATTCTATTTTTTTTTAATTTTTGAGTTTCATCTAGCAATTTATCTGAGAATTCTCCTCTAGTTTTTCAAAATTCTTCAAAAACAGATTCTCTTTCTAAAAGTATTACCGATGTTATTTTTATTCGTAAAAACTTATCAGAACTTTGTTTGAATTTCAAACAAAGCTACGTCCAGAATTTCCAGCAGATTTGTTCGAAGATTTGTTTAGATTTCTCCAGTAATTTTTCCGGAACCCCTTCGGGAGTACCATTGAAACTCCTTCAAGATTTCATCAAGAATTCCTCCAGAAATTCCTTCAAGAGTTTCTCGGGAATGCTTCCAGGTGTTCCTCGGGAATTGGGTTGTTTAGTGAATAAAATATTGCTATTTTCTATAGCCTATAGAAAGAGCTCATTTTTCTGAGTATAATGTGATTTTATTGGATTTCAATAGCTTTGTTTTGATGGTTAAATTAACAAAACAGTTTTAATTTTCGTGGATAGAATGACAGTTCAATCGATAAAATGACGGTTCGACCCGAACAAAAAATTTTCCCCATATAAACTTTAAATGCATTTTAAAAATAGCTCCCCGGGATCAAAAAATTATGAAATTTTGGATTTCGACTAATTTTTGGGCGGAGAATTTTATTGTGAAATAATCTGGATACCCCTAAAGAACCCAATTGTTCCAGGTATTTCTCGGGAATTCCTCCAAAAGTTTTCCGGGAGTTTCTTCATGAGCTCCTCAGAAACTTTTCCAGAAGTTCCGTGGAAATTCTTTTAGGAGCTCCTCCAGAATTTTTTTAGAGGTTCTCAGGGAATTCCCCCAGAAGTTTCTCGGGAATTACTTTAGGAGTTTGCTGAGAATTTATTCAGAAGTTCCTCGGGAATCCCTTCAAGAATTGCTTGGGAATTCCTCGACTAGATCCTCTGGAATTCTTCCAGGAGTTCCTAGGAAATTCCTCCTTATATTTCTCGGGATTCCTCCAGAATTTCCTCGAGAATGCCTCCAGGAGTTCCTCAGAATTTCCTCATGGAATTCTTCGGGAATTTCACCAGAAGTTCTTCGTGAATTCCTCCAGAATTTCCTCGGGTATTTTTCCAGGAGTTCCTCTGGATTTTCTCTACGAGTTCTGCGAAGATTCTTTCACGAGTTATTCGGAAATCTCTTCAAGAGATTCTCGGGTATATCTCTAAGAGCTCTTCTGGAATTTCTCCAGGAGTTCTGCGAGAATTCCTCTTGGAGTTTCAGGAGTTCCTTGGGAACTCTTTCAGGGCTTTTTCGGGAAATTCTTCAAGAGTTGCTGGGAAATTCCTCCCGCAGTTTGCCAAGAGTTTCTTTAGGAGTTCTTAAGGAATTCCTCGGCAATTCCTTCAGGGATTCCTCGGGAAGTCGGGAATACCTCCAGCAAAATGAACTCATCCAGGAGTTCTAGGGAAATTCCTCGGGTATTTCTTCTGGAGGTTCTCGGGTCTCCAGTTAGCCTAGTGTTTAAGGCTATTGATCGCCAATCCGGAGACGGCGGGTTCGATTCCCGTTCCGGTCGGAAAATTTTCTCGACTCCCTGGGCATAGAGTATCATTGTATTTGCCTCACAATATACAAATTCATGCAATGGCAGGCAAAGAACGCCCTTCAATTAATAATTGTGGAAGTGCTCAAAGAACACTAAGTTGAAGCGAGGCAGGCCAACTTCCAGTGCGAACGTAGAACCATAAAGAAGAAAAAGAAGAAATTCTCGGGTATACCTCCAGGAGTTTCTCGACAATTCTCAAAGAAGTTCCTGTGAAATTTCTCTAGGAGATCCGTGGGAGTTCCTCCAGGAGTCTCAAGTGAAGCCCTCTAGAATTTTCTCGGAAATACTTCCAGGAGATTATCAAGAATTATTTTAGGAGTTTATCAGCACATCAACTGGATGTTCTCCAGAAAATTCTCTGGAAATCACGGGAAACTCCTGCAGTCGGATTCCTAGAGAAAATCCCGGAAATTCCCGAGGAACTGCAAAAAAAAAATTCAGGAACTCCGAAGGAATTCTTTTGGAGGGATTTCTGAGAAACACTGAACTCTTGGAGGAACTCCTGATGAATCCGCTGGGGGAAGATCTGCTGGGGGAATTCTCGAGAACACCTGAAGGTATTCCCGAGAAACTCTTAAAGAAATTCTTAGAAGAATTCCCGATAAACTCCTGGAGGAATTTCCGATGGATCTCCTGGAAGATTTTTAGATGATCTTCTGCAAGGGTTCCCAAAGATCTCCTGAATTAGTTCCCGTAGAGCTCATGGAGAAATTGCCGAGGAATTCCTGGATGAACTCCTGAAGGAATTTCCAAGGAACTCCTGGAAGAATTCCTGATGGAGTACCCGAAGGACTTCTGGTGAAAATCATAAGAAACTCCTTAATAAATTTCCCCGACGATCTCTAGGAGGGTTTCACAAGGATCTTCTGGAGGAATTCCCGATGATCTCATGAAAGAAAACCCGAGGAACTCCTGAAGGAATTCCCGAACACCTCCTGGAAGAATTCCCGAGAAAATCCAGGATGACTTTCCGAGGATCTTCTGGAGGAATTCCCTACGACATTCTGAAAAAAATTCCAAGGAATTCTCGGAGGATTACCCGAGGAACTCCTGCAGGAATTTTCATTTTTTTTTTTGTTGAACTCTTGGAAACAAACCTATGATCTTTTCTAGAAGTTTTCGGGAAAACCTGGAAAAATATTGAAAAAATCCTGGAGAGAACCATGCATATTACTGGAGGACTTCTTAGTGATCTAAAGTTTCGTGGAAATTGTGGATGGAATTTCCGTATAATTTATGTAGTTATTTTCCGGAAAACCATTGATCAATTCCCAGGGAAATACTTGAGGGGTTCTACCACAAATGCTGCAAGAATTGTTGGAAACTTCTATAGGAATTCCCGTGGTATTCGTGGGGAAGCCTTGGAGGGATTCCCGAGGAATTCCTGGGAAAAACCATGGGGACTGGTGGAGAAATTTCTATAAAACTCCTAAAATAATTCCCTGGGAGTTGATTAACTCTGGGGTACCTCTGTAGAAACTGCCTGGGATCTCTGCAGAGATTCCTGAAAAGCAGATGGAGGAATTCCAAAGGATCTCTTGGAGGATCACCAAGGTAATCACTCAGGAATTCCTCTAGGAACACTCGAGGAACACATTCCTAGAGAAATTCCCGAGGATTTCTTCTAGGAGTTCTCGAGGATTTCCTGAAGGAAATCCCGAGATACTCCTGGAGGAATTCCCGAGGAACTCCTAGAGGAATTGCTGAAGTGCTGCTGGAGGAATTTCCGAAACCATCCTATAGAAGTTCCCGACTTCTGAAAAAAATCCGGAATGTTTTGGGGAACTCTTGAAAATAAATCGGAGGAGCTTCTTTAGGAATTTTAGGAAATACCGGGAAAAACTCCAGGGAAATCCTGAGAGAACCATGCATTACTGCTGGAGAACTTCTTGGGGAACTCCGGAAGTAAATTTCATGGAAGTTCTGGAGGGAATATTTGGATAATTGGATAACATCATGGAGAAATTCCCAGAGAAATTCTGGAGGAGTTGTATCACAAATATTGCAGGAATTAATCGGAAGCTTCTAAAGGTATTCCCGTGGTATTCGTGGGAAGGCCATGGAGGGATTCCCGGGAAATTCCTGGAGAAATTCTGGTAGGGGTCTGGAGAAATTTTCGTGGAACGCCAAAAGATATTCCAGGGAAATGCTGGAGAAAATCCCTGGGAACTCCAAGATAATCTCTCGGGGGCTTCTGTAGACTTTTCGAACCCTCTGAACAGAAAACTCTCTCTGAATGAGTGTAATCAGTTTTGTATTTTTTGAATAACTGACAACGAGGAAGATTACAAGTGGTAGTCGAAATACGCGTATCTGTCAAAGGGTATGCAAAAGAAGGTGGACTTAAAACTTATTATGTACACCCTTTTGAAAAAATATCTTTTCAGTACCATAACGGAATCTGGAAAATAATGAGTAGTTGAGTTACAGCTACTTGAGCTTGATTGACCGCCCGCAGTTCCCGAGCAAAGTCTGATAGCAAATTGAAAACTAATTTTGATGTTGTGATATTGCAAATTTTGATAACTCAGGTTGTTGTCGTTTTGGTCGTTTTAACGGTTAAAACATCAAAAATGAGAGCAGAAAAATGTTCCTGTGATAGCAAATTGAAAACAATTCCTGCTATCGATGATAGCAAATTGATAACTGTTTTTGTTATCAGTGCAAGAAAAACGAAAAATCGTAAAATGTAGAGTTTTTCGGTTGATATCAAATCATAAATGCAATAGTATAATTGTACTAATGATATAACCCTTGAATTACTTAACATAGTTTACTTAAAAGAGTTAAAACTATTCTAGCACTAAACACTTGCATTAAAGTAAAATGACAGCAAACAGAAAACAAAATTTGAAATCAAATCGAGTAAAAATAAACTGATATAAAAATGTGATATCAATTTGTTGCTGAATACAAAACATGTTTTCGGTTTGCTGTAATTTTGTTGTTGGACTTTGCTCGGGTTGCTACTCCAGTATCGCCAGATCAGCTACACTCACACAAGGAACCTTGGGAACTAAAATACATCTTCAGTGTGTGAGCGTTGGTGGTCTTGTATTTTTAGGCGACAATGGCGCCTGCTGCGTCAGGTTGCAGGTCAATGGAAGAGGGGAGAGAAGTGATGATTGCAATCGCTTGCCCACATCAGGCCGTTAAATCATCAGCGCCTGCACAAGGTCATGCGGAAGTTGGTGTGTTGGTGGGAAATGTTTATTTTTGGCACACATGGATCATGCATTGGTGCAAGGGTGCCTGTGAAGCGGCACAGTCCGCTTGGTTGCATAACTTGTAGGCGTTATATGATAGATTAACACTGTGCTGTGATGAAAGTTGGAAAGAAGGGAAACGGCTTTTTTTTTCAATCCGTTTCAGGTTCTAGCGATCGCTATGAACATACGAACATACATGAGATGTAGGTATATTGTATATGTAGGAGAGAGAGAGTGAGAGAGAAAGTAGATAGAAAGATACAAAGTAGGAGAATAGGGACGAGCCAGGGATTGCACCTAGGACCATTTGCAGATAAATCAGAAACGGTAACCACTAGAGCACCAAGTCCGTCGTTAACGAAACGTGTGCGTAGTAAGAATAAATTGAACTTCTCACGTGTTAAAAATGATATAGTTAGACACCTAATCTTCTACATTTATTGGGTTTCTCGCCAATGTTTAGACTCCTGTGATAATTTGAGAATCCACTGAATCATCATTTTCCAGCGGCATTTCACACTAATCAAACTTATTTTGTTTACCTGTTGTGCATCCGACGCCCCTGTCACGAACTCAACCGAACTTGTGTTTGCCAGCCGCTGCGAAGTCGTGTACGAAATTCGACTGTGATGATAATGAATTTCGGCTGAGTCTAAATGGGTGCAAATGTCGCAATAGTTATTCCTCAATTGTTGAAATTCACATCTCATCACATCTTACTCATTTGTGTTTCGTACACATTTTGTTCATCATTTCCAGGGAGATTCGGACGCCGTCAAGGTGACCGGTGAGGTGACTGGACTCAAGCCTGGCAATCATGGATTCCACATCCACGAGTTCGGTGACAACACCAACGGATGCACCTCGGCCGGACCGCACTTCAACCCGCACGGCAAGGAACACGGAGGACCCACAGCCGCCGAAAGACACGCCGGAGACTTGGGCAACGTTGTGGCCGATGACAGCGGAGTGGCCAAGGTCGACATCTCCGACAGTCAGATTTCCCTGTCCGGACCGCTGAGCATCTTGGGACGTACCGTTGTTGTCCACGCCGATCCGGACGACTTGGGCCTGGGTGGACACGAACTCAGCAAGTCCACTGGAAACGCCGGTGCCCGTCTGGCCTGCGGTGTTATTGGGATTTGCAAAGCATAAACCTTCCAAACTGTGACGATTGCAAAACATTCGAGCGGGATTCGAGTTGCATCCCTGTACTAATCCTTTTTCCCTGGGAAATGGAACCTGTGTCCTTGAAAAAATACGTCGTTTCGTTGGATGGAATCCCTTAGTTGTATCCATATGTTCTATGAACAAGTTTCTTACTGTTTTGTCTGGTCTAAATAAAACCTAAAGTTCATCACACACTCACTTAGTGACTAACTCGTCTTTTGCTGTGCTTCGAACAAACGTCTTCCAATCTATTATGTTCTGTTACTTCCAGCTGGAGGGTGGATCAGTGGTAATTACCGGCTACGTGGAGGGTCTATCCCCCGGCAAGCACGGTCTGCACATCCACGAGTTTGGCGACTTTTCCCGCGGTTGCCTATCGACGGGGCCACACTACAACCCGTATGGCAACGATCACGGAGGCCCCGATGACGAGAACCGACACATCGGTGATTTGGGTAACATCGTGGCGCACATTACGGGTCTGGCCAAAATCCAGCTGGTGGACCGCAAGATAACGTTGGTCGGTGAGCATAGTATTCTGGGGAGGACCCTATGCGTAACGGAATACGAGGACGATTTGGGTAAAGGAGGTCACGATTACAGTAAAACCACGGGAAATTCCGGAAATCGGCTTGCCTGTGCTATCATCGGTGTAGCTCGGGAGGAGTACTTTCCGGAAAGGGGACACCTTACGACGAACGATTGAACTGACGAGATTTCGAATATGGCTGCCGTTTTTTATGTTTCCATAAATTTTAATTTATAATTAAACGACCCGAATACTGTACTGTTTGTGAGTTTTAGTTTAATTGGTAGTCAAATTCAATCAACATAATTTCTATAGTTGGGAAATGCGCAATTTACTTGTTCGACACGTTCGCTCGTTTCGGTGCTGTTTTGATTAACTTTTCAGTGTCCAGATGATCATGAAAAGCCGTTTCCATATAAATTGGTGGGCTCGTCTTTGTTGTACCTAGTGCACGCGAGAAGGTTGAAGCAACCGGTGATAATGCAGGTTACACAGCTCAACCTGAGCCACTGTGAATCCGCACAACAGTTGCTGTGGCAGTCAGTCCCGGAGTCATGCACATAAATCGTCCTACTATGGACCCATACGGCATCCTCCCGATAACGGGAACTGGGTAGCGAATAAGGTCCAGCTAGCGGTGATCTGTACAACCGGTCGTTTTCCGGTCTAGGAAATAATTTCCACGTCGCAGGAGGGCTTCGCAATAGCGAAGCTTAACGGGATGTACTCCTACACTGCCCATGAATGAATATCAGTTCCATCTTTGTTGGGATTCCTATTCATATGGGACAGTTATGCGATCATATGCAGTACAGCTGCTATGACCTCCCGGTGGTCGATAGACCAGTTATCGTAGGCAGGGTATTGTACCATTTGGGCAGGTGTACCTATTTTGGGCACTTGCTGCTATAACTAAGTGAATTTCAAACCGATTGATTTGAATTTTTGTACGTGCCTAACTCTATACAAAATTTCAAATCAATCGGATTGAAATTGATTTAGTTATAGCGGCAAGTGCCCAAAATAGGTACACCTGCCCCCTGCCCAAATGGTACAAGACCCTATATGTTGGATTCGCTATTAAGCACACTAGTAGGACTAAGAAGGTCGGCAGTAATACTGGCAAGTCAGATCCCAGTCAGGCGTCTCGGAAAGCTGAGAAGGGTGGGCTTGACCTACCCACTTCAGGGGGTTGCGACCGTTGTTAGGCCCTCAACAACCACACAGTAGGGTAAACCTAGGGGAGGACACCACTTAGACGAAAGTTGAGCGGAAGATTAAGAAGAAAAAGCCACAGGTCGAGGAAAACAGGGACGCCAAACCAAGAAGGCGAAAACGAGTAGGTGCCAAGCGCGTGAAAGGCGACGTGATCGTCATCAAGACCGAACAGTCTAAGTACATATTCGGACGTCTTGAAGGCGCTGGGAAGCGACTCCAAGCTCGTGGATCTGGAAGCCTGTGCTGCCGTGAATCGCAAGTCAGTCCCATATGTAAAAAGTAGGCATTGAGAAAATGGCCTCTAAAGTTTTCAAATTCGATTTCTATGTGAAACTCGAAAAAATCGCCATGGATTGAAAACTTCTGCGATCATCACGAAACTTTAACATATTGTTTCAAACGTGACAACGTAACAGTGAAAAATATAAAACGGGCTAAAATATTGTTAGGTTTTGTACTAAAGGGTGGATAAGTTCGTAATGGGACTG
Organism: Aedes albopictus; assembly: GCF_035046485.1. Classification (NCBI taxonomy): domain Eukaryota; kingdom Metazoa; phylum Arthropoda; class Insecta; order Diptera; family Culicidae; genus Aedes; species Aedes albopictus. The sequence continues at coordinate 252,694,390 of NC_085138.1, read as the reverse complement.
ACTTGCGATTACATTTCATTATGGGACAATCTGACTTGGAGTTGTTTTTCAATTTTACTGAACAAACTATATATTTTTTTGCACGCAGCTGAAAGGTCATCCAAAGAAAGCTCGAAAACGGCCATTAACTCATTTTTGCCCAAAATGCAGATGGGACTGACTTGCGATTCACGGCAGTGTGGTGGACGTAAAAAAGTAGGGAGGATCGAAGGTAGGCTGGTGCGTATGTCATCCGATATTCCACGAGCCACCGGAGGTTTGTTTCAGTGTCTGAAACCAGAACACAAGCCATGCGGGACTGCAAATGCCCCGACAGAAGCCAACTGTGTAAGAGATGCGGTGCCGAAGGTCATAGGGCACAAAGCTGCACGAGTACACCCATTTGTCTGATTTGTACCGTAAAATCCGTGAACAACGGGTGGTCCAAGGTGCCCGGCCTTCAAGAAAGCGCGCAGTGAACAAATCACAGTGCAGGTAACGCAGCTGAACCTGAACCACAGTGACGCAGCTCTGCAACTGCTTTGTCAGGCGGTTTCTGAGTGGGGGACCTAAACCAAGTACCCGCCGGCAACGGCAATCAGGGTGCGGGTGGCTCCAGAAAAATGGCAGTAATATGGACGACGGGTAAATACCCCGTCCAGGAGTTGGTGTCTACTACTTATGAGGGCTTCGGGGTCGCCAAAGTAAACGGGATCTTCTTCTGTAGCTGTAACGCGTCTCCGCGGTGGCCGATCGAGCAGTTCACATATATGCTGGACTGTATGACGACCGTGCTATCAGGGCGAAGGCCCGTGGTAATAGCGGGTGACATCAATGATTGGGCCGTGGAACAGGGAAGCCGTTGCATAAACCAGCGAGGTCAGAACCTGCTAAAGACGCTGGCCATACTAGATGTCGACCTATCGACTACAACAACAGCAGGCAGCGGGTAGAGGAAGCGGCGGCTAGGCCAAGGCCAAGTCCTCGAAGATGAAAGGCATCGACGAAGGGGTATTGAGGGAAGCGCTCCGCCGTGAGCGAAACCTACTTGGTCTAGACGGCGATGAGCTGGTAGCGGTGCTCTCGCGTGCGTGCAATGCGATTATGCCTTGGCGAGCCCACCCTAGAAATTGGAGATCAGGGAATGTCCATAAATTACGTCACGCAAAAATCGATCAATTTCAACCCCCCCTCCCCCCTATGTCACACTTTTTGTATGGGACCTCTGAAATTTTTGTATGAGTCGTCACACTTTGCTGAACACCCCCCTCCCCCCTCAATGCGTGACGTAATTTATGGACGTTCCCTCACCAGCTTACTGGTGGACTCAAGCGATTGCGGACCTGTGCCGCGCACGCCTACGAGCTATAGGTGCGGATGCAGTGAGCACGATCTGAGGAAGAGCGAAACTAACGGCTGGTGTTGTTCGCCGCTGCAAAAGCCGCGCTGAAGACCGATATAAGGGCAAGAAGGCCTGCTTCGACGGTTTTTGTCAGAGTACCAATGCGAATCCGTGAGGTGATACCTACAGGACCCTGATGGCCCAGACGACAGGTGTAATGGCTCCTACAGAACAATCTCCAGAGATGTTGGAGGGGATCATCGAGGAGTTTTTTTCTACATCATGATCCTAGTCCTGTGGGGATAGCAAAGTCCTTTAGTAAGGCCCCAGAGTTTGGAGTAGTTATTGCAGAGGCTCTCCAGATTTTCAAGTCTGCTATGCAAAAATGATCCGAGACGAGCGAGTTTTCCCATAGGTTTGGCAGCGGCAGAGCCTGGTCCTATTGCCAAAAGCGGGGAAACCACCCGGAGACCCATCGGCATATAGACGAATATGCTTGATCGACACGGGGAATGCTTAATCCTTAATAGAATGTTGAAGCACACCGAGAGTGTAAATGGTGTAAACCGCCAAGATAGCGTTCCAGCGTAAGAGAAAGGGGATTCGCTACTGTGCAGTAGTGACTCTGGATGTAAAGAACGCGTTAGTGCAAGTTTGGCGGCTATTGGCGATGTGCTCCTGCGTTTGGGGATACCCGGGTACTAAGATTCTCGGAAGTTACTTCCAGAATCGAGTACTAGTTTATGACACGGAGGTGCATCGAAAGTGCTTTCACATAACCTCAGGAATCCCTCAAAGTTCCATCCTGGGTTCGGTGTAATGCACTGAACAAATTCTAAGAGCCTATTTTATCAGACACCACACATGCATTGTACCCCTAGTCTGACACATTCACTTCAAATGAATCGTTATACGTATCATTTCATAAACAGTTCCGATTGAAAAGCCTTCTAATAAAAAACTGAATGACACTTGCGCATATCGGAGTTATATGCACATAACACGATCGATACATTAGCTGTGCATGTAGCTTTGGCCAGGTGGAAAAGCAACATTGGCAGATGATGTGGAACACGTTTTGTAGAACTCCGCAATGGGCGTTGTGAGTTCGATTCCCACTCCAGCCTAAGGAAACTTGTTTTCAACATATGAAGGATGTTAATGGAGTTGCATATCCATTGGCGCACCCAGCCCACATGTTAGAAGCAAAATGCATGGCATATAACAGAATCATGGCCAGCGTTGACAGCGCTTGACAATCATCATCCAGCGATTGAGGTCCAAGTCTCTTGTCCTGTACCGATTGCATGTGATCCCTGATAAAAAGTATCATAAAAATACGATAAATTTTATTGTTACAACACCATTTTTTCGAAAAATATTCACCATTAAACATATTGTAATTTGCACAACACACTCACCATCACCCCTATTGTTCTATACCATTCGGCGAATGGTAAATGGCACTTTTACAATAAAAAATGGTGGTCGTTATGTATCTTAACCATAAAATTTTGAGAAAATTTTCATACACTTTTTCGCGAAAAACAATAGAATGTATTGTGTTTTTATGAGACATTTTTAGGGCAATTTTCAAAAGATAACAATATATCTTAATGTTTTTTCATTGTTCTTACAATACAAATACAATTAATTGAATGGCGTCAACTGAATCGTTGTTACAATAAAAATACAATAATATTTGTTGTTATTTGTAAGCAGTTTTCCAAGGGGTTGGTCACTCGGCACATTGTGCCCGGCACACATGCCGGCACATCTCGGCACACATGCCGGCACAATCCGGTACACAAGGGCACAACATAGAAATCCAACTTTGCGGTATGGAATCAAACTGTCATTATACTTACGATTGCAAAAAATCCCTTCATACAGATTCTAGACAAGCGTTCTGGGTGGAATTTTGTCGGTAAACACCGACTAGACCAACAACATTCGCCAAAAATAGACAGGATTATAATTAGCGCAAAAACATTCTAAAAAAATATTCCACTGGGCACATTCGGCACACCTCCGGCACGTTCGGCACACTTCGGCACACACTGAAAAACAACCGGCACAGTTTAGGCACATATTGGCACTCGCTCAAAAATCACGGCACAAATGAAGTGTGCTGAATGACCAACCCCTTGCAGTTTTCGCTTTTGAAAATCCATAGAATTTATATTTCCCGCTAACATTTATATCCAGCATTTACGAGCACTAACGTCCGCCAGAATGATATGCACATTTTATGATAAGAATCAAACACTCTGATGTATGTCTGGTATGTATTGCTTGGCAGCTGTTGATAAGATCTATCTTCAATCTTTTCAAATAACTGCCAAATATCACAAGTCAGACCTCAGGTCGTATGATCCATACCATAAATCGTTCACAATTCATGTGGCCATTAGTATCTGTAAATGCTGGAGAAAAATGTTACCGAGAAATATGAATTCTTTGGTTTTTCAAAGGCGAAATCTGTTTACATAACAACAAATATTATTGCATGTTTATTTTAACATCGGTTCAATTGGCCCCATTAAACTAATTGTATTTGTATTGTTATCAATGGCAGTTTACTATTTACTAGATTCCTTTAATTTATTGGAAAACATTAGAAAAATCATTGTTCATCTTTTTCTTGTCTTAACATCCTCACTTGGCTAAACCTGCTTTTCAGCTAGTTTTCTATAAGTACTTCCTCAGTTATTCATTGAGAGCTTCCTCTGCCAACACGGCTTGACGTCTGTCAGTTTTAGCGAATAACATTCGATAACCGAAACATCTACTGTACTCAAATTTAAAACGAAAACTATAAAAAATGTGTCAAGTGATTTTGTATTTGATTATACAAACATGATCCAAGCAACAAAAATACTTATTGTTATTCATTTGTTACAAATTGTTTTTAAGTGTAATTGAGAAATAAACTCTTTTTTAATAAAAAGTCCATGAGAACTTTGCAGGCACTTTTGCAACTATTTAAAAACAACTTAAATTAATTTTTACTGATAGTAACTTTAAATTATTATAGAACTATTGAAAAACAATCGAATCAATCAGTCACTAATAAAGCTAATGTTCACTTATTGTACGAACTATATGGGCTTGATTTCTATTGTAAAAAGTAACAATATATCTACTATGTGTTTTATTGTGAACAATAAAACCAGTCATTTGTTAATAATATTTACCATGTAAAGAATGGTAATTTTTTATCCGGGATACGTTACTGGACTATACTGGGTACAACTTTCGAAAAGCTGATTTCGAGTCTGAACTGATGCAAATCAACTGGAGTCAGCTCGAGTTAATGGGAGATATTGACGAGGCTGTTGGATTCTTCACTAACTCCGTGCTGCAAGCAGTTACGACACACGTCTCGCCGCTGTTTTTTTTTTTTTTCCTTCTAAACCATAGGGGGATAAATCTGCTCATCAGACACCCTAACAGGAAGGTTAGGGTAGTGTGGGGATAAGGCCGTCTTCTACAATGCCGGTAGAAGCCAGGACTACTCTCTCCTCGACCCACTAAAACACATTCCTATGGTCGCCAAACCCTACGTCTCTCCGGAACCACCAAGAAGGTATTGCTTCAGAGAGGGGCTAGTGCGGTGATTCCCAAAGTGGGCGAAATCGCCCCCCAGGGGGCGAAAATCAAGGCGAAGGGGGCGAAAATTTAAAAAATCGAGATTGGGGGGCGAAAATGCTGAAAAGGGGGGCGATTTTTGAAATAACTGAGGAATATCAAAAGTATTGAAATACATGTCCAAAATGTCAATTTCTAGGATTTGCCTGTTTCGAGATAGACTGAAGTTTACAGAATTGTTTATGTTTATGTTGATTCATGATTGATTTTTGTCGAAATTATAAATGAACCGGGGATTTTACTTACTTAATGAGAATGTTTTGTTTTTAATTCATATGCGTTTTTTTCTTCATGGAAATTTCAATCAAAAACAAGAAGTTTAAGATGAATCATTCAACACTTTTCGGATGAAAGTCGTCACACATTGTTTCAAAATATTTCAGAGGAATATTTCCTGAAGGAATTTCAAACATTGCTTATAACTAGAATAGTGTAGAATTAGCATAAGTTAAAATACACATAAATAAAAAAAAATATATATATATAACTAGGATCTATTTTGAAAATTTTCCACAAATTCGGCGTTGAATTCCTTCAAAACCGGGTTCTTGCTGATGCTACTTATTTGACAATAAAAATGTATCCAATTCATACGAATTTAGATCACTATATTTGAAAATAGACCATTCCAGAGTTGTACGTTTTGCATAAAATATATTTTTGTAATTGGTTTTCAATTTCCCGTCACTCTTATTTGAGTACTTGAGTCCAAACTTCTCGAGATTTGAATAACCCCCTTTAAAACACTGATAAAACCGAGGATAAAACATCTTGTTAAAGATAACGAGTTTCGTCAATGTTCACAGTTCGTTCTGTTTTGCTCGTTTTTGTTCAAGAATATGTATAACACAAACATGATTTCAAAATGTATTGTGTTTACATGCAAAAATGCAGTTTTGTTCTATTGCAGATAATAAATGCATTTACAAAACAACTTAATGCAAATGAGAGCGATACTAATTTATATGTATTAAATACCTGTTTTGCATTTGTAGTGTGTAAAAATGTGTTTTTAAGGGCATCCGCAAAGTTTCAGCCTTTTATTATGGAAAAATTAAATTTCACTTAGGGGGGCGAAAACGTTTCTCTCAAGCTCCAAGGGGGCGAAACCTCTTAAAAGTTTGGGAAGCACTGGGCTAGTGCATATCGCACCCTCAAGGTTAGCTGCCGTAGCCTAGCAGCAACGAATATCGATGACTCGCTCTGGAGAGTCCATCACGATAGCATGCTGGCGCTTAGCCAGTTTCCCGAGTGGTCCTCGCCACTCCCTTTGTCCTCGGAAGGCGGGCAGGGTCAACCCCGCCCGCGCCCTACTGCTGAGCGGACATCAAGAACTGATGCCCACATGCAACCCGATCTGACCTGCTGAAGGCAAGGGTATCACTACCCTTCAGGCCTTATCAGCTGCATCCGTAGGTTGCAGACAGCAGGGTCTCACCTACCCCGACCCTTGCCGGGGACCCCTTTCCAACCGCGGGCTCAGATCCAACCCAGTAGACTGACGCCACGACAGCACCGCTACCGGGACTTCCTCTCCGCGGCCACTTAATCGCTGTAAGGGTCGATCTCGACCGCAGGGCCCCGGTATGACCTACGAAGCCGACTCCGAACCCCTGGACCACCTCTTGTACTGCATCTGGACTAGCCATTCTCCGAGTCCACGCGCCACCTCCTCTGTAGCTCCCAGACGATATGGGTGATAGCCGTTGAAACGGCATTCCAGCTAATCTCATCCCTACACATTCTCTGGACCAAGTTGTCCGGAGTTGTGTCCTCCCCGCATGTGGCAAGCATGCGGTCACGCATTGTGCGAAAACGCGGGCACACGAACAAAACGTGTTCCGCCGTTTCCTCTAAACCATTGCACACTGGGCATTCGGGAGAATCCGCATGCCCGAAACGGTGTAGATACTGTCGGAAGCAACCATGACCTGTAAGGACCTGTGTCAGGTGGAATGAAACTTCCCCATGGCGCCTATTAATCCAACTATCTACCCTCGGTATCAACCTATGGGTCCACCTTCCTTTGGTGGAACTGTCCCACGCGCGCTGCCATTTGACCATAGAGGCCATCCTGACAGTCTTGCGTATGCCTCTTGTGCCGCGCATTTCGAAGCACTCCATATCCTCACTGATAAGAATGCTGATGGGCACCATACCAGTAATGACACAGAGAGCGTCGTGTGACACGGTACGGTACGCGCTTGCAACCCTCTGACACATAAGCCTGTAAGTACTTTCCAGCTTCCGTCGGTAGCATTCAGTACTTAGCGCGGTACCCCACGCCGGGCCGCCATACCTAAGTATGGACGTAGCAACACTAGCCAGAAGCTTGCGCTTACTGGCGTACACCGCTGAGCTATTGGACATCATCCGGGACAGTGCCGCAATAGCTGTGGAGGCTCTTTTACAGGCATAATCGACGTGGCTACCGAAGGTAAGCTTATCGTCGATCATCACGCCCACGTGCTTGACAGAGCGCTTCGACAGGATAGTGCACTCTCCTACACTGATCTCCGTCTGCTGCGCCGACTGCATGTTGTTAACAACCGTCACCTCTGTCTTGTGGTGAGCCAGCTCCAGTTTTCTGGACCGCATCCACGCCTCCACAACCTTGATCGAGTGGTCGGTAGTCAACTTCACCTCCTCGATCGTTTCACCGTAGACTTCGAGCGTAATATCGTCGGCAAATCCGACAATCACCACTCCCACTGGGTACTCTAACCTCAACACCTCGTCGTACATGACATTCCATAACACCGGACCCAGGATGGAACCTTGCGGGACTCCTGAGGTTATGTGAAAGCACTTCCGACCCACCTCCGTGTCGTAAACCAGTACGCGATTCTGGAAGTAGCTTCCGAGAATCTTGTACAAGTACTCCGGTATCCCCAGACGCAGGAGCGCATCGGCAATAGCAGCCCAACTGGCGCTATTAAATGCATTCCTTACATCCAGAGTCACTACCCCGCAGAAGCGAATTCCCCTCCTCTTAGGCTCGAGTGCTTTCTCGGCGGTTTTTGTAACCGACAAGATAGCGTCTACGGTGGACCTCCCCTTCCGGAAGCCATACTGGTTACTCGAGAGACCATTTACGCCCTCAGTGAACTTCAACATTCTATTGAGGATGATCTTTTCGAGCACCTTCCCCGCCGTGTCAATCAAGCATATTGGTCTATATGCCGACGGGTCTCCGGGTGGTTTCCCCGCCTTTGGCAATAGTACCAGGCTCTGCCTCTTCCAAGCTTCTGGGAAAACTCCCTCGTCCAGGCATTTCTGCATAGCAGACCTGAACATCTCGGGAGCTTCTGCAATAGCTACTTTTAAGGCCAGGTTCGGAACTCCGTCCGGACCTGGGGCCTTACCTACGCTAAGGGACTTAGCTATCCCCGCAAGTTCCACATCGGTGACCCTTTCCTCATCGCCAGCCCCAGTCCCCGGCTGTCCTACGAAAGGAGGCCAAGGACTAGGATCATGACGCGGAAAGAGTCCTCCAATGATCCCATCCAACATCTCTGGAGATTGCTCTGTAGGAGCCATCACACTTCTCGTCTTGGCCATAACAATCCTGTAGGCATCACCCCACGGGTTCGTATTGGCACTCTGACAGAGACCCTCAAAGCAGGCCTTTTTGCTTGCTCTTATCTCGGTCTTGAGCGCGGCTTTTGCAGCGGCGAACACCACCCGCCGTTCATTTCGCTCTTCCTCTGATCGTGCTCGCTGCATCCGCCGCCTAGCCCGTAGGCAGGCGCGGCACAGGTCCGCAATCGCGTCGGTCCACCAGTAAGCCGGTGGCCTCCCATTTCTAGGGTGGACTCGCCTAGGCATGGTCGCATCACACGCACGTGAGAGCACCGCTACCAGCTCGTCGCCGTCTAAACCGAGTAAGTTTCGCTCACGGCGGAGCGCTTCCCTAAATACCTCTTCGTCGAAGTATGATGTCTTCCACCTACGAGGGCTTGGCCTTGGCCTAGCCGCCTCTTCTTCTATCCGCTGTCTGCTGTTGTTGTAGTCGATACTGTAGCGAACCGCCAGGTGGTCGCTGTGAGTGTAGCCATCATCTACTCTCCAGTTCGGACTACTTCCCAAGTAACCACGGTGCTGAAGCCTTATTGCATGCAGATATAGGGTGTATTTAGTGCAATCATTACTTTACATGCAAACTTAAGGTTGATTTAAAGTGGAAGTGGGCAATTATACAATCAAATAAAGATTATACTGGTATAATCTTGAAGCAGTCGCATAATTGCCCATTTCCACTTTAAATCAACTTTAAGTTTGCATGTAAAGTAATGATTGCTCTAAGTACACCGTATATCTGCATGCAATAAGGCTTCAGCACCGTGGTTACTTGGGTTGTTAGGCCAGGACTACAATAGGTCACGTCAATAATTGACTCCGCTCCATTTCGACTATAGGTACTCTTGGTACCGACGTTCTAGCAGGATCTGACCCCGCTGGTTCGTGAAACGGCTTCCCCATTCCACGGCCCAGGCATTAAAGTCACCCGCTATTACCACCGGCCTTCGCCCTGTTAGCACGGTCGTTAAGCGGTCCAGCATTTGCGTGAACCACTCGATCGGCCACCGCGGAGGCGCATAACAGCTACAGAAGAAGACCCCGTTTACTTTGGCGACCACGAAGCCCTCGTAGGTAGTAGACACCAACTCCTGCACGGGGTATTTACCCGTCGTCCATATCGCCGCCATTTTCCTGGTCCCATCCGAGGCCCAGTTGCCGTTGCCGGCGGGTACTCGGTATGGGTCCGAAATGATGGCGATATCCGTCTCCCACTCAGAAACCGCCTGACAAAGCAGTTGCTGAGCCGCATCACAGTGGTTCAGGTTCAGCTGCGTTACCTGCACTGTGATTTGTTGTTCACTGCGGCTTTCTTAAAGGCCGGGCACCCTGGACCACCCATCGGATGTCTGTTTTTCGAGGTTTTCCCGGTACAGATCATGCAGATGGGCGGACTCGTGCAGCTTTGGGCCTTATGACCTTCAGCGCCGCATCGCCTACACAGTTTGCGCCTGTCGGGGCCTTTGCAGTCCCACGACTTGTGTCCTGGTTCCAGACACCTGAAGCAAACCTCAGGAGGTCGTGGAATGTCAGGTGACATACACACCAGCCCACCTTAATACTCCCTACTTTAACGGACTTTTTAACATCCGCCACAGGTAGCTGAACCAGAGCTATCTGTGTCCCTGCTGGCCCCTTCCGCAGCCTGACGGCTGTGGCGGCCACCTGAGCATCGCACTGTTGCCGCAGTGCCGTGACGAGCTCTTCCGCTTCGGTGATCTCGTCTAGGTCTTTGACCTTCAGAGTCGCCTCATGCGTAAGAGCCCTCACCTCCACTCCATCACCAAGGACCTCTTCTGCCAGCCTCTTGTAGGCGGCGCCCTTGTGATCCTTCTGGCGCTTAAGCTCCAGGATCATTTCGCCCGTACGAGTACGTCTGATACTGCGTACGTCGGCTCCAAGACCCTCAAGCTTGGCGTCGCACCTCATCGCCTTCAAGACGTCCAAGTATTTCGACTGTTCGGTCTTGATGACGATAGCGTCACCTTTTTCGCGCCTGGCACCTGCCTTCCTACGCCTTGGCTTGGCGACCTGCACTTCTGCCTGCGGATTCACCTTCTTCTTCCTCTTCCGCTCTACCTTTGTCCAAGGAGGGTCCTCTCCTTGGATCGCCCTGCTCTGTGGCTGCTGAGGGCCCACCATTGGTCGCAACCCCTTGTTCCCATCGTTCCGGGACGGGCCAGCCTTTTCAGGCCCACCCTTCCCAGCTTTCCGGGAACCCTGGCTGGGGTCCGACTTTCCGGCCATAATACCGACTTTAGGGGTTATTATACGCCTGGCCTTGCGGGCGCCGCCAGACAGCTCCTCACCTGACGGCTGCTTCGCCCGCTTCTGCGAATGCTTGTCACGTTTGTCACGAGCATTCGCTTCCACACTCCTCGGACTACCCGCGAAGGAGAAGGCCTCCGTTTGTGTAAACTTAGACGCTTTCTCCTTTGCGGGTTCCGCCGCTGCTGCAGCCAGCAACGCGACCGCGTGCTCCTGCTTGGCCTCATCGACAGTCGCTCTAAGCCGAAGCAAGGCCGTTTTCAGGTCCTTGCTTATGTTCGACTTAGTTGTCGCGAAGTCGATAATTTTGCCAAGCTGCTGCTCAGCTACCTCCAATGCGGGCCGTCCTTTTCCTGCTACTTGGCTGATGGCCCTCAGCAACCATGCTCCGTCCATGACCTCCGCCGGCTGGCTTGCCGTGGAGTGGACAGGAGCTCCCACGCTTGAGCTGCGCAAGCAGCTTCCAGCACCTGACTCCTCGCTTCTCCTTGTTGGAGACCGCATCAACCCGCTTCTTGCGAAGGGGTTGATCGCACCACTACTACCTGCTACACCTTGTTTTTGAATTTGTTTGTTATTACTCATATTTAATTCCCACGAGTCGCACGAGAAAGAATGTCCACCACGCCAGAGCTCTGCATTAACGCGGTAAGGGACAGCTTACTGTGGGGGGTGCCCAGGTGCCCCACAGGCTCCGTTAAAGATCGAGCATCTTTTTCGCCCCCTCGATCACTCATTCCTCGGCACGGGTCGCTTGACACCTTGAATTGGGGTTAGTAGTCCTATTCTTAGCCGGCAACTACGCGGCTGACTCGCAAGCGGGGGGGTGCGTCAGGCCCCAGGACATCCGTCCCTGCTGCCGTCTCGCCGCTGTAGAAATGTGACAATGACCACCTCCCATACATATTATCTTGACTGTGTAATTTATCCACAAACATGACTGAACTCTTCTTAGTGTGTAAGTGAGCGCCGGCAAGCACAGCGGCAACATTTGTTCTTCCAAAAGTTGTTAACCTCTCGATACAGAAGCAGAATAAAGCTAAGTTGTGTAGCAATCGGATGTGCGCGTTTCTTTGATCCGAAGTTCCTTTTTCCTCCTTCTCCGCGAGTGATTCTTCCTGCTGCCTGGTTATCTCTGTCCACAGCCGCGACGGCCGCCCAGCAAACCACCCTTGGTCCAATGGTCGACTTCGTCTGCTGAAACGCCGCCGATCTTCTGCTTTGCGTTACTATTGTAATCATCGATCACAACAAGCTAAACTAGATTTGAACAGGACAACTCGAGAATACAGGAGCTACAACGCGTTTTTGTATTCTCGCAATAAGTTTCGAACAGAGCAGAGCCTCCGAACCAATCCGAAACGTTTTTGGTCATTCGAAAACTCCAAAAGAAATGAAGACGGCCTACCAACATCGATGTACCTTGATGAGGTAACAGCCAACTGTGCCGCCGATAAATGTGAACTTTTTGCTGCACAGTTCAAACGCGCCTTCAGATTTTGTAGCTGGGCCTGCGCAGGTTGAGCTTGCCTTACAAGATACTCCACGTGACGCCTTTCAGCTGCTATGTTTGTGGTTTCAGAGCAGGATGTAGCAGGAGCAGTATCAAAGCTGAAGTCTTCATACAGCCCAGATGGAATCCCTGCAGCCCTTTTGAAGAAATGTTCAGCTTTGCAAATACCGCTGACAATTCATTTCAATCGCTCTCTAAGGCAGTGTGTATTCCCGAGCAGTTGGAAAAGATCTTATCTTTTTCCAATTTTCAAAAAAGGGGATAAGCGTGGCGTGAGTAATTATCGTGGCATTACTTCACTATGCGTATGCTCGAAGGCTTTTGAAATTATCATCAACGACTCCCTGCTCAATAGCTGCAAACATTACATCTCTACAGATCAGCACGGATTCTTTCCTAAAAGATCCGTCGTCACCAACCTTGTAAATTTTTCAACCGAATGCATACGTGCCATGGATGCTGGTAAGCAGGTGGATGCGGTTTATCTGGATTTGAAAGCAGCATTTGACCGCGTAGATCATCGAATCCTTCTCCGTAAACTTGCGAAATGTGGTGTAACAGCTGGCTTTATTGATTAGTTCATACCTTACCAGACGATCGCTGTGTGTGAAGATCGGCACGTACGAATCGAGGCCGTTCACAAATCTATCCGGAGTGCCACAAAGGAGCAACCTTGGACCACTACTGTTTTCGCTTTTCGTCAACGATGCATCTCTCATTCTTCCTCCAGGGGCCAGACTCTTTTATGCCGATGACGCCAAAGTATACATCGTTGTTAGTGGATTGGACGATTGTCATTGCCTGCTGCTAAGCAGGTGTTACTAAATACCTTCGAATCGTGGTGCTCAAGAAACTGTTTGACGTTGAGTGTCGAGAAGTGCCATGTTATATCGTTCAGTAGGAAGCGACATCCAATTCGTTTCCCATATACACTGTGCGGAGCCATACTAGAACGAATGCAAAGTGTCCGTGATCTCGGTGTTCTGCTAAACGAAGAGCTGACATTCGACGTGCATTATAACGACATCGTCTCGAGAGCAAACAAGCAACTTCGTTTTGTTCTTAACATGAGCCAAGGATTCAGAGACCCACTGTGCTTGAAGTCACTGTACTGTGCTCTGGTACGTTCCATTCTGGAATTTGCTGCTGTGGTATGGTGTCCATTTCACATAAGATGGATAACTCGAATTGAATCCGTGGAGAAGAAATTCGCGCGATATGCTCTGAGAAATCTTCCCTGGCGTGATCCGGAAAACCTGCCTCCATATGCGGAACGCTGTCGTTTATTGGGGATCGATACTCTGGAGGACCGGCGTTATGCGTCGCAAGCCACTTTTGTGGCAAAATTGCTCAAAGGTGAAATCGATTCGCATAACATATTGGCAAACATCGATATCTACGCCCCTGAGCGGCCCCTGCGTAACAGGAGTTTCGTTAGTCTCGGTAGCTCAAATACTTTATACGGGCAACATGATCCGACTAGACACATGACAATGAAATTCAGCCAAGTTTTTCCTATCTTCGACTTCAATATACAAACTTCGACGTTGCGTAACCGTTTTATAGAATATTTTAGACGTAATTAACTTTGTGTTGTTTATTTTTAAGTTTATATTCATTAAGGCGAAACTGGAAGCATTTTCTCATTTTTTCGGTTTTTGATTTTTTATTAAATAACGAAGCAATATTTTCAAAATCGGTTTTCGTGCACATGTAGAGCATGGATCAAGGTATTTTCTGTATTTTTTTGAGTTGGAAAATGTTTTCTATTTTTGCAGAAACCATTTTTTTTTGTGAAATTTTGTTCAAAAATGGTTTCTGCAAAAACGAAAAACATTTTCCACTACAAAAAAAAATCAGAAGATACCTTGATCTATACTCTACATGTGCACGAAAACCGATTTTGAAAATATTGATTCGTTATTTAATAAAAAATCAAAAACCAGAAAGTGAGGAAACGCTTCCAGTTTCGCCTTAAGACAATTTTTATGTCAGATGGATCAAATCAAATATAAATAAATAAATAAATCTGAGAGTCATACCACATGCGTCACATATAACACTCACTTCCCATGTTCAACCTTAGATTAGATTCATATGATATTCCAATAGTGCAATAATATATGACTGACATATAACTGCGATCGATTGAGTTGGCTCAGTGTGGAAGGTCATGTACGACGAGGTGTTGAGGATACAGTTCTCGGTGGGAGTGAAGATCGTCAGCTTTGCTGACGACATTACGTTGGAGGTCTACGATGAATCGATCGAAGAAGTGGAATTGACTACTGCCCACTCAAACGCGGTTGTGGAGCAGTGGATGAGATCCAGGAAACTGGAGGTTGCTTACCACAAAACTGAGGTGGTGGTTGTGAACAACCGAAGTTCGGAGCAGCAACCGGATCAGTGTAGGCGATTGCACTATCACTTAGAAGCGCTCCGTCAAACACTTGGGGGTGATGATCGACGATAAGCTTACCTTCGGTAGCCACGATGATTACACCTGCAAAAGGGCCTCCACAGCTATAGACGAGTGCACCGCTCGCTGAAAGCTCACTTGAGCCGCGAATTTTGACACCACAGCGGGGTCGACTCTCAACAACTTCTACCCAGCTGAAAATTTGTTTAATTTCTTGCATCTAGTTTTCGCGATGAAGTTGCAAAAATATGGGCTAGGGCATTAACTACATGCATAAACATTAGTTTAAAAGAAAATAAAAGTTGTTGAGAGTCGACCCCACTGTGCTGTCAAAAAATTTCAGGCTCAGTGAACTCAATGTTCATCGGTGCACTCGTCTATAGGGGCACTGTCCTGGATGATGTCCAATAGCTCTGCGGTGTATGCCAGCAAGCCGTAAGCTTCTGGCTAGTGTCACCTCGTCCATACTAATGTACGGCCACAGACAAACAGACGTATCACTTGGAACAAATTGCGACAAAAGTCATCGTCACGAAAACATAATCGCCTAATGCTAACCAAGCTGTGTTACGCAAACCACTCAGTAGGTGGCGGTAGTGAGCAAACGTCAAACAGGAGCAAAAACGATGCGAGTGCCATGACCGAGCGATTTGCGAACCACAAAATATTTGAACTAACCGTTATAAGGGTAACGATGAGAAGTGAGTAGAGTGAGACGTCTGTTTGTCTGTGGTACGACGGTCCGGCTTGGGGCACGGCGCTAAGTACCAAAATCAATCGTGATTAGCTGGAAAGTACTTATAGGCTGATGCGCCTGAGAATTGCGAGCACGTACCGTACCGTGTCATACGATGCATTCTTCGTCATCACTGGTATGGTGCCTATCGGCATCCTTATCGGGGAAATCGTAGAGTGCTTCGAAATGCGCGGCACAAGAGACATACGCAAGACTGCCAGATTGTAGATGATTGGGTTACCAGGCGCCATGGGGAAGTAACATTCCAACTGACTCAGGTCCTTTCAGGCCATAGCTGCTTCCGATAGTATCTACATCGTTTTGGTCATGCGGTTTCTCCCTAATGTCAGATTTGTACAGGTGTTCGGATAAACAGGAATGACCTGTACAATGGGGAATCCCCCGTCAGCTTACGTTCAACGATTGCGAGGAGATAGACGTCAACGCAATGACAGTCATCCCTGATAAAAAGTATCATAAAAATACGATAAATTTTATTGTTACAACACCATTTTTTCGAAAAATATTCACCATTAAACATATTGTAATTTACACAACACACTCACCATCACCCCTATTGTTCTATACCATTCGGCGAATGGTAAATGGCACTTTTACAATAAAAAATGGTGGTCGTTATGTATCTTAACCATAAAATTTTGAGAAAATTTTCATACACTTTTTCGCGAAAAACAATAGAATGTATTGTGTTTTTATGAGACATTTTTAGGGCAATTTTTAGAAGATAACAATATATCTTAATGTTTTTTCATTGTTCTTACAATACAAATACAATTAATTGAATGGCGTCAAATGAATCGTTGTTACAATAAAAATACAATAATATTTGTTGTTATTTGTAAGCAGTTTTCGCTTTTGAAAATCCATAGAATTTATATTTTCCGCTAACATTTATATCCAGCATTTACGAGCACTAACGTCCGCCAGAATGATATGCACATTTTATGATAAGAATCAAACACTCTGATGTCTGTCTGGTATGTATTGCTTGGCAGCTGTTGATAAGATCTATCTTCAATCTTTTCAAATAACTGCCAAATATCACAAGTCAGACCTCAGGTCGTATGATCCATACCATAAATCGTTCACAATTCATGTGGCCATTAGTATCTGTAAATGCTGGAGAAAAATGTTACCGAGAAATATGAATTCTTTGGTTTTTCAAAGGCAAAATCTGTTTACATAACAACAAATATTATTGCATGTTTATTTTAACATCGGTTCAATTGACCCCATTAAACTAATTGTATTTGTATTGTTATCAATGGTAGTTTACTACTTACTAGATTCGTTTAATTTATTGGAAAACATTAGAAAAATCATTGTTCATCTTTTTCTTGTCTTAACATCCTCACTTGGCTAAACCTGCTTTTCAGCTAGTTTTCTATAAGTACTTCCTCAGTTATTCATTGAGAGCTTCCTCTGCCAACACGGCTTGACGTCTGTCAGTTTTAGCGAATAACATTCGATAACCGAAACATCTACTGTACTCAAATTTAAAACGAAAACTATAAAAAATATGTCAAGTGATTTTGTATTTGATTATACAAACATGATCCAAGCAACAATAATACTTATTGTTATTTATTTGTTACAAATTGTTTTTAAGTGTAATTGAGAAATAAACTCTTTTTTATTATGTTTCCAGTTCAAAACCGAATTAGCGACATTTTTTCTTTGACTTCCGCTGCTTTTGCCTTGCGTTAAACACAATATCGGAAGTGGGGCGCTGTATAGAGCACCAGGTGTACAATACAGCGCCCCACTTCCGACATTGTGTTTAACGCAAGGCAAAAGCAGCGAAAGTCAAAGAAAAAATGTCGCTAATTCGGTTTTGAACTGGAAACATAATAATAAAAAGTCCATGAGAAATTTGCAGGCACTTTTGCAACTATTAAAAAACAACTTAAATTAATTTTTACTGATAGTAACTTTAAATTATTATAGAACTATTGAAAAACAATCGAATCAATCAGTCACTAATAAAGCTAATGTTCACTTATTGTACGAACTATATGGGCTTGATTTCTATTGTAAAAAGTAACAATATATCTACTATGTGTTTTATTGTGAACAATAAAACCAGTCATTTGTTAATAATATTTACCATGTAATGAATGGTAATTTTTTATCCGGGATACCTGATGGGAGATGATATAGATCGAGAAAACGTGCTTTACTATATGATGCAGATGTGCTGATGATGGTGAATTAATTGCAGAATTTAACCGAAAATTGTTTGAACTGATAGTGAAATTTAGCTTTATTGTATTTGGGTGAAAGATAGTGGGTGCAGAGTGAGTGAACATTATGGAAAACGGAAACTATTTGAGATATAACATGAATTTATACTCTGTAGGTTAGGCATTGCTTCGAACACTGGTTCAGATATTAGGAGTTCCAAATCTCATATTCATTCTTTTCTTGAGCCGTAAGTTTATATTATCCTTTGCTCTAAAAATGTCCTAACGAATATTCAAATACCTTTAGTGGGATCTTCTACCAGAAATCGAGTTGAGGTCGTGCGTGGGATCAGTCACCAAAGGGAAAAATTAATGTAAGAACCTTTGATACTTAACCTATAACAAAGACAAACACTGAAATACACATATATTTTCAGCTTTGAGCGAATTACCCTAAACCGCTACAGAGAAGTTTTTCTGGCCTTACCTAGTTCGAACAACAGGTTTAGAGGAAACGGCGGAAAATGTTTTGTTTGTGTGCCCACGTTTTCGCACAATGCGTGACCGCATGCTTGCCACATGCGGGGAGGACAAAACTACAGACAATCTTGCCCAGAGGACTTGTAGGGATGAGTTTGGTTGGAATGCCGTTATCGGCTATTACCCACATCGTCTTAGAGCTACAGAAGAGGTGGCGCGTGGGCTCGAAGAATACGCGATACATGAGGTGGCCCAAGGGTTTTGAGTCGGCTACGTAGGTCATACCGGTGCCTTGCGGTCGATATCGACCCTTACAGCGATTAAGTGGCCGCAGAGAAACTTCCTGGTAGCGTTGCTGTGGTGGCGTCGGTCTACTTGGTTGGATCTGAGCCGGCGGTAGGAATGGGGTCCTCGCCAGAACCTCGGCTAGGTCGGGGCATGTGGAAGCCCCATGTCGGCACGGTCTTCTGTGTGCTGGCTAATAGGGCCAGGGGAAGGTCAAATCGTTGTACATGCGGTATCAGTTCTTCATACTTGTGCTGTGCAGTTGGAAGCAGGCGTGGTGTCGACCCTGCCTGCCTTCCAAGGACATAAGGGACTGGTAAGGATCACTCGGAAAACTGGCTGAGCGTCAGTATGCTACCTTGATGGACTCATTGTTCGCTGCTGCAGGCTACGCAGCTAACCTTGAGGGAAGAACTAATGTTACGACAACTTGTGGTTCAAGGACGCACACCAGGGCTCACCTGTGACTGCTGCTGAGGGAGAACAACCTGTTGTCTTTGCTCAAAAAGGTGCTAAGTCGTGTAGAAATTGCTTCGGGATATTGCGGATTTTTAGAAAAATTTCCACTCTGCGGTAGCCGCCGAGTCCTACCGCAGCTGTCAAAGTCCTACCGCAGCCATGAAAATCATCATATCATTGAAACTGAAGGGCAAATCAAAGCATGCTTGCAAGGTAAAATGCTCGGAAAACCCTTGAAAACCAACAACAAACAATGATCATCGGCGTCGTATCCAAGGCGTCGGTTGGGCCGCTTGATGATACCTCAGTGAAAATCAGTAGTCTGACAGCTGCGGTAGCTTTTCGTTCTACCGTAAAACGGAAAGTTTTCTTTAAAATTGCAATACACCACTCGGAATGTTAGTTAAGCGAACAACCAGACTTAAAAACGAATTGACAATTTTACTCGGCACGTGTTTTCTCTAGCACTTTGCGTTACAGAATGGCGGTTTTTCTTCATTCACATTTAAACCCCTAGTCATTTCCTATGCCGTTTTTCTTTTTTAACCTGGGTTGGAACTGGATTGGCGGAAAATGTGTAAACAAACAACATCAAACAAACTTTAGTACAAGCGAAACCGAAGTCGGGTTGGGGTTCAAACTGTGATCTCATCCAGTTCCAACCCAGGTTGGAACTGGATCAAAAAGAAAAACGGCACTAGAAACCGGCTTGCCTACTCCTGACATATGATTGCTTGGATCAAATTCAAATTTGAATCGGTGCGTCCAACACGGCAGAAACGACTGTAGAAGAATAGAAAGTGCAAGTCGTTACTGATGTCCCGCGTTCATGATATGACGCTGAAATATGTGCATACATTGTGCATACCCATCGAGACTTAATCACTCGTGGCCTGTTTGAATACTCTGCGTACTGTATTAATGATGCACGAAGATAATCAACTCTTCCGATGGTTTCTACATCCAAGTACTCAGCCAGATTGAAGCATGTGTTGTGGTTGTTAATCATTTCTTTATTCGTGAACTGGTTGATATGGCATGTACTGCAGTTGACTACAGCTTCAGTCTTCATAACAACAAGCCGATATGCTAACGAAGGGTCGTCCGGCATCAGCATTCCAGAAGTGCAGTGCTTGAGTGAGCTTATTGAGTGCGGAACGTCAGCAACAAACTCCTTAGACATGGATGTGGGCAAATGTTTTTTTTTTATATAACTGACAACGAAAAAGATCGGCCCACCATCAGTGGTTTACCCTACTCTATTTTCACCAACGTTCATGCATCTGAGAGCTGACCACAACCGGCATTCATTCTCTCTTTAGCGTATCTCGTATAAGCATTGGAAGAGCAACATTCAATCTCAGATTCACGATGCCGTTGCTTACCTTTTTATAAGCTTGCTTTTAAGCCACGCAAGAGAGAACGAGGCAAGGTGGCGGCGTGTTGCGCGTGAGAGACTTCAACGCTCGCAAGAAGCGACGAACGGCCGAGAGCAAGTGGCAACAACGGCGAACGAGTTTGTTTTGTTTTTCATCACGCTCCATCGGCATTGCATCCGCCGTCCGTTTTTCTACTTTGTGGATGCGGCACCACAAAACGCACAAAACATGGAACATATGCTTTGTTTATGTTGGTGCTAAGGTAGCAGTGGTTGGTGTAAAATGCTTCTCCTTCGGTCCTTTCAAAAGGCTGGTTCATTTTCAAGTTATCGAGTTAAAACTTGACAGCCTATAAAGGAATAAATCGCACCGTTTTTATGGCCTATTCTTCAATCCTCAAAGTATTGAGTGAAGCATATATCACGGCGTTCTATAATTTAAGACAACAGCCGATCGAAGAAACTTTAAGCGTGTTGGTCCGTCGTATCGGTCGTATCTCAAAGAATGCGATCAAGTTCCGAAAAGAGCGTAAAGCCACGAAGAAGCAGAAAGAGAGCAGCGTCGCTCGCAGAGGAGCATAGGAACGACCCGACGACGCCATAACCAGTTCCTCCGAGAGGAGAGAGCAGGCGTTGCGCTAGGCGCGATCGCGATTCGCGACCGCTCGTCAGTTGAATCGGTTCAACGGTTCGCGTCGGACGTGTGTGATCGCGCGCAGCTGACTACGTTCGTTTCGTTACTTTAACTTCTGTTTGCTTTAAATTTCATGCACCCTCTTCACCCCCCATATCCTAGCACACACCTAGTAGTAGTGGGTCGCATTTGTTTCACCGTTGTTCTTCGGCTGACTTTGATAAATTAGTTGTTCTTTGCTGTCCTTGTATTCTTCGGTGCGGTGTGCGGTAGATCAACCAAGAACCTCGCGATTGCTCAAAGAAAGGAAAGGTTTGTCGGAGATACACAGTGCCTAAACATGGCGTCGATCCATTGATCGTCGCATGGAGGCTGAATCCGTAGTGAGGCGCTATGCTGCAATGCCACCGAATGCCAGGATAATTGATATCCGCCGCGTCAGAGCCGGCATTGATGATGTATCGGCACAGAACGCCAAGTCAGTGAAGTCTTCGCGAAAGTGACCGCCGAGGTTAATTACCTGATGTATACGCAAGAGTTTGACTGGGCTGTCGATTGATTGGTGTGAATTCCCTCAGTGCAGATGCTTCAGAAGCCAACTGAAAAGAAGTCATTATTAAATGCCGCGGATGGATTGTGGTGCGGGTAAAGTGGATTTCTTGTGTTTCCTATTGTGATGGATCTTACGAGGTAGAAGTGATCAGTGCGAACGGCCCTGTGGAAGAAGGCTGTTGAATGTCTCCAGTTGCATTCCGTGTTCATATTCTACAAGACCGTTGACCTATGGATTACGCGAAACGATCCACTATCCACGGATAGTAATATCTTAAACATTGCGGGGTAGATGAGTTAAACCAAAAAAATCGCCGACGGCCTACTTCGATGGTGTACGAAGCAGAAACAAAAAAAAGTTATTCCACCGCTTGCTGCTTGTCCACGGTCTGGAAACCAGTCCTGGGGTTACTGCGATCAGTGATCTTTCCTTGTGGAAGAAATTTCTGCGCCTCCAAACAAAAGTGAACACGATCGTGGTGGCGATCCAAGAGTGTGTTGGTTGGCTGGAGATCCACGCGATCAGCGCGACGGGGTAAATGTGTATTGGTGAACGCGAAGGCGGTGTACGTTTCAATGAAGAATTACTCTCCGGTCCACAGCGCGGAATATAAATTGAGTAGAATAACATCGCGGGTTGGGGGCTTCCGCGAGGAATGGCCGGGAGTCGTGGTTGAGAAGAATTGAATTCGCGACTCCGAGCAGGGTGCAAACCTATAGTGCAACGTAGGTAACAACAAGCGAAGAAAAATAATCCGGCTTTCTTTTGGTCCTCGGCGCGTAAGTGAAGTCGTGCAGTCGAGGACGGCGACAACGACAACAAACGGGGACAACATCCAAGACAAGGCGGTTGCCATTTGGTGCGCAACTGTTTGTTCTTTGGAAGTGGTGTGAAGCTGGGGGGAAAGGGCAGAGACGCAACGTAAATAAGAAATTCATGTGAGTTCAACGACGGTGCAAGCAGCGAACAACGAACGGCAGTGTGCTGTTGCCTACAAGAAGATAGCAACACGTAAAGGAGTTTTCATTGTAGGGACATAGCAGAAGGCATTCAGAAGAGGAGTGCCGCATATTGAAGGTTAGTGTTGAATTTTATTTATTACAAATTTCAAACATCTGTTTTTTATCATTAAGGGTTTATATGTTGAGGTCAAGAAAAAAAAAGATTTTTTTATTCTTTTATCTTAAAGAATGGGTTCTTCAGAATGCTCTGACAAGTTTTCATAGAGATCCAGACAGTAGAAGCAAAGATATAGCATTTTGCGCCTTGCTCCCTTAGAGCAAGTTTACCGGGGGCTACTATCTGGGTGAGTAAAATGATTGCCCACAGAGTTGTCATTTTAGTTTAGTAACTGTTACTCATTTCCACACCGGTCGCTACTATATTTAGTTACCGGATTGCGTACCGGTCGTTGCCAAATACTACCCAAGTAACCACAAGCATTATATCATAACATTAATTCAATCGTTTTATAGTTTAGCTAATGCGAGATAACTTTTATTCTACACCTGTCAAGTAATAAAGCGTTTAATCTACAATATGAAAGCATTGAAGCATTATGGGATTTTGACAGTTCGGCATAGTTCTATAGGGACGTTGTTTAATGCTTCATTGCATTACTATGTTAAAAGCTTTATGGCAATCAATAATGCAAGGATTTATTACTTTATATATGCTTTAACTAATGCTTTCATAGTTGTAAACAGAAAAAAACATCAGTTCGAAAAAAAGCTTTACAACCTTTTTAAAAACACAACCATTTAAAAAGAAAAGAAAAACAAACCCAAATTTTCATGGATTGCTGCGTAGAACTTGGATTATCATGCTCAGATGTTGCTGAAAATTTATATTGTGTATGTTTTTTTTTATTCTGGTTGGGACATAAAGACAATCAGACGCTGAGGGAACAAAAATTATGTGGGGTTGAGGTATTGGTTTCCTTAATTAACATATAGTGCCCCGATTTCATAAAATAAATGGTAGAAGTGAGCACGTATGAAAACAATAAGAGCAGAATTTATATCTTTATATTATCTTCGTTTGTGGAATCAATTGGTTCTACAATCGCTTGTTTTCGAATGAATTTGGGAGAGTAAGATAACTGATTCAGACCCTAGCACAATTTCTTAGAGCTGCTGAAAACACAAATCAATAAAGCACGAGCTGAGTATACGTTACTTTATGTTGCACATTTTTTCGGGTGCAAAATGCATGGTAGTCGTAGCACAGCGTTAGCGCGTCCGAGTTTCATCGCAGTCCAGTTTCAGCAGTCTAGGTTCAATTCCCGAATTAGAATAAAAAACATCAGAGTGAGAGTATCGGAACAGGTATGAGAAGATAAAAATAGACCGAAAAATGAAAAAAATACTTTTTTTTTTTTTGTTGACATGATGCCTTAAGTATACATTCCATACTATTTCATTGCATTAGCTACAGGGGATGGCCAAAATGATTGGGATAGGCAACTTTTTTTTCTCACACAAAAAAGTTCAACATGCTATAACTTTTCATACAGCGCATCAAAAAATCTCAAATTTTGACTGTTTATCAACCTAGTATATGTGCATCATTGGTACAAATTTGGGCTCGATTGATTAATCTTTAGGGCCCATATAGCCGAGGCGGTAAACGCACGGGTATTCAGCATGACCATGCTGAGGGTGACGGGTTCGATTCCCGGTCGGTCCAGGATCTTTTCGTAAAGGAAATTTCCTTGACTTCCTTGGGCATAGAGTATCTTCGTGCCTGCCACACGATATACGCATGCAAAATGGTCATTGGCAGAGGAAGCTCTCAGTTAATAACTGTGGAAGTGCTCATAGAACACTAAGCTGAGAAGCAGGCTTTGTCCCAGTGAGGACGTTACGCCAAGAAGAGGAGAGAAGAGGAGTGATTAATCTTTCGCAAAGTTAGAACTGTTCGCGTAAAACACTATTTTTTAGACAACTCATTTTTGAGCTGTCATATCTCGGAAACTAGTGAACCGAATTGAATGAAATTTTGAACGTACACTAACAATATGTAAATGCTTCACAAACTATTAAAACATAGGTACTTTTTAAACGTTGAAAAAAGTTATTATGGATTGATACTTTTTGGATTTTTCTCGAAAAAATGTATTTTTTTACATTAATGTCATTAAATTTTCATGTTGATATCCAATGATTTTCCACTTTTGTTCTCAAATTATCTCTAATCAGATATATTAGAGCCTATTTAGATTTAAGGAAGAACACATTTAATAATTTTTGTAAGGTATTGTAAATTTGACTTGTTTTCCTCTATATGGGTAAAAAATTCAACCCGGTATAACTTAATTCGTCGTGAGAAAATATTACATTTTATAACGTCTTATTAATTATCAATATATTGTTGATAAACGTTAAAAAATTTATTCAATTCGGTTCACTGGTTTCCGAGATATGACAGTTCAAAAACGAGTTGTCTAAAAAATAGTGTTTTACGCGAACAGTTCTAACTTTGCGAAATATTAATCAATCGATCCCAAATTTGTACCAATGATGCACATATAATAGGTTGACAAACAGTCAAAATTTGAGATTTTTTGATGCACTCTATGAAAAGTTACAGCATGTTGAATTTTTTTTGGGAGAAAAAAAGTTGCCTATCCCAAACATTTTGGCCATCCCCTGTATATGGTACAAGCATTTTTTATGCTTTAGCAATCACCACAGTAAAGCTTGCTTCAAATCAACAATAGTAGCGCCACTTTCGACTTTAAACCTGCTTTAATGGTACCTATATGACAAAACAACTTTACATCGCATGTCATATAATACACTATAAAGCGAAATTAATGCTCTATATGCAGCGTCATGGTTACTTGGGTATTGCGGTATAAACAAAATATTTTGGAAACCTATTTTGGAAGAATGTCTTCTGGGATTCCCCAGGAATTCCCTCTGATATACTAGCATGAATTTTTACTGAGTATCCTCGAGCAATACGTACTAAGATTCCCCCAGAAATCTCTTCCGGGATTTTACCTAAAATTTCTACTGGGACTTCTCATTCTTTTCGGGATTCCTCCTTGAATTTCTCCGGGGATTCCTCCAAGAGTTCCTCCGGGAATTCATTCAGAAATTTCTCCAGGGTTTCTACCAGGAATTCCCTCGGGAATTACTCACAGAATTCCTCCGATGATTCCTCAAGGATTTCTTCCTCCGATGATTCCTCAAGGAATTCCTCCGAGGATCCTTCCAAGAATTCCTCCGGAGATTCCCCCAAAAATTCTTCCGGGGATTCCTCCAGGGATTCTTCCAGGAATTCCTCCGGGGATTCCCTCAAGAGTTCCGCCGGGAATTCCTCCGAGGATTCCTCCGAGATGCTTCCGAGGATTCCTCCGAGCATTCCTCCGGGAATTCCTCCGAGGATTCCTCCTGGAATTCCTCCGGGAATTCCTCCGAGGATTCCTCCGGGAATTCCTCCAAGTATTCCTTCGGGAATTCCTCCAAGTATTCCTTCGGGAATTCCTCCGGGAATTCCTCCAGGAATTCCTCCGGGAATTCCTCCAGGAATTCCTCCAGGAATTCCTCCGGGAATTCCTCCGGGAATTCCTCCAGGAATTCCTCCGGGAATTCCTCCAGGAATTCCTCCGGGAATTCCTCCAGGAATTCCTCCGGGAATTCCTCCAGGAATTCCTCCGGGAATTCCTCCAGGAATTCCTCCGGGAATTCCTCCAGGAATTCCTCCGGGAATTCCTCCAGGAATTCCTCCGGGAATTCCTCCAGGAATTCCTCCGGGAATTCCTCCAGGAATTCCTCCGGGAATTCCTCCAGGAATTCCTCTAGGAATTCCTCTAGGAATTCCTCCGGGAAATTCCTTCAAGGAATCCTCCGGGAATTCCGCCGTGGATTCCTCCGGGAATTCCTCCGGGGATTCCTCCAGGAATTCATTCGGGAGTTCCTCCAGGAATACCTCCGGGAATTCCTTCAGGAATACCTCCGGGAATTCCTTCAGGAATACCTCCGGGAATTCCTCCAGGAATACCTCCGGGAATTCCTCCAGGAATACCTCCGGGAATTCCTCCGAGTAATTCCTCCGGGAATTCCTCCAGGAATTTCTCCGAGGATTCCATCGGGAATTCCTTCAAGGAATCCTCCGGGAATTCCTTCAAGAATTCCTCCGGAAATTCCGCCGAGGATTCCTCCGGGAATTCCTCCGGAAATTCCTCCGAGGATTCCTCCGGGAATTTCTTCGGGAATTCCTCCGGGAATTCCTCCGAGGATTCCTCCAGGAATTTCACTGAGGATTCCTCTGAGGATTCTTCCAGGAATTCCTCCGAGGACTCCTCCGGGAAATTTTCCAAGAATTTCTCCAGGAATTCCATTAGGAGTTTCTCCAGGAATTCCTCCGGGGGTTCATTCAGAATTTTATTCGGATGTTTCTTCAGGAAATTCCTCCGTGGGATTCTTCGAAGGAATTCTAGGAGTAATCTCTACAGAAATTGTGTATGAAATTCCCGGAGGAACTTCCGGATTAATCCGCGGATAAATTCTTTGGGAGTTATATTTTCTTTTGATTCTTCCAGCACTTCTCTCACCTGAACGCTGCGACGGGTACTCCTGGACATTTTCGCTTGTGATATTCGCAGATTTTATCTAACTGCAAGTGTTTGCAAAATTTGTTGCTTACCACTGGTGCGTTTTGTTCGAAACAAACAAATAAAAACAATACAGCACTTTTGACATATTTGAAATAGCGACCGTTTCCCGCGCAACTATCGGGCGCCTAAATTTGTGCGCCCGATGTTTCCCGATAGCCTCGCTGCTATTTTACTAGCCCAAGTAACCATGACGCTGCATATAGAGCATTAATTTCGCTTTATAGTGTATTATATGACATGCGATGTAAAGTTGTTTTGTCATATAGGTACCATTAAAGTAGGTTTAAAGTCGAAAGTGGCGCTACTATTGTTGATTTGAAGCAAGCTTTACTGTGGTGATTGCTAAAGCATAAAAAATGCTTGTACCATATAGCTAATGCAATGAAATAGTATGGAATGTATACTTAAGGCATCATGTCAACAAAAGAAAAAAAAGTATTTTTTTCATTTTTCGGTCTATTTTTATCTTCTCATACCTGTTCCGATACTCTCACTCTGATGTTTTTTATTCTAATTCGGGAATTGAACCTAGACTGCTGAAACTGGACTGCGATGAAACTCGGACGCGCTAACGCTGTGCTACGACTACCATGCATTTTGCACCCGAAAAAATGTGCAACATAAAGTAACGTATACTCAGCTCGTGCTTTATTGATTTGTGTTTTCAGCAGCTCTAAGAAATTGTGCTAGGGTCTGAATCAGTTATCTTACTCTCCCAAATTCATTCGAAAACAAGCGATTGTAGAACCAATTGATTCCACAAACGAAGATAATATAAAGATATAAATTCTGCTCTTATTGTTTTCATACGTGCTCACTTCTACCATTTATTTTATGAAATCGGGGCACTATATGTTAATTAAGGAAACCAATACCTCAACCCCACATAATTTTTGTTCCCTCAGCGTCTGATTGTCTTTATGTCCCAACCAGAATAAAAAAAACATACACAATATAAATTTTCAGCAACATCTGAGCATGATAATCCAAGTTCTACGCAGCAATCCATGAAAATTTGGGTTTGTTTTTCTTTTCTTTTTAAATGGTTGTGTTTTTAAAAAGGTTGTAAAGCTTTTTTTCGAACTGATGTTTTTTTCTGTTTACAACTATGAAAGCATTAGTTAAAGCATATATAAAGTAATAAATCCTTGCATTATTGATTGCCATAAAGCTTTTAACATAGTAATGCAATGAAGCATTAAACAACGTCCCTATAGAACTATGCCGAACTGTCAAAATCCCATAATGCTTCAATGCTTTCATCTTCTTCTTCTTCTTCTTGGCGTAACGTCCTCACTGGGACAAAGCCTGCTTCTCAGCTTAGTGTTCTATGAGCACTTCCACAGTTTTTAACTGAGAGCTTCCTCTGCCAATGACCATTTTGCATGTGTATATCGTGTGGCAGGCACGAAGATACTCTATGCCCAAGGAAGTCAAGGAAATTTCCTTTACGAAAAGATCCTGGACCGACCGGGAATCGAACCCGTCACTCTCAGCATGGTCATGCTGAATACCCGTGCGTTTACCGCCTCGGCTATATGGGCAATGCTTTCATATTGTAGATTAAACGCTTTATTACTTGACAGGTGTAGAATAAAAGTTATCTCGCATTAGCTAAACTATAAAACGATTGAATTAATGTTATGATATAATGCTTGTGGTTACTTGGGTAGTATTTGGCAACGACCGGTACGCAATCCGGTAACTAAATATAGTAGCGACCGGTGTGGAAATGAGTAACTAAACTAAAATGACAACTCTGTGGGCAATCATTTTACTCACCCAGATAGTAGCCCCCGGTAAACTTGCTCTTATGAGTGCGTACTGGGCTGCGGCTTATTTTTCAAAAGTTGTTGAAACCTGGAATTCGTAAGCTCTTCTGGATTCAAATGAAATAAATAGAGAAACCTCTGAGTTTGAACCAAAAATATTCAGATTTAGAAGTGGCGCAATCGTCTCCAAGTTGAATTTTCGAGTAATAAAAAGGTTTTTTTGCTTCAAGTGCCATAACTTTTTCAATTTCCAACCGATTTTCAATCTTTTTTTATATAAATCTCTCACAAATTAAATTTTAAATAAACGCGTAGAACATTAATTTTTTCCAAAGTCACGCAAAATATGAGATTTTAATGATCTAATTTATTTTTTCTTCTTTTTACAAAAATTTTTAACTTTAGAGTCCGATAACTTTTTAACCGTTTGACCAATTTCAATTGTTTTTCTTTATTAAAGAGGCTTTCAGCCAGACGCTGGTTCACCTCTCGTTTTCATTTAGCTTGCTTTTGTAGATATTTCTGTTACCTATCTTTGCCCCAAACAAACTATTCGTCAAAGTAGTCGTTTTTATGATACTTTTTACCAAAACTGCCAAAACATGGCTTAAAACTTGATTTTTTCATGCAAAATTGGAGTTTTTGACGATTATTTACAATTTTACACCAGATACTTAGCTACATATTTTGTTTCGATTTTTTTTCTCGCAATTCTGATTTTACTTATATTTTACGTGTTTTTCAACGGTTTTTTGGTATTTATCCATTTTGAAACGATTAAAAAAAAGGTACAGTTTATTCACAGCATTCTTAGGCAGCAAAAATGTCTACAAAAGCAAGCCAAAAAATTTGAAATCGGTCAAACGGTTAAAATGTTATAGGACTCTAAAGTTATTTTATTTTGTAAAAAGAAGAAAAAAAATAAATTAAATCTTTAAAAACTCATATATTGCGTGACTTTGGAAAAAAATAATGTTATATGAGTTTATTTGAAATTTAATTTGTGAGAAATTCACAAAAAAGATTGAAAATCGGTTGAAAATTGAGAAAGTTATGGCACTTGAAGTGAAAACACCTTTTTAGTACTCGAAAATTCAACTTTGAAGTGATTGCACCACCTCTAAATCTGAATATTTTTGGCTCAAACTCAAGGGTTTCTCTTTTTTGTCATTTGAATCCAGAAGAGCTTACGAATTCCAGGTTTCAACAGCTTTTGAAAAATAAGCCGCAGCCTAGTGCGTACCCTGGTAACCAATAACCACTTTATTCAGCATTAATTCTGCACTATATGCGCTTTTACAGCTGGTCATTTAATGCCACTCGGCCACAGATTAAAATAATGAGATTTACACGTCATGTAACCTCCATTTTAGTCATGTAAACTTAGTGTTATGATGATGGTTTACATGATATATCATGCAAATTTGTGTTATATGTCATGTAAACACTTAGAGTCATGCTCAATTACATGACATATAATGGAAGTTTACATGATATTTTATGACTTACATGATATGTCATGTAAACTTCTGTGATATCCCATGCTCCAATTATGTGCATCATATGTCACAGAATTTTACACCCTTTTTTCGATCTGTGCATGTATGCGACTAAAATGCATGCAAATGCAAATAAATGGCCCAATATACGGCTGTTTAAATGCTAGACCTTCAGGAAATTTATATCTACTGTCAAAATAGTACCGCCTTGAACGTAATGTAACATGCACAGATAAAAAAAATAAGATTTACACGTCATGTAAACTTAATTTTAGTCATGTAAACTAATTGTTATGATGGTTTACATGATATATCATGTAAATTTGTGGATTGATATGTATGTCTTCAGTATAGTGTTAGCAAGCCATAGTTAAGTTATTAGTTCATCATAGTAAGCCATGTATCCTTGGAGACTGAAATAAACATTCTAATTTTCGCCTTAATCTGATCCAGACGTATATAACAGTTTTGGCGACGAGGATTACGGAAATATCAGCTTTTCAAGATGAATTCAGAGTTCCAAAAATCACTACTGGACATTCTACAGAACCAACAAAGGATTCTCGACCGGCTTATGGAAAATCAGTGTTCTGCAAATCAAGAAAACGGAAGCTCATCAAGCCAGCAAACCCTCTTTTCAACGCAGTTAAGTCACAACCAGGAGTTCCTTATCGAGTCTTTGTCCAGCGGGATCACGGAATTCGCGTACGATCCGGAGAATGGCGTAACATTTGCAGCGTGGTTCTCAAGATACGAAGATTTGTTCCATGAGGATGCAAAGAACCTGGATGACGCAGCGAAAGTTAGACTCTTGCTTCGGAATATAAGCACAGTGGCTCATCAAAAGTACATCAGCTATATTCTTCCGAAGAAGCCTAAGGATCAAAGCTTCGAACAGACCGTTTCTACATTGAAGATCATTTTCGGCAGGCAGATATCGTTGTTCAACGCCAGATACCAGTGTTTACAGTTATCGAAAAACTCAAGTGACGATTTCTATACGTATGCGGGTGTCGTTAATCAGAAATGTGAGGAATTCAAGCTGAACGAAGTCACGACGGACCAATTCAAGTGTCTTATGTATGTTTGCGGCCTCAAATCACATCGCGATGCAGACATCCGTACCACGCTCCTATCCAGAATCGAGAGTAATAAGCCTGGAGAAGAGATGACGGTGCACAAACTAGCAGAAGAATGTCAGCTCAGATTGGTTAATCTGAAACGTGATACGGCGATGGTAGAGAAGCAAGGTAGCACGCAGCCCGCAGTATGTGCAATCAATCGTACAAATCCAGCAAAACCAGTAACTGCCGAGGAGTCCCACGAAGTTCCTAGATCACCATGCTGGCGGTGCGGGGATATGCACTATTCAAAATACTGTTCGTTCATCAATCATGAGTGTCGTATGTGCCAGAAGGTAGGACACAAGGAGGGATACTGCGCCTGTTTTGAAAAAGGAAACAAAAAGTATAAAGAAAACGGTAAGCAACGATTCAACCAAAAAGCACAAGCACAAGGAGTGTTCACCATCAACCAGGTTGGCCTAACAGATAGACGGAAGTACATCACGGTTGGAATCAACGGAGTGACCACGAAGCTTCAACTCGACTGTGCCTCGGACATCACTATCATTCCCGAGGACGTCTATATCCAATTAGGTTCTCCAGCAGGACGAGCACCATCCATCGATGCAGTTAATGCAAGTGGCGAGGAAGTTGGTATCAGTCGCGAAATAGAATGCAACATTTCTTTCAACGGAAAAACCAAAACCAGAAGATGTTTTGTAACGACAGTCCCGGGATTATCTCTGTTCGGCATTGAGTGGATTGAAATGTTTAATCTTTGGGACGTACCGATCAACGCAGTGTGCAACGGCGTGAAGCTACAAAGTTTTCCACGAACGGAGGGACTTATTCAAGAGCTTCAGCAGGAATTTTCGAGCATCTTCAGTGACGAACTTGGATTATGCAAGAAGACAACAGTGTCATTCACGGTCAAGCCTGGCATCAAACCAATATTCCGTCTAAAGAGACCTGTACCGTATGCAGCAACAGCCAAGATCGAAGCAGAATTGGAACGCCTTCAGAAGCTCGGAATCATTACACCAGTATCGTATTCGGAATGGGCCGCTCCAATAGTAGCAGTGACTAAACCAAACGGACGCGTCAGGATTTGTGCTGACTACTCAACTGGCCTCAATTCAGTACTGGAACCGCATCAACATCCATTACCACTACCTCAAGACATTTTTGCAAAGTTAGCCAACAAGAAGGTTTTCAGTCAAATTGACCTCAGCGATGCTTATCTTCAGGTCGAGGTCGAGCCATCATCGCGCAAGCTTCTAACAATCAATACACATAAGGGGCTATTCGAGTTCACACGGCTTTCCCCTGGAGTTAAAACAGCCCCTGGTGCATTTCAAGAAATCGTAGACAACATGATAGCTGGTTTGGAAGGAGTTAGTGGATATCTGGACGATCTCATCGTGGCGAGCGATTCTGTAGAGGAACATATCCATCATCTCGAGTGTCTGTTTGCACGTATTCGCGAATTTGGGTTTACTCTCAAGATTGAAAAAAGCCATTTCTTCATGAGTGAAATGAAGTACTTGGGATTCATCATTGACAGCCAAGGAATTCGTCCGGATCCAGAGAAGATTCGAGCTATCAAGGAGATGCCAGCACCACATGATGTTACTTCGTTGAGGTCATTCCTGGGAGCCGTAAATTATTACAGTAAATTCGTGCGCGGAATGCACGAGCTACGACAACCTTTGGACGCATTGTTAAAGAAGGACGTCAAGTGGAATTGGTCATCAGCCTGTCAAGAGTCGTTCAATCAATTCAAGCGAGTTCTACAGTCTAATCTGTTGCTTACACATTACGATCCAAGACTCGAAATCATTGTGGCCGCTGACGCTTCCATGAACGGTGTCGGAGCAGTATTGTTTCATCGATTCCCGGGTGGCAACATCAAGGCAGTTTGCCACGCTTCACGAACTATGACACAGGCAGAAAGGGGATACAGCCAAGGAGAGAAAGAGGCACTAGCGCTCATATTTGCCGTTACCAAATTCCATCGGATGCTCTTTGGACGTCAATTCACCTTGCAGACGGATCATAAGCCATTGATTTCCATTTTTGGATCCAAAAAGGGAATTCCGGTACACACAGCCAACCGGCTACAGCGATGGGCGTTGACTATGCTTCTGTACAATTTCAAAATCGAGTTCAAGTCAACAGAAAGCTTTGGATATGCCGATTTTTTATCAAGACTCATCAATCAACACTCTAGACCAGAAGAGGAATACGTCATTGCAAGTACTCGGATGGAAACCAGCATTAGAAACATTCAAGCTGAATCACTTTCATCGCTTCCAATCACATACGAGATGGTTGTAGCTGAAACCAAGAAGGATAAAACACTCCAGAAGGTTTTGCAACAAATCAACAATGGATGGCCAGCAATCACTCTTCCAGCTGAAGTCAAGTCATTTCGAGCACGTCAAGAATCGTTATACAGTTCAGGCGATTGCATCATGTTATCGGACAGAGTGGTCATTCCAGACACCCTTCGCACTGCAGTTTTGAAACAACTACACGCTGGGCATCCTGGTATGGAAAGAATGAAAGGGATTGCACGCAGCTACGTCTTCTGGCCGAACATTGATGTGGATATCGAAGATTACGTCCGTAGATGTCCCCGTTGTGCAGCAGTGGCCAAATCTCCAGGGAAAACAACGCTTTCGTCGTGGCCAATTCCAATGCAGCCCTGGTCTCGCATCCATATGGACTACGCTGGTCCATTCAAGGGAAAATATTTTTTGGTTATCGTTGACGCCCGCACAAAATGGCCAGAAATATACTGTACAAATTCCATGACAGCATCTGTGACCGTCAGTAAACTTCGAGAAACCACTGCACGATTTGGATTACCTGATGTTATTGTCACCGATAATGGCACGCAGTTCGATTCAAGTTTGTTTGGGGCGTTTTGTGAAAAGAATGGCATTGAACATATCAAGATTCCTCCGTTTCACCCTCAATCGAATGGTCAGGCAGAGCGATTCGTCGATACATTGAAGAGAGCATTAAGAAAAATGGATGGAGACGGATTAGAAGAAGCACTACAAACATTCTTGTTCACATACAGATACACTCCAAATAAATCAGTTCAAGGTATGAAATCGCCAGCCGAGGCTATGCTTGGAAGGAAACTCAAGATGAACTTGGACCTTTTGAAGAAGCCAGCACCAAAATCGACCAATATCAACCGACAACAAAACGAGCAATTCAACCGAGTGCACGGAGCCAAAGAAAGAACGTTTACCGATGGCGAAGAAGTGTATGCAGAAATTTACATCCGCAACAAGCGACACTGGGCTTTAGGAAAGATCATCGAAAGGAAAGGTAGTGTGACGTACAATGTGTTTTTGGACGACGAAAGAAGAAGAGGATTGATTAGGTCGCATGCTAACCAACTGCGACCTAGGTATGATGGCAACCCAGTTAATCCGGACGAAAACCAGGAGTCTTTACCAGTCCTCATGCTGCTTGAAGAATTTGGTATTCATGAAAGAGCAGTCGAAACCGTACAACTGGATCCAGAGCCTGAACAACCAATTGCAATTTCTGATGTTCAAGTTAGCCAATTCGAAGAACCAGTGGTAGATGTCCCCGAAAGGTCAGTCAACAATCCAGTTGAATTAGAGGAGTATCGCAATACAACAGCAGCTTCACCTTCGCCAGCATTAGCAAATGTTGTGGATAGCCCTGGACCGTCAACTGTTGTCAAGGAAACCCGCACACGAAGATTTCCTGCATTCTTCAAAGACTACAGTTTCTTTTAAGGAGGGAGATGTTAGCAAGCCATAGTTAAGTTATTAGTTCATCATAGTAAGCCATGTATCCTTGGAGACTGAAATAAACATTCTAATTTTCGCCTTAATCTGATCCAGACGTATATAACATATAGAGACTCTCAGCCCATGTAAATTTGTGTTATATGTCATGTAAAAAACACCCAGGGTCATACTGGTTTACATGACATAATGGAAGTTTACATGATATTTCATTACTTTTACATGATATGCTCCAATTATGTGCATCATATGCCACCGAATTTTCCACTCTTTTTTGATCTGTGTATGAAACAAGCCAAAATTGAAAAGTCGTCTCTTTTAGGGCTGTTCATAAACCACGTGGACTTTTTGGGGGGAGGGGGGGGGGGGGTTCTGGCTAAAGTCTACGCTCCATACAAATTTCAAAATTTTTGTATGGACAAAAGTCTGAGATGACCAAATTTTGGTCTACGTAGTTTATGAACGGTCCCTTACTTCCGTCCTCTGTTTATTTGCAATCTTATTCTTTGCTGCATTTTTTTTGTTTGTTTATCTGATCTTTTTTTGCTGATTTCTACTCTGACTGCGATTCGATCTCAAGACCACTCGTCGATTGATCATGTGTGAAAAAGCTGCTGCGCGCTACAAGATGAGCTAAATATGAGACCACAGAGAAACAGACGTCACACTCTGATCGCTTCCCATCAATCACCTTTTTAACGGTTGATTCAAATATTCAGTAGTAGGCCGATTGGCCACTCGCGGCGCTGGCATCGCTTTTGCTCCTGTTTGACGTTTGCTCACTACCATCATCTAGTGGTGGCCCGGCTAAACACAGTGCGTTTAGCATTGGGCGATTACGTTTTCGTAACTATGTTTTTTATTAAAAGTTGTTCTACGTGTTACGTGTGTTTCTCTGTGATGAAACTGTAAAGTGCGCTGATTTTTTGTTCTATCTAAAGTTTTTTGTGATTGAGATACAATCTTTACCAGATTGCATTATCTCGCTTTGGCCGAAGTCGATCGAGGGAGACGGGCAGAAATAGAGAAAACTTATAAAATCGTATTTTTCACATGTAATGTTTAATTTGACATGAGTATTGTCGGGCTGCCACCAAACCGGACGTCGCACAACTGAGTCGCGAAGAGACCCTACTCGTGACGTTTTCTAAATCATTTCGGAAATAGTGCCTCTATTTCCTTGTCATTAACAATACAACGCACTAGTCGCGAAAAAGTTGCGACACTTGTGGTCCAAGAAAATGGCAATTTTTTATTAAATGTCTGTCTTGATTCCAACTAAATGGACAATACGATTTGCTAAAGTATCTCATCAGATATCAGACGTCGATTATAGTCTGCATAAACGTGACGATAAGGCAAAAATATGAAAAAAAAAAACGAGGGGAGTTTTTCAAACTTAGCAGCATAACATTATTTTTCAAGCCGTTTAGTGGCGATAAAATAGCATTCGGGGTGCTTTAAACCCGAAACAAACTGTGCATTTGAAATGCTATGATACCATACAGCTAATGGTTTTTGCATAGACAAACAGACGTATCACTTGGAACAAAATGCGATAAAAATCATCGTCACGCAAACATAATCGCCCAATGCTAATTACGCTGTGGTACGCAAACCCACTGAGTAGATGGCGGTAGTGAACAAACGTCAAACAGGAGCTGTTGGGAGTCGGTTTCTCTGGCTGAAGGGATACTTTTTGACAGCAGTGCTCCTTAGACACAGCTTCAAAGCTGTTATTTATTTTTAAATAATAAAAACTAAATCTAAATACAAGTCAATAAAACTTACATTCTAGCATACAATTCTTGCGGCCCAAATTTGTTCCTTTGGGCCGCAAGAATTGTATGCTAGAATGTAAGTTTTATTGACTTGTATTTAGATTTCCCATCTTTTCACACTCTCTTCTACTTTACAACTACCTTATCAATTATATCGTTCTGCCTGCAAAAGCAATTGTTGCAGTGTTACCAGTTTCATCGCAAACTCGTCGCAACAGGAGCAAAAACGATGCGAGCGCCGTGACCGAGCGATTTGCGAACTACGGAATATTTGAATAATCCGTTAAAAAAGAAAACGATGGGAAGTGAGTAGAGTAAGACGTTTGTTTGTCTGTGGTATTGATATATAGATCTTCAACAGCGTTGCAGTGTTTATCGACTCAAAATTACAGCTCGAAAATCGCAATGCAAGGTCTAAAAATCTCTAAACTGGTGGTGTACGATCCTTATCCTATTCTGTTCTAGTTGGGACAAACTTATGACGCATTGGCTGGATTGGCGCAACAAATGCAGGTTGCGGCATTGTCGTTATTGTTATGGTTGAATTTTGATTCAGTGAGGCTACCTGAAGTATGAGTTCTCACAATCCAATTTAATCTAAATTGATGAAGCTTCGCTAATAAATTACTTCCCAACAAATTTTCATTATTAACGTGAGTCACACGGTGGTAAAAAGCTAACACGCAAAACGATAATCGTTTTTTGTTTTCCGTTCGGAGTTCTAATCATGGTTGCACAGTTACAAATGACATCCTAGAGACTACAGCAGCAGCAACAAACACGCGTGGGTCAGTGTTTAGTGGCCCAAACGAAACAAAGCCCACCAACAACGGAAAAGACCATTAATGCAACGCACACACAACGATCTCACTAATCGTTACCATTTATGAACCCAATGTTTTCATTCCGAAGGGTAGCGCTGCGCTGATGGACCTTAATAATAATAAATTAAACCCTTTGGTTATAAATATTTATAGCTGATTAGGTGGAAGCCTTGCTTGTGTGTTCCGATTTGTTGATGGTGGTATATAAATAGGAAAATTTGTTTGGGTTTCATTGATGAACTAGCTCAGCACCATACATTTCGATCAAGGTATGAGCTAATTATCACATGAAATATGGACGGTAATTTGACCTAGAAGTCTTGGGGTATAGAATCATATTACCACATGGGATCTAAGCTGGTTAAGTCATTCGTAGAAGGCTCTATTCGCAGCTGCAATTCACCTATTCACTTTAACGGGATACGATATTGTTACATGTCACAAGTACTCCACAATAAACAAACGCTTAAATAGCTTCAAGCACGTCCCTGTCCATTATTATCTAATAATTAATATCACTTGGCCTACCTCTATCTCTACCTGCTAGCATGCACTCGAAATACACATGCAAAATGGTCATCGGCAGAGGAAGCTCTTGGTCAATAACTGTGTAAGTGCTCATATAACATTAAGGTGACGTGAGAAGCAGGCTTCGGGGTCTCCAGTTAGCCTAGTGGTTAAGGCTATGGATCGCCA
The DNA here is from genome assembly GCF_035046485.1 of Aedes albopictus. NCBI lineage: Eukaryota > Metazoa > Arthropoda > Insecta > Diptera > Culicidae > Aedes > Aedes albopictus. The sequence goes on along the minus strand of NC_085138.1, from coordinate 252,655,851 downwards.
ATCCAGAGACGGCGGGCTCGATTCCCGTTCAGGTTGGGAAATTTTTCTCGACTCCCTGGGCATAGTGTATCATTGTACTTGCCTCACAATATACAAATTCATGCAATGGCAGGCAAAGAAAGCCCTTCAATTAATAACTGTAGAAGAACTCAAAGAACACTAAGTTGAAGCGAGGCAGGCCAAGTCCCAGTGGGGACGTAGAGACACAGAGAAGAAGAAGAGAAGCAGGCTTTGAGACGCTACGCCAAGAAGAAGAAGGAGCAAGATTTTCCTTAACTTCCCTACGACCGATCCCGGTAAAAACAATATTTTCCGAGAAGCCGAGGAGAATGTGCGGCAGTGTGTTGGTAGTGTTTTTCCTGTGCAAGCCAGACTTCCTAATCACCCGTTTGAGTGCAATGTTGAAAAAGTGAGTCTGCAAGTTGTATTGGCGAAATAATCTCGGATAGTTCGCAGGGTGAACTTCAGATTTGTCGTTAACCGCCCTTATCAAAAACTGTCTAGCATTTTCCGACGAAGGATTCTTAAGGGTGTCTCAGTCTGTTAAATGAAACACGTGATACTATCTTGTATGCTGAAATATGAAGGGTATACATCTGTGATTATCACAGTCTAAGCTGTGTACTTTCTTTTAGATATAAGGCCATCGATATACGAATGCAAACATGATCAACTGGTAGAGGAAGATCTCGATTATTAACGGCCTGAGTCAGCGCATACTAATCTAATCTAATCTAATCTAATGCTTGGACAGCCAGTATTGAAAAGCATCCTGGAAATATTAAAATTTCTTCTGGTATTTTCTTGTCAGCATTAATATTTGCAGCATATCAGAGATGATGTGACACAAATATTAAAATAGCCAGGCCCACTGTGCAGACTAATGGGTTGAAAGATAATTCAAAAACTTAAGGCAATTAGGTTATCCACTTATGAATAACATGATTGACAAACCTTTTTGAATTGAATGAAGGAAGAAACGGGGACAACCGTACCAACCGTTTCGTTTTAGGGGAATGGTGTTTGGACATAAAATCGTTGGGAGTGGTGCTGCTAAGAAGGTTAATGCACATTCCTTTATAGTTGACGTCTCTTCTCCTGGGATGGGACACAGGCATTTCTCCATGTGTCCTGGCTTCAAAGCCTAGGCGAAACTGGGAGCATTTCCTCACTTTTTGGTTTTTGATTTTTTATTAAATAACGAAGCAATATTTTCAAAATCGGGTTTCGTACACATGTAGAGGATGGATCAAAGTATCTTCTGATTTTTTTTCGTAGTGGAAAATGTTTTTCGTTTTTGCAGAAACCATTTTTGAACGAAATTTCACAAAAAAAATAGTTTTAGAAAAAATGGAAAACTTTTTCAACACCAAAAAAATTCAGAAGATACATTGATCCATACTCTACATGTGCACGAAAACCGATTTTGAAAATATCGCTTCGTTATTTAATTAAAAGCAAAAATAAAAAAAAATGAAGAAATGCTTCCAGTTTCGCCTTAAGCGCCATTACTCGCTCTCTGAAACGAGAAAAAATAATAATGATCCCTTCCCGATTGAAATGTACAGAATAATAAGCCTATATAAAAAGCAAAACAAGATTAGAAAATTGCTACAAATATCAAAGAAATTTTAAATGATAATTTCAAAAATTCCACATTATATACCTCCAGAAATTTTCCCAAGGGCTCGACTAGGAATTCCTCAGGCATTCGTGGTGGGAACCCTTCAAGAAGTCTTGCTGGGGTTCTTCAAGCAATCCCTGCCGGAAATCCTCCAGGAAATCCTGGAGGACTCCTAGAACAATTACTGCAGAAACATCATCTGGAAATTCTTGAGAAATCTCAGTAAGATTTTTTTTTCTTTTTTTTCTCAGTAAGAATGCTTGGAGAAATCCTGGTGGAGTTCATGAGAGAATCCCAGCAGGTACTTTTGGAGCTATTTCGAGCAGAATCCTTTAATTTAAAGGGCAATTCTTGGAGGAATCTAGGGAGGAATCCCAGCAGAATTTTCAGAGGATTTTTCGAAAAAATCTTCATCAATTTCCCTTGTAATTCCTCTAGGGATGCCTGTCGGGGTTTCCTCCGAAAATGCATCCTAGGATTCCTCCAGGATATCCTCCTGGGATTCCTGGTCCTCTTGAAGTTCTTCCAGGGTTCTAGGTTATGGAATTCTGCTTATCAGTCCTTGATTATCTAGATCGAAAACGGATAAGATTCGTTACCGAAACATAATGACAAATCTTAACCGTTTCGTTTTAAGATAAACAAACAAACAAGTACTGATAAGCCGAATTCCCAAACCTAGAACATTGATCCAACAGCCGAGTTCTTCTAGGTTCTTCTGCTATAATTCCTCCAGCGATTTTTTTCGCGGATTTCTTTTGCTCCTCCTACAAGTTCACTTACATACATACATACATTTATTTGTTCAACATCATTAAAACAAGACATAATCAACAATAGTACGCCACAATACTCGGTTCGTGGCTGCCGCTCTCCATCCTCGATCGCGCCCGATGCTCGCCAAGTCACGCTCCACCTGGTCCGCCCATCATGCTCTCTGCGCTCCACGCCTTCTTGTGCCTACCGGATCAGTTGCAAACACCAGCTTTGCAGGGTTGTTGTCCGGCATTCTTGCAACATGCCCTGTCCACCGTATCCTTCCGGCTTTGGCCACCTTCTGGATGCTGGGTTCGCCGTAAAGTGCAGCGAGCTCGTGATTCATCCTTCTCCGCCACACACCGTTCTCCTGCACACCGCCGAAGATCGTTCTTAGCACGCGTCGCTCGAAAACTCCGAGTGCTTGTAGGTCCTCCTCGAGCATGGTCCATGTCTCGTGCCCGTAGAAGATCACCGGTCTTATTAGCGTTTTGTACATGGTGCATTTGGTGCGTGGGTGAATCTTTTTCGACCGCAGTTTCTTCTGGAGCCCGTAGTAGGCCCGACTTCCGCTGATGATGCGCCTCCGAATTTCACGGCTCACGTTGTTGTCAGCCGTCAGTATGGATCCGAGGTAGACGAATTCCTCCACCACCTCGAAAGTATCCCCGTCTATCGTAACATTCCTACCCAGACGGATCCGGTCGTTTTCGGTTCCGCCTACCAGCATGTATTTTGTTTTTGAGGCATTCACCACCAGTCCGACCTTTGCTGCTTCGCGTTTCAGGCGGGTGTACAGTTTTGCCACCGTTCCAAATGTTCTAGCTATAATGTCCATGTCGTCCGCAAAGCACACAAATTGACCGGATTTTGTGAAAATCGTTCCCCGGCTGTTGAGCCCGGCTCGTCGCATCACACCTTCCAGAGCGATGTTGAAGAGTAGACATGAGAGTCCGTCACCTTGTCGCAGTCCCCGGCGAGATTCGAATGAGCTGGATAGTTCACCCGAAACCCTTACGCAGTTTTGCACACCGTCCATCGTTGCTTCAATCAGTCTAGTCAGCTTCCCACCCAAGTAACCACGGTGCTGAAGCCTTATTGCATGCAGATATACGGTGTACTTAGAGCAATCATTACTTTACATGCAAACTTAAAGTTGATTTAAAGTGGAAATGGGCAATTATGCGACTGCTTCAAGATTATACCAGTATAATCTTTATTTGATTGTATAATTGCCCACTTCCACTTTAAATCAACCTTAAGTTTGCATGTAAAGTAATGATTGCACTAAATACACCCTATATCTGCATGCAATAAGGCTTCAGCACCGTGGTTACTTGGGCAGGAAAGCCGTTTTCGTCCATGATTCTCCATAGCTCTGCGCGGTCGATACTGTCGTATGCCGCTTTGAAGTCGATGAACAGGTGGTGCGTTGGGACCTGGTATTCACGGCATTTCTGGAGGATTTGCCGTACGGTAAAGATCTGGCCCGTTGTCGACCGGCCGTCGATGAAACCGGCTTGATAACTTCCCACGAACTCATTTGTTTTAGGTGACAGACGACGGAAGATGATCTGGGATAGCACTTTGTAGGAAGCATTCAAAATAGTGATCGCCCTGAAGTTCTCACATTCCAAATGGTCGCTCTTTCTTGTGAATGGGGCAGAAAACCCCTTCCTTTCACTCCTCCGGTAGCTGTTCGGTTTCCCAGATCCTGACTATCAGCCGATGAAGACAGGTGGCCAACTTTTCTGGGCCATCTTGATGAGTTCAGCTGCGATACCATCCTTACCAGCTGCTTTGTTGGTTTTGAGCTGGTGAATGGCATCCTTAACTTCCCTCAGCGTGGGAGTTGGTTCATTTCCGTACTCCGCTGCACTGGCGTCGTCGTTTCTTCCGTTGCCGTGGGCTCCCGTGCCTACGTTCTCCACGCCGTTCAGGTGCTGATCGAAGTGCTGCTTCCACCTTTCGATCACCTCACGTCCGTCCGTCAAGAGGCCTCCGTCTTTATCCCTGCATATTTCGGCTCGCGGCTCGAAGCCGTTGCGGGATGCGTTGAGTTTCTGATAGAACTTCCGTGTTTCTTGGGAACGGCACAGCAGTTCCATTTCTTCACACTCCGCTTCTTCCAGGCGGCGCTTTTTCTCCCGAAAGAGGCGGGTCTGCTGTTTCCGCTTCTGTTTGTAACGTTCCACGTTCTGTCGAGTACCTTGCTGCAGCATTACCGCCCTCGCTGCGTTCTTCTCCTCCAAAACCGTTCTGCACTCTTCGTCGAACCATTCGTTCCGTCGATTCCGTTCCCCGTACCCGATGGTACTCTCGGCTGCATCGTTAATGGCTGCTTTCACTGTACTCCAGCAGTCCTCTAGAGGGGCCTCATCGAGCTCGCCCTCGTCTGGCAACGCGTCTTCGAGATTCTGCGCGTATGCTGAGGCGACATCCGGTTGCTTCAGTCGCTCTAGGTTGTACCGTGGCGGTCGCCGGTACCGCACATTGTTGATGATGGAGAGTTTTGGGCGCAGTTTGACCATCACCAGATAGTGGCGATGTTGGCGCCACGATAGGTCATGACGTCGATAATGTCGGAGAAGTGCCGTCCGTCAATCAGAACGTGGTCGATTTGAGATTCCGTCTGCTGTGGTGATCTCCAGGTGTAACGATAAGGGAGGCTGTGTTGGAAAAAGGTGCTACGTATGGCCATATTTTTGGAGGCGGCGAAATCAATGAGTCATAGGCCGTTTTCGTTCGTCTGCTGGTGGGCGCTGAACTTACCAATCGTCGGTCTGAATTCCTCTTCCTGGCCTACCTGAGCGTTCAAATCTCCTATGATGATCTTGACCTCGTGGCTTGGGCAGCGATCGTACTCGCGTTCGAGCTGCACGTAAAATGCGTCCTTATCATCATCAGTACTTCCGGAGTGTGGGCTGTGCACGTTTATTATGCTGAAGTTGAAGAATCGGCCCTTGATCCTCAACCTGCACATTCTTTCGTCGATCGGCCACCAACCGATCACGCGCCTCTGCATATCACCCATCACGATGAAAGCTGTTCCCAGCTCGCGTGTGTTGCCGCAGCTCTGGTAGATGGTATGATTACCTCTAAACGATCGCACCATGGATCCTGTCCAACACACCTCCTGCAGCGCTACGATGCCGAACCCGCGGTCCTTCAGTAGATCGGCGAGTATGCGGGTGCTCCCAATGAAGTTGAGAGATCGGCAGTTCCACGTACCGAGTTTCCAATCGCAAGTCCTTTTTGTTCGCTGGGGTCGTTGCTGTTGGTCTCGGTTCGTATTATTCTGTTGCTGATTTTCCGTTACAATGGTTTTTTACGGCTGGCTCGTAGGCCTGACACCAACCCCCTACTTTCCGGAGGACCATAGTGCACAGTTGAGCTTAGAGTCCTTCCCTGGCACTCGGACGTAGATCAGCCGCCCCTAACATGGGAATCAGACGCTGTTGTGAGCCGCTCCTCCTGGAGAACAGACGCTCAGGTTTGCCGAAGCAAACCCCCCCTTCCCTGTCAGCCTACGACCAAGGTTCCCACCGGGGTTGGTTACCCGATCTTCCCTAAGGTTGCTCATAGTTTCCGGCCGGTACCGCGTGGAGGTAGGGATAGGAGTTGCTGCCCGGATAAAAACTAACCATAGGGTATTTGGTGAAAACCATTCCTGTACCATACAGTGTTCCAGCTACAATATAGTGTATTGTAATGGAATGGTTCGCTAAAAGCTTTGCACATTGGTAGCTACTATACATTTACATCCGATCTTTATGTAACAATATATTATACTGTTTTTCTTACGTTTGAACCATTCACTATTCCGAAACAATCTTTTTCCGTGCATTTTTAATTATTTATTCAGTTTATGATTTTTTCCGTGCTTTGTTTTGTTGATGTTCGTGACATTTTGTTGCAAAGGAAATGAAAGAGAAAAAAGTGAATAAGTTGAAACATCTATTTAAAGTCAATAAAATGTTTAAATAAAGTGGTAAACCAGGTGTCCTAAGGACTGCATATCCAAGAGATATGGTGGGCTAGGTATGTAGAGTGCGATGAGAGGAATACGAATGCAGGTCAACCCGGAAAGACGCAGGCCAGATTACCGTAAATCAGTGGATGAGTTCAACACTATTTTTTCTCTTCTTCTCTCATGTGAAATTGCCTTGTACAACAGCCGAATTAAATGCGATTTATCTTTGACATTTTTAACATAAGGACTGGACTGGACACTGAAACGACTTCTGATATAAGTTCGTCTTCGCTTTTTAACCTAACTTATTGATTGATGCACCAAGCGGTAAGAAGAAGAAGTTTTAACATCCAAGCGGTGTGCCGTTTACATCCATCGGCCAATCAGCGACGAGGATCTTATCGACGGCACACCGCTTGGATGTCAAAACTTCTTCTTCTTTTCGTTTGGTGCATCAATCAATGCACGAATTTATAGTTGAATCGAACTTGACAGTTTTCTCATGAGTTGTTATGTACATATTTCATAATTCAGTCAAACTGGAGCCTCAATATTGCAATAACGGTTAAGCACGCTGTAATGATACTTATGTACCTCGTCACCCACTTCATGCAACTACATTAGTGGTCTAATAACACTTAGCGCGCTAGACATAGTTCCATCATGCCGCTCAAAGTGTTGCCACAAATAATGCTTAGTTTGCAAAACCCAGTTATTTGGCTGGTGGGACATGGGAGCCCAAGCTTCAACTGTTAATGCAATCAAAGGCTACTCAGACTTAGACGAGTTTAGGTTAGTTTGGCTAGAACTGCCATTATCGAAGGAACATGACGAGATAATATAACATTATATGGTTTATCTAATGTAAAACAATACAACATAACATACTCACAAAATGTGGGTTCTTCCTTCGGAAGGGAAGTAAAACGTGGGTCCCGAGATGAACTAGCCTAGGGTTAAAAATCTCGTTAATACAGCAAAAAAAAAACAACAAAAGAGAACCATTCCAAAACCATGATTAAATTTATAACCAGTAGTGAAATTACAATAAAAACAATATATTGACGGTACATTTTATTGTTTGAAACCATACGTGTACCATACAATGTACGGTATATCAAAGCCCACGTATCAGTATTTCGAACAATTCATTTACAATAAAATGAATGGTTTTGTAAAAAAATATATATGGAGAAAAATATTTTTTTATATTGTTACGATACTTAACAACCCGTATAGTATATTGTAAAAATCTTATTTACAATTCACTGTATGGTGTCTACATTACATCTTATTGTTTTTGTATTTTTTATTTTTACAGTGGTGTTTATTGTAACAATATGGTTCTAAATAGTACTGTTACAATACAACATTCGGTTTTTCTACTGTATTTTTTATTCGGGTGGGCAGAGGCTAGTGGATCACAATGGGATCTGAATTGCGCAGCATACCCAGCCTTTATTGCGAATCTTTTCTGAAATCCACATACCGGCCAATAACTCGTGCGCCGACAGCCCATGCGCCGGGCTGTGCGCCATACAAAATGTAAATAAACAAGTGTCAAAATGGTTCGCGCCAAGAGCTCTACCTCTCTTAGGGTTCGGTTCCATTTTTTGTCTAAAACATTGAACTTCCTTATGTCTGGAAATAATGTACAGCAAAGATATTATTGACGGTAACAACGCTTCTACTTCATTAAACAGCCGATTAATAGTGATTTGGCTAGTGAAAAACTTGGCGCATAGACAATCGGCGCGCAAATTGTGCGCTGGTGTGCGGATTTGAGTTAATCGTCGCGAAGTGCCCAACACACATTATACCCTGGCGCGCAACCTAGAGGTCGAAGAGAAACTTGTCAAAATGCTAAAAATTCTCGAGAACCTCAATACACAAGTTCACTTATTTCTCTCATCATTCGACAAAAGTTAACGAATTTTGATTGTTGTATCATGGAAAGGGACTGAAGGACTATCTGTTTCTTCTGTTTGCCATCTAAATCTCAAAAAAATGACAAATTTTGAGATGTGTCCCTATTGCAGGAAACCGACGATATGTACAACGGAGATGGTTATATTAGCGGTTCAGGGGAAGATGGTATAGATGAGATGAGATTTGAATAACCTTATAGCACAGACAAACAGACGTATCAATTGGAACAAAGTGCGGTTAAATTCATCGTTACAAAAGTATAATCGCCCAATGCTAAATACGCTGTTTCGCAAATCCACTGAGTAGATGGAGGTAGTGAGCAAACGTGAAACAGGAGCAAAAACGTCCGTTAAGGGAAACGATGAGAAGTGGGTAGAGTGAAAAGTCTGTTTGTCTGTGCTTATAGTAACTAAAATGCCGTGTTATTAATTGGCTCAGTGACTTAGTTGGTAAAGCACTTGTCTTGCGTATAAGGGTCGTGAGTTCAAATCTCATATGAGTTGTGGATTTTTTCCCCAATTTAACCAATAACTTACCTATCTGTACGTTGATTATTTTTTTGAAAATCATAATTAATCACACGAATTGGTATTACTAAAAATGTGCACTTTGAGTGAATTGTTTTCGGGCATCTAACTCTGCTGTAGTTATTTGTCGTATCAAACAGAATGCGAACGAAACGTTTGAAACTCCGTTTGAACTGCGAAAATGCTCATAGAATACTAAACAGAGATGAAGAAGAAGAGTAAAAATGCATTTAATGCCTGCAAAACTATATTATAACAAGACTATAATAATATCGATTATTTCTAAGTGATCATTTAGCTACCGTCCTGAATGTATAATTAGAAATGTAAACATTTTTTTAGCTAAAACTCACCCTCCAGATGAAGTCACGTTTCCGTACTCCAAAAAAGTCCTCCTTACCGTTTCTAAAATGCCACCAACAAACATCTCATCAAGCAAACGTAAGCAAAATAAACACATAACCATAAAAATGACCTCCAGCTCACGATCTTAGCGGGTCAGCCTCCGAGAAAAGGTTGGTCCACTCGGGGCCGATTGTTGATAAAAGAGTTTTCGGAAAGATAAATCATAATCTAAAGGCTTTAACGACACCATTATACTTCATTTGTTGGGGCCGTTTGAGGTGGATGTGCTGTGCGCGCGCGCGTTGTGCGGCTAGGCTACGGGGCTACGGGATGGAGGACACACGAAAAGGCACGGCACAGCATCCGGCCGCCCGCACAACGCCGTTCGTCCGCTTGGACCACGACCGCGGGACCTTCATTGAAGTGCGCTACTAATGTTCGCGAGCTGTCATGGGGAGGTGCAGGGTGAAATGCGTCTTCAGACTGTAACTGTCTACCCACTTCAAACTATCAAACATATTCAACCGAAACGTCAATTTTATGCATACAAATCTTACAAATGTACACTGTGCTACCAATGATAAATAGACGATCACTTTTTATCAAAAATAATTTTATTTAACTTTGTCCACTTCACATTCAAACGTCAAACGTTATAAATGACAGTTCTTTCTGTTAAGTTGGTATCTCTATATAAAAGTATCAAGACGTGTTATAGCAAACATGAAGTTTCACTCACACTGCCATTAATAGTTCCACTTTTATCCGTGAGGTGCACTGTTAACAGGGTATTTTAATTTTTAGCAGTGTTGCTATAGACTATAGTCACAGACAAACAGACGTAACACTTGCAAAATTTCCATCGACCACGCTTTTAACGATCATTTTAAATCATCATAGTTGTGATTTTCACAACCAGAGACGCGCGCATCGTTTTTCTATACATTTGACGTTTAACGCTAGCGCCTTCTGTTGACGATATTGCACAACACAGTGATTCGTGCAACTTTTCCACCAGATGATGGTAGTGTGAACTGGGCGATGGATTTCCATGAAAATCGTTCAAGGTGTTACGTCTGTTTGTCTGTGCTATAGTCTTCTTAATAAAGTTGGCATCAAAAATACGTTGTTGTGAGGCTTTTGTTTAGTGCGATTCAAGAAACACAAGACCAAGCATATTCGTTGAAGTAAACATATTTACGATCTTATTTAACCCGATTCCCCGCACTGTCTTTTGATATTTCTCTAGCTTCCTCGAGGAGCAGGCGCAAGCGAAGAAGATGCCTCTGTGATGGAAAATGCCAAATCTCCCGGCCCGGTCAACGGTTAATGCTCGGACACTCGGACTGACCCCTGTGTCTGGCCTGGCCGGACCGCGAGTGTATAATTAAATTAAGGAAAAGTTTCATGCGTTTCGCGGAACAGCGGTGATCGTGATGATGGTAGTATAGTGGTGCGGTTGTTGGTTGCTGTATGAAGAGATTGGATGGCACTGACAGTCATGTTGGCCAGATACGCGTGCCAAGGCACGCACGACATACATATGTGAGTGATAATTACCATCTTCAGCGAAGTTTTGAGATCATGCCCCTCTCTCGCACATGTAGGTGGTTGGTAAGGCAACGTCCGAAAATGAGGTTTTTGCGTTTCACTGCTTCGTGTTGATTTGTGTGGTGACATGTACTGTGTTGTTATAATGCTAAATCAAGGTTGCTCAAATTAGAAAAATGTTTTTCATTCCAAGCTTCTATACGTTCGTCAAGTGTTCTGAAGCTCACTTAGTCATCACCTTTGTAGATTGAACAGCGCTATATAGCGGCAGAGTACCAAATAAAACGGTTCATCATCTGTATGTATGTGGAAGTCGCTAGAAATTTGACCTTGAAGGGAGTTCAATTCATTTCCCTATTAAGACTTCGTCTCCACGCGCCACTTGGGTCTGCTTTTGCTTAGATATTCTGTTGGATTCCATCCAGCGCTTGCTCGCAAATTCTCTGCACTTTCGTAGTATGCCGTTGATGGGTGGACCCGCCACAGTGGAGCGCGCTCGTTCATTTGACCAGGTCGTAGAGTTTAGGTATCATCATTAGTTGAAACGAAATCGTTCAAGTGTTCGGCCATAGTGCCTAATAAATCCACGAACCGGTGCATGCCAATTTACCACCACCCACCCACCCCATGATCTTGTCGATCACGATGATGTACAGTAGTAGTGATAGTACAGTCGGGTCTCCTATTAGACGCTGGCATCCACATTACGCCCACTGCAATATCCCAGCTGTCTTGCAACCGATCAAGCTGATTTTTTGACTGTGATTAGATTATACTACAAGCTTGCCACATTCCAAAAATGAACGGAATTGGTTGGAATACAACCTGGAAGCTACGATGGGCGTAAAGGTGGTGGCAGCGTCTTATAGGAGACCCGACTGTACATCTTTGTTTAAAGCCTTGTACTGTGCTTCAATGAGGCTGACGATTGTATACTAGCGTGGTTCAAAAAATCGTTTTTGCTTCATACCGTTTATTCGATTCCTAACCAGATTATATGCCTTCTCACAAAATTTGAGCTCATTTGGTTGAAAATTGAGACTGCACAAGCCCATCAAAGTTTGTATGGGAATTACTATGGGAAAACGATGTTTTTCATTCAATCGACCGTAGCATTTCCACAAGTGCCCTATTGGGTTAGTCGACCTTTGGTAATCCTAGGCTACTCTATCAGCTACAACTTTGCCGAAGACCGCATTCAAATCGGACGCCTCATTAATTAGTTACCGATTTTTATCCAGAATCGAAATCTTTACTCATGATGGTCAAACTATTCGGTGGGTATCACTGAATTCTGTAGTGGAACATAGTAGCCATGATTTCAGTGTGCTATCTTTGGCGCCATATGCAGCAATGTTGCCTGCTGGGAAGCTGGAGGATCATAGCTAAAGTTTGCCCAGTTGGATACAGCCTATTCGTGACATACAAACCCCATCCCATTTTTATTTATATAGATAGAGGAACTCCAGGAATTCGTTGATCTGTTCCAGTCTGACACGGGGGATGATAATCTGATACAAACATAATCTTCCGACACGCTAGATCTCCTGCGTTCATTGGAAAGCCAAGTCTATCTTCTCCTGTTTATTTCCCCCTTGTTTTAAATGCTCACACCAATGCTTAACCTGGTCAAGTAGGTCAATGAGTAACTGGCATGTAGCGTCTTTTAAAAAAAATATCTCAATCATCAAAATTGAAAAATATTTACTCAACCTTCATGGGATATTGTAGAGCTAGAGAGCATTGCCGGTTGTGGTGACTATCTCCCCTTCGTTAGGCAGAGAGTTCTACCACGTGACACACGATCGATTGTCCAGAGCTGAATACCGATGACGTATTTGGCCGGTATTCTGCCACTTTCCGGAACATCCACTGCTCGCGTTCCAAGTTCGGCCACAACGATCTTTTCATAGCTGGATTTTCTAGTCGGGGTGTGTTGAATCGTCATCCAAGTCTTTTCTCCCGTCGGTAGATCCACGCAATGCGTAGCCGAGTATCCATCTCTCTGACTAGACAGGCTCCATTTCCATTTTCGGTTGATGCAAATGTGGTCGATGTATTTTGTACATTTTGCAAATCACGAGGGATCCGCGTAACTTTATGCACTGGTCGATCAGAAAAGAGCCAGCCTCCAATCATCTGGTTGATGTTAGCATTAGCATTAAGCGAGTCGCACAAATTCGTAGGTGGTACAGTCCTAGACCGCTGTTATGAGGGTTGCCTCCTTCCCGTCCGAACCAAAGCACAAAGATTTGGGACTAATATCTGATTCTTAGACAAGACTGACGCAATCCTCCAATGGTCGAGCACTGTCCTGGCCACGTCCTTGCGACTGCTGAGGAATGGGAAAGGATGGTTAGTTTTGGACACCTATGAAAAATGTAGACAACTCTACGATCTCTCAGGCCTAGGTGTCACGGGAATTTGGGTGTTGTTAGTGGAAGGGTAAACTCCAAAAGATACGCTTGGTTAACGTTCAGGCACACCATTGTTAGACTGCTTCGAATCAGTTGTCTGCCCAATTCATCCTGGATTCCTCGTAATCTTGTTGGCATTTGGTTGAATTACTAGATTCTTCGGTTGATAATCTGAAATATAAAAGAATATTAACATCGTCCGTGAAATAAGCTACATATTAGTGATACGTACGCCACAGTTACATATTTTTAAAATATTATTTATATCGTACGATACATTTACCTGAATCCTGCTAAAATAAAATGTTAATTAGCAGTACAAAAAACACAAATACTACAAAACACAAGGAAAAGAGCATCAAACTTTGATCTTGGAATATTTAAAAATACGGTAAATATCAAGATCAAAATTTGATTTGGTAGATCTTACACCGCAACGCACCATTCTAAGGTGATCTACCCACGTTTCGGGCAACAATCATCTGGTTGATGTTATCACAAAACTCTGAACACTGCTCGCCATTGTCGCTCATTTCTCCAAACCCTTGGCGTCCCATGAATGATGTTGTTAACGCCGATGTACTCATTGAATTCTCTTTTGATATGGGGGTGTTTATCCAATACACATCAGACACCTGTGGCAAGTGCTGCTAGTTCGTAGTCATTCTCTTCGCTCCTCGACATAAATATGATCTCTTGGTTAAGTTCCCGACGAAGCTTCAGGCCTAATCTGATCCCTGCTCAACGACCTCTGGTCATCATCATCAGGCTAAAGTTAGCGGCACTGTTCGCTGGCATCTCGCTACGTACTACGCTGAACCAAGCTGAACCGTAGACAAACAAACATCACGTGCTCAGGAGTCTCCCTGTTGTCCGGAAAGATTGAGCAGAGTGAGGATTCTGCATGTTCGAAACGATGCGAGTAGCTTCTGAAACATCCAGATAAAAGTTCACCGTACTCTCTGGACTTCCGCACCGATAGATTTGGAGTGAGCTGGTAGGTCCGCTGGGATCCACCTTCCTTTCTCCGCGTTGTCCCACTCCACCAACATCTTTGTATTTGCAATTCCCCTTTCTCACTCTACATCCTCGACCAGGGTGTACTGCTTCCCATGGTATCGTCCTGTTCTCACTGGCCACACGTACTGTCATAAGCCGAAAATGTGCTTGTCAGTGTTGAAAATGTAATTTTGAGAAATCTAAATTCAACCATCTCCAGATCATTTTAAAAGCTAAACCTGAGAATATGGTAGGTATATGAAAAACTTGTGCGGCTAGACCAGTCCTACAAGAAAGTTACGGAAAAACCGCACTTTTTCAAATATTTAACCCTTTGAAGCCGGAATTTTTCCAAGCGTTATTATGGAGTTTTTTCTACGTTTACCTGTAGTTTTGATGGTCTATAGCATAAAAAAAGGTAGAATATAATGCAGAATATGTTTTCTGGATATCCTAGGTCATCCAAACTGTTCTTGAGTTCAGATCATTAAGTCTATGGGTGTAACGGTAACTTCTTTCATTATACAAAGCTACGATTTGTAATCTACAGGGGATGGCCAAAATGTTTGGGATAGGCAACTTTTTTTCTCCCACAAAAAAATTCAACATGCTGTAACTTTTCATAAAGTGCATCAAAAAATCTCAAATTTTGACTGTTTGTCAACCTATTATATGTACATCTTTGGTACAAATTTGGGCTCGATTGAATAATTTTTCGCGAAGTTAGAACCGTTTGGGTAAAAGACTATTATTGAGACAACTAATTTTTGAACTGTCATATCTCGGAAACCAGTGAACCGAATTGAATGAATTTTTTAAAGTTTATCAACAATATATTGATACTTGAAATGTAATATTTTTTCACGGCGAATTAAGTTATACCGGATTGAAATTTTTACCCATATAGAGGAAAATAAGTCAAATTTACGATACCACCCAAAAATTACTAAATGTGTTCTTTCTTCAATCTAAATAGGCTCTAGTATATCTGATTAGAGATAACTTAAGAACAGAAGTGGAAAATCTTTGGATATCAACACTAAAATTTATTGACATTGATGTAAAAAAATAACATTTTTTCGAGAAAAATTCAAAAAGTGCCAATCCATGATAACTTTTTTCAACGTTTAAAAAGTACCTATGTTTTAATAGTTTGTGAAGCATTTACACATTGTTAGTGTACGTTCAAAATTTCATTCAATTCGGTTCACTGGTTTCCGAGATAAAACAGCTCAAAAATGAGTTGTCTAAAAAATAGTGTTTTACCCGAACGGTTCTAACTTTGCGAAACATTGATCAATCGAGCCCAAATTTGTACCAATGATGCACATAAAATAGGTTGACAAACAGTCAAAATTTGAGATTTTTTGATGCACTCTATGAAAAGTTATAGCATGTTGAACTTTTTTGTGAGAGAAAAAAAAGTTGCCTATCCCAAACATTTTGGCCATCCCCTGTATCATGTCCAGTAAGTCATCTGAAAAAAGTTAGTAGACAATAACAGATCAGTCGGGATATCCTAGGTCATCCAAACTGTTCTTCAGTTTAGATTCTAAAGTCTACAAATGTAACGGTAACTTCTATCATTATACAAAGCTACGATTTGTAATCTGGCATGTTCAGTAAATCTTCTGAAAGGTTTATAGACAATACCAGATCAATCGGGATATCCTAGGTCATCCAAACTGTTCTTGAATTTAGTCTAGTAGATCAAGACTCGGTTTAAGAAATAGCTTTCTAGAACCTCACACAGGCAGTTGAGGATCCACATACCCGCATATTTGACCAGTCTGTCCAGGATGAAGCTTTCCAGGATTTTGCCAACAGCAGAAAGTATATCGAACTTCAGAATATAGGGGTCTCCTGGTTGATTGCCAGGTTTTGGCAGCAATACCAGCTTCGAAATCTTCAAAATGTCTGGGAAGTAGCTTTCGTCCAGACATTTCTGCAGCAATGCCCTGAACATGTTCGAAAACGCCAGGATCGCAGTCTTCAATACCACATTGGGGATACCATCCGGACCGGGAGTTTTCTTTATTTTTAGTCCTTTAGCCTTTATATGGAGCTTATCATTAGAAACTTAATTTTCTTCGTCGTCTGCTTCCGGTGTACCGATCGTGCTTTGGAAAAAGACCTTCCACAATTAACCTCAACTTAACAGGACACATTTCAGTGATGTCGTTGGACCCCTGATCTTCGTCACCATGACGCGGTAAGCTTGGATTGGCATCTGCCAATATGCATAGTGTTCTTGCTCAGTGCAATCTCCCGTTTGATCTAGTTGATCTATCTTTTTGAACACGTTGTCTAGCTCTCACACTCGCCGGGTGGAGGGGGGGGGGTGTTATTAGCTTAGCCTTTCTTTCCACCAATATGCCGGACGCTAAAGGCTAGGTAACATGACTCTGGTTACACCAGGTTACACCTTCTGCTAGGTCACCCTCCTCTTGGCGTCATAACGTTCCCCAGTTATTAACTGAGAGCTTCCTCTGCCAATGATCATTTTGCATGTGTATAACATACTATAATGCCCAACAAAATCAGAAGGAATTTTCCATTACGAAAAGTTCCTGGATCGACCGGGAAACCGGGCCAAGGAGCATTTGAGGCCAACTCTGAGTTCAACAGCTTTCAAAAACCCTTTTATGACGAAGAGATAAAACTGCCGAAAATATAAAATTTTCCCTACGATAGGGTATGTGTGTTGCCCGTGGCGTAGTTGGTCACACGTTCGCTTCCTATGCGGATGGTCATGGGTTTGATTCCCAGCCCGGCACTTGCAATTTTTCGTCAGCTGCTTTTCCCCCGAGAGCAACTGACACTGACCCTCTTCTGAGCTCCATGGCTCAAACGGACCCGGATACCTGGACATCGGCGAACTGCTACTCATAATGGACCCCCAATCGGACTGGAAAGGAACAATGGCCATCCATCATCATCCTTGTGCTCATCATTCTACTAGGTATGAAGTAAAAAAGTGAAAGCAGCAGAAACGCAACCAGTTCGATAAAGTAGAATAGAATCTAGGCGCTGTACAAACTGTAAGTGCAGCTGTCAATTGAGATTGCTCACGTAGTGCCCCAGTGGACAATAGAGCTGTAAATTAGGTTAAGTGATCAAGGGTATGTGGGCCATCAGTAATCTCACGCTCCCATATTCATCCTATTCGAAAACAAGCGATTGCGGCACCGATTGATTTCGTTCTTTGTGTTAACATGGGTGCTCACTTCTAACAAAAAATACAAAAATAAGAAACAAAACAAACAGCGCTCCAATCCCTTGTTTTTCGTAGGATGAAAATGGGAGCCACATGCTTAATAAGGGAACCAATACCCTATTTACAAAAGTTTTTTTGCCAAAGAACCAATGAAGAAAACTATTCTAGCGTTCACCGTATGTAAACAGAGGCGCCACCGTATATGGACATTAGCATTGTGACAGCTGTGGAATTATGTCAAACATACAAGGCTACGGTGGCGCTATCTGTTCATTCCATAGCGGCCGTTTTAGTTATTTTAGTGATCCATTATCCAATTAGCCACGTATGTTTAAGAAAGTCAAGATCCTCAGCATGATCTCGCTAAATTCTACCTTTATCGCTTCGGCTGTTTTAATTTCCGTCAGATAACTATCTTTTCCACAATCACCTGGAAATTGATCTAAAAACTAGCAGGTGCCTGCCTTGTTGTTTTGTGAACCACGTAGATAATCGATTGATGCATTCAACCCAACCATAGCAGACCAGGCGTCAAAAAATACCTTTATCCATTATTTACCGTGATTTTCACAGCCATTTAGTGAACCCAATTCTCTACCATCATCACCCAAAGTAGACATCACCGCGTGCATAGGTTACATTATGCGAACAAAAAAAAAACTGAAACAAGTCTGAATTGGGCTCATTTGCATGGCGCGCTCGAAAGTAGGAACATAATAACGGAAAATTTCGGCCTATTTTCACAGCATTTTTTCTTTTTTCTTCACTCCCTCCACTGCACTGTGCTCGGGCTCGGGCGGACGGGCGTGGTGTTGAAATACTTATAATTGTTCGGCCATTGTTCGCTAAAAAGAGAGAGTGGCTGCTGTGAGCAAACACTCACATTCGTTGGCCTGTCTCGTCTACAGCTAGAGGCAGCAGCGTTTGAAGTTCGAAAATGACGAGGACGCTGCCCGCCGCGGTCTGGATGCTGTCGATCGATGATATCGTGAGATGCGGGGGATGGTGAAAGGCGTGAAAAATCTGGAGAAACAAGGTTGCTGACTCCAACGTTGCTTTGGAATGGATGCAAATTCAACCTGTTGTTTTGGTTGAAATGAACTAGAATTTGATTGTATTCACATTTCCATCTTTGATGAAGGTTTTTATTTAGCTGTCGAGACATAAAACCATCGGGCTCCTTTCCAACGAATGAATCTGTAAATGCTGAGGTTATTAGATCTTCCATTGTCCTAGTTTTCAGTGGTTCCCGTTTCAGGCAGGTGTTCGACGTAATGCAGCTTCTACCTTTTACGATTATTCTAAGGAATTTGAGTAATTTGACAGGTTAAAGATTGCGTGGCATTTGGTGGTTGACAATCTAGCTTTGCTAATTATGTTTTACCCAGACAACAATTACAGCCGAATAATAGCTTATTCAGCCAAAATCTTTAAAATCAAGCTTAACCTTCACATACCCGACCCCCGACAACTCATTTTGAAAATACTGGCATTTCGTCAATTTTCATCCGATTTTTTTGAAGTCGCCCTTAACCGATCATAAATTGGTGCAAGTTTATCACACTCAAGTGGTCATGTAATATCCGGAACCATGCCGGAGATATTCCGGATTGTACTGGGGTCAGGAGGTGGGGGAGGGGTTCTATTTTGCCAAATGACTAAAAGTGATTCTTTCGTGTGTTATTGTGTTTGAGAGGCCCCCTCGGAACCTGTTTCAGGTGTTCCGGAGCGGCCATATCAGTTGCTACATACTTCAGCCATTTTTTTCTGCCCCATTCTCTTGAAATCATGAAGTTTGATACGTTGCTGGGCATCCCCGATGTCACCCCCGTGGGACCTATGCTAGATGTTCCGGGATGGTCATATAAGTTGATATAGACTTCAGGGTATCGTTTCTGACTCAGGCATTCAAAATCATGAAGTTTGATATGTCGCACGACATGTTTTGGATGAAAACTAGAAGTGTCCCCAATGAGACCCCCGCGGAACCTGTCACGGTGATCCGGATGGGTCAACTTATTCAAATCTGATTCTCGCAGTTGTGTTTCACTGTTCGCGACAAAAATGCCGCTGAAAATCGATGATTCAAACACAATAACACACGAAATAATCATTTTATCCATTTCGGCACCCTCCCTGACCCCAGTACAATCCGGAATGTCTCCGGAATGGTTCCGGATATTGCATGGCCACTTGGGTGTAACGAACTTGCACCAATTTATGATCAATTGAGGGCGACTTCAAAAAAATTAGACAAAAATTGATGAAAAGCCAGCATTTTTAAAATGAGATGTTGGGGGTCGGGTACGTGAAGGTTAAGAGCGGCTTATTCATCTGATGTAAAGCAATAATTGTTGGGAAGTTTTTCAGATTTTAAATAAATGTTGCATAAAAAATGTTCGTAAACACTGTGAAATAACGCTGCATTTATGTAAACAACCGGCACCTGGCCCAGTGCGCTAATGTATCATGATTTACAATAGTGCAGATAACTTTTGATAGGAAAAAGATACATCTCTAAATTGTTGATATGTTGTTGGTGGTTGCCAACATGGTGAAAAAACAGTTTTGGTATAAAAATCCAAGATGGCGGCCAAAATCAATATGGCCGACCCATTTTTTTATAACTGTAAATAGCTCTATCTTTCCTCTTTTCAACAACATTATGTTATGAGGTGGTATTTGGAGAAGCTTTTGAGTTAGGCCGTTACAAATATTTATTTCACTTTTTGTCCTACCACTCTTTGACCGGTCGAGGGGGGGGATAAAAATAATAAAGCATTTAATTTGAAAAATATTAAAAACTCATCGGATTTGTTAAAGAATTTTGAGCAAGACCCGAAATTTTGATAAATATTTTTTTTATCTGCCCCCTCAAAATGCAAAATCCAGCCAAAAATTTTTGAAGGGGGGGGAGACAAAAAGTCAAAATAAAATTTGTATCAGCCTTATAACGGTTTAAATGAGCCAACAATTGATCAAAATCGAGGGGTCCGCATAAATGGTTGTGGCTCTAACTAACGGGGGGTCCATCAAATTGATTAACAAAATGCATTTTTCTTACTTTTTTGAGGAGGACTTTCAGAAAATCACCACCCTAAACATTTTTGAAGACATGGTGTAAATAGTGGGACGGTCTCAGCGAGAATTACCCCAATAATAGTTTTTTTGTTAAATTTGTGGTTAAACTTATATCACAGACACATCACAGACGTCTCACTTTACCCACTTCCCATCGTTTCCCTTTTTAACGGACTATTCAAATATTCTGTAGTTCGCATAGCTGTCCCTCATGGCGCTCGCATCGTTTTTGCTCCTGTTTGACGTTTGCTCACTACCGCCACTTACTCAGTGGGTTTGCGAAACACAGCGGCATTAGCATTGGGCGATTATGTGTTTGTGACGATGAATTTAATCGCACTATGTGATACGTCTGTTTGTCTGTGCTTAAATGATGAAATGCGTAAATGCGTAAAAGTTCTTAAAAGTTGTTAGCTATAGATAGGGTATTACTAGGTTGATGCGACGAAAAATGCTGATTATACTTTTTTGACTACATATCTGGACAACGTGACTTATGTATGCCAAGATAGATATTTTTTCATTTTTTAATGTTGGTATTATGAGATTTGCGAGAGAGTATGACGTGTTTTTTTACAGAAAGGACTGATAGAATATTTAGACGCTTTGGCGGCATATTGTCAGAATCTAGGAGCAAAACCTGCTTGGTTTTGAAACTAATGAATCTATCTATATAAATAGAAATTCCATTATGCGGGACATTTCTCTCCAGAACTGCATGTCAAGCAACATAGTAGGCAGGCAGTACGGCGTTTGCCGGGACAGCTACACGCTAACGCCGCTCAGCACTAAAGTGCATAATTTCCAGACTACACCAAAAATGTGTAACCCTTGCACATTCACAAAATCAGCTCCTGTGTCCGCAAAATCGTTAAATTCGCAAAACATTTTGTACAGCAATCTAGTTAGATTTACTAGTGACCTTGGAAAACAAAAAATATCGAGTGTACGAGCTGTTTTTGAGAATGTGTATCTGTAACACATTTTTGTGTGGTCTGGAAATTGTGCACTTATGAGTAGGGCTTACACATTTTAGTGCTGAGCGGTTTTACTGTGTAGTCTATATAAATAAAATGAAATGGTGTTTGTATGTCACGAATAGGCTCGGGAACGGGCCAACGGATCGACACCATTCTTTCAGGGATTCATTCGTGTAGTGCTCCGACGTGTTCGTACGAAAAAATAGTTGGGAAAATCGACCGGGAATGCACCGAAAACGAGAATGTATGAAATTCCATTTTGCGGGGTATTGTTTGCAGAGCTGCATGTCAAAAAATACAGTAGGCAGGCAGTACGACGTTTGCCGGGACCGCTAGTTTTCAATAAATTTCAGAACTTCTTTCAAGAATTTCACCAAGAATCTCTCTAGGCATTTCTCCAGGAATTCCTTCAAGAATTTTTTGAAGACATTTTTGAAGGACATCTTGATGGAATTCCTGAAGTACTTTCTGGAAGAATTCAAGTACAAAGTAATTTGTAAAGGAATTAAAAAAAACCCTGGGGGATTTCTTAGAGGAATTCCTGGAGGATTTCCTGGAGTATTTCCTGCAAGAGTTCATGAAATAATTTCTAGAGGAATTCCTAAAATAATTCCTGGAGGAATACCTGATATATTTCCGGGAGGAATTCTTAAAGTATTCCCAGGAACAATTCCTGGTGGAGTAATTCCTGGAAGAATTTCTGTAGAATTCTCTACAGTAATTCCTGAAGGATTTGCTGGAATAATTCTTGGAGAAGTTCCTGGAGCAATTCATGGAGGAATTCCTGTAGTAATTCCTACAGCAATTCCTGTAGGGATTTCTACAGTTATTTCTGGAGGAATTCCTGTGATGATTCCTGGAGGAATTCCGGGAATAATTCCTGGAGGAATTCCTGTAATAATTAGTGGAAAAATTCGTAGAGTACTTCCAGGAGAAATTCCTGGAGGAATTCCTAGAGTAAGTCCTGAAGGAATTCCTGGAGTTTTGCTGGATGAATTTCTGAATTATATCCTGGAGTATAACCTGGGGCAATCCTTGGAGGGATTCCTTGAAGAATGACTGCTGGAGTTCTTGGAATAGTTTTTGGAGGAAAAAATCATCAAGGAGCTTTGGAGGAATTATTGAAGGAACCTCAGAGAATTTCTTGGAGCTGTTACGGGGAAACTTTATGAGGAATTTTTTGAGGAATTCCTGAAGGAGTTCCATGAAGAAGCGAAAGCCTTCTAAGCGGGAAGAATCCCTTGATGAATTTCTTGAGAAGTCCATAAAGGAATTTTTCAATGAATTTGTGATAGAATTAGTAAAGTAATTTCTGGTTGATACAACCATGGATACCATTGCGGACTTTCTGGAGTAATCCCTTTTGTAATCCCTTGGAGGAGTTCCTTAGAAAATCACTGGGGGAATTCCTGGAGGATCCCCTGGTAGATGAATTTCTAGGGGAAACAATGGAGAAACCTCTGAGGAATCCCCTAGTGAATTGCTAGAAGAATCCTAGGAGAAATTACTGTTGGAATCCCTGTAGGATTTCATGGAGAAATCCCTACATAAATTTCAGGAGGAATCCCTGGATGAGTTCTTGGTTGAATCCCGGAGGAATCTTTGTAGGCATCGCAGGAAGGATTCGAAGTGGAATCCCTTGGACAATTTCTAGGGGAATTCCACAATGAATCGCTTGAAGAATTTCAGGAGGAACTCCTGTAGGAACTGCTGGAGGATTTCCGAGATAAATTTGTGGAGGAATTCCTGCTGGTGGGATGCGGGGTGGTCCCTGGACGAATTTTTGGAGGACTTCCTTGATGAATTCCTAGATGAATAAGCAGCTGTAGGCATCACTAGAGGAATTTCTAGGGGAAACACTGGAGAATGGAATCCCGGAGAAATCCCCTGGTGAATTTCTGGAAGAATCCTAGGAGGAATTACTGGTGGAATCCCTGTAGGATTTCATGGAGAAATCCCTTCATAAATTCCAGGAGGAATCCCTGGATGAGTTCTTGGTTGGAGCCTGGAGGAATTTCTGTAGGCATCGCAGGAAGGATTCGAGGTGGAATCCCTTGGCCAATTCCTAGAGGAATTCCACAAGGAATCGCATGAAGAATTTCAGTAGGAATTCCTGTAGGAATTGCTGGAGGAATTCCGGGATAAATTTGTGGAGGAATTCCTCCGGGTGGAATTCCTCCCTGGAAGAATTTCTGGGAAACATCATGGAGGAATTTCTGAAGGAATCCCTTGATAAATTTCTAGATGAATGAGCAGTTGTTCCTGGAGAAAGTCCTGGAGGAGGATAACCTTGATCAACAAGTGAAAGTTGCTAAGTTATCGGAATTGTACTCTGAGGCTCTAAGAGTAGCGTAGATTATATTCCGAAAGTATCCGCCACAATAAAAATATCCATAGATTTACAGATATTGCGAAACAGACCCATATTTCAAAATACATTGGGGTCTCTTTATATGCCAATGGACATCCAACTAGCAACACATAGAGATACTCGTAATATTATGAGGTACGACAGACACAATCGTGAAAGAACTATGTCGAAAGAATGAAGATAAACAAGAGTAGAACCTGTAGACCTTGAAGATCCTAATTCCAGAATAGTTTGGAAAGCCTGGAATAGCCCATGAACGTACCAAAAGCAATATAGTTGTGCACTGAGCCTCCAACAGCAATATAGACTACATTCCACGAATATTTTTTACAATTAAAGCATGGTACACATGGAGGTCATTTATAATTCACGGAATATCCAACTACCACAATATCGAGTTGCTCGTGGCATTGCGAGCTCTAATGGGCATCATCGTGACTAAACTTCTTGAACAGAATAAACACAAATAATGGTAGATCCAGTAGATCTTAAGAAAATGAATTCCAAAGTAATTTGGATGACCTAGTTCACCCAATTTAGGTACCATGAATTTTCTAGGGGTGCTTTGAGGCTTTTTCGAGTACCGTAGACTATATTCTGTGATCATCCATCGTGCATAAAATTTGGTTTAGAATGTTGGATTTGTAACACAAACTTCGGAGTACTTTGGAGGCCTTAGAATAGCTCTTGGATGAACATTTCAACAGACTATGCTGGGTGGTAGTAATACATTGCATGTAAAGGATCAGTCAAAACTATTGATGATTATCAAAACGATGAAATTTGAACAAAAACATGTAAAATTATAAAAATCCAAAAAAAGTCACGTATTTTCGGCTACCAGAAAAAGGGTAGAGGGTGCAAAGGGGGTGGTACCATGCATTTCTTAGCACAACTATTCTCCTTTACTATAAAAAGCTCCAGGGTAAAAGTTTAAAAACAAAGAAGATATTGCATTTCTACCAAAAGAAGATCGTCCCGGGTGATTACGGGTTAATACAGTTGATACCGTTAAAAATTTGAGTTTGGGACATCTTCCCCTATTGAAAAATTCGTCTTACATAAGTTTGCTACTAAAATATGCGAATGTAACACCAGTGAACCAACCACCTCGCATTTCCCCCATAGTAATTGCGCGTAAATCCATAAAAAATGAAAACCTTTCATCGCCTGCGCCTTGCTGATTGCTGTAGCTGAAGGCCGGAGGTAGCCAATCGGAACTAAAACAAGTATCCACTCGCTGGTAAGACATGGCTTGGCCACGCCACCACCGCCGCACGGCTGACTGACCAGCGTGTGAAGTACTGTAAACGAACGGATAGTATAGTAGACCGGGACCGGATCCGAAAGTAGATGTACCTACACACGAACCGTAGTTGTTGATATTATTACGGCTGGTAGGCAAGAGTAAACGATGAGTTTAATTAATTCATTAAAATATTATGGCACCGCGGCAGACCGCGCACGATGGATGGCACCGGACGGACGGAGTGAGAGTTGTAGGTAGTTATCCCCTCGGTCGGACCTCCGGACATGCCGAGATTACTGGCATGGGTGCGGCGCAGATGAGTTGTCGCCTCGCTGCTGCTCGGCCAACCACTTGGTGATAGTGAGGATGATGATGGCGTAATAATCTCCTTGACGAATGAGGTAACGGATGGACGGAGTGCTGCTTGTGGAGCACTTTTCTCCCAATTGACGCGCGCGTGGTTTGTGGCTGGTATGCCGGCAGCGCCGTGAGAGTGCGATAAAGTTATAATGAACAGCTATTGACGCAAGACAACGACACTATGATTACCCTCCGCCGAAGTTGATGATAGTATAATTCGACCGACGCAACGGGGAGTATGATGGTGCTCGTGCAGTATTTTCAACCAATTATCGATATATTTGTTATGCTGTGTAACGTTTTTCCCAATGACATCTTTCGAGTCGAACACAAAAAATGAGTACAGCCGGGTATCATTTATACAGGGCGTTAGGTTCGTGAGTGCAAACTTTTTAAATGGTGATAGAGGACCATAAATGGAGAAAAAAATTGTTCTACGCATATGGCCAAATCTCAACCGTTACGTAGTTATTGAACTTCCCATGTTTATGACTCTTATTGCCTTAACTGGCAATAACTTGAAAATGGTCAAACTTATCGAAGTTTTTTTACCCTTATTCGAAAGATTATTGAATTTTCTAACAAATGGCATCTTTGAATCGATTGATTTAGTTAAATACCTAAGTTTTATAGAGCAAAATAGCTAAAAATAGTGTATTTTTATTGGTTTCTGTCAATTATCTTTGAAACATGCGTAATAAGTTAAAACTCTTTCTTTGGCAAAGTTGTGGCCCCTGTTACACTCTACAATTCGTTCTTTGACACCAAACTTCTAGCTCTTATCTTTTTCTTGCAATTTTGATTTAAATGTGCGGCACAATGCGCAAAAAAATGCTTTCCATGACAATTGCAAATTTATGATCTGAAATGCGATGTTAAAATCGAAATTGCAACAAAATAACAAGAGATAGAAGTTTGGTGTCAAAGAACGAATTGTAGAGTGTAATAGGGGCCACAACTTTGCCAAAGAAAGAATTTTAATTTATTACGCATGTTTCAAAGATAATTGACAAAAACCAATAAAAATACACTATTTTTAGCTATCTTGCTCTAGAAAACTTAGTTATTTAACTAAACCAATCGATTCAAAGATGCCATTTGTTAGAAAATTCAAAAATCTTTCGAATAAGGGTAAAAAAACTTCGATAAGTTTGACCATTTTCAAGTTATTGCCAGTTAAGGCAATAAGAGTCATAAACATGGGAAGTTCAATAACTACGTAACGGTTGAGATTTGACCATATGCGTAGAACAATTTTTTCCTCCATTTATGATCCTCTATCACCCTTTAAAAAGTTTGCACTCAGGAACCTAACACCCTGTATATTTAGTGTGACATCATTACATATTATGATAAAATTAAATCAAAAATTCCACACTCGGTTCGTGCCTGCAGTCATCCATCCTCAGCCGCGACCCGCATTTGTCAGATCGTTCTGAAATTGGTCCGCCCATCCGGATATGTTGCGAATACCAACATGCCCGGTTCAACGTATACTTCCACCTATTGCCACTTTTCCATATGCTAGGTTCACCGTAGAGTGCAGCGAGCTCGTGGTTCCTTCTTCGCTGCCACACATCAATCTCTTGCACACCGTCAAAGATGGTCCTAAAGCACCCGACGCTCGAACATTGTAAAGGCTTGCATATGTCCTCCTTATATCCATATTATCTGCAGAACAGACAATTTGGCCGGATTTAGTGAAAATACCCTCATTGCATAACACCTTCCGAGGCGGTGTTGAAGAGCAGGCATGGATGTCCATCGCCTTTTCGTAGTCCCAGAACGAACCTTACGCAGTTTTTTGCACAGTCCATCGTCGGTCACTTTGATCAATCAAGTGAGCTTCAAGGCCGATCTTGTCCATTACTTTCCATAGCTCTGTGCGGTCGTACACCGCCTTGAAGTCGATCAACAGGTGCTGCGTTGGGATTTGGTATTCGCGGCATTTTTTGAGGATTTGCCAATTTGCGGTGAAGATCTTGTCCGTTGCCGAACGAACGTCAACGAACTTCCCACAAACTTATTTACTTCGGGTGAAAGACGACGGAAGTTCTCACACACCATATTTACCTTACCGGTCAGGCTAAGGCCTGTGTGGCCTCTGCTGTACATAGTAGAGTTCACACTCCAACATATCAAATTTCTGGTAGAAGAGAAAAATTACCCCTATCTAACACTCCTCTGGTAGCTGTATGGTCTCCCAGATCCGGACTATTAGCCGGTGCAGGCAGGTGACCAAATTTCCCGGGCCCATCTTGATCAGTTCACCTCCGAAACCATCCTTACCTGCTGACTTATTGTTCTTAATATGCTAAATCGCTTCCTTTATTTCCCTCAACGTGGGAGTTAGCTCGTTGTTGCTACCTTCTCGCTGCTTTGGTCCTCCATGCCTGCGATTCAGGTGTACGTCGTAGTGCTGCATTCACCTTTCGATCACCTCACGTCTGTCCGTCAAGATGCAGCAAGAAGCCTATGCTGGATTCGTGAAGCTTCTGGTAGAGCTTCCGAGTTTCTTGTGAACGGCACAGCTGTTCCATTTGTTCGCATTTCGCTTCTTCTAGGCGGCGCTTTTTCTCCAGAAAGCGACGGGTCTGTTGTTTTCGCGCATTTTTAACCCACCATCAGTCGCTTGCGTGTACTGAGTACACGCGTCTCAGAAAAATGCAAAAAAATAATCGAAATTCGCACCAAATTGAACCGGGTGTTGGTCCTATTCCAAGATCCACTCTTCTTCTTGTTAGTAAGGCAGAAAAAACCTGAAAAAATGCACGGAAAGTACTCGAAAAATACGTAATTCTAACCTCACATTTTAAATGTGTACTCAGTACACCAGCGCGACCGCTGGTGTAACTTTTTTTTTAACCAGACCGTTACACGAGCGGTCGCGTCGTGTACTCAGTACACGGCAAACGTTTTCAATTATGGTTTATATGCTTTACTAGATACAATGTTGGTGTCTTCGGCAAAAATGTCCAACTGGATAATGCGCGTCTGATAGTGGACATGTGGAACCGGTCAACACGATCTGGTCCTGTCCCGGGTGTCGGAATGGCCCTCGCGGGAACCTGTTTCGTGGACAATTCAGTATGGCACCAAAACTAGGCATGCGACGGCTCTATCTTCATGATTTTTCATGTACATCATCTTAGTAACCATGAACATGACCAGTGACCTCCCTTTCTAACCCGTGGCCATCGGAATGTGCCCTGGAGGAACCTGTTACGAGGACATTTTGACCATTACACCAAAACATGGCATGCGACGGCTCTATCTACATGATTTTCCATATCCATTATTTTAGTAACCATGAAAATGACCAGTGACCTCCTTGACCAACCCGTGGCCACCGGAATGTGCCCTGGAGGAACCTGTTTCGAGGACATAATGACCATGACACTGAAACTGGGCATGCGACGGCTCTACCTTCATGATTTTCCATATACATTATTTTAGTAACCATGAAAATGACCAGTGACCTCCATGGCCAACCCGTGGCCAACGGAATGTGCCCTGGAGGAACCTGTTTCGAGGACATTTTGACCATGACACCAAAACTAGGCATGCGACGGCTCTATCTTCATAATTTTTCATATCCATCATCTTAGTAACCATGAAAATGATCAGTGACCTCCCTGGCCAAACCGTGGCCACCGGAATGTGCCCTGGAGGAACCAGTTTCGTGGACATTTTGGCTTTGACGCCAAAACTAGGCTTGCGACGGCTCTATCTTCCTGATTTCCCATATCCATCATCTTAGTAACCATGAAAAGGACCAGTGACCTCCCTGGCCATCCCATGGCCACTGGACTTTGCCTTGAAGCAGCCTGTTTTGAGAACAATTTTGACCAAGGCGCCAAAACTAGGCATGCAACTGCTCTATCTTTTTGATGTTATATATCCATCATCTAGGGTAAATCGCCAATTGTTACACACCTTAAAAACTCGCCAATTGTTGCATATCTCATAAGTAATTATTTTCCAGGGATTTCACCGGAAATTCTACCGAAAACTCATGCTAGGATTTCGGCAAAAACCACCAGGAGTTTCTTCAGAGATTCAATCAAAGATTGCTGGTTCGAGGAAACCCTGCTAAATTACTCCAGGGATGCCTCATTTTCTTTTAAAGCACTTCTTTGAATGATTCCTTCAGGAATTTCGCCTTTTCCATAGATTCCTCTAGAAGTTTGCTTTGAATCCCTCCAGAAATTTCCGCTGCTTTTCTACATAAATTCTTCATGTGATTATTCCATGAATTCCTTTAGGAATTATACCAAGATTACCTTTGCATATTTCGGTGGAAATTCATCCGGGGGATATACCACGAAATTTTGCCAGAAATTTATCAAGAAATTTCTCTAGGGATTTATCAAAGAATTTCTTAAGCAATTTTCTGCAGGGTTCTTCTAAGACAAGGCGGACTTGCCCCGGCGTTATAACTCGCAGTATCGCATGAAACCAAATTTGCTTCCACTGCTGTCTACTGTCATGTCTTTTGGAGTTTGAAGGCTATGTTTCAGTAGGAATGATATGTCAAGAATAAGTACAGTAGACGTTCGGTCGGTGCAAACGGTTTAACTGCAATGCTTCTTACCTGTAAATCCGGTAAGTTCAACAAATTTGGAGTTATCGCACCGCCAAACGTCAAAATGATGTGCCATGTTTGCCCTAATAGGCAGGAGGAATTGAATGAATGTGGATGAATTAAACGAAGAGAAAAAGCAGGATCTTCATATAACAAAATGCAAAAGTAACTGATGCTTTATCCTCATTCACGCTAGGCGAATAAGTTTCTGTGGCCTATGAACAGCCACATGAAGTTCACATTCATTTTACGTCAAATGATGGCTTGATGACATCTGTCAGGCATTGCAGTTACTCAACTTCATTCGTTAAGTGAAACTTAAACATGTTGCAGTTAGCAGCTAAACAAAATTGCTGACACCGAAAACTATTACACACTTAAAACAGAATGCCGAGATCGGCTGTGCAAATCTCGGTTAAAGTTCATTTGCTGAATCTCGGCTAAAAACTTGACGTTTGAAGTTTGATGCCAGCGGCAACCATAGGTGCTGCTACGAATAAAATAGATTTTTTGCCGATATTTCAGTTGAATTTAGGTTGCCGAGCAATCGGCTGTGCGGATCTCGGAAAAAGAATGGAAATCAGCCGTAATCAACTGAGTGTGCATATAACTGCGAAATTGTTCGTATAACGCTAAACTGGCTAGCAGACTTGGTTCCAGGAGGAGCGTAATATCATAAAGTCTATTCCGTGAATCACGCTTATTATTCAAATAGCAAAACATTGGAACCATAAAAAAGCTACGTTACATCGAGGTAAAAGTTACGTTATATTGAGTTACGTAATATCGAGGCTACGTTATACTGAGGTATGACTGTATAAAAATCAGTTGGTAACCAAAACCACAAAACAAAAAAATTCGGCTCCATGAAGCAAAAAAAAAATTTCTTTCTTTTTGAAAATTACAAAACAAGATTGAACATATGTTTATACAATACAATCAGGGCGCAAAATTTTCGAGCAGACGAGTTGAAGTTCACCGTGCGGCAATGTTCATTCACTTGCCTGCATATTCATATTCAGCTGCTCGATACTCGTTTGTCAACTGAATGAAAATCAATGAATATTTGTAAACATCTTACAAAGTGTTAAATTGCTGATAAAACATTAACGTTTTGATTACATTTAACGGTGCTTTACACAGATCGTTTCCCATTTGATTGTTGTGGAGTGTTTTTGGAAGGAATCGTAGCCATAAACGTAGGTAACTATGAAGATGTTTCTCGATCGGCTCCATATTCAATGACTACGAATTGACTGACTGTGTGAAGAGGGAGAGCGAAAATGAATTTGTTTGTTTTGAATATTCAATGCAGAATCATTCAAAATCGTGCTGTTTTCAGTCAATGACTATGAAAATTTTGCACCCTGAATACAATAAACGCTTTTGGGTGGGAAATAGGTATCAAATTAACGGATTCACCATGCTATAAGCGAAAATTATATGCATGACCACCCTCATATAGAGTAGGAACCGTGAGCGCTGGTCTTTTCCAAGGTTACTTAGGATGAATCGTCAATTATTGCACACCTTGAAAACTTGCTAATTGTTGCAGACTCCATGCTTTGCTTATGAGATGTGCAACAATTGGCGAGTTTTGAAGGTGTGTAACAATTGGCGATTTACCCTAGATGATGGATATATAACATCAAAAAGATAGAGCAGTTGCATGCCTAGTTTTGGCGCCTTGGTCAAAATTGTTCTCAAAAAAGGTTCCTTCAAGGCAAAGTCCAGTGGCCACGGGATGGCCAGGGAGGTCACTGGTCCTTTTCATGGTTACTAAGATGATGGATATGGAAAATCAGGAAGATAGAGCCGTCGCAAGCCTAGTTTTGGCGTCAAAGCCAAAATGTCCACGAAACTGGTTCCTCCAGGGCACATTCCGGTGGCCACGGTTTGGCCTCTGATGATCATTTTCATGATTACTAAGATGAAGGATATGAAAAATTATGAAGATAGAGCCGTCGCATGCCTTGTTTTGGTGTCATGGTCATAATGTCCTCGAAACAGGTTCCTCCAGGGCACATCCCGGTGGCCACAGGTTGGCCAGGGAGGTCACTGGTCATTTTCATTGTAACTAAAAAAAATGATTTGGAAAATCATGAAGATATAACCGTCGCAAGCCTAGTTTTGGTGTCATGGTCACAATGTCCTCGAAACAGGTTCCTCCAGGGCACATTCCGGTGGCCACGGATTAGCCAGGGAGGTCACTGGTCATTTTCATGGTTACTAAGATGATGGATATGAAAAATCATGAAGATAGAGCCGTCGCATGCCTTGTTTTTTTGTGTCATGGTCAAAATGTCCTCGAAACAGGTACCTCCAAGGCACATTCCGGTGGCCACGGGTTGGCCAGGGAGGTCACTGGTCATTTTCATTGTAACTAAAAAAAATGATTTGGAAAATCATGAAGATATAACCGTCGCATGCCTAGTTTTGGTGTCATGGTCACAATGTCCTCGAAACAGGTTCCTCCAGGGCACATTCCGGTGGCCACGGATTAGCCAGGGAGGTCACTGGTCATTTTCATGGTTACTAAGATGATGGATATGAAAAATCATGAAGATAGAGCCGTCGCATGCCTTGTTTTTTTGTGTCATGGTCAAAATGTCCTCGAAACAGGAACCTCCAAGGCACATTCCGGTGGCCACGGGTTGGCCAGGGAGGTCACTGGTCATTTTCATGGTAACTAAAATAATTGATTTGGAAAATCATGAAGATAGAGCCGTCGCAAGCCTCGTTTTGGCGTCATGATCAAAATGTCCTCGAAACAGGTTCCTCCAGGGCACATTCCGGTGGCAACGGGTTAGCCAGGGAGGTCACTGGTCATTTTCATGGTTACTAAGATGATGTACATGAAAAATCATGAAGATAGAGCCGTCGCATGCCTAGTTTTGGTGCCATAACTGAAATGTCCACGAAACAGGTTCCCGCGAGGGCCATTCCGACACCCGGGACAGGACCGGATCGTGTTGACCGGTTCCACATGTCCACTATCAGACGCGCATTATCCAGTTGGACATTTTTGCCGAAGACACCAACATTGTATCTAGTAAAGCATATAAACCATAATTGAAAGCGTTTGTCGTGTACTGAGTACACGACGCGACCGCTCGTGTAACTTTTTTTGATGCGACTGATGGAGGGTTAAATCACACCACGTTCTGCAGGGTCCCATACTGCAGCATGATCGTCCTCGCTGCGTTCATATCATAAAAACTAGCAGTTTTTTACCATCACCAGGTAGTGATCAATTGTCGATGATAGATCCTGACGTCGATAATTTCAGAGAAGTATCGTCCGTCAATCAGGACGAGGTCATTTTGGGACTCCGTCTGCTGTACTGATAACCAGGTGTAACGATAAGGGAGGCTGTGCTTGAAGTAAGTGCTATGTATGGCCATGTTCATAGAAGTGGTGAAATCGATGAGTCGTAGACCATTCTCGTTCGTCAGCTAGTGGACGCTGAGCTTTCCAATTGTCGGTCTAAGCCCGCGTTGCCTGTCGAGGGCGAGCTCAATGAGGCCCCTCTAGAGGACTGCTGGAGTACAGTGAAAGCAGCCATCAAAGACGCAGCCGAGAGCACCATTGGGTATGTGGAACGGAATCGACGGAACGAATGGTTCGACGAAGAGTGCAGAACGGTTTTGGAGGAGAAGAACGCAGCGAGGGCGGTAATGCTGCAGCATGGAACCCGACAGAACGTGGAACGTTACTAACTGAAGCGCAAACAGCAGACCCGCCTCTTTCGGGAGAAAAAGCGCCGCCTGGAAGAAGCGGAGTGCGAAGAAATGGAACTGCTGTACCGTTCCCAAGAAACACGGAAGTTCTATCGGAAGCTCAACGCATCCCGCAACGGCTTCGTGCCGCGAGCCGAAATATGCAGGAATAAAAACGGAGGCCTCTTGACGGACGGACGTGAGGTGATCGAAAGGTGGAATAAGCACCTGAATGGCATGGAGAACGTAGGCACGGGAGACCACGGCAACGCCAGTGCAGCGTCAGTTGGCCGCCTGACTGCATCAGCCGACAGTCAGGATCTGGGAAACCGAATAGCTACCGGAGGAGCGGAAGGAAGGGGTAATCTGCCCATTCACAAGAAAGGCGATTATTTGAAATGTGAGAACTTCAGGGCGATCACTATTTTGAATGCTGCCTACAAAGTGCTATCCCAGATCATCTCCCGCCGTCTGTCACCTAAAACAAATGAGTTTGTGGGAAGTTATCAAGCCGGCTTCATCGACAGCCGGTCGACAACGGACCAGATCTTCACCGTACGGCAAATCCTCGAGAAATGCCGTGAATACCAGGCCCCAACGCATCACCTGTTCATAGACTTCAAGGCGGCATACGACAGTATCGACCGCGCAGAGCTATGGAGAATCATGGACGAAAACGGCTTTTCTGGGAAGCTGACTACACTGATTAAAGCTACAATGGACGGTGTGCAAAACTGGTAAGAGTTTCGGGTGAATTTTCTAGTTCATTCGAATCTCGCCGGGAACTGCGACAAGGTGATGGACTCGCATGTCTGCTCTTCAACACCGCTCTGGAAAGCGTGATGCGACTCAACAGCCGAGAAACTATTTTCACAAAGTCCGGTAAATTTGTGTGCTTTGCGGACGACATGGACATTATTGCCAGAACATTTGGAATGGTGGCAGAGCTGTACATCTGCCTGAAACGCTAAGCAGAAAATGTCGGACTGGTGGTGAATGCCTCAAAAACAAAGTACATGCTGGTAGGCGGAACCGAACACGACCGGATCCGCCTGGGTAGTAATGTTACGATAGACGGGGATACTTTCGAGGTGGTGGAAGAATTCGTCTACCTCGTATCCTTACTAAAGGCTGACAACAACGTGAGCCGTGAAATTCTAAGGCGCATCATCAGTGGATGTCGGGCCTACTACGGGCTCCAGAAGGAACTGCAGTCGAAAAAGATTCACCCACGCATCAAATGCACCATGTACAAAACGCTGATAAGACCGGTGGTCCTCTACGGACACGAGACATGGACCATACTCGAGGAGGACCTGCAAGCACTCGGAGTTTTTGAGCGACGCGTACTAAGGACGATCTTCAGCGGTGTACAGGAGAACGGTGTGTGGCAGAGAAGGATGAACCACGAGCTCGTTGCACTTTACGGTGAACCCAGCATCCAGAAGGGGGCCAAAGCCGGAAGTATACGGTGGGCAGGGCACGTTGCAAGAATGCCGGTCAATAACCCTGCAAAGCTGGTGTTTGCTACTGAACCGGTTGACACAAGAAGGCGTAGAGCGCAAAGAGCATGATGGGCGGACCAGGTGGAGCGTGACCTGGCGAGCATGGGGCGCGACCTAGCATGGAGAGTGGCAGCCGCAAATCGAGTATTGTGGCGTAGGGTGGGGCGAGGCAAGATGGGTCGCGGGGCAAGATGGGTCAGTGCCATTTTCGGGCGCATTACTCATGTTTTGATTATGTTAATAATTTTGTTAGATGACCAGCATGAATATACAAAAGTTTAGGGCATTGATTGAAAAATTATTCACTCTCATTTGAAATAAAAAATAAAATAGTTTTAGCCATTTTTCTTATGCGATACATTCCATATAATCTCTATATAAACGGCCGCGGGGCAAGATGGGTCACCTTCAA
The DNA here is from genome assembly GCF_035046485.1 of Aedes albopictus. Taxonomy (NCBI): domain Eukaryota; kingdom Metazoa; phylum Arthropoda; class Insecta; order Diptera; family Culicidae; genus Aedes; species Aedes albopictus. The sequence continues at coordinate 252,620,251 of NC_085138.1, read as the reverse complement.
TTTTGAACGTATTTTTGGAGCATTCAAAAGATGATTATTTTTTATTACAAGACTATCTCATAAATGACTTCAATCAAGCGGAATGAACGCTCAAAATTATAACGTGAAATTATGATAATTTTTTAGTGAAAACTTCGATTTTCAAGTCACCTTAGAACCACGCAAATCGTAAAGTTTTTTATATTCCAAATAAATTTATAAAATGTTTACTAGTAGCTCTTGTTTACTCAGTATTGATATGGAGCATATATGAATGCGGAACAAATCTTATATTTTGACGTTTTTCGTTGAGAAAATGTGAATTACTTTAAAGTTGACCCATCTTGCCCCGCACTTTTTTCACGACGCAAAATCGATCACTTTTTAAAACTGCTTGTTTAACATCATATTTTGTATTTAATGAACTTTTTATCGACTTTTAGCATAGCTAAACTAGAGTATTAAAGCGGACGAATACAAACCAATACGATTTGTATTTACAAAGTTACGGTGATCCATCCTTAGGTGACCCATCTTGCCCCGCCCCACCCTACTATTGTTAATTATGTCTTGTCTTAAATATGATGTTGAAAAAATAAATGTATGCATATGTTAGGCTTGTCACAAAACTGTTCGAGTTGTCTTACAAAGTTCTAAAAGAACTACCAAAAAAGAAATTGTACAAGCTAAATATCAAATATGCTGCCTATTGATTTAAAATACTGTGATAATAATATCCAGAGGTAATCGATACTCTATGGTAACGATAGTGAGAGTGCTTCTATTACTACAGCACTACCGACCAATCCTCTACCATTTCCATGCATGCAAGCATACGCTATGCTTGCATACATTTGTCGGTAGGCAGGTAATTACCTACGTGGTTACATTTGAACCGTTTCAAATTGCCCCCAGCCCGGCCAGATGCACAATTGAGGTGTACATTCTGTTGGCAATTTGATTTGATTAGGGGTCCGTCAGATTGAAACCATTGCGTTGGACCCGGTTGAGGGGAGTCGGTGGTATGAAATGTGCCGTTTGGATGAAACGAATTGCGTTGCAGTTTGCCTGGTGATGACCACTCATGAGGACTTACTGAAACACTAAGTAGAAATCTTGCACTGCTGTTAAAAGCTTGCTTCTTCAGATTTGTGCGACTGAAGTTCTGATGTACTGTTGAAGTAAGATTTCAGGACGTTTGTCCTTCAAGCTAGAAGTCGAGTTATTTCAGGAGGACATTTCACCCCATTCCTCGTTAGGCCTTTACTGGCTCCCCTCCCACCGCATGTTTGAATTTACTCATGCTTATCTCATCTTTGACCATACTTTTCATGGCCATACCAGATATCATGTTTTCCCATGCTTTGAATAAGGCGTCTTTTTCTTCTAGCATGTCGAAGTCGAAGATGAAGGGGAGAGTTCAACAGTCGCCCGACAGCATGTAGTCTAGGAAGGTGGTGTGGTGTGGTACGGTGGTGGTATGGTATGCAATGCACATGGGACCCACCATGGGGGATCAAAGATCCGTTGATAATAATGAGGAAGAAAGTGAAATTTCATGGTGTAATAAAGTGAAACATAAAGATATGTACGTGCAATTTTTGCACTTTTTTCCCCACGACGACGTCGATCGCAATCGAACGAGCTGGGGACTGGTGAGTAGTTAAATGGGTTGATGGCTTCTTTGTAGGAGATGTGGGCGATGACGATGATAGCAAGTTCGATGGCGCAGGCAATCGACAACGTCGACGGGGGATAACCGAAAAGTTCAACGAATTGGCGGCGTTTGGCACGAAGTATTTTAGTTGTTTTCACTTTTTACTTGTCGTTTTTTTTGTGGCAATGATTCCTATTTGCGTGATGTTCGATTATTATAGGTTTATCGTTTTGTAAAGATTGATTTTAGTACCAGTGCGGTGTAAGATCGGCTTTGGCTAGAGAGGCTACCTTCATATTTGTTTTCCACACATACAGGGGGTGGCCAAAATGTTTGGGATAGGCAACTTTTTTTTTCTCTCACAAAAAAGTTCAACATACTGCAACTTCTTATAGAGTGTATTAGAAATTCTCAAATTTTGATTGTTTGCCAACCTATTATATGTGCATCATTGATACAAATTTGAGCTCGATTGGTTAATCTTTCACGAAGCTAGAGCCGTTCTCGAAAAACACCATTTTTTAGACAACTAATTTTTAAACTGTCATATCTTAGAAAACAGGGGTCTCCAGTTAGCCTAGTGGTTAAGGCTATGGATCGCCAATCCGGAGACGGCGGGTTCGATTCCCGTTCCGATCGGGAAAATTTTCTCGACTCCCTGGGCATAGTGTATCATTGTCCTTGCCTCACAAGATACAAATTCATGCAATGGTAGGCAAAGAAAGCCCTCCAATTAATAAATGTGGAAGTGCTCAAAGAACACTAAGTTGGAGAGAGGCAGGCCAAGTTCCAGTGAGAACGTAGAGCCATGCAGAAGAAGAAGAAGAAGAAGAAGAATCTTAGAAAACAATGAACCGAATAAAATAAAATTTTGAACGTTTATCAACAATATATTAATGCTTGAAAAGTCTTGTAAACATAGGTACTTTTCGAACGTTGATAAAAGTTATAATGCATTGATACTTTTTGGATCTTCTCGAAAAAATGTATTTTTTTTACATCAATTTAATTAAATTTGAGTTTTGATATCCATAGATTTTCTACTTCTGTTCTCAAGTTTTCCAAGATTAAAGGAAGAACACATTTAGTAATTTTTGTGTGGTATTGTAAATTTGACTTATTTTCTTATATATGGGTGAAAATGTCAAGCCGGTATAACTTTATTCGTCGTGCGATAATATTAAATATTATAACCACAAAGAAACAGACGTCATACTCTATTCGCTTCCCATCGATTACCCTACGGTTGATTCAAATATTCGGTAGTTGGTCAATTGACCAGTCGCGGCGCTGGCATCGTTTTTACTCCTGTTTGACGTTTGCTCACTACCGCCATCTAGTGGTGGCTTGTCCAAACACGGCATGATTAGCATTGGGCGATTACGATTTTGTGACAATGATTTTTATTATAATTTGTTCCAAGTGTTACGTCTGTTATAACGTCGTGTTAAGTATCAATATATTATTGATAAACGTTAAAAATTTCATTCAATTCGGTTCACTGTTTTCCGAGCTATGACAGTTCAAACATCAGTTGTTTAAAAAATAATGTTTTACAAGAACGGCTCTAGCTTCGTGAAAGATTAACCAAACGAGCTAAACCAATGCACTAAGGGCCAGAATCGCAATCTAGCGGAACTAAATTAATTACTCCAAAACGAAGCATTTCCGACACATGGTGTCTTCGACAAAGTTGCTTGACATCAGCAGGGGCATCTATTGCTTAAAACGTAATAGTTCGCAACTCGTCCGCATAGGTGGCGCCACCATCTAACGTCTTTGTTTCACGTCCTAGTGACTTGGTGCCTTCAGCAAAGTTGTTTATTTTGGCACAATAAACTACTCTTTCTTGGACGTCAAAATTCCACAGCGTACTGTTTTCGAGTTATTTAAAAAATAGAAAATAATCAATGAAAAAATTGTTTTTTAAGCTTATTTTGACAATTTTACTAGAAACCACGTGAGTTTAATTTTTTTCCTAATGCATGTGTGTCAAACCAAACACATTGTATGGGAATATACTGAATATTATCATAAAAAACTCAAAATAAAAATACAAATTCGTAAAAAAATAGTGTGTCTTAATATCTCAAAGCGCAAAAAATCGCAACTTCAGATTTTCAGCAAATACGAAGCAATACTAGGTGAACATACTGTAAAAAAATTGGAGAGGTATTTTTTGGTGTTTTTGAGATAATAGCTTTTTAGTAACTCAAATTTACTTCTCGAATACTAAAATGATAAGAAGTTAAGTTATCATTGAGTACAAGTTGAAAACTAATTGAGTTATACAATATTTTGTTTACATATAGTTATCAACATAAAAAAATACAGCTGATTGATAAATGATTTTGTTATCAATTAGTTATCATTCATAGCTATTTTATCGACCAACATAGTAAAAATCTACTTTACCGATATCGTCAGTAATAGGAGACAATCAGAGAAGTACTAGATTTGTAGTAATGAGCTGATTTTTTGTATGGTGAGAAGGTTAGTTCTCCGATTATGCAAGGAAATGATGCAGAAAGCGTGCGTATTATGATTTCTTGTCTAATTTGATGCTGTTTGAACAAAACGTTAGATAACTAGTTGTTTATGTTGCAAGAAATGGAGAAAACAACAATACAGTTACCCAAAGTTTTGTTCAAACAGCATTAAATTAGGCAAGGAATCATAATACCCACGCATTTTGCATCATTTCATTGCAGAAACGGAAAACTAACCTTCTCACCATACAAAAATTCAGCTCATTACTGCAAATCTAGTACTTCATTGATTGTCTCCTGTGGGACACGTTCGGTGTAGTACTAGATTTGTAGTAATGAGCTGAATTTTAGTATGGTGAGAAGGTCAATTCTCCGTTTCTGCAATGAAATGGTGCAAAAAGCGTGGGTATTATGATTCCTTGCCTAATTTAATGCTGTTTGAGCAAAACTTTGGGTAACTATGTTGTTTATGTTGCAAGAAATGGAGAAAACAACAACACTGTTGCCCAAAGTTTTGCTCAAACAGCATCAAATTAGGCAAGGAATCATAATACCCACGCTTTTTGCATTATTTTATTACAGAAACGAAGAACTGACCTTCTCACCATAGTAAAATTCAGCTCATTACTACAAAACTAGTACTTCACCGATCTGTCTTATTGAAAAAAAGTTTTTTTTTATAATTTATAACTCATGTTTTCCACTATTGCGCCCAGCGAGTCTCGAACACTGATCGAGTGATTGCCAGCCGATTGCCCCTATACCAACGGGACTCAGTGAGAGATAGAATCTTCGAAGGCTACGCTCGTACTACAGTCGCATTGAAGGTGGAAAGCGGAATCTATTTTTAGATTCGAGGTTCATCAGATTCTCAGTTTTCGAAAAGCTTTGAAATATGCGTTTGCAAACTGATAACATATTTTGTACCAATTTAGGGCCGATTTCTTCAACCTGGCTTAAGCGTCAAACCAGGTTTAACTATATGGGTAAGCCTGGCTTATCGGTACAGCCGAGATGAAGAAATCGGCCCTTAGCTTGGCCCTTAGTGATTTTATGTTATCACGATAGACCAAAATTATCGATAACTAAATTTGTTATCATCTGGTTATCAGCAATTGGAAAAAAGATAACAAAAATAACAAAATGATAACACCGTTTTTTATCCAAGGGATATCACTTTGTTATCCGCCATTGTTCGGGAATAACTTCACGGCATCCATAGTAATTTGATCATGATCATGACTTCATGAGAATATATGGCCGTTGAAATCATAGTTCGTGATCGACTGAAACAATCAAAATTGAGCATTTTTTGCTCAGGTCATTCTCAAAAGTTTGGCTAGAATCAAAATGGTGAACTGATGATGCAAATTGTCCTCTTTGGTAATTGAAAATGCGTACATATGTCCTAAATTTCTTCTTAAAAATTGTAACTTCAAAACGGTTCGATGGATTGAAATGATATCTCCGAAGATGTTTCAGATTATTTGAAGAACTTTTAGAAAACAATATACTGAGAGTTATCAGCCATTACTATCGTGTGCCGGTTCAATTCATACCGATCCGAGCATTTTACCCCAAATCAAATCCCCCTAATTGTGTTTTGACTGTGATTTCTCTTGCCAGTCTCGAAGACGTAACGTTCAAACACTATCAATGTTGACTCAACACTACTACGGTCGAGCACGTGAATAGCAATTGGCGGGCCCAATATAGCGGGATGTAATGGATGTAATCGGTAACAAGCGCGAGTACAGTCAATGATTTCCACTCCATTCAGTAGTGTTATGCAGTAAGGTACAATGAACTGGAGAACCGTGAAAGATTTGATGAATGGGTTACGTGAGGGAGACCCGTTAGATCGGTGAATTGCAGCGCTGATGAAGTTATCCGTGGGATGTAATGTATTGATACGTTGTAATAGAACTGCTTGAAATTCAAAAGAATTCTTGTTCTGGGTAGAACCGACTTCTAAGACGAATGGGAATTTTAGTTTGTTAAAAAGTCTCAACAGCCTTGTCTTATCCGTCTTTTAAATATTGTTAAACATGGTTGAATAAAAATGAGATTCGGTAAGACCTGTTGTAATTCATCTAAAATCTAGTAAATCCACCTATTGTCCTGAGAGGTGTTTCTGGGGAAGTGATCCATTCTGCTCCGATTTACAAACGGCAGTAAAATATTCACATGGGCATAAGAGTACGATCGATCAGGTGCTGAATACGTCTCAAATCGCCCACTTTGAATAATGACAGACTTCCATCAGCGAAACATTGTACAACAAACCCACCTTAAAACTTTTCGTATAAATTCTTCCAAAGCTCCCTCGTGCCAAGCTCCCTTCGATAATCGTTTGCCACACAATCCGGCTCAATCGAGCACGAAATCGACCACCAATAGCAGAGTATAACCTTGATTACCGCGCTGCGTTGCTGATCATAGCGAGATCTTAATGCCAAACCCCAAGCCGAAGCGCCAAAGCCAAAAACCCGTCTGCTTGCTCGATCGTATGTTGTTGTTGTTATAGTTGCGTGGACTTGCACACATGTGTGGATTAGATAATTGAAATAATTATACCTGTCTGGGAGTCCCGTCCAAGCGATCGTGAAAATAGTGGGTTCAACTTTTGCGCACAGTTTTTTCCACACAATTTCCCTCTTCGGTAACCCCTTTGTGGACTGAAAGGAAATAACCGTTCAATACATAGGGTAATAGGGTGTCCCAAAATAGAAAAAGTGTCAAAAAGTTAACTTGCTCACCCTTAGAATGATAGATTAGGGTCAAGTCATCAATCAAAGTAAATCATAGCTCTGGGTCCCGCAAACAAAGTTTGGAGGGAGTTTAGGTCGACAAAGCTGATTTTATATGTTTGGCAAAGGTTAAAAACTCAAGAAATCGCGATTTTTTTCACCAAATTTTTCAAAAATGCTCGATTTATAAGGATTTTGAAATTTTTCCTGTGATTCGCGGTTCCCTTATTTTATAGCAAATTTTGTGTAGATTATTTTGGCTGAAGACAGTTTTGAGCTATCTCTTTCATGAGCTGAGATATCGGTATGATAATGATAACACAATCAATGAAAAAATCGTGTTTTCTTACGTTAATCGATTTTTTTCACTAGTTTCCATAACTACCATGCAATTAAAACAACACACGACAAATGTTTGACATAATAGTACGTGCAAGTGTACATTTTTGAAGAATGTCAGGAACTATTGGGTTGCTTTGATCATTACTGATTCATACTGCATGACAGCAACAATATGTAAAGGTTTTGAGAGTTAATCATCGTTTTTTCAGCATATCTATATATGCTGAACATAACTTTTCACATCCGCTTTGTGAATACGAGAAGATTTTTTTTCTTAGATTTCATCTGTTGATCAGATAACAGTAGTAAGCCACCGATTCAAAACTTGTAATTTTGGTTGTAAATTATTTTTTAACAAGTAAGCTGCGCAGCAGAAAGATTTTAGCATTGAAATTTCTTAGGTTAACACCTCTTGTAACATAGTAGACCAGTCACTAAGTTATATTTATTTTTTTAAATAATAGTGGAATCTAAACATACTGATGCTTTCTAAAATCCAACCCTAGCTGCAAATATGTGCGCTAATGGTTTGTTTTTTAAAATCAAGTTATATAATAGATCTCAATATTATGTAAAGAATCTGCTTTAGTTAAAATTCGCTAAAAAAAGAAGAAAAAATATCCTAGTATTCGTAAAAACTTCAGCATTTCCATGCACATATTTAAATTTTTATGTCGATTGGCTGAAACTATAAAACTATATTTTTCTTTCTCACAGTTTTTATTAGCTATTTTATTTTCATTTTAGCAAGGATGTTTTCGATCATCTGGCAATCATTTGACTCATTTGACTATAACTCAGTTCAGAAACCTAATATTAAAATGTGATGTTCGACAAACTTGTAGATTATTGTTTTTCCTACAATTATCACCAAAGACGCCATATTCAAACTCTTATATTTATGGCGTAAAAGTGTTAGTACTACCTACTCATACTAAACGATCGGATTTTTCGATCGTTTAGTATGAGTAGGTGGTACTAGCGCTGTCACGCCGCATACATGAGAATTAGGATATGGCGTCCTTGGTGATAATTGTGAGAAAACACTTATCTACAAGTTTGCCGAACATCTCATTCCACTATTATGCTTCTGAACTGAGTTATGGATTAACCCTTTGGAGCCGGAGGGGTCATATATGACCCCGATGATGAAACCGACCATAACAGACGTGTTCGAGACCAGCGAGGTTGCGGCAGCAGTGGCGAAACAGTTCGGCTCCAAAGGGTTAATGAGTCAAATGATTGCCAGGTGATCGAAAACACCCTTGTATTTTAGTTGTTTTCAATGTTAGAGGAGTAATTCTGGTATAACTAGAAAGAACCTATATGTTAGCTTAACAAGAGTACCAACACCTATTTAAAAAGGCAAACATTGTACACATCACTCAAAATATATCATAGAACTTCACATGGAATTTGATTGTCTGACTTGCGATCACTTATATTATTAAAATTTCACGACGAGTCACTTTTTGAGTCTTTCTTTGAATCAGTAAGCACAATCAATGTAAAACTATCAAAGTCACCTATTTTTTTCTGAAAATCTTCAAAAATGTGTACTTGCATAACATCTCATGTCAAACACTTGTTATTTGCTTTTTTTTTGCATGGTAGCCATAGAAACTAATGGACAAAAACAAATGACATAGGAAAATCCGATTTTTTCATTGATTGTGTTATCATTATTATGCCGATATTTCAACTCATGAAGGAGATAGCTCAAAACTGTCTTCAGCCGAAATAATCTACACAAAATTTGCTATAAAATAAGGGAATTGCGAATCACAGGAAAAATTTCAAAATCCTTATAAATTGAGCATATTTAAAAAAAATTGGTGAAAAAATCGTGATTACTTCATATTTTAACCTTTGCCAAACATATAAAATCAGCTTTGTCGACCTAAACTCCCTCCAAACCTTGTTTGCGGGACCCAGAACTATGATTTACTTTGATTTATGTCTTTTATTTCTTTTATTTTTCAACTCATATTAACATTTTTTTGGTGAAAATACCAAAAATCGTTCATTTTTCATAAAACCGAGGCGTGCAACCTCTAAATATTTTTTGATTGAGTTTTCATGTATGGAACTATTGTTTCTAAGACCCTAATCTATCATTCTAAGGGTGAGCAAGTTAACTTTTTGACACTTTTTCTATTTTGGGACACCCTAATAGGGTAAGCATACTACATGTGGACATTGATGCTTTTATATTGATAAGCCACATAGTTATTTTTTCGTAACGTGCTATGGGCTATCTCCTTCAGGGCATGAAATATTGGTATAATAGTGATAATACAATCTGTTGGAAATTGCCAACAACCTCGGGTGATTCCGCAATAATAATCCCGGAAATAAAACGGCCGGCGATTGGGTTTTTGGTTTTAATCCGGATGATTATTATTTTCCTAAGAAGGTTACATAAGTTCAACATGTAATTGGTGTTTCTTGATTGTGATGTTAATTATGTGTCTATAGAGAAATATGAGTATGTACAATATTATTAATTGTCACTTACGTTTAGTCCCGAATTCAATGTTTCGTTTCCCTCCGTGTAATCAGTTCAAGTCTGTCTCGAGTCTAATCGTTTTGTCATCCACCGTTTGTACAATGTATGTTTTTGCCGTTTTGTCGCACTAGTCCGTACTATCTAACCTGCCGTACACATGACAGAGGAAACTGTCATTCCATCTATCGTTCGGTGCCACCCGATGCCCAACGTAGTCTCGACCGTTCTGCAACATCTGACTTTAGGCTGGCCCAAAGTGTAGTGAAGGCGCGGTGGCGTGGATTCGCCAACACTCCCCCCAGGTACGCTGGTCGTCTGACCTGCTTACTATGTTTCGCGCCGTACGTCTAGCACGGCCAGCTTAGTTGCTGGACGCTCGTAGATTCCAGTTGCAGTCCTCACTGTGGCTGACCTTGGTTGACCATCTCTTCCAGGCTGGACGTTGATTATTCTGCCCTTCGGCCAACAATTTCGTGGAGATTTGGGGTCGACAATCACAACCACATCGTTGATCTCTAACGGCTTGGTGTGCATGAACCATTTCGTGCGGCGGGTTATCTCAGGAAGGTAATCGGTAACCCACCGTTTCCAGAATCGGTTAGCCTGGACCTGAGAAAGCAGCCAGGTTTGACGAAGGGCACTACCACTGTCATCAGCGTTGCACAGCGGCTTTGACCCATTGGATGACCCGAGAAGGAAGTGGTTTGGGGTCAAGGCGGGTGCTGAATCGTCGTCTACCGGAACATGTGTTAGCGGTCTCGAGTTCACGGTACTTTCAATTTCTGTAAGAAGGTTGCGCAAGACTTCATCCGTAAGCTTTCTTGTAGGCAGAATTGCCATCAGATTTTTCTTAACGCTACCAATTAACCGTTCCCAGCTACCGCCCATGTGCGGTGAGGCTGGCGGCAGGAACGTCCAGCTTGTCTCGGTATCCACGAACTCCTTCATCAGCTTTTCTTCGTTGACGACACATTCTGTTTCTTGAAGTACTCGCTTTGCACCGATAAAGTTGGTACCGCGATCACTATAGAAGGTCCGTGGCTTACCCCTTCGTGAAATAAAATTGCGCAAGGCCATGATGCACGAATCCGTGCTGAGGGAGTGCACAACTTCTATGTGAATCGCACGGATCGTGAGGCAAGTGGCAAGCAATCCCCAACGTTTTTCTACTCGACGACCGGTAACAACCTCGTACGGCCCGAACATGTCGACACCAACATGCGTGAACGGGCGAGTAAATGCGTCCAGGCGTGCTACAGGCAGGTCGGCCATGATGGGCACTCTTGGAACAGCACGATCGTTTTTGCAACGTTGGCAGTTATTTCTCACTTTGGTATAGGTCGAGCGCAGATGCGGAATGCTGAATTTCTGGCGGATTTCGTTAATAACGGTCTCGTGGTTCTGATGGTGGAACTTTTGGTGATAGTGTGAAACAATTAACTTTGTGGTATGGTGGTCACGGGGAAGTATTATTGGGTGTTTTGCATCCTCGGTTGCGTAGTCGCAAGCAGTTATCCGGCCACGCATCCTCAATATTCCGGATTTGTCCAGCCATGGAGATTTCCGGTAAAGAGGACTTGATTTAGGAATTGTGGAAATAGGTGGCTCAACACTTTCCTGTGATCTTGTAAGATGTACTATCTCATCAGGAAAGGTTTCGTGTTGAGCTTGACGTAAGAGGTATGATTCGGCAACTTTGTATTCCGAGTTCGAAATGGGCCCGATCCTTTTTGGTTTTCTTTGGATCTTCAGTTTGCAGTTGCAAGCAAAGCGGTGGAGTAAAGCGACGACTTTGATTATCCGGTCCCAACTGGAGTATTCATCGACGTTAATTAAAGAATTCAGCGCCAAGAAATGTGACATCACACTCGGACGAAGCTCCAAATCGGCAGTGTTGGTACTCTTCGGTGTTTGGGGCCAATTCCCTTCTGAATAATACAAGAACTGTGGCCCGATAAACCATCGAGATAGAGGAGTCAGATCCGGTAGTCCCTTCCATTTGGTTCCATCATCGGCAACGTTTTGGTTGGTTGGAACGTATCTCCATTCGCACATCTCGGTGGTATCGAGGATCTCGCTGACTCGAAATGCTACAAATTGTGAATAGCGGCGGTGATCGGACTTGATCCAAAATAGCACGTCCTGTGAGTCGGACCAGTAGACCCGGCATGTAATCGGAATCGTTATGGCTGCAGATACCGTTTGGGCCAGTCTCGCACCTATTAATGCTGCTTGGAGTTCCAACCTCGGAATGGAAAGGAATTTCAGAGGTGCAACTCTAGTTTTAGCGGCCACCAAATTACATTTCACGATACCGTCATAAACAGAACGCAAGTAGCAAGCAGCAGCAATTCCATTGTCACTAGCGTCAACAAATGTATGAAGCTGGACGTCTCCATTGGCAGCTGTAAATCCACCGAAATAACACCGAGGAATACTAGTGCGTTCGACTTGCGGCAATACTGCAAGCCACGTTTGCCACTTCTCGTAAATAACATCGTTGATTTGGTCATCCCAGCCAATTCCGGAACGCCATACTTCTTGTAGAACGATTTTGAGATACATAAGGAAGTGAGCGATTAGCCCTAACGGGTCAAACATGGACATAAGGACGCGTAACATATCCCTTTTCGTTGGACGGTATTGACCTTCCAATAAAGCTTGTCCGTACCGATTCCATCCTACTTTGTAGGTGAATGTGTCGGAATCGGTGCACCACCACATTCCGAGAACTTTCTCCTGGGATATTTCTGATGTCGCGTCGAGATTTTTCTTTTCTGTTCGGTCCTCTTGCAATGCCTGGATGACACGCTTGGAATTACTAACCCAATTGCGGATCTCGAACCCACCTTCTGCGTGAACTTGCTTGACTTCTTGAGCAAGCTGAATCGCCTCTTCTTCTGTAGCTACACTCACTAACATATCGTCGACGTAGTGACGCTTCTGAATCACCTCGGTAGCCGCCGGATAGTCACCTTTGAAACGTTCTGCGTTCAAATTCTTAACATATTGGGCGCTGCATGGAGAACAGCACGCTCCGAACGTCATCACCTGCAGGACGTAGACAGATAGGGTTCCATCCTGGTCGTACCACAGAAAACGTTGGCATTGCTGATCCTCTGGACGCATAAGCACTTGCAGGAACATCTCACGCACGTCACCGGATAGCGCAAAACGGCCTTCGCGGAACTGGATCAGTATGGTGAAGAGCTCGGAAAGCTGATCGGGTCCCTTGAGTAAAGCTGAGTTCAGAGACACACCGTATGCGGTCGCAGCTGCGTCCCAGACCATTCGGATCTTTCCAGGTTTATTTATGTTCATAACGGGAAATATTGGAAGATACCATATCCGTGGATGTTTTCGGCTTAGTTCTTCTTCGTTAAGCTTTCTAGCATATCCCTTCACGACGAAATCGGAAATTTTCTGATTGAGAGCTTCGGCGAGCTCTGGGTTCTTATCCATTCGCTTTTTAAGGCATTGCAGTCGTTGGAGTGCCATTGGGAGACTGTCAGGTAGACGTGGATTGTCATGACGCCATAGTAAGCCTGTTTCGTAGCGGTCTCCCTTGAATACTGTGCGAGCTTCAAGAAGAGAGAGAGCACGCTCCTCTTCGGAAGAACGAAGAGTTTTCATAGGTTGAGCAATACCTAGGCTGTCGACTGCGAAATACTCCTTCATTTTTTGGTGAAGATTATCGTCCGTCGGTGAGTCGCAGGCGCATACGTGAAATACTGAGTGGGCAAGGTTTGCGGAGTTATCTTGATTCCCTCCACCACAGACTGCCCATCCGAGACGAGTTTTGACCGCGACTGGTTGGTGTAGAGCACCCTCGCGACTCTTTTTAATCAAGCTCAAATGCTGATCCTTCATTCCTATTAGAATCCTGGGCCGAACTTCTTGATAGGAAGTGATAGGCAAACCCTTGAGATGTGGGAATCGTTCACATAGCTCTGGAAGGTTAAGTGTTTGCGAAGGAAGGAGCAATTCCGCTACTGTTCGTACATCAGTCATTGGATACCGTTTCGATTCGTTATGCTGTGCAGACACCTCCAGCTTGACGGTCATTGATCCTTCCTCTCGACGTGTGGCTCCTCCTGTCCAGTGCAAACACAATGGCATCGGCTCTCCTTCGAGCTGCAGTTCGTCCGCTAGTTCTTTGTCGAGCAAAGTGAGTTCTGATCCGTCATCAAGAAAGGCGAACGTTTCAATGGACCGGTACTTTCCATGTAGCACAATGGGTAGATAGCGGAATAAAACTTGACTAGATGTAACTTGATGAGCATGACACCCGTGCTCGGATGAGCTTGGCATTGGAGGCGGTGTGGGATTTGGATGCTGAGTCGGGGAAGGTTCGTTTTGGTTGCTTGAAGTGATGGACGATTGTTGCATGCTTTTCTGGTCGTTGTGCAGCATCTCGTGGTGTTTCAACTCGCAGCCGTTCTTGCCGCACACCTTTGCTTGACACCATCCTTTGTGCTGACGTAGACATCTGCGACATAGTCCTAGATCTCGAACGGTTGCCCAGCGGGAGTCACGAGAGAATTCCAGGAAGCGTTTGCACTTTGCGATAGATTTACAGTATCCTTCACATACTGGGCAGCAATCGGCTACAGTTTCCGCATTGGATGGCGCTGCGGAGTGATTACCTGGATAAGTATCCTCAGAGTGGGCATTGACGTACGAGTTGCTCCTTTTTGTCACTCGTGGGTCGACACGAACCGGTTTGGAATCATAGGGTATGTTCGGAATGGTGACAGCACTAGCAGCTTCTGCAAGTGAGTATAGCCAATTACTGAAAGACGGTAAGTTGACCGTCGGTAGTGTCTGTCTGTATTGCGCCCAGTTCAACTTTATCGATGGGGGAAGCTTGTTAACGAGTTGGTGGAGAAAGGAGATATTGTAGAGATATTCCTCTAATCCACACGCATCCACAGTCGCACAAAAGTTTTCAACGCTAACGGCGAAGTCCACAAGAGCTTCCAGTTTATCCTCTCTCAGTGACGGAAGAGAATTTATTTTGGACATCATAGTGTGTACAATTATCTCTGGCTGCCCGAACAACATCTTCAGAGTTGACATGACCCCGCCTACATTTGATGGATGCAGCAGTCTGCTTTTTACTGCCTCGTACGCGCGGCCCTTCAAGCTTCGTTGTAGGCGGACGATATTCTCCTCGCTGGTAAACCCGCACAATGCTGTTGTGCTGTTGAAGGTTGCGAAAAACAGAGGCCATTCCTCTGGGTTTCCAGAGAACGTAGGTAGATCCTTGGCAACTGCTTGCCGAGCAGCCAGCTGCTTACGGGAAATCGGACATGGATCCTCTTCTTGATCGTAGACATGAGAAGCCCGCATGGTAGATGAAAGAGGAGGGTTCGGTAGATAAGCTTGCGATTGGTTCGGATGTGGAACGAACTGTTGATACCCCGGAGTCGGTACATTTCGAGAAAACTGACGACTCGCATCTGGTTCTGGGAAATGCGATACATAATCTCGTGGTTGATCTCGTTGTGCTGTTTGTAACACCGGTCGCGGTGCATCCAGCGATTGACCGGGCAGTAATACACCGCGTGCCCCAGAATGAGAAATATGTGCTATCGACACTCGACGTGGGACCTCGTGGGAGCTGATTGGTTGAGATTCCAACTGCCGCATTCTTCCGTCTGAAGCAGGCGGTTCTACGGAACAAGTTCGCAAGGATTCCGGTACTGGAAATGGATCCGGTGGATTTGGCTCAGGTAATGATGAGCGGCTACTGCCGTTGCGTATACTATTCGGGCGGGCAAGCTGTACTTTACTCAACCGCTCAGTTAGATCAAATTGGTTCACCATGCCCAGCTGTCTTGACTGGCTTCGATGACCGCTCGTACTCGCCACCCAATGTTCTGTTCTGCTAACTGCATCGTCCATAGAAGAACCACTTTCAGACATAGCTTGCTCCAGTAACTGGTACTTCTGCTCAAGAAACACCTTTTCTTTCTTCGCTTCATCCGCTATAATTGCTCGTTGCTGCTCTGCCTCACGCCGCTCAATACTCCTCAGCTCCTCCAGTTTTTGCAGTTTGAGCTTAGCGAGCGCCTGCGAGGAACGCCCCGATGAAACTGAAGCATTCCTAGACGGTTGTCTGCTCGTATTCACTACCCATCGCAAGGAAGTCACGAACGGGGTTTGATTCTCATCGTTCGGTTGAATAGGGTGATTCGCTGTCGAATTCAGCGCTGCCGTGATCGTCTGCGACTGGGCTGGGAACTGCTGGTGTGATAGTGCAGACAACGGATTCAATTCTGCCTCAGCCACCTGCATTGATGGATTACCGCTTCCTCGATGAGCAGTCGAATTTGGTTCCCGGACACCTTTCGCTTTTCCGCATTTGGCACAACTCCAAGGATGATTCTCGATCTGCTGTGTTACTCCCACACACTGGAAGTGATGCCATTTCAGACAGTCGTCGCATTGCACCATTTCCTCCGTGTCAACTCCTCGGCACACTTGGCATGTCCGCCCGGGGTGAGACTCCTCCGGATCTTCCGTGACCACCACTTGAACACCACTATTCACACTATCTTTCACACCAACACCATGGCTCGGTTTGCCTGACCGATTTGACCGTAGAGTACGACTCGACATGACCGGAGTATGCACATTAAACGAAAATAATAAATTGTTGGAAATTGCCAACAACCTCGGGTGATTCCGCAATAATAATCCCGGAAATAAAACGGCCGGCGATTGGGTTTTTGGTTTTAATCCGGATGATTATTATTTTCCTAAGAAGGTTACATAAGTTCAACATGTAATTGGTGTTTCTTGATTGTGATGTTAATTATGTGTCTATAGAGAAATATGAGTATGTACAATATTATTAATTGTCACTTACGTTTAGTCCCGAATTCAATGTTTCGTTTCCCTCCGTGTAATCAGTTCAAGTCTGTCTCGAGTCTAATCGTTTTGTCATCCACCGTTTGTACAATGTATGTTTTTGCCGTTTTGTCGCACTAGTCCGTACTATCTAACCTGCCGTACACATGACAGAGGAAACTGTCATTCCATCTATCGTTCGGTGCCACCCGATGCCCAACGTAGTCTCGACCGTTCTGCAACATCTGACTTTAGGCTGGCCCAAAGTGTAGTGAAGGCGCGGTGGCGTGGATTCGCCAACACAATCAATGAAAAAAATAAGGGTTTCTTACGTTATTTCCTATAATGAAGTCATTCTCAAAACTTTGCGTTTCATCTTGCTCCATCCGTTTCAACTTGCCCCGGTGTACCCTACATGATTTTACTCTGAAGAAGTTTTTCGTATATCTAGATATGTAGTAACAGAAAAAAAAAACACTTTTCATCGACGTGTGCAGGACTAGCTATTAAGTTAAAATTTACTAATAAAATGAGTTAAGAACAACTTCATTGAAGGTAAGGAAAATCGATTATATTAAGTATTGATTCATTTTGAGAATGAGTGTACCGCAAAACAATGAACAATGTTTTATACATAAAGGAAATTACTGTGTTGTTAATATAAAATTTCTATTTCTAATATAAAAGATTTACTGAAAATAAAACTTTTGAAGGTTGAGTTTCTAAAAAATATATTACCAATTAAAAAAAAAGATTACAAAAAATTTAGAATTGCAAAAAGCTGTAAAGGCACAATCAGTTAAGAGATTGGCATGGAATCAAAGATTAAACCAATTTTCGACTAAGGCTGTTTTGGAATAGGCTGATACTAGCTATTCATATTTTCAAAAGGCAGCACCAATCAATACTGTAAGGTTTTTAAAAGTGACGTGGCAGTATGCACGAGAGATAGGTTATAATAACTTTCCAAAGTCACAAAAAATAATTTGTCTATGTCTGTTCAGATAAAAAAAAAATCTTTGGCAACAATATTCTAGGAGGATTAAATGAGAATGTTTTGATAAAATTGCGATACAATTACAGGATTTTTGAATCTTTATAACATACTCCACATATTGCTTGTTTTGTTTCTGTAACGTTACTGCGTAAGAATATCGTAGTTATTTATCCGTGAACTAATCAATTTTAAATGTATTTGTTTTAATTACTAGAGAGTTATTTTTATTTTCTTTATAGTAGGCATCACTATAACATTAGAAAAGTTTATCAGATTAGACTTCATTCACATTAAAATAAAAACTTATTTTTCATATAGGAATTGCATATGTTCTGCTTTATTCTCCAAAGTATTGCTAACCAGTCTGTCAAAATCATTCGTATAGAAATTGAAAGTTTTAATCCAAATTATGGAGGTCATTATAACGCTAAACAGGGACGCGGAGTGAGCGCACTGTCAGTTTGATGAGCTTTAGATAATGTTAGAAGAAAGTTAAAGCATTTCCAGCATGGAAAACTATATTTAAAAAAAAAAATAGAAGTACAATGGACCAATTTACTGCCCGTTTATGTCAGTACGAAATCTTTCATAACCACAATGATAGTTTTAATTAGTAAACTTCAATTTATAAGTGAAAATATAAAAACAACTGAAGTGTAATTTCGAATGAAGCTTTGGTTTACATATTCAGAATAAAACAATACATATATTCTATTATTTTGTAATGGAAGGTTGTCTCCAACTTACAGGTACTGAAAAGGCTTACGATATGCCGAGTAAGAAAATAATCTCAAGAATTAAGAAAATGAACTCATAAAGACATTTTCAAGCAATTTCAGAGATTTTACAAAGAATGCTTCAGAAGCACCCCAAAATTACAATCTAAATATCTGAGTATCCAAGTCAAGTTACAGCCACAAACGCACATTCTCAAACATCTACAAAAAATACCTAGGCACGTTTTTTTTTCGGTAGTGTTATGACTATGACTATGGGAGTATAAAGTCTATGGTAATATCTAGGGGCTGTTTTGTTAGAAATGATGCCTTACTAAATAAGGGGGGGGGGGTGTGGTAGTAGAGTTTAAACAATCCTTACAACTAGATCTTAGCTTTCTACAAAGATGCCAACGAACATGCAACGGAACACGATGCAAGAAATGGTGACAGCCTTGGATAAAGAAAGATGAAGTATTAATATATGTCATTCTGGTTATGGTGCACATTTTTTTTTATATTAGGAAGAGGAGTAGTCGAGAGATTAGACAAAGATCTTGGATGTCAATGTTGTTTTGGTACATTAGTCACATGCATATAATTATAAAATACACTTAAAAGATGTATGTATTCATTATGATCATTACATGGTACTTTAAAATATTAAGTAAGGGGGGAGTGTGATATCGAGATACGACATAGGTGGCCATGAGTACAGGTGACGTAGAGAGAGTGAGTTGCGAGGACACGATGAAGTGACAGTTGTGAATATAAAGAATAATAATGGAAAATCCATCCTTTACCGTTTTAATTAAACTGATGTGTGCCGGGGCCCGTGGCGCAGTTGGTCACATGTTTGCTTCATAAGCAGATGGTCATGGGTTCGATCCCTGCCCTGGCACTTTCGTCAGTTGCTCTTTCCCCTCCGAGAGCAGCTGACACTGACCCTCTTATGAGCCCATGGCTCAAATGGACCCCGGATACTTGGGTATCGGTGAACGGCAATCCATAATGGACCCCCAATCGGACTGGAAACAGGAAAAACCAACACAGCAAAAAAAATCTTGTGATATCACATCATTTTCGCTGCACATCAGTCGCGTCGTAAAAGTGATGTAAACAATTACAGTAAAACCTCCATGAGTCGATATTGAAGGGACCATCAACTCAAGGAAATATCGAGTAGTGGAACAAAAATCCTTTGGGAAGTGTTGACCAGGAACTGTTGTTTCGGACAATCCAATGAGCGAAATTCGTTTTTTACGTTTGAGTTTGCTTTTAGCTGCAAATGTATTTCATTATTTAGTTTTAAGTTCAACATAGTTCGTTGATTTCATTGTTCTAGTTATTAATATGTTAGTAAATTGAATGTTAATCTAGTATAAATTTATAGAATCGTAAGTCTTACATTTGTAGTCCCTTTGCTGCTCTGTCCTGTCCAACAATTGCAATTTTATGTAATAATTATCTGTGCTGCGTAACGTGTGTGTTGTGTGCGATTAGTTTTACTTCTGTCGGTGTACCTGCGAACGTTCGGCTACGAAGTCGACGTTCTTTTCATTCGTCGTTTCTCTCCCATCAATTGTCAGCACGCTCTTCTGGAGAGAATTCAGGCTAATACGGTTCCGTCCTGAACATTCCCCCACCCGTATTGCTCCGTGTCCCAACGAGCGGTCACTCCTTCTTTCAGGACGGCCAGTTTAGCCACCGTACGTCGCAGAACTCCCGTTGATGTTTTTACATTGGCACTACGACATGTTCCGTCCCGTCTGGTTCTTCTAGAAGTGAAGTGCAATGCTCTTTCGAAGAAGCTTCACCCACGGCTTCACCAGGAATTTTGTCATATACCGTCCTCCCTAGTCTAGTTCTCGTAGCCGCTGGTTGACCGATCTGACCTTCCCGGATTTTCAGAGGAATTTTCAGATGCACGTTGTCCACACCAATGAGAATAGTTGGCGTTACGTTGCTGTATCCTTCAATGGGCAGGCCTCGGAGGTACGGGAATTTTTCGGAAAGCTGATTGAACGGTAGAGATTGACTGGGGAGACCTAGTTTTTCTACCGTGTGTGCTGATTCCAACACATGCCGATTCGAAGATCCACGACCCGAGATTTCCAGTCGAATCAATTGAGATTTGTCTTCCGAACGCTCGACGTGTACCGTCCACTGCAGACAAAGCGGATACATTTCACCTTTTACTCCCAGCTCACGGGCTATGCTAGCTTCAACCAACGTGGAAGAAGACCCTTCATCTAGAAACGCGAAGGTATGGACACCTTTTCCGTTGGCGAACAGTGAAACTGGTATTATACGGAACAGCGTAGTCATCTTACGTTCGCAGTGAATGCTGAGTGTTTCAATCGCTTTCGAAGACTCCATTGACGATGCTGGATCTGGCTTCCCTGGATGTAACAGTTTATGGTGTCGTTCCTCGCAACCATCCACGCCACACGACGACGCCTTGCATGGAAACTTTCCGTGAGCTATCAAGCATCGCCGACACAGGTGGTGCTCCTGGACGCGCATCCAACGGTCCTCCAAGCTGAATTCCTTGAAAGCTTCGCACTCTCGAACTTTGTGAACTGATTTGTGGCAAATAGGACACGGCTTCGGTTGATTGCTTTCGATATGGCTGGAATGATATGAACCTACACTGTGATCTGGTTCATTGCCAGACGAATGTGCATTCACAAACAGTCTCTCCGTACCTTTACGTTTTTCCGATGAAATGCGAGTTTCTTCGGATGGCTGAAACGGGACAATGTCACTTGCAGCTACCACTAGTTGTGCCATGTAGTCACCGAAAGTACCGAGGTCGACCACAGGGCACTTTTGTTTAAAGAGGGCCCAATCTAATTTGATGTTCGCTGGCAGTTTGCTCACTAGCTCCTGAAGCAAAGCCGGGTTGGAAAAGTGAGCCTGCTGCCCAGCTGCACGAAGATGTCCGCAAAGGTTTTGACACGCCAAGCCGAAGGATATTAACGATTCCAACTTTTCCGGTTTTGGAGACGGAGTAGCACGAACCTATAGATAGTAGAGTAAACATAGATCCGCGGACACTGCTGACTAAAATGTTTCAAGCGTGTAAGTAGTAATTTTTGAAAGTGCGACGGTTGAATATGACGTCATGCGCTCCATTGATGTAGTCCAAATCGTGACGTCATGCTCGTTTGGATACAGATTTTGACAGTTCGTTTGGATACAACGGATTCATCAACACGGATCTATGTTTACTCTACTATCTATACACGAACCTTGTGCAAAAGGGCGTTGATGATCAAATCAACGAAATAATCAACGGTACCGATAATGGTTCCAGGAGCAAACTTCGCACTGCCTCGAGTGCGTTGCCTTTAAGACTCCGCTGTAAACGCATCAAATTTTCGCCATTGGAGAAACCGCATAACTGTGTCGTGTTTTGGTAACAGCTTGCAAACAACGGCCACTCGACCGGATCGCCCGAAAAGATTGGGAGTTCTTTGGGAACGATGTGTCTGGCAGCGAGTTGTTGAGATGTTGGAGCGTTGATCCACGAAACAGCTGTATGGTCGATGGCAGAAGTTGAGTCAGACGGCGGAATTTGATTCGGAGGACCACTATTAACAGCGATTGATGACACTGCTGGTAGAGGATTGATCGAATCGGTTCGTACAGGGGCAAATGTTGGCAAACCAGAAGACGACGTAATTGGGTTGTCAGCGAAGTGCACGGAGGGGGCGACTGCGGGGCGGACACAGGGGGTGCTTTTGTATATTGGGTGAAACGTAGATGCATCGTACCGAAAAGGTTGGGGAGGCTTGCATGGCTCGGTTGCAACACTGGGAGTATGTTCAACGATTGAAGAAAGCTTTGGTACATTTAACGTCATAGTGTTTGCCCTTATGCGTGGTAACGTATAACCAGAGCACGATCGACTTACCGAAGTAACTGCTACTGGTGCTTGATGCAAGATTGCTAGTGCGTCGAGGCCGGACGACTGACCGGCGTGGTAAGCGGTATGGTCCAGCGTTACCTGGCACGGTTGCGTCGTTGGCGTTGTAATCGGAACCTTCTGATGCGAAGTGCAGGCTCCATGACTGGTGACCGGTTGACTTCCGCCAATCGGTGGGTTTAATGACGATGGACCCACGGACTGCTGATTGGGCTTTGGCGGACAGAGCTGTACTCCACGAAACTTCCGCTGAATCTCCTGTAAGTCCACTGCGTATTGCCCTTTCGCTAGAGATTGAGGAACGACAGGCATGTCCCACGTTAAACTCCAGTCCAGCGGATCTTGGGCTTGGCATTCTAACTTAGCTGGCTGTCCGCAATTCGCCCCGGACGAATGCCCCTTGGATGCGTCAAGTGGTAGGCTCGGATTGTGGCGGAAAGTGAATTCCGCATGTTGGCCGGACTTCGGTGTTGAAACGGCTGCCGAAGAAATCGATGGTTTGGGCTTGTGAACTGTCCCTGTTTGTGATTCGACACCAGCGGGGATTTCACTGTACCCGTTGCCAGAGCCTGAATGCGTGATGGGATCGTTCTGAAGCCACTGTTCCACCTTGTGGATACTCGACATCGAGCGACGACTTCTTGCGCTGCCTTCTTCTTCCTCCTCCAACTGAGCCTGCATCAGGTCATACTTTTTCGCTAAGTACTCCTTTTCTCGCATGACCTTCTCCTCGGCTGCCTTCTCTTGCAGAACCCTTTCATCCTCCAGTCGCTTCAACTCTAGAAGAATTCTCGCACGGGCAGTTGAACTCGAGGAACGTCTCGACAGCGATCGCGCCGGCGGGGAATCTCGCTTCACACAACGGACACACACAACACAGCTCCCCGCGATAGATGGTCTGGTTGAAGCACATGCGAGATGTATTGGTCGTAAACAATCAGCGCACTGGCACCTCTCTTCGTCGGTATCTATGGACCGACCGCATACGCATGTGTATTTAGCTGCCGCCATTGCGATGTGCTGCTACCACGTGGTGAGGATTGAGGCTATCGAAATTGATAGTTTTTCGCCTTCTTAGTTACAAATCTAAAAGTTTGTTGGCCAGGAACTGTTGTTTCGGACAATCCAATGAGCGAAATTCGTTTTTTACGTTTGAGTTTGCTTTTAGCTGCAAATGTATTTCATTATTTAGTTTTAAGTTCAACATAGTTCGTTGATTTCATTGTTCTAGTTATTAATATGTTAGTAAATTGAATGTTAATCTAGTATAAATTTATAGAATCGTTAGTCTTACATTTGTAGTCCCTTTGCTGCTCTGTCCTGTCCAACAATTGCAATTTTATGTAATAATTATCTGTGCTGCGTAACGTGTGTGTTGTGTGCGATTAGTTTTACTTCTGTCGGTGTACCTGCGAACGTTCGGCTACGAAGTCGACGTTCTTTTCATTCGTCGTTTCTCTCCCATCAATTGTCAGCACGCTCTTCTGGAGAGAATTCAGGCTAATACGGTTCCGTCCTGAACAGGAAGCTTTTTAGGGAGATCATCATAGTAACCCAGTAATTATTTTTCAGTATAGAAAAATTTACCTCCATGAGTCGTTATCGAGTCAAGGAACATCGACTCGTGCAGGTTCGACTGCACATCATTTTCATGCAACAAATTAGCCGCCGCAGCTTGAGAGAGGGTCTAGCAATCGCTAGAACCGGATCTATAGATGAATCATATATAAGTAAAATATTGGCATGGATTCGTACACTGATCCGTTGATTGTGAGGCATATTCCTTACCTCTCAGTTATTTCACCGAGTTAGAAGGAAGGTGATAAATATAATACTGCTTCTAGGTTAGGTATCTGCTGGAATGGGTTAGTTGATACTTTCCGGTGCCAACCAAGGTGTGCATGGTGAGTGTGATAAATGTTGGAAAACGATGTAACAGAGTGACATTACGTTCGAAAATGAATACATCACCCGAAATTACGCGCCTGGATATTACAAAATTATTTGCTGTAAACAGCCACACATCAACATCCTCGTGCTCATCATTCTACCATGATAGGGTAGAACGTTAAAGCAGCGCAACGGCCCAGTTCAATTAAAATAGAAAACATTTAGGCGTTGTTCTTAGTGTAAGTAAAATTTCCAATTGGAATTGCTCACGCAGTGCCCAGATGGAAGTGTTAAACCCATTTGTGTGCCTAAAATGCCAAACATCGGCATTGAAAATCGGATGACAATGCAGACTATCGTGATGACCTCTTATTCCAACCATTATACTAAATAAAGTGAAAAAATAGTCAAAGGCATTACTTTTGTCGCTGAAATTTTGGGTAACCTTATTATCAAAAATGATTTGATTATTATTCAACGTATAATTATTATATGATACTTGAACAATACTTCAACAATTCTAAATTGTTTAAATTTTTCAATCTCTATCATTTCATCATTAAACGATAACTTCTTTTGTATAGTTATTATTGCACCAATGGACATCGTATAATATGAACGATGCCATGAATAGTATTTTTCTATGCGAGAATAAATTTATTCAATTTTTATGTCAAAATAACATATTTTATAATGATAGAATGTTTAACTTCTAATTATTCTTGCCATCTAATTATTACATGGCGACCGTGACTATCACACGAAACTGGATGTATTTGTTGATAGATAAATCGTGAAAAAATCTACGCATATGGTAAAATCTCAACCGTTACGTAGTTATTGAATTTTATGTTTTAGACTATGTGTGCCTTAAGCTGGCTATAACTTGAAAACCATCAAACTTATCGCAGTTTTTTAAACCATTTGTACCCGTATATTTCGTTAAAAAATAATTTTCTAGAACAAACCTCCCTAATGACTATGTCGCAACCTGCACTTGTTGCGACAATCCACTAAATACGACATAAGTTTGTCCCAATTTTAGTAGAATACATAGGACAAAGATCGTATACCGCACGTTTAGAGGTTTTTAAGCTTTGGGTTGCGATTTTCGGGAGGTATTCAGTGAACTTTGCATCTTGCTGTGCATCCTTGTTTAACCTTCAAGCAACCGAAACTGCACCGCGCTCGCGCTGTATACGAAAAGCGAAATTTTTTGGTAGTGTTGTACTTTTTACAACAACGCGCGCGCTGAAGGGTTAGGAGGCAACAGTTTGATTTGGATTCATTAAAATTGATTATTCATGAGTTGAAAAGTTCGCAACATATTCAGCTTCTGATTTGTCACCAACAAAAATTTTCGAGATCATGTCATTTGGGATAAAGGACCAACTCCGCCTCTTCTTTGTAATTTGTTTTGTAAAAATGTAAAAAAGGCTGTTAGCAAGACAAATTTGGCCAGGGATGTATCTTGCGCAGAACCAATAGCTGGGATAGAAGAAACATTCTATCCCAGCTATTGGTTCTGTGCAAGATACATCCCTGGAAAAGTTTGTCTTGCAAACAACCTCTTTTACATTTGTAGTACAAAATGTTTGACTGTAATAGTAAGAAATCAAAGCTTGCTTTTCTCAGAGATGGCGCCACCACATTAAAAGTAAAATCATTTTTCTTGTATGGACAAATCGTTGGCTTGCACTCGTTCCGCATCTCAGCGATTTGTGCCTTGGGGCAAATAGTTGCAAATTAGAATCAAAATCATTATCCCTACGCGTTTCTTCTGGATTCATTGCAGTAACAGAGAATTGATTACATCACCATACAAATTTCAAGTTGTTTACTTCTTTTTTTCTGACTGGCATTTTTCACCCGTGTTGCGCATGATGTTTCGAGTGGATAGGTGCCAGGCGGCGCCGCTGTATATGTGAAAAACACATGGAACACGAGCACCGTCTATGATTCCGTAGCGCAAACTTTTCTGCTTGTTTACACTGTTATCACGTTTACCGCATTTATCAGAAAAGCGCCACTACCGGCACTTTAGCAAAGGCACAGCTGCTTACTTCCTATTGAATAACACTAGTTTACAAAATAAAACGAAAGTCGTGAACTTCTGTCAACGACTAAAATTTTTGAAGCATATTTTAGCACTGATTTCGAAACCGTGCTTCAAAAAAATTTGAGTGGAGCAGTTTTTGAGTTTTAGCTCAATATCGAGTTTTACAACTTTTAAAAATATGGAATTTACTAAAATTCAAATATCTTGCGTTTCGTTCAACCAATTTCAAATCTTTTTCCATAAATTAAAAGCTGAATACAATACCATTAGATCATCTGAATGCAGGTTTTGCATCAGATTGATGAAATTCAAGATATTGGCGAGTTTTAGGGACGATCTCCTTAAATTTTAGCCGAATTTCCAAAAATATATGAAGAAATGTATTTTTTTCAATAAGAAAAAAACAATCTAAAAATTCTTTCTCAACGTTTATTTGACATACCATATGTAGGCGAGTTACAGTAAAAAAATCAGCTCAATCGGAGCATTGATTACGGAGAATGAGATGTGTGAAGTGAGCGACGTTGCTTAAAAATAGAACAAAAATCGATTTCAATTCAACAACCTTGTATGGAAAGTCGAAAAAAATTCCGCTCTACTGTAATTTTTTTCCTTCACGTTTTCGAACTCAGGGCATGATTCTACACCATAAATGATCATCAGCTTACCGAGTTCAAAAATGCTGTAAACTAGTGTAATTAGTCTCGCATCTTCAATAGGACTTATTTGTTCTTCGATCTGTTTCCATTCCAGAATTCTTTCGATCTGCTTCCAGATCACTAACAATTTAGCTCCATTTTCTATTTTATCAACGTTATCACATCTACTATATTTAGTACTGGTGTAAATGATTGGTACTCTTACCCTATCTAAAAATAAAAGTTCGCCAAACCACCATATTACACTGCAAACAATCCAAACGTCATAACTACGTGAAAACATACGTAGTATTTTTCCATCGCACTTTCCACGTAGCACTTACGTGGAACATGAGTAGCAAGGAATGAACTCAAGAGTCACTCATGAACTATTCATCCACCGGTATTCCACGTAGCAGTTACGTGACTTTTCGTATCCTTTACAGAGTGTGCCTGTAGTTCATACTGAACACTCCAGTAAATTGTATTTTGATTTAATATCACAATTACGGTACAGTAGACGTTCGGTCGGTGCAAACGGTTTAACTGCAATGCTTTTTAACTGCAAGTCCGGTAAGTGCAACAATTTTGCAGTTATCGCACCGCCATCCGTCAAAATGGTGCGCCATGTTAGCCCAAATGAACAGTCGGATGAAATTCGCGTTCATTTAACGTCAGTTGATGGTTTGTTGACACTGTCAGGCGTTGCAGTTATCGGATTTTCGTTCGCTAAGTGAAACGTAAACATGTTGCAGTTATCGAACGTCTACTGTATCTATAGATGAATTTCAGCGGTTTTTACTATTGGTTAAGTAATCAAATAGCTACGTTATCTTCTAACTGATGAATTTCAAACATATTTTGAAATGCATACAGTTGGAAAATAATGCAACCAATGGAGGAAAATATAGAAAAGTAAACAAAACATT
This sequence comes from Aedes albopictus, assembly GCF_035046485.1. NCBI lineage: Eukaryota > Metazoa > Arthropoda > Insecta > Diptera > Culicidae > Aedes > Aedes albopictus. The sequence goes on along the minus strand of NC_085138.1, from coordinate 252,592,510 downwards.
TTTTTCTCACATAGGTATTTCACTTATTTAGTTTGAAGTTTTGTTTGTCCGGTTTCGTCAAGGGCTCCGCTAGAGTCAAATTGCGGCAGCAAGCTCTTCGATGCATGCGGGTTCTCCTGCTGACGGATGAAGAATAAATCCACCGACATTTTTCACACCATCATCAAAGCGGAAATACAAGCCATCCCTGTAGAATCATGAATAGTCAACTATAGATATGCGCAAAATGCTCAACATTAATGGAAAATGTACTTACTGATGCCGAATTTCATCGTTGATGCAACAGCTCCCAAAATTTGTTTTTCACTGCCGCCATCTTGGCGATTCTTCACACGCAAGTTCATCACTAAATAAACAAAGAATGAATTTGTCAGGATGAAGTAGCTACGTGATTTTCCCGTAGCAGGTACTGAGCAACAAGATGAAGGTAACAGGAGCCTAATTTAGTGTTTACCATTGTTCCGGTGAATACTACCGTCGACAGGTAACTTCAAGGAAATGAACTCTTTTTTGGCGCTACGTGATTTTCCACGTAGCCTTGACGTGTGTATTATTTTGAGTGTATGATCGCGGTCTGTTTCGGACCGACCAAGCACTACCGCATCGCTGTCTGCATCGTTGTGCGTGTCGGGAATGGATTATAAAATCAATCAAGCCGATTCCCGCGGAGGAACTCGCCAGGGGACAAAGAAATGGCAAAACATGCCTTCCTAGACAGTGGCGGCAATTGGACTTTTAACCGACACCTTCCTTCCTTCCTCCGTTCCCCATAGCTGTTTGGGTTTCCGTTGATAGTTGGTTCATAGGTATACAATTTTGCGAGACAAAGGAAATAACACCAGTTGACGACAGATTGTCGGCATGGCATCAACATTCAATGTGTCAGCTGATGGTGATCGAGATGGAGAATAGAATTATTAGACTACAATCTATGCCATTAAGTCAAGCGATGATTGATTGGTATTCCGATCGAGTTGATTTTTATTTTTAAATTTGTTGGCATTACTTTGCCAGCATGGTTTAGTGTAGACGGGCACAAATATGATTAAAATTTCAATTTGTTATTGGTCTGGACCTTCATAAAGTGACAAAGACTGGTTCTCCACTGATATTCACTTACTACCAAAACATTTTCCTAAGATAACCGTGGAGATGCAGAGGATTTCTCGAATGCTTTCGAAGATCTTAGAGTTTGAATATTTCACGTTTGCCGCAATTCTGGACCCATCTAAAATCTACTAAACACACTATAAAAAAAACTATGACATCGACTTAATGTCACAACCACGCGTGTCCTCTTCACTTCGTCACGACACCCAACGACGACGTTTGACGTGTCTAATGTGGCAACCTGAAACACCACAAGAAGCACATTATGTCGGACCGAACCTGCAAAGCGAGTTCAAGTCGGTAGTATTTTATTTTATCTAAGCCCAAGTGTGAATAATTGCACCACGGTCTTCAAGTCACGAGCGACCGAACTTACGCCGTCACCGATATGCTTTGAATAGGTAAATGGATTGTAGTTTGTCAAAGCGTATCGCGGGGTACGCGATATGTGTTGCGTGGTTACAGCAGAAACCAGTGAACAAAAATATTAAAGAAAGAGTCTTCTGTAAAATATTAAAGAAAATTCTGTCGGTGAAATTTCAAACTGGAAATTTTCATTGAAAAGCGCTGTTTGCAGATCAGAAGGAATTTCTCAGCCTATCTTGATGCATGGGAAATTCCTTGCATGAATCGCTCAAGAAACCGGTTTTCCTTTGATCGCAGTACGCAGTAGCGAAGAAATGACTGTTCAAATGGCAGTCACCGAAGAAAGTTTCTGCCAGGAATCACTCAAGAAGTTTCTTGAGCGATTCCTTTCGAGCTCGAAACTGCGCTAAAGAACAAAATTTTTTAAAGATCTCAGGTCATTTTGACAGATGGCACACGAGCGTAAAAAGGACAAAAACCAAGGCCGTCTTTGTCTTAAGGTCTCATTAGCCCAATAAATGACCAACACAACTTGAATTATAGCAACCTTGGGTGAATGTCGGACTTCAATGCCAAATATTTGGCGTAATGTCAAACAGTCTAATGCTTGGTCTAATGGCACCTTTACTCATGTAGAAGTGTCAGTGTTGGCGCACATACCAGCGTTCATGGCATGATCACTGTCGGGTCCGAAGGAATGGGGAATAATCGAGAAATAGCACTGTGACCAAGACAACTGATTTACACACATGACATTGTAGTTCAAATGGACTGTATTTTGAGGTAGTTAAATTCACAACACGAAACGATTACTTAACTGAACTGGCGATAGTTTATTCTAACTACGGAACGGTACAAACTCGGTTTGTTCTAACTGCGCGCGCGTATATTTCATCCTATGTATCGCTTATACTAGGACTATTATGGACTACTAACTACCGACTACTATAGACTACTACAGTAGACGTTCGATAACTGCAACATGTTTACGTTTCACTTAGCGAACGAAAATCCGATAACTGCAACGCCTGACAGTGTCAACAAACCATCAACTGACGTTAAATGAACGCGAATTTCATCCGACTGTTCATTTGGGCTAACATGGCGCACCATTTTGACGGATGGCGGTGCGATAACTGCAAAATTGTTGCACTTACCGGACTTGCAGTTAAAAAGCATTGCAGTTAAACCGTTTGCACCGACCGAACGTCTACTGTATTCGGACTATGGTTCTATGGCGGTTTTATAGGCATCTTAGTCACAAACATTTTTGTAAGACTAAATATTGCAGTAATTTGAGACAATACTGGGCTGAATACAAAGGTTGTCTACATCTACAAACATAAATGTCAGCTACACTGCATCGGAACTGCATCGATTATGCCGACAATCGTTACAGAGATCGCTACCAACTATCACAGTGCAACTTCTCTATTGCGAACTTCGATTTACGCATAAACAGTCAGAAAGACCTGGGTTGTTAACGTTAATCAACGATTAACGCCGTTAACGTTAATTTTTGCCAAAATCAACGTCAACGGCGTTGCGTTGATTTTTATGGCAATTAACGTTAACGTCAACGAAATGCGTTGAATTAACGTCAACGGATACCGTTGATTCTAGCGTTACTTTCTGTAATGTAATTTGGAATTTGAAAAATATGACTCATTGAAGTCACTGTTTGAGCTAATCATAGTAGCCAAGCACATGTCAAAATTTTTCATTCATTTCAAGTCATCATTTTGGCAATCTCCAGTCAGTTCGACCACTTTGTGTCCGTGCGGCTTCATCAAGAAATAAGCTGCTTCGAGCTGGGGTCCGATTCCCGCTGCAGATATCTTTTCGGCTGTGCCAGTGGGCAATGCATGTAAGTCCGGCGCCTGAAGCCTTCCTCCATAGAGCAAAAAATATTCTTGGACGTCTTGATGAAGCTTGTGTGGGTTCACAAATGGGAATCATGTTAGATGATATTCGGTCCCACATAATATCTATACACCGTGATTATTGCGCACACCCCTGCGTAACTCTACAACCCCCCATCGGCTCGTTCCTTCGTTTGCCCACCCCTACATCAGCTCACCCGATCGCACAGCGCCGAGCATCAGCCTCTTTCGTATCCAGGCAGCGGTGAAGGTAAGATGTGCGCTCCTCAGTGACGGTGGAATCGGACGGCAAATTCGGCGGTAAATTGGAGGCAGAAACCGCACATTGGCGAACCTGCCAGTCTGCTAAATTTAGCAGAAAGAACCACCTTGTTCATTCCCTTTGTCGATAAGCTAGCTATTTCGCGGCGATAATCGTTTTTGGAAATTTTTCGTTTGTGAGAAGATGGAAACATTCAAGTAGGAAAATGGTGAAAAAAACGAACGGGAAACGGATAGCAGTAGTAAAGTGTTCATTCGTGAGAAATGTGACAGTGATTTAGCTATTGCAGTGCGTACCGGTGCATCGGAAAGTGTGACTCATTGGAAAAAGGTGGACAAGCGGTCGAATTTTTTTTTCTCGACCTCGGTAATGGCATGTTTTGTGGAAGCATTAGAATTTGCATTAAACCAAAGTAGCCGAATGGTGACATGATGGCGGATCGACGAAGCCAATTAAAAAGTGAGGTTAGGCAGCGGATCGAGACGACCGCGTTGAATTTATTCGGTAGCGGATCGTGACGACCGCGATGGGCTATGTTAATAGCAATTCTGAATATTGGTAACGGTTCAAACCCGACGGAATATGGTAGCGGCTCGAGACGACCGCGTCAAAAGGAATAAGGTAGCGGATCGAGACGACCGCGCGGAAGGTCAAAACAGTGAATTAGTAGCAATTTGACATTTAATTGCACCATTTGCAAACACTTTAAAGTGATCGAATCTTAAAAAAAAAAATGATGTGTTTCATGAAGCGATTAGTTTAAAACCGATTTCCGAAACCGATCATTTCTCTATTAATGATGAAGCATATACAGCGTCGCTTGATACTAATAAAAAAATTCCATATTTGGTTGGATTTTACCTTTTTAGGTTATCGCATTAACGGAGTAATAGTCGTGTCAACATGTCTGGAGGAAGATACGTGCGTGCCCCTTGCTACCAAAGCGAACCGGAGGAATCCGACGAGGAAGCCAATATTGTGTTGGACGATGTGTCAGATAGCGAAAATGAGGATACAAACGAACCCGAAATCGATGAAAGTGAGACTCGCAGTCCCGATGATTACCACCCCGACGGCGAACTAAACGTCGACGAGAAGTCTACCGCGGATGATGACGATGACGAGGAACACAATGCAACCGAAGCTGATTGTAGTTCCCCGGCCAATGCGAGTACCGACCCCCCATCAATGCAGAACGCAGACCCAGATTACAACCGGCGAATGCAGCTAATGGAAAACACACTAAACCAGGTGGTGAAAGCCCTCGCTTCCAAGCAACCAGTCGGCGGGACCTACGGAATTCCTACTGAGGACGACCATAGCTGGAATACTTGTAATGTCAACGTTGGGGCATCAACCAGTTCGGCAAATGTACGTTGGGATAACATCCAACCATTTCCTGACAATGTTCCAGCCAACAGGATGTGGGAGGAGTGGTGCCGGTTCGTCGATCGTTTCCAGATCGCTGCATCCATCTCTAACATCAACGACCCGGTGAAGCGTGCACAAATCCTGTTCCTGTCGATGGGCGAAAAACTGCAAAGAATCGTCCAAGCTGCAAGACTCCGGCCAAGCCTGGAGGAACCCAACTGCTACACTGTCTTCGTGAAGAACGTTGAAGGCTACTTGCGTTCGATGGTGGATGCAACAGCCGAACACGAGGCATTCACCAACTTGAAACAAGAACCGAATGAAATGACCATGGCTTTCTACTCCCGGTTGATGGAAAAGGCCCGCCTCTGCGGCTACAACAGTGCCGACCAGGAACGATTCATCCGGGCCCAGTTGCTGAAAGGGATGCGCAACAGGGAATTAGTAAAAACCGCAAGGACGTTCGGGTACGATACCCTCTTCATCGTTCAAGCCGCCTCCCGCGAAGAGGTATACATGGCAGAATCCAGCCAACCGGAACCCATGCAGGCACTTGCCGTAAGTCGGAAACTCCCATACACTCCCGGCAACAAACAGCAGTGGAAGCGGAAGCAAGATTCGCCAGCAGACAGATGGACGCCCTCCAAGAAGCGTGAGACGGACGAGAGCCGGAACAGGGGACTAGGCCGCCGATCGCGGTGCTCGAAGTGCAACCGCCTGTTCCACAAATTTGGATCGTGCCCGGCAATCAACAGTAACTGCCACACTTGTGGCATTCGTGGACACTTCGCCATAGTATGCCGAAAGAAGGATGCCAACCAACTCCAATTCGGACGGAACCAAGAATCGGAATGGGCAGATGACGGTGATGACGCAAAGGTAAAGCCACAAGTGAACTGAATTACCCCTCTTTTATTTTACTCAATGAATTCGATTTTGTTTTTAAATAACTTGAATACAACGTGTTTTTTCGCCTCAATCTAAACATTGTTTTATTCACTCATACTTCCAGGAAATAAACTCGGTTTCGTTAGCAGATACACTGATCGATTGCCGGATAGGAGCCTCATATCCAATTCGTTTTTTGATTGATTCCGGCTCAGATGTTAATACGATTGGCGGAAATGACTGGATTCATCTGAAACATGAGTATCAATCAGGAAACGCACATCTCGAGCCTATCCAACTCTCGAACAGTGATCTGCGGTCTTACGCGTCCACCAAACCAATATCCGTACAATGCGCATTCAAAGCTGAGATTGAGGTAGTAGACGGTTGCAAACCTTCGGTTGTGGCGGTATTTTATGTCGTCGATGAAGGATCTCGTTCGCTGTTGAGTCGCTCTACGGCTGGTGATCTAAAGCTGTTGAAAGTCGGCTTAGACGTCAATAGATGTGAGCAAGTAGGGCAAGACACGAAATTTCCTAAAGTACCAGGTGTCTTGGTGAAATTTAGTGTCGATCCCTCCGTACCCCCTACTAAAACCGCATACTACAACGTCCCCGCGGCCTTTCGAGAAAGCGCAAGACTTAGGCTATCTGAAATGGAAGATCAAGGAATCATTGAACGTGTGACTTCGGCCCCCGACTGGATTAGCGGCATGTCGGCAGTGGCTAAGGGCAAAAATGATTTCCGGTTGGTCGTTAACATGCGGGCACCTAACCGCGCCATTAAACGAGAATATTATCGTTTGCCTTCCCTGGATGAGATGAGAATCAAGCTGCACGGAGCCAAATTTTTCTCGAAATTGGACCTATCAAACGCGTTTTACCATTTGGAACTCCATGAACAGTCCAGAGACCTCACCACATTCCTTACGGAAACAGGGATGTTCCGGTTCACCCGTTTAATGTTCGGAGTAAATTGCGCCCCAGAGATTTTCCAACGGGAAATGTCGAGATTGCTTGGGGACGTGGAAAATACAATCGTGTATATCGACGACATCCTCATGTTCGCAGACAATTTGGACCAGCTGCGCAAAACGGTTTCTAAGGTGTTAACTATCCTGAGAAAAAACAACTTGAGCTTGAACCTTGACAAGTGTGAATTTGACAAGTCCCGGATTAGATGGCTGGGACACGAGCTCAGTGAAGACGGGTTCAATATCGACGAGGAAAAAATCAAGGATATTCGAAGATTCCGACAACCGAACACTTTATCCGAGCTGAGAAGCTTTCTTGGACTAGCTTCCTTCGTAAGCCCTTACATCCAAGGTTTCGCCAACATCGCGAGCCCACTGTGGGCGCTCACCAACAGCCCGAACGTTTGGACTTGGAGCCAGGAACACTCGGAAGCTTTCGAGCGCTTGAAGGACCAAATCGTACAGTGTACAACAGCCCTAGGATACTTCTCAGAGCAGGAAAAGACCATCCTATATACGGATGCTTCTCCGCATGCCTTGGGTGCGGTGCTTGTCCAGGAAGACGATCGGAAGCCCCCACGGATCATAAGTTTCGCTTCGAAAGCCTTAACAGCGACCGAGAAGAAATATCCTCAGAACCAGCGCGAAGCCCTTGCCGCAGTTTGGGCCGTAGAGCATTTTGCATACTTCTTACTGGGGCGGCATTTCTTACTACGCACCGATGCGCAAGGCTTTACGTTTATACTGAACCGGACGCGCGAGGACTCTAAGAGAGCGTTGAACCGGGCCGATGGGTGGGCGCTGAGACTCAGCCCGTACAGTTTCGATGTGGAATACGTACGTGGACGTGAGAATATAGCTGACCCATCATCACGCCTCTATGAAGGAGAAGACGACCCTTTCGAGGAAGGTGCTAGTCCTTGGGAGATTGCTACCCTGGAAGTAGGCAAGGTTGGATTTTTGACCGAAGAAGAAATAGAAACTGCGACGAGCAATGATACACAGCTTACGGAGGTAATGTATCTTTAACCCACTCGTTAGTTTGATTTTAGGAATGCTATTATTCAACAGGTTATGGACGCCCTGGAGACAGACGTTTGGCCAAAGCACCTAAAGCAGTTCCAATCGTTAAGTGAGGAACTATCTGTTCACGGAAGAATGCTGATCAAAGGAGGATGTGCAGTCATACCAGAATGCCTCCGCCAGAAATCACTAGAGATCGCCCACGAGGGCCATCCGTCAAATGCCAAATTCAAGAGCATCCTGCGAGAACGAGTTTGGTGGCCTGGCATGACGAAGGACGCAGTAGCATGGATGAAGTCATGTGCAGTTTGTGAAACCAACGGACGACCAGAAAAGCCTACTCCCATGGCCCGAGTTTTCGCTCCACAGGTAGTTTGGGAGACTATTGGGATAGATTTTAATGGACCCTATGCGAAATTCGGCGGTATTTCTATTCTGGTTATTGTCGACTACCGCTCGAGATATGTAATCGCTAAGCCAGTTAGATCTACCAGCTTTGCGCACACACGAAAGGTATTGGACGATATTTTTGACAAGGAAGGCTTTCCAAAAAACATGAAATCGGACAACGGCCCTCCCTTTAATGGGGATGAATACAAGCAGTACTGTCTTGAGTGTGGCATCAATGCCATATTCTCCACGCCGTTGTACCCCCAACAAAACGGATTGGCAGAAAGCTGCATGAAGCTGGTGAACAAGGCGATGAGCGCTGCAGCGGCAAATGGAACGAGCTACATGGATGAATTGAGCGCAGCGGTTCACGCTTATAATGCAGCCGCCCACTCGGTAACGGGTGCACCACCGGAAGAGGTAATGACAGGACGAAAAATCAGACGAGGTCTACCTCTGATCTTCCCAGGTAAGGCTACCCACGATGATGATCTGCTTAATGCAAGGGATAGGAAGTCTAAAATTGAGGCAAAACAACGCGAAGACGCTAAACGTGGAGCTCGCCAGTGTCGTGTTAAGCCAGGGGACAAGGTGATCGTAGAACGTCTGTTACGAGCTAAAGCCGAGTCACGATTCGACCCCCAAAAGTATACAGTAACGGACGAACGCAACGGAATGCTAGTTTTGGCGGACGAAAATGGTCAGATACTGAAAAGACATGTGTCACAGACCAAGAAAGTCTACGACTGGAGACGCACGGAGGAAGGTCATTCAAAGCAATCGGGTTTAGGACACACCGATCGTCGTGATGCTGAATTGAAACCAAACCCACAGGTGGAAACCCCTAGCGTGATCGACCGCCCGATTCGAGAAAGGAGAATGCCGGAGTACTTGAAAAATTACGTGAGTGCTGTGGAGGGAAATGTGGAGTAACGACTAAAGGGGCACATGTTTGTATGATATTACTCAATAAAATAATCTACTTCTGAATGGAACTAACATTCCTGGAGTTTTTAATTATTTTGGAAGAGGGGTAATGTGTGGGTTCACAAATGGGAATCATGTTAGATGATATTCGGTCCCACATAATATCTATACACCGTGATTATTGCGCACACCCCTGCGTAACTCTACAACCCCCCATCGGCTCGTTCCTTCGTTTGCCCACCCCTACATCAGCTCACCCGATCGCACAGCGCCGAGCATCAGCCTCTTTCGTATCCAGGCAGCGGTGAAGGTAAGATGTGCGCTCCTCAGTGACGGTGGAATCGGACGGCAAATTCGGCGGTAAATTGGAGGCAGAAACCGCACATTGGCGAACCTGCCAGTCTGCTAAATTTAGCAGAAAGAACCACCTTGTTCATTCCCTTTGTCGATAAGCTAGCTATTTCGCGGCGATAATCGTTTTTGGAAATTTTTCGTTTGTGAGAAGATGGAAACATTCAAGTAGGAAAATGGTGAAAAAAACGAACGGGAAACGGATAGCAGTAGTAAAGTGTTCATTCGTGAGAAATGTGACAGTGATTTAGCTATTGCAGTGCGTACCGGTGCATCGGAAAGTGTGACTCATTGGAAAAAGGTGGACAAGCGGTCGAATTTTTTTTTCTCGACCTCGGTAATGGCATGTTTTGTGGAAGCATTAGAATTTGCATTAAACCAAAGTAGCCGAATGGTGACATGATGGCGGATCGACGAAGCCAATTAAAAAGTGAGGTTAGGCAGCGGATCGAGACGACCGCGTTGAATTTATTCGGTAGCGGATCGTGACGACCGCGATGGGCTATGTTAATAGCAATTCTGAATATTGGTAACGGTTCAAACCCGACGGAATATGGTAGCGGCTCGAGACGACCGCGTCAAAAGGAATAAGGTAGCGGATCGAGACGACCGCGCGGAAGGTCAAAACAGTGAATTAGTAGCAATTTGACCTTAATGACGGCTTCAAGTTTTCAAGATATGTTTCCCGCATAATCTGGATACTGGAATGCAGGACAGAAAAATCCCTGCTGCTGCACTGCCAAACGCGAGAAATAATGTAAGTAGCAAAACTAAAATTGCCTTCAATTGAATATATTTTAATGGCGGTTTCCTGGGCGGTTTAAATATTTTGAATCATTGCGTATTAGGGTAAGTTTACAATTGTTGCACGGCTTAAAACTCGCCTATTGTTGCACACTCCATGTTATTCGTATGAGGTGTGCAACAATTGGCGAATTTTCAGCCGTGCAACAATTGGAAAATTACCCTACTTCCTGAAAATTGAATTTCAAGAGCAAATTTTCAATACGTCCTAAGTAACAAAATAAACAAAAATTAGGTTTTTGCTTATTTCAATATCTAATAAACTGCTTTACACTATGTAGCGAGATCAAAAGTCAACAATAGTTAGAAACTTTTAAAATTGAAAAATTCAAACTGACCTAAGTAACAAAGTGAGCACTTTTCATATGTGTCGCTTTGTCGGTACAATGACTTATGTAACGCACGTAACTCACAACTGACGTCAGTGCGCTGTCAAAACGACCTAAGTAACAAAATCACGCAAACAGGAATCAAAGGTGTTTACGTCAGTCCAAAGTCCACACTTTGAAAATAATTATCGTCGAAACTACGGTCGGAATACGTTTCCTGGTGGAACCTCTGGTGGCCAGCATATCGGCACTGAAACCGGTTACCAGCACTCAAGCCAGCCCAGCTCAAAAATCGGCGATCCGGCAGTTCCAGATTGAGGTAAAGGCGAGTGTTCTCCCGATGCAAGTGGAATCAAAAACAGGTAGAGAAGTAGATAGTCGTGGTCTGGGAATTGCATTCAGGACAAGCATCAAGCCGAGCATCAAGCTAGCAACGAGGAGAGGAGAAATGTGGCTGTCCTTCACCTTCTAGCTCATCTAAGAGGAGGAAATCTGCCGTCTGGATATGGCAAATTACAGTTCCACGCTGCTTACCGGCTTTCAACGAGTGATTTTTTTTTATGCACCGGATCTTTCTGAAAATACTTTGACTGCTGCAGCTTCCGCCGCCGAAATGCTACTTCTCCAGCAAACAATGAAATGGAAAGGATCTTTCAGTGCTGTAATACTTATGTTCGCTCATGGCAGCTACTTCAAGCGCCTCAACAAGATTGTTCCTCAGCACCATCGTCGTCTGCACCTCGTATTATTTAGCCTGGGTTTCAAGTAAGTTTTAAACTAATCCACTAACTTCTCATGTTGTTCAAATGTCACCTCGTTTACTTCTAGAGAACCCAACCGCTTGCATCGAGTCGGCATCGCCAGCTGCAACAGCGACTCTGGCAGCACATTTGCCATGACAGCAATGGAAGGCACGAACTCGGAATACACGGTCAAATCCAGCTCGGACGGAATTAAGCCATGCTGACAAAGCTTTAGTAGTACTCTGTGGTACTTATCCGCCGTCAACTGGAAACATCAGCAACACCTTTTTAATTGTATTAAATAATCGATTCGGAATACACACCATTTTACATATTTAAGTATAATAAGAAGTGCTCTGTTTACAAAGTACATATTTTCACTTCACAGGTTCCACATGTCCTCTCAGATTTTTCTTGAACTTCTGAAACAGACACATGATCTTTGATATTATCTAAATTAATAAGGTTTCTCTCAGGTCCTCTCAAGCTGTAAGGTGACGTGAACCAGGCCAACTTCTAAAATTATTTAGGTACTTCACACTAATTATATTATAGCTATTGAAACCCGTCCAACAGTGTGGCTTGCCATCATTTTCAATTTCGACTTATGGATCAAATGTAATTTTAAAACACAATATGTCATATTCCTTACAATATGGCCCTTATTATGGTCTTATGAGTGTCACTTTACGGTGAAAATCGATCACGGTGACACATTGCGAATCCACGGTGAAAAAGTTGTGGGTTAATCAAATGTGAATCACTTTCACCGTCTTTATTACCGGTGACACTTTTACGAATTCACCGTGAAGTGACACTCGTAATCAGGACCTATTTTTAATGAACGAGCCTTACGCATAATATAGCGCAAAAATTACAAATTGGTTTATTGGTACAATTTAAATTTAACAAATTTTGTTTTTTTTTATTTACTTTGATTCGTTTTCAAAAGAATTTGACAATATTTTGAAGCCCAACTCGCCAACTACAAAATATGGGAGCGAAATTTTCTTGGACTTTTGGATGAAGTAATCACTGATGATGAACTTGGGCGTGTTAGTTATTTTCTAAGCCACACGCTGTTGTCCGTTGCAAAAAAACCTTTACAGAAAAGAACGGTTACAAAAAACCGTGATCTAGAAAATTTGAGCTATGTACTCGAAATACCTTGTCCTTAAATTGTTTCATAAAAATCAAATTCAACATGCCCTCCCAAATTGCGCGATTACGCATAACAAACCTGCTTTTGAAATCAAATGGTTAATAACTGCCTGTTGAGCGCAATCCAAAATTATCATAGAGATGAACTAGCCACGGGCTGAAAGTCTCTTTAAAAAAGAAAAAAAAATGCAACTTAGATTGTTTAGTTTCTTTCAAATCAACATTGTTTATCATGTAAAAATCGCACATTAACTCTATCTTATATTAACTAATGAATAGTTCATTGGACTTCTCCATATTGAAGGCATCTGCACGGGCAAGTAGTCCTGGTAGAAATCGCGCCGAGCCTACGTGCGGACGCGTTCCCATGTCGCAGCCGTACTAGGAGGTACAGCTTTGGTTTTGGAAAAAAACGGTACAAAACGCTCTTCATGACCTTGCACAGGTTCTCGAACTTGCCTTTGCCCTTTTCGCACTCGACTTCTCATCGTCGTCTTCCGACAGTTCTAGCTCTAGGACATCCTATGAGACGGACACCATCTACTTGCGTAGTATTCCGAGCTGCTAGTTCTCCTTTGTGCGACCATCAGAATCGCTTCCTGGTTTTCGGTGAGTTCTTCGAGCAGTTCAAGGCAATTCCTAATCAGTTTTTCGCAATTCTCCATGAGAAAACTTGGCGCAATTCTTCATTATTTAGAAACGATGGCGTTGCAAGTTCAGATGGGCTTCGTCGCGTTTGACTATTCTTTTATCCTCAACGTCTTCGGGCTCTTCCTTCTTTTCCTCCTCCTTCTCTAGGCGACATCCTCATTATAGGCAATTCATGGCATACGTTGCCGGTGGCAACTTGCGGAAGTTTCCTAAAATAATAGTTATTAGAAGATAATTTTACCAAAACACGTATCAGCTTACCAGAACACGGCCAGGGAAGTTGCCGTAGGTGTAGAACTTTGGTCAGACGTTGTGCTTTCGGCCGCATCGGCTACCTGAACATGCTAATAAGCACCACGAGTCACAATATTCACAATATTAAAAATCGCAGCAGTCGAAATGGGCATTCCGCCCACGCAAAACTTTTGTCGTATGTACGTTTCAGTCGTTTGCATCGACGTAAACAACCGACGCAAGGAACACGTCCTCTGGCAGAGTGACGTATGAAATTTGACGAAAGTGACACAATACACGCTAACCCTCAGCTACCCAGATTGATGTCAAAGCGACCCAGATCGAGCAAAACTGCAGTTACTCTAAAGTGGGTAAAGGTACCTTTACTTAAATCTGGGTTACCGGTATTGGCTGCAAAATCTGGGTAACGGTTACCCTGATTTAGACGTTTCTCATCAGGGTATTCTCTACCCATTTTTACATAAATGAGTAAGCGTACGCGAAACGGATCTTTCATAGAATTGTTGCTTTATCGGTTGAAAAATAGTCACAAAATAAAACAGATAGTATTTATTTACGTCTAAATAAGTAAAATAACATTAAAAGTATATTCATAATGATAAAAAGGCTCCAGATTTCAAAGGGCAGTCCCAAGTTTCGTTCCGCGCGCCTACATCGGGCTCCTTTGCTGAAGATGTTGTAGCCGGGAATGTTGCAAAAATATCTGGATGATAAATTTTATGATAAGTAAACACATAATATCATGAAGAATACGAATTACTTACCTGTTTGCAGCTTTCGCGATCCATTTTCTCCGGAGCTTTACCACAGCCTCTAACTTTTTGGAATACACGCCGCGAACAATGTTAATGTTTTTGACAAATCCCGCTTACCCAGATGTTTACCCAGATTTTGACATCAATATACAACCAGGATAAACTGAGTATCGGAATTTTCGCAAAGACCCGTTTACCCACAATCAGAGTAAAGCTTACTCTTCTGTTGCAAGATCGGTTACCCGGATTTTGACAACTTCTAATAACATGAAAATCCGGGTAAAATCGACCCATTCGATGGGTAGTTTCAGGTAAGCGTGTATACCGTAACGTGCCGTAACGCACACGTCGAAAGTAACACAACAGTTTTCCGAATGACTTATCAAAATGTCCTATTTACATTATTTAAGCACAATAGTCGAAAAATTCTGTTTTTCAAAAAAATGTGATAAATATATAACTAATTGAAATCTTTTCTTCTAAGAATCTGAAACGTTACTTTAAATATGAGTTTGCACGTATCTGTTGTTAATATAATGCTTTGGTTGTTAAATAGGAATTAAAAGAGATGCTCAAAACTTTCGGAGTGGATTTCTCACAAGGAACCATTTGTTACTTAGGACGTATTGAAAATTTGCTCTTGATTTGTTCAAGTTGCTTTGTCGGAGGTTTTTTCTCACTTATGCTTTTATTTCAAATGATCAAGGTCGCTGTAATTTTGTGAAACATCCCATGACAAGGCGCCCATATTAGTGGACTAATAACTCTTCGCGCACTAGGCAACGTTCCAATATGTCGCTTAAAGAGTTGCCACATATAATGTTGGGTTAGCTAATGGGTACGAAAGCGAACAATTGGTCAAAATAAATTCAAAGCTTCGCGTGCCGACAAAACAACTACCTAGTAATATACAAAAAAAATTGAAAATATATTAAATGATTCAAATTATTTTCCATTGACAATTGAGAAACTGGGAAGTAAATGATCGAAAAAATAAGGGTTTCAACATTTTTGCCTCCCAAGATGTCGATTAATGACAATAAATTATAACCCGTTTAAATGTTCAATCGAATTTCCATTGAATACAGTAATTAACGTAAGATTAACGGAGTCGTTAACGTTAAATCAACGCTCAGCGTTAACGTTAACGTTGATCAACGAATCCAAAAAATCAACGGAAGAATCGTTGATCGTTACAATTAACGTTAACGAATCAACGAAACGGCGTTAATCGTTGATTAACGTTAACAACCCTGGTTGACAGGTCCGTGTATGCCACTGTTTACAAGTGCCGAACCAAGGCGCAAACGTTGAACTGTCGTTTTCATAGAAGAACTGTCAAAGTCCTCCAAAATCAGCTGATTTTAAACGTCTTCTTATTAGGCCTATTGTCAAATGCGTGTAACGAAGAATACCATGGACACAGCGCAGCACACGAATTATTAAATTTTGCACGATAACGTCACGAATGAACGTTAGGTTCACTCACGTTCTTCCTGTCCTATTCTCTCCCACATGAATTTTGACAGTTTCGGGTGGTTTGTTTTGATTCTCGTTCGATGCCGTTCTCTTCTCTTTCGAGGAAAAAATTGAGGTTAAATTTCTATGCAAAACTCTATTTTCATCACACACCAAGTCTATAATAGGTCACTGCACTGTTTTGATTTTGTATGGGATTTTGACGTTTTTGGCCTTGTTGTTTACAAAATGTATGTAAGAGTGAAAGAGAAAGAGAGAATTTCATGCAGTGCCCTATTAGAAAACAATAAATGTTTGATAAGTGCAGATCAAAGACAATTTAATCAAGACGACTTGAAGCTCTTTACAAACGTCAAATGTCAACGAAAGCAGTGCCATCTGTTGAGATGTGGTAGTACTTATGTGGGAAAATGTAATCAATCGTGTGCTGGTGCGAGCTGTACTTTCGTTGTCATGGATAGTTCCACCTCAGTCGGTGGAGTGCACTTCGGGTCACCACGACTTGTGTTACCATTTAAAATAACCGTTTCAAAAAACCGACTTAATTTTGATGTCGGGCATGGATGTCTGTTCTCTCTGTGTGCTGTGGTAAAACACAAAGGTGTGAAATCAAAGCCCGCACGAGGTTGCTTAAGCCCTACACGAAACTAACAATGCGTTGTCCCGGCCCGGCCGACCAGTCTACCTACTTTCAGTTTTATTTGGCGCTTATCCAGTAACAATCCGTTCCTGCTGTGTTCGCCGCTCGTCTCCCGGAAGATCTCCGCTGACGACGACGTTAGCCATAAATTTTATCTTCGGCTTCTATTGTCTGTCAGTCTGCTCGTGGTCAGTCCCAATTAAATGCTATCGACAGCCGATAGGAAGCCGAGCATGCGGGCCCCGCCAGTCAACAGCTCTTTCTCTTTAAATGGGCATCGTAAAATGGCAAATCAGCTCCTCGAAAGCAAAAGTTGTGAATATCTGAAATTAATGATTAACGGCTTCCAGTACTAAAAAAGGGGCTTATGCAAATGAACGGAAATTCGTATGAGGGGAATGTGGGGCATAATGATAACACTTGGTTTTTATTCATTTTTTATCATTAATATTCAATCTTCTGTCTTCGGTCCTGTGCCCTCTGTCCTCTGTCCTCTGTCCTCTGTCCTCTGTCCTCTGTCCTCTGTCCTCTGTCCTCTGTCCTCTGTCCTCTGTCCTCTGTCCTCTGTCTTCTGTCCTCTGTCCTCTGTCCTCTGTCCTCTGTCCTCTGTCCTCTGTCCTCTGTCCTCTGTCCTCTGTCCTCTGTCCTCTGTCCTCTGTCCTCTGTCCTCTGTCCTCTGTCCTCTGTCCTCTGTCCTCTGTCCTCTGTCCTCTGTCCTCTGTCCTCTGTCCTCTGTCCTCTGTCCTCTGTCCTCTGTCCTCTGTCCTCTGTCCTCTGTCCTCTGTCCTCTGCCCTCTGTCCTCTGTCTTCTTTCTTCTGTCTTCTATGTTCCATTTTCTACCGTGTATTTTTCTATCTTACTGATAAGAAATTTAAATCTGTGATATCTGCAAACCAAAACGACTTTACTGTTGTCCTTTCTTTCTGCTATTTTTGTCTTCTTTTTACATCTTCTTTTGTTTTATATATTATTTTGTATCATCCTGTATCATCTATTTTTGCACGTTTCTCTGTATTCTATACCGCATAGGATGCCCATTTAACCCCAAACTCTGTAGCTGATGCAGGAGACCAAGTTACAATCAAGTTGCAAACCCGAGGGGAAACGTGCAGTGTCTGCTCTGGTTTTCATCATTATTATTTGGACAAATGTGTGTCTTTCCACGTCTCTGAGGTCTTCAGTTCAAGCACAAAGAAAACTTGCCTGTTTTTCGAAAATGTCAAATAGCAGCATCGTCCATAAAATGCAATAAAACTCCAGTTTATTGCCCTTCCGCTTTTCATCTCTCGAGCTTGTTAGTGACGGATGCTGCGGACTCCAAAGTCTGAGCCACCCCAAAAACGGTCCACCCGTACAGATTAATTAGACGTGTAGCAGCCTGTTTTTTTGGTTGGCGCTTTGAATGGGTGCTAAATACATTCGGTTGGTTTGGCGCGCGGGTTTGGCTGTTGGTTACATAAATATTCAAATGTAGACCGTCGTCCCTCGTGGTTGTGGACCCGGACAATAGCCGGCCCGGTCGCTAGTACCTAACTGCTGATGCTGTGCGAGATCACTCTTTTCAAATTCAAATCTCGGCACATTGTTGTCGTAACGAAAGATGATGTTGAAAATCACATCTAATCGCTACCACAATAGTAACCAGAATGGCCGCTCTTTTCATTCGAGCTCAAGCTTCCCTTCTTTTTCCTCGGCTCGGCACAAATCGCCGAGCCACCAATTGCCATCACCGTTCTCGCATCGGGTTCCGGTGGCTATCTGTCTCGCTTTTGCTCGCGTTTCAGACACGGTTCCAGCAAATCTTCGTTAAGTTTTGCTGCTTCGCAAAGGGATGTCTCAAATAGCGTGTATGTTTGCATTTTCGATGCACACATAAGCAAATCCAGCAAATTGATTAATTATTCTAATCTTACCCTCTACAATTGTGTACCACCACTAACTCTGGTAAAATGAAGTCACATAATGATGGTAGGAAATACCTTTGCGATGTGGAATCCAGTAACTGTATGTGAGTGCATTCCATTAGCTATTTGTCTATGTGGAAATCAAAACAGAGATCCATCTGCAGGTGGATTGGATTGGTGAAGTCATTATTGGTAGCTGAAGAAATTATTGAAGTACACAGATAAAAATAATGACATTTACACGTCATGTAAACCGCATTTTAGTCATGTAAACTTAGTGTTATGATGGTTTACATGATATAAGTATCATGTAAACTTGTGTTATATGTCATGTAAACTCTCAGAGTCATGCTGATTTACATGACATATAATGGAAGTTTACATGATACATATTTCATAACTTTTACATGATATGTCATGTAAACTTATGTGATATCCCACGCTCCAATCATGTGCATCATATGTCACAGGCTCATTTTCCCGAGTGGCGGTAAGTGCCTTGGCCCTTAACGGGAACCCCATTCCAACCGCAGGGGTGGATCCAACCCAGTAGACCGACGCAACGACAGCAACGCTAACCAGGATGTTCTCAACAAAGCCGACGATTACCACTCGAACCGGGAAATTTAACCTCAACACCTCGTCGTACATGACATTTCATAACCCCCGTGGCCCAGGATAGAATCTTGCGGAACCCCTGAGGTTATGTGAAAGCGCTTCTGACCCACTTCTGTGTCGTAAACTAGTACTGGATTCTAGTAACTTCCGAGAATATTGTACAGGTACCCGGGTATCCCCAGACGCAGGAGCGCATCGGCCATAGCTACCCAACTGGCATTATTAAACGCGTTCCTTGCATCCAGAGCCACTACTGCACAGTATCAAATTCCCTTTCTCTTACGCTGGAGCGCTATCTCGGCGCTCTTCCCCAGTTCGTGCTCGCTGCATCCGCCGCCCAGCCCGTAGACAGATCCGCAATCGCTTAAATCCATAAGTAAGTCGGTGGCCTCCCATTTCTAGGGTGAACTTGCCAAGGCATGGTCGTATCGCACGCACGCGAGAGCACCGCTACCAGCTCTTCTCCGCTTAAACCGAGTAGGTTTCGCTCACGGTGGAGCGCCTCCTTAAATATCTCGTCGTTGAAGTATGATGCTTTCCACCTACAAAGGCTTGGCCTTGGCGTAGCCGTCTCTTCCTCTACCCGATGTCTGCTATTGTTTCAAAGTCGCTGAAAGAGCCCTCACCACGCCCTCGCCAAGCACCTCTTCCGCCAAACATTTGTAGACGACGTCCTTGCATTTCTTGTCGCGCTTGAGCTCGAGTATCATTTCACCTATACCAGTACGTCTAATACTGCGCATGTCGGCTCCCAGATCCACAAGCTTGGCGTCGCTCCTCATCGACTTCAAAACTTCCGTGTACTTGGATTGTTCAGTCTTGATGACGCTCGAGTCGCCCTTCTCGCGCTTGGTACCTGCCCTCCTGCGTTTTCTAGGCCTGATTTTCTCACGCTCCTGGACCACTTGCAGTTTCTTTTTCTTCTTATTCTGCTCGACTGTGGTTCAAAAGGGCGTCCTCCCTCTGACCAGCCCTATCATGTGGTTGCTGAAGACCAATCAACCCAACTAACCAGTAAGCATTTGAAACAGCACTTCTTCAACATTAGTTCGAACACCTTCAGCTTCAGTTCGAACACCCAAAACTTCCGTTGTGTGTAGTGCATTTTCATTTCTTTTTCGATCTGCAGCATATGACTTTCTCTTCCTCTTTCGAATAAACGTATGATCCGACCTAGGATTCGAAAAACCATCCACCTATTCACACACTTATTTCAGAGTCACTTGTTCGGCTGTTCTATTTTCGATAAAAGTTTGGATTACCGAACGTTCCGTAAACGTTTAGTACAGTTTACCGAGCGTACAGTACAATTTTCGCCGAACTTCGGTACTATCTTGCTTAACATTTGGTAATCTGAACTTGTAACGAAAATAGAACAGCTAAATAAATACGGTACTTTATTTTAAGTGTGCATCATCAGCGAACATTTTCCGACCAAATCATAATTAGTCATTTTTTGATGTCCAATTTCCATCAAACCCAGCTGTAGCAATGTTTGCTTCTGAGCTCTTGGATTGGTGAGGAAAAAACGAAGAAGTAAATCAGATGCACAAATTTGTAAACAGAAGAATAGGTCCTGTAAAAGAGAGACAACATGTGCTGTGGACGGGGGGAGCGACACTAGTTTTGCCAAGACGAAAAACCCCAAAAAAAGCCAAAAAAAGTCGAAAAAACCCGGCAAAACCCGCAAAACTTTTGTGGGTTTTAGCGACTTTTTTGAGCTTTTTTCAGCTTTTTTTGAGGTTTTTTGGCTTGGCAAAACTAGTGTCGCTCCCCCTGGCTGTGGAATACATCCCGAACAGAAGGGCATACCTTACAAATACCATGCGAAGAGCATCATGTGCTCTAATACCTAAAATTGTTATTGTTGCGGTATTCTACGAAATGTTATGATAATATCACAATAACAGTTGGAGGTATTTGGGCAGAGTTTGGTATTGATGTTGTATTTGTTGGTTTAGCAGTGAAAATAAACGAAGAACAATATTTGCTATTACATCATGAAGTCATCGAACATATGAAACATTTAATAACAAGAAATGCTATTGGTTTGTTATTCAATGACTTTGGGATAGTAAATACAGCATTTGAAATTTTAGGTATGCATTCATTATTGAAATAATAAGACTTGTTATTTCCTAGGTATTATTTATACAAAATTTTGGTATTCGTTTTTGTTATTTTGCCTCTTATTACCACCTAATGAAGGGCATATCAAGGTATGGTAGTATTTAAGATAAATACCTTGATATGTTATTCACTTGTTATTTTCTTCTGCTCGGGATAACATATCTCCCATCCTTTTTGCTCTTAGCATTTAAACAGCAGTTGGGAAGCATTCTGTTTGCTTCTGAACGAAAACACATGAAGCAGTTGAAATGCTAATTAACAGCCTAAAGCCTTTGAGCAGCACAGCTTATGCTATTTCAAGGCCGTTATGCATTCGAAATGCTTATTAAGGGCAGTAAGCATCTCAAAAGCATAATACCCCGGGTAGACGAGAATATCTAAATCATATCTCAAATCAAACACTTTTGCTGTTATAGCTCGATGTGATTTTGATGAGTTATTCAAAATTCTAGTGAATATCGCACGAATAGCTCAAAGTGATATGATATCAGTTTTTGTTCTTGTCTAAATAACTGAAAATTTCTACATAATGCACGAAATGGAACACATACACCCATAGAGATGGCTTAATGTTAGTGAAATGCCTTGTGCCCCTTTCTGAGCTGTGGAAACAAAGAACCGCATGCTCTTATTCCCATGTTATTTACAACAGCGAGCCACAGTTGAGTGGTAAGCATCGCCGCCTGTGAATCTTAAGGTCATAGGTTCGATCCTTGATGCTACAATTTTTTTTATTTTTTTTTCTAGAAAAAAAAAATACAAATCTTGTCTGCTATTGTTTTGATCTTGTAATATATTAACGAGTTATTATTAAGTAGTTCACCATATTAGATTTTGCTATTATTTCTGTTCTTTTACCTCTTATATCAATCAATCCAATATCAGTTTTTGCTCTTCAGTAATTTAATCAATCATAACTGAATATGCTATTCATCAGATTTTTCCACCTACTCGGGACGGGCTGCTGTACAGCTTATTTAAATGCTTAGTGATTACCTGGGAATTGTCGCAACCTCGCGTTTTCTTTGGTCCGGGAAGGGCCAGCCTTTTCATGCCCATCCTTCCCGTCTTTCTGCTGGGCCAGGCCCCGACCTTTCGGATCAACTGCCGCCTAGCATTGCGGTGGCGCTTGGTATCTCCTCACCTGACGGCCACCTTCTAGATGCTGAATTCGCTGAAAGTTCAGCAATCTCGTGGTTCATTCTTCTCCGCCACACACCATTCTCCTGCACACCGTCGAAGATCGTCCTTAGCACGCGTCGCTCGAAAACTCCCAGTGCTTGCAGGTCCTCCTCGAGCATGGTTTATGTCTCGTGTCCGTAGAGGATAGCCGGTCTTATTAGGGTTTTGTACATGATGCATTTAGTGCGAGAGTGAATATTCCTAGACCGCAGTTTCTTCAGGAGCCAATAGTAGGCACGACTTTCACTGATGATGCGCCGTCGTATTTCACAGCTAGCATTGTTGTTCGCCGTCAGTAAGGATCCGAGGTAGACAAATTTCTCCACAATCTCGAAGGTATCCCCGTTTATCGTCCCATTACAACATAGACGTTTCGCGGCGTACAGTGCTGCCACAAATTGACGGCGAGATTCGAATGAACTGGATAGTTCACCCGAAATCCTTACGCAGTTTGGCAAACCGTCCATCGTTGCTTTAATCAGTCTAGTCAGCTTCCCAGGAAAGCTGTTTTCGTCCATGATTTACCATAGCTCTGTGCGGTCGATACTGTCGTATGCCGCTTTGAAGCATAGCATGAACACTTGCACAAATCGTGGATGGAGTTGCAAAGATGAATATATCCATCGCCATTGCAGATGTCGCTACTATCTACAATAACATAGACCCACTCATCTCCACACACCTGGCCAAATCCTTACAAGCATTTTATAAATCTTATCATCAACTTAGAAAGCGTCCAGAACTGAAACGGCTTCCAATAGATGATAGGATGGAAAATAGCGAATATTTGAAAGATTTATGGTTGTGTAATAATTTAGTTTTTTTGTTGGTTTCAATTGGTTTTTCTCGGTGATGTTGAATGTCTTAAAAAAAAAACCATTTAACGTTTCAACCTACTTTTTTATTTTTTCGGTCATCATCAGAAAAATTCCGCCGCCCGTTCGTCTTCCACGGCGGTGTTCTTAATTACAAAAAAATAATTTAGTATATAATAAAGTAAACGGAAAGATCTCACCAAATTCCATCTCGTCGTACGACCGCGCCAACGCCTCAATTTCTTTATTTGCTACTTGCGAGTAGAAAAATCCAAATTGTTTCCTCTGCTGAGGACGTGGCTTCGTTTCGAAGGACGAAAACGCGACACAGTGGAGCAGATTATTTTCCTCTAAATTGTATATCTGTGGGTAGTCTAGCGTCGCACCTCCAAGCCACTATTACGAACTCACACGCGAAATAGAGACGCATTGTAATTGTAGAGCTGCATCCTTCTTCCCCACACGAGACACGCGCCTGCTGAAATACACTTTCGCTTCCCACACAAACTCGGCTTCCGAAACCTCCATAAAAACTGATTGCCAGCGGTGGACACTCGTAGATGGGTTCAATTTAGAACCATTCAGTCATTTTTTTTCTTGCAGGAACAGAACCACCACACATTTTCAAACTAAGTCGAATCTTTCAAATTTTGAACACACAAATCCACTTTTTGGCACATAATTGATTGCTCACGATCAATAGCGGAATTGTTTCAAGTTTCAGTTGAGCAATTTAACAACTTTAAAAGCTTTTCATTTCTCCCGGATTTTCGCATAAATAACAATTGAAAAAATCTGCTGTCACAAAAAACACGTTCACTCGCGAGCAAGGGTTCACTGTCGTATGCCGCTTTGAAGTCGAGGTCGAAGGTCGTTGGGACCTGGTATTCACGGCATTTCTGAAGGATTTTCCGTACGGTGAAGATCTGGTTCGTTGTCGACTGGCCGTCGATGAAGCCGGCTTGATAACTTCCCACGAACTCATTCGTTTTAGGTGACAGACGACTGGGAGACGATCTGAGGTAGAACATTGTGGGCAGCTTTCAAAATAGTGATCGCTCTGAAGTTCTCACTTTCCAGATGGTCTCCTTTCTTGTGAATGGAGCAGATTACCCCTTCCTTCCACTCCTCCGGTAGCTATTCGGTTTCCTAGATCCTGACTATCAACTGGTGCAGACAAGTGGCCCATCTTGATGAGTTCAGCTGCGATACCACCCTTACCAGCTGCTTAGTTGGTTTTGAGCTGGTGGTGGGCAGCCTTAACTTCCCTCAGCGTGGGAGTTGGCTATTTTCCGTCCTCTGCTGCATTGCACGGAGAAAAAATATAAAGTCATATCAATCATATTACGGTCGCGAACAAGCATATTTGTGCACTGACTTTTATATAAGCCCTTTTTGAGATTGTACTACGCATAATACCATAGATCGAAGCATACCAGAAGCTTAAAATGATTAGAATGGTTGAACTGAATGGAACAAGACATATGCTTGACTCAATCGTATTATGCATGCTTCAACAATATATATTGTTGATGGTTTGACAGGTCACTTATTGTCATGATAGATTCAAGCATGTTCATGTTTAACTTAACCCTTCACTTGAGAGCCAAATTAACTACATCGGATGGTTGCTTTGAGCATGTACAAAAAATCGTTCGAATGAGGTTATGTTGCATTCCTAGAATCATCAAAAGCTTTTCAATTTAAAATAAGCAATTCTATAATGGTCCTATTCAAGTGCAATATGTTCAAACTGTATTACAAGAACGGTCAAGTAGTAAAACAAAAAAATGGTTTATTTTCCTAATTAATATTTAGATAATATCGTCACTTCGGTCCATCAAGAGCACCCCGGTCACGTCGTCCGTCATAGGGACCTTTGGTCCTGCCTTCGGTAACGTGAACTCTTCGTGATATCGTACGGCAATTGTCGTCACATCCGAACTCCAGCGGGGCATCCAGTCCGGCCTAGAGTTTTTCCAGCAGGTCGTCCAGTTTTTCGATTTCCACAACTGCCCAAAGGAAACCGCTCACGAAGAATCCATGTCTGCACATCGGTTTGTCCAGATCGGAGTCGATCATGTCCTCCACCAGATCATCGCCAACTTGCCCTCTTTCGTCACACTCTTGAGCTGGGCTGGCTCCCAGCGCCAGCGACAGTTTCCACTCGCAGCATGTATTTGTGGCCATCTTTCGATTGGTGGTCTGCACCTGGAAAATATTAGAAAAAAAAATACATCATGTGTTTTCAAATTTATGCCCATTACCGGTGGCACACTTACCTGAAGTGGTGAATTCCGCACAGAGGAAAAGCATAGGGTCAAGTGGGGTAAAATGCCATTTTTCAAACTTTCATCGTTTTCAATGATAATTAGCCTCATTTGTTAGGCTTTCAAAGTGGTAACAGCAACTAGACAATATTTGCTCGATACTTCAGCAAAAATATTCACTAAACTATCGAATTTTCATCGATTTTAAGCGATTTTAAAAACTAGTTCGTAAAACGGAAGTGGTGCAAAAAGGCCATCTGCCATGGGGTAAGATGCCACTTCATGAAAACATTCAAAAATTACGTCCATCAGTTTTCGGGCATTTCCGACTCCTTTTCCGCCCTCTGTCCCGCTTTTTTCGTATATTCAATAAATGGAGTGTTACCCTCCTCCCCGCAAAACGATGATCGTAATATTTGAATGACCCCCAACATGGAAAGCGTCGACATCAACAACCATGCGCCTCCATGCGTGCCTCAATCTCGTTGGAAACACTTGGCTGGTAATAAAATCACCAGAAAACCTTAATTGCAAGCACGAAAAACCGGAAGTTGCCAGTTTTCATTGGGAAATCAAAAGATTTTTCGTCGGTTTGGTGACCTAGGTTCTAGATGAATGTTCGATGCAAACATATCTTGACACCATTCTCCTTTAGTAATGATCAAGTCCCATTCAGAAATGATTTTATGAGTTGGGCCATTTTACCCCATCTTGGCATTTTGGGCTTTGTTGCCCTACTTTTGAATCTATCAGGAAAAAAAAAACAATTCAAACAATGACAAGCAACTAGATTTTCAATTAAATGAGGACAAGACGGCAATATCGCCGTCGTCACTTTTCTACCGCCGCCATGATGAATAATGCCTGAGTAGACAGCAGTCAGGAGGCTCGCTCAACACGGGTTCAAGTAATGACATATTATGCTTGATTTAGGCATTTGATGGTTGGTATTCAGTGATGTCCATTTTAATGAAACATATGCTTGATGTAGACATCAAATCATTGTGAAACAATCAATTGAAGAGATTATGTCTAGCATGTCTTCGATGCTTGAGAGAACTATGGAGAAGGTTATATCAATCAGAGAACATTTCTGTCCGTGTGGCGTCGTCGTTTCCTCCGTTGCCGTGGTCTGCCGTTCCTACGTCCTCCACGCCATTCAGATGCTCGTCGAAGTGCTGCTTCCAACTTTCGATCACCTCACGACAAGAGACCTCCGTCCTTATCCCTGCCTATTTCGGCTAGCGGCACGAAGCCGTTGCGGGATGCGTTGAGCTTCTTGTAGAACTTCCATGTTTCATGGGAACGGCACAGCAGTTCTATTTCCTTGCACTCCGCTTCTTTCAGGTGGCACTTTTTCCCCCGAAAGAGACGGGTTTGCTGCTTCCGCTTCTGTTTGTAACGTTCCACGTTCTGCCGGGTTCCTTACTGCAGCATTACCGCCAAAGCTGCTTTCTTCTCCTCAAAAATCGCACTACACTCCTCGTCGAACCATTCGTTTCGTCAACTTCTTTCAACTTCTTTCGTTCAACTTCTGTCCGGTGGTGCGCTCGTCTGCGTCGTTGATGGCTGCTTTTACTTTTCTCCAGCAGCCCTCTAGAGGACTGCTCGCCCTCGTCTGGCAACGCGGCCTAGTATGCTGAGGTGACATCCAGTTGCTTCAGTCACTCAAGGTTGTACCGTGGTGATCGCCGGTACAGTATATTATTGATTGCGAAAAGTTTTGGGCGCAGTTTGACCATCACCAGCTCCTGATAGCTCCTGACGTCGATAATGTCGGATAGTGCCGGCTGTCAATCAGAAGGTGGTGGATTTACGATTCAGTCTGCTGTGGTGATCTCCAGGTGTAACGATAAGGGAGACTGTGTTGGAAAAAAGGTGCTACGTATGGCCATGTTTTTGATTGGTGGATACCAGAAAGGCTCCGTTAACGATCGAACATCTTTTAGACTCCCACGATCACTCATTCCTCGGCACGGGTCGCTTGACACCTTGAATTGGAGTTAGTAGTCCTATTCTTATCCAGCAACTACACAGCTGACTTGCAAAATGAAGTAGAGGGGGGATGGTGGATCGTCATGATTTAAAATAGATTGTTCAATTAATTACTGAATTACACGTAGCATTAAAGCTCACTTCAACTGTAACTGACACCCTGCTAACGAACAATTCACCCACCGTGAAATGCTCCAATGCCTCCTTGAACCGTTAGCGCAACACAAACGACATGCCATGCCGGCGAATGATTGAAGCGACGAACCCCTCCGTGTCTTTTTCCCAAAATTGCATCCACACGGGGCGGCGGATGGTGACGGTTGATTGCTTTCAAGTCGCACGGTAGCCGAATCACCTCCGCAAAGCTCTCATTACCCCAGACCCCAGACAGACAGCAAGTGGTGATCGATCGATGCTGCCGCCAAATACGAGTAGCGCGTGTACCTCTATAGGTATCTGCTGCTGGGTACCTATCCAACAAATTCAACAAGGCGACCGGCCTTGGCTGGTCGCTGGCGGCCACGTTGGCTGTCACTAAGCCGGTTCACTTGTTTCGATACTAAGTATACATAGTGGATAGTGGTGGCATCCACCGCATGGGGTGCCTCTAGCCTAGTGAGTGCGGATGGGGGAGGAAATAATTGCAACTGGTGTTCTGTTCACGGCGATACTACTGGCCCGGTAGTAGGGTACTGGGCTCTGCTCTACTGAGTGAGAAGCCGTCGTCGTCGTTCGAATGTGTCGATCGGTCGCCTGCTTTTTTTCGACTTATGAAGGCAGCAAAAGCCACGAAGTTGAGAGCAGAAAGATAATTTGCATGCAAATTTCCATTGTATAGGCTCAAATTTATGAAAGTGATCAGTCTTCTTTTGTGGGTCAATGGTGGTGTACCTATAACTTTTCGTGTAAATGGCGTGGGCAAGATTGCAGGTTGTTCGATGTGTTAGACAAATATATGGAAAACGATTTACACCATTTAGATTGTCTACTTAAACCTGTTTAAAAGGGTATTGGTAATGCCATATCCCATTGAAACCATATTTTTTTCCTTGAAGATAATGTTCCATAATAGGTATGACCATACAATTCTCATTTGGATAATCTTCTGATTAACCAATGAGAATACAGTGTTGCCATTTCATTATTTCACGACGAGCCCGCGAATTTTCTTCCCTGTTGAACACTACTGTATCTTCACCCTGCGTAACACCTGTTCCTATGATAATCATTTTTCACCCTACCAAATGCCTTGTCCAACATTTCGATCCCCTTGTACAAAGGTAGGCTAACCGCTCGTTACCGAAGACGCCGAGGACCACAGCCAGTTTTGCAATAAAGGTGAAAGCTGCTTTTGGCACCAACTTGCATCTTTCCCGAAGCGGCCACGCGCTCCCATATTTTCGACTTATTGTTTTTTTTTTCGTTTCATGTTCATCCCGTCCGACCCTCCATGATACAATACTGGCAATTGAAGCCTGTTTATCAAGAATGGGAAATTGGGGTAATGTGCTTGCAGTAAAGCAAAGCGTAACATTTAAAAAACATTTTAGGAACTTTATTATGCTTGTTTCTCAGATATCGTTTTTAAAATGTAATATTTATTTTATAACATAATAGAAAGATTCACTTAGCAGCGTAAACCGCTGATTGAAGATTATTCTGATTAAACGTTGCGTTCGCCAAGGATATCTTTGATTATTTCATTCGCAATTTCATGAAACATTACAAATAGCAGAATATCATGGCTTACGCAGCAATTTAAACTGTTTAGTGAGTCCCCTTAAGGACAGACTTGTTAGAATCCCAAAATGGCCGCCACAATGGCCAACTTTGGCACCTACTCACGATTTCGAGAGCACAAATCTCTTCGTAAACAAAACCAGCGCACCTAATCTTCTTATTTTAAGTTCATTACAAGTGAGCAAGAACAGAATAATAAAATGATTTGTTGTGTGAAGCTTGCTTCTTGAGATTTGTGCGTTTGAAGTTTTGATGCACTGTTAAAGCGGTATGTCAAGACGTTTGTCCTTAATATTAAATTTTGATTCTACATGTACAATGACCGGCAAAAATGATAAAAAAACCTTCAATAAATCTACCTTACCTTCTTTTAGTAATATCCCAAATTTCAATTCTATTACTGGTTGGACTGGACACTGCCCGACGACATCTTCGCCAAGCTGGCTAACTGTAAGTACTTCAGCCAGATCGATTTGTCCGACGCCTTCTTGCAGGTGGAAGTTGACGAGCAGTGCCGTAAGTTGCTCACCATAAATACGCATCGTGGCCTCTATTCCTACAACCGCCTCCCGCCGGGTGTGAAAGTCGCACCTGGGGCATTCCAGCAGATCACCGATACCATGCTAGCCGGTCTGGAGTGCACTTCCGGATATCTTGACGATGTCATCATCGGAGGTCGGACTGAAGAGGAGCACGATCGCAATTTGCGGGCTGCCCTGAAGCGAATCCAGGATTTCGGCTTCACCATCCGACCCGAAAAGTGCACGTTCCGCAAGCAGCAAGTGCAGTACGTGGGTCATGTTGTCGACAGTCGCGGGCTACGTCCGGATCCGGCCAAAATCGAGGCGATCACCAAGCTACCGCCGTCTACCGATGTATCCGGAGTGCGATCCTTCCTGGGGGCCATCAACTATTATGGCAAGTTCGTCCCCAACATGCGGAAGCTTCGCTACCCGCTCGACAATCTGCTGAAGGCTGAAGCGAAGTTCCAATGGACCCCGGAGTGCCAGAAAGCGTTCGAGCACTTCAAGAAGATTCTCTCCTCGGATCTGCTGCTCACTCACTACGATCCGAAGCGGGAGATCATCGTTTCTGCCGACGCGTCATCCGTTGGGCTTGGGGCAACCATCAGCCACAAGTTCCCCGACGGCACCATCAAGGTCGTGCAGCACGCATCAAGGGCACTCACGAAGGCAGAGCAGGGCTACAGCCAGCCGGACCGCGAGGGTTTGGCCATTATTTTCGCCGTAACGAAGTTTCACAAGATGCTCTTCGGACGGCACTTCCGGCTGCAAACCGACCACCAGCCACTGCTCCGGATCTTCGGCTCCAAGAAGGGAATACCGGTCTACACGGCAAACCGGTTGCAACGTTTCGCCCTTCATTTGCTTCTCTACGATTTCGAGATTGAGTACGTGCCCACCCACAAGTTCGGCAATGCGGACCTGCTTTCCCGGTTGATCAACCAGCACGTCAAACCCGAAGAGGACTACGTCTTCGCGAGCCTCAACCTGGAAGAGGATCTCAGGTCAGTTGTAACTAATACAGTTAAAGTGTTGCCTCTCAATTTCAGAGCCGTGGCGCAAAGCACCCAAGCAGACCCGCTGCTCCGGAAAGTCTACCACCACATCCAACACGGTTGGCCCGAATCCAAACTCTCGGGTTCCGACATCCTACGGTTCCAAGCACGCAAGGAATCGCTCTCGGTGGTAGATGGGTGCATCATGTTTGCCGAACGGCTCATCATCCCGTCGCTGCTCCGCAAGCGATGCCTCGAACAGCTTCATCGTGGTCATCCCGGCATGCAGCGTATGAAAGCCCTCGCCCGAAGCTACGTGTACTGGCCCAACTTGGATGCCGACATCGTCAATTTCGTCAAGGCATGCCAACAGTGTGCGTCCGTAGCCAGATCGCCTCCTCACTCTCCACCGGTGCCGTGGCCCAAGCCGACAGCTCCCTGGCAGCGCGTCCACGTCGACTACGCCGGCCCGATCGAAGGCGAGTACTATTTGATCGCTGTCGACGCCTTCTCCAAGTGGCCAGAGATCATCCAAACGACCCGAATCACCTCAGCGGTGACGATTACCATTCTCCGTGGGTTGTTTGCTCGGCTGGGTATGCCCGTAACACTAGTCAGCGACAACGGTACCCAGTTCACGAGCACCGAGTTCGCCGATTTCTGCGCCTCCAACGGCATCGAGCACCTCACGACGGCCCCGTTCCATCCACAGTCGAATGGCCAAGCGGAGCGATTCGTGGACGCCTTCAAGCGGGCCGTGAAGAAGATTCGAGAGGAGAGAGGATCGATACAGCAAGCACTGGACGTCTTCTTGCTGACGTACCGAAGCACGCCCAACCGGGCGCTACCTGACCAGAAGTCGCCTTCTGAGGTCATGTTCGGGCGCAAAATCCGTACGTGTCTCGGGGAGTTCCGCGGTGCAAAAATTAGTTATATCGTTTTAGATAGAAAATCTGTCAAAATCTGTCAAAGACACATAAGTTTGCCCTTGAGACAAAAAAAAATGTTGCGCTGTGTAAATAGAACAATGACTTGTTCCTTTACACTTATGCATTAAAAGTTTTACATAAAAGTCAATGGTTTCGGCAAAAACAGGGGTGTCCATTTCGCCCCTGGTGACCATTATGCCCCTAATTCCCCTACAGTATTTTAGCGTTTCAGTACTAACTGTTCATCAAATGCTGATTATCAAAAGAGTTAGCATCAAAAACTTTGGTGAACTGCATTTCACAATGATCTCCCCCAACGGTTATCTACCTGCCATCATCTGCTCTCGATCGGCCAGAGTTGCATCATGGAACCACGCGCCCATTGCGCCCATTCGTTTACCGACAGGACTTTAATAATAATAATAAAAATAATAATACCGGTTACAGTTACGCCGCAGCGACACGGAGTTTTATCGTTTTTATTTCTTTTCGCCCATAAATTGCCACCAAAGTAATTTCTGTCTGGTCCAATGAAGCCGAATTGCAATCCATTTTTCTCCTTTATCTTCTCTTTTCTCCACTTTACGATCCACATGAATTGAATGTCATTGGGCGACGTAACGTCGTCTTCGTCGTCGTCATCGAACACGCAGAATAATACAACCGAATTCCCATTTCGATAGGATAATTATCGATTCGAAATGAATTCCATTGCTCTGGCTTTCATATATGTATGCCAAGATACCATGAGAATTCGATACGCCAAAATGTCACTTACGTGTGGGAACTTTTGCGTGTGAGGTTCGCGGTTCGCCAGTGAAAGTGATGAAATATTGAAACGAATCAAGACTCAACACTAGTCATCAGTCATGATGATTTCGTTTGCGTGAAACACACCGTGATGAAGCAATATTGTTCTGCTTGACTTTCGGGAAGCTTCGTCTTGATTGAGCGGAGCAGAGACCAAGGCGTGACAGTGATCAAATCGTGGGTTTGTTTTTTCCCTACACATGTTTTTTGAATAACCATCGAAAACGCCACGGCAATACTAACGTATGATAGATAATAATGGAAGCTCCCTATGGTCAATCAATGAGATATAACCGTGTCTACCAGAAAGTCGATAGAATAATCGTATTCGATTTTCTTTCATCATAGGTTTTCGAACGCTTTGGGGGGTATAAACAACTCGGATGATTTTTCTATTACAATAGTGAAGGCAATGGAAATAGATTAACGTGCGTCATCGATAGCTTCGAAGTAGGTAACCGATGAAGTGATGAATGTGTGTTTTTGTTGAGGTTAAGATTATCTCTATTTGAATGTGTATAATTATGATATTTATTGACTATTTCTTTCACCTTTCTCAATGAAACTCATATGATAAAAACATAACATTGTTTCTTTCTTTACAGGTACAAACTGGGCAAATAATATATCATCAATTGTTGAAAACTGACCAATTTTGAAAGAGTGTATGGTAAGTATACGTCATGCGTATTTGTATGAGGTAAATTTAATAATTTCGTTAGCATACAACGGAAAAACATTAATGATCAGAGCAAAAAAAACACTAACCACTAGATGTTAGTAGTGAGCAAACGTCAAACAGGAGCAAAAATAATGTGGATAGGTTTGTTTTGTTTTCATAAGTTTTCTATGAAAACAATGAATGTTTTGCGGCTACTTAAGAGAGAAGGGTTATAAACGCCAGATACACATAAGGTCTAAATGCTTGCATATATAGGGTGTAACTAAAAACTCTGCGCGCCACACACGCTGCTGCGAGACAGCACAACAAACTAGAGGGTGCAATCGGTTGTGTGATGCACACTTTCTTTGCCGTGCGCTGGCGGTCTCCTGTCTCCCACACTCTGTCGTATCCAAGGTCGTATCTCTCTGTGTTTGTCTCTGTGCTTGACACAGTTCTTGACTCTACGCAAGATTTGTGAAATTGTAGATCAAACAATCCATCACTTGTAAGTCCATGACAAGCTTAACAACTTTGGCGAAAACACAAACTCTCTTATTAACTTATTAAGTGCTTTTTCTGTGTATTGAAAGTACAAAACATATGCACTGTGACAAGCACAGTGCAAGCACTCTCTCCGTAGAGCTAATGCTGCGATTTTTCTCTCGCACATTTACGTATGCTCTCACTCAAACGTCTATGCAGGCTTGATATTCCTCCTCGAAATCAAAAGAGTTTTGCAATAAGCTCTAGAGCGGTGTTTTGCTTCTGCCTCGTCGCGAGGGAGTGAACGAACCCTAAATAGAGAGACAATAAAAACTGAGCGAGGAAGAGGAGTACGAAAAAAGAGCCGATGATTATTTCGGGTTTTTCAGTGCAATTTTTGCCTAGAGAGTCTTTCTTTGTATGGGAGTGGAACACCCGAGTGCTTTTTGAGTGTGAATGGACGTGAGAAACACAACAAGCAATTGTGAGTGTTGGACGAACTCCTCGCTGCGCGACAAGATTGCGCTCGGTGCTGTTGAGGATTTGCGTTGTGATTTCTGAGTTTTATTTTCACTCCTCAGAAAATCGTCCAAATCGCTTCCTCATTTTCTCGCGAGGGAGTTTCTGTCGAGCGTTCGTCTATGTGTCTCGACAAAAAAAAAGAGACCAGCACTTGAGATTGTGTGAAGCACAGGCTGTTTTTCACACCGCACTGTGCATGCCGACAATATTTTTCTACCAATTTCTCTTGGAATTCTTTTGGAGATATCTGCTGGGGTTCCTCCGAAAACTCCGCCTAGGATTCTTTCAGGATTTTCACCTGGGATTCCTCAAGGGAGTCCTCTTGAAGTTCTTACAGCAATTCCTGCAATGATTCCTTCAAAGATTTCTTCAAGAAGATTTCCAGAAATTTCTCTTAAAATATATTCAGTAATTACTGCTGGAATTCCTTCAGGAACTCTTAATAGAATATCTTCGGGAATTTTTGCTGGGATTTCTTAATCATTTTAGGAATATCTCCTCAATTATTGCTCTTGGGAGTCCTCCAAAAATTTCTACCTGCAGGTATTACAAGGTAAACCTAAAAAAAATTGTGGAGTATTCCTACCAGAAATGTCTAAAGGTATCCCAGTGAAAGTTCTTGGGAATGCTACCAGTAGCTTCTAAAGTGATCTCTACTTGTGGATTCCCACATTTTTGGAGGAACCCCAGCAGGCATTTCTGGAGGATTTCAAAAAGTATCCTTGTATCTGAAGGTATCCTTGGAGAAAACATTTGCCATGGCTCTTTACGGTCGACGCTGTCGTATGACTGTCTGGACTATCTGTCGTACGGTGAAGATCTGGTCCGTTATCGACCGACCATCGAACTCATTCGTTTTTAGCGATAGATGACAGAAGATGATCTGGGAGAACATTTTGTAGGCTACGTTCTAAATGGTGACTGCAAAGTGATCGGAAGTTCTCACACTCTAGCTTGTCACCTTTCTTGAAGATATGGCAAATTACTCCTCCCTTTCACTTCTCCAGGAGCTGTTCCGATTCTCAGATCCTGATAATCAGCCGGTGCAGATAAATGCCTAACTTTTCTGAGCCCATCTTGATGAGTTCACCAACCCAAACAGCTGCTTTATTGTTCTAGGGCTATTGAATGACATCCTTAACTTCACTCAGCGATGGAGTTGGTTGGTACCTGAGTTTCCTGCACCATTAAGGTGTTTGTCGAAGTGCCTCTTCCAGCTTTCGATCCAGCTCTGTTCCATGTATGTCCTCTAGTGGAGCTTCTTGAAATTCACCCGGCAACACTTCCTTGAAACTCTGCGCCTATATGCTGAGGCAATATTCGATTGTATTAGCACAGACAAACAGACGCCTGGGCGATTGAGTGGGGTAGCCGCTTGACTAACGCGAAAGGTTGGGCCCTACTCGAAGCTATGGCTAGACTAAACGTGGATGTCGCGAACGTAGGCGACCATAAAACCTACAGTAGGAATGGTGCAGAGTCCATCATTGATGTGACCTTCTGGAGCCCGGGTCTAAACCCTAGCTCGGACTGGAGGGTCGACGATGGATACACGCATAGTGACCGTCTGGCGATTCGATACAGAGTGGAACACGGAGGAAGACGGCCACAGCCGAAGGTCATCGACCGTCATCGGGGATGGCTGACTTCGCGATTCGATAAGCCGACATTTGTGGAGCGATTGTTTATGGAGAGTAACACCGACGATCTATCCAGCGATGATCTAGTCGGATCCCTAAGCCGTGCATGTGACGCCGCTATGCCAAGGCGATCCCTACCCAGAAATGGACGCAAACCGGTTGTCGTAACGAAAGATGGTTTTATAAATCCCACATCTGATCATTACAACAATCGAAACCAGACTGAATCCATCCACCTCATCACGAATCCACGAACCGTTATTTTCGACCCGTATAGGCTCCGAGTCGGAACTTTCTCCCTCTCTCTCTCTTCCCCGCACTGTTTTCCGCGCGCTGCTGGCACCGAATGAGTGCTCTTCTGTTTTCGCTCTCTCGATTTCAACCGAATTAAACTTTCGTTCAGTTCTCGATCTTTCTCTTGTTTGCACGCTGGTTCGTTTAGGGTTGCTCCAAACTGAATGTTTGATTTTCAATACACACACATATAATTATAATCATTTAATCTATGAATCTTATCACATCCACTACACCGGTGTACTGGTGGTGTCCAGAAATCGCAGAACTTCGCGCATCCAGTTTAAGAGCTAGAAGGAGGATGCAAAGGGCTCGTACCGATGAGGATAGAATTGAACGAAGCGAGGCCTACAGAGCGGCTAAACTGGCACTGAATAAAGAGATTAAGACTCGTAAGCGGGCGAGCTTCAAAAATCTCTGCCAGGCAGCCAACACGACCCCATGGGGTGTTGCCTACAGAGTAGTCATGGTCAAAACGAAGGGCGCGTCAGCACCCCCAGAACGCTCCCCAGAGATGCTGCAGAAGATCGTGGAAACGCTGTTCCCGCGCCACGATACAAGACCATGGGCCCCCGTTCCCTATAGCCAAACCGGCCATAGCGAGGTAGCCCCGGTGACGAACGACGAACTCATTGCAATAGCGAAGTCGCTTAAGTTGAACAAGGCTCCGGGTCCGGACGGTATCCCGACATTAGCCATCAAGACGGCCATCGAGGCTAAGCCTGATATGTTTAGAATGGCTATGCAGATGTGCCTAGACAGAGGCGAATTTCCGGAGAGGTGGAAATGGCAAAGATTGGTTCTACTGCCCAAACCCGGGAAACCACCTGGCGACCCGTCGGCATACAGACCTATCTGCCTGCTGGACACCGCCGGAAAACTGTTGGAACGGATCATTCTATCGAGGCTGATGGTCTATACCGAGAAAACCGATGACTCTGGTCTCTCGGATAAGCAGTTCGGCTTCCGGAAGGGTCGATCGACGGTGGACGCTATTAGGGCTGTAACTAAAACGGCCGAGATAGCGCTCCAAAAGAAGCGAACAGGAATCCGCTATTTCGCGGTCGTCACGTGGACGTTAAGAATGCGTTCAACAACATCAGCTGGACCGCCATTGAGTGCGCAATACACCACCTAGGAGTCCCGGTTAGCCTATGCCGGATATTGGAGAGTTACTTCCAGAATAGGGTGCTAATCTATGACACCGAGGAAGGCGAGAGGAGCTACAACATCACCGCAGGGGTCCATCTTGGGCCAGGTAATATGGAACGCGGCGTATGATGGTGTATTGAGGCTCAAACTTCCACCGGCCGTAAAGCTGGTCGGCTTCGCCGATGATATTACCCGCGTGGTATACGGCGAGTCGATAGAGGAAGTGGAACTGACAGCAACTCACGCAATTGGCATAGTCGAGGACTGGATGAGGTTGAGACATTTGGTACTCGCGCACCACAAAACGGAGGTGGTGGTGGTAAACAACCGCAAGTCTGAACAGCAGGCAGTGGTTACCACAGGTGGATGCACGATCAACTCTAAGCGCTCACTGAAGCAATTGGGGGTCATGATCGACGATTAGCTGAAATTCGGAAGCCACGTAGAATATGCCTGCAAAAAAGCAAGCATGGCGATAATGGCATTGTCAAAGATAATGTCAAATAGCTCGGCAATAGTCTCGAGTAAGCGTAAGCTGCTCGCGGCAGTAGCGGTCTCCATACTACGGTATGGCGCCGCTGCATGGTCGAAGGCGCTAGTGGTTAATCGAAACGTGAAGCGACTTGAGAGTACCCACAGGCTGATGTGCCTTAGGGTGGTGAGCGCATACCGCACCGTCTCAAAGGACGCGGTATGTGTACTAGCGGGCATGATGCCCATAGCCTTAGTGGTGGCAGAGGAAGAAGCATGTTTCGAGCGACGCGGCATAAGAGGCGCGAGGTGAATCAAAATTCAACCATCGCGCAACAATAATGACAATGTCGCAACCTGTATTTGTTGCGACAATTCACCTAATGCGACATAAGTTTGTCCCAACTTGAAAATAATGGGTTCAACATCGTACACCACGAGCTTAAAAATTTTTAATACTTGCATTGCTATTTTCGAACGGTAACTTTGAGTCGGTGAACACTGCAACTCTGCTGAAGATCTATCATCAAACAGTTTTGACTTTGGGTTAGTAATAATAGATTATTCACGAGTTAAAAAGTACGCAACAAATTCAGCTTCCGTTTTGTCTGCAACAAAAATTTTCGAGATCATGTCATTATCTGTTACCAGTAGGGATAAAGAGTAATCGTCGCGCCTTCTTTGTTGCTTGTTTTGTGCCTATTTTGTCTGACAATTCTCTTCACTGCGCGAGGCGTATCGCCAGAACCTCGTCTATGCTGAAGTGGCAGAGGAAATGGGATTCCTCCAGCAAGGGTAGATGGACACATAGGCTCATACCGAGCGTGTCCATGTGGACGAGCAGGCCCCATGGCGAGGTGAATTTTCACTTGACTCAATTCCTGTCAGGCCATGGGTACTTTAGGTGGTATCTGCACAGATTCGGACACGCAGGCTCCCCCGCATGTCCGGAGTGTGCAGACTGCGACGAGACCGCGGAGCATGTGCTCTTCGAATGTCCACGTTTCGTGGAGCAAAGGTCGAGTATGCAGGAGGTATGCGGTAGAGATATCACGCCTGACAACATTGTCGAAAGGATGTGTATGGGGGCGGACAAGTGGGACTCCGTTACTTCCACGGTTTCTCGAATCGTACTTGAACTACAGAGTAAATGGCGAGCCGAACAACAGCTTGTTGAGTTGGCCCCCCTTCCCCATCCAGGAGCTTGAGTTCAATGGGTAGTCGAAGTACTAGCCAGGACCTGAGCCTCCAGGGGAGAGTGAACAACTTAAGGCGGTAGCTGGTGGAACGCTTACTATTAGAGTGTACTCATGTACGCCCCCCCCCCCCCCCCCCTTCTCGAAGTCATCCCTAACGGGCGTACTGCGAAGGTAAGGAAGAGAGAGAATGAGTTTTTAGTGGGTCGATCCCCACATCCTCCGAGGAACCACCTCTTGGGTATCTGTTGCAGATTTTCTCATTCTATAAAAAAAAAGACAAACAGACGTCTCACTCTACTCACTACACATCGTTTCCCTTTTTAACGGATTATTCAAATATTCCGTAGTTCGCAAATCACTCGCTCATGGCGCTCGCATCGTTTTTGCTCCTGTTTGGCGTTTGCTCACTACCGCCATACATAGTTGATTTCGTAGAGTTTTGGACGCCGTTTGACCTTGACCACGATCGAAGAGGTGTCTTCCCTCAATCAGACCGCATCATACCGTTCTCTTGTATTCTTTCCTTTTCGCTGCTTGTTGGTTGTACGGCTACCTCGCATGATCGGACACCAATCCACTAAGTTTCCGAAGTGCCATGGGGCACAGTTGAGCTTAGAGTCCTTCACTGAAACTCAGATGTTGATCAACCACAGTAGGCCTGAGTGTTCTCTGCTGTACGTAGGAGTTGTCTCTATTCAACTCGGTCCATGGTTGTGTGTGTGTCTCCACTCACACTCAGACTCTCCAGTGACTCCGATTCTTAACCTTCTTCGTGCATTATAGCTTGTGCTCACATCGTTCACCTAGTGCACGTGTAGGGGTCATAATGACCCCAATGCACGACTGGGGTTAAGATTAAAAAATCATTCTACATACTTATTTGATGCTTGATACCTGATGGGCTACAACTCGTAGCGGTGAGCGTACGCTGGATGAAGCATTCGCCTCCGTCAGTTTCCTACAGTAGACCTGAACGTTTACAATCTTTAGGTTATCCTCAACTGCATAAAGCGAACTTGTGCGTGGCCAAATTTCCATGAAACCGAGAGTTCCTTCCTGGTTCTTTGTTGAGAATGGTTTTAACTTGACATTACTATGGCATACGAGCTATGTGTCCAGCCCACCGCAGCCTGCCGTGTTTTATTCGCTTCACTTCATTATCAATTCGTATCTCATGTGACAACGCCAGATGCTGTCCTTCAGTTTATCGCCGAGTGTTGTTCCGATCAAGAAGAATCAGAGTATTGTACATCACGAATTTTGTCTTCGTTAACACCCTACTGAACTTCAGTTAGTTTCACAGGCCGATAAAGGCTCGATTTGCAGCCCGACGGTCGATCCTGATGATGACAGCGATATTCCAGTGCTATGTTGAACAGTAAATTCAAAAGAGCATCGCTGTGTTTTAGTCCGTCAAAGATTACGAACGATGTCGAAATTTCATCTGCAACCCGTATACTCTTGATTTCGATCCGTCAAGCGTCGCACGAATCAATCTAATCAGCTTCGCCGGAAAACCACGTTCGATCATAATCTGCCATAACTCATTTCCTTTCACTGAAGCGGTTGCCGCCTTGAAATAAGTAAACAGATGATGGGTCTTCAAGATGTACTCCCGAATGTTATCGAGAATCTACCGTAGGGTAAACATCTGATTCGACGTTGATTGACACTCATGAAAACTCGCCTGATGTTCGCCGACGAACAACAGAATTCCGAACAACATTTTTAACGCTCAATTGAGAAGTGGTGTTCCTCTGTAAGTTGTGCACTATAGTCGATGCTCTTTCTTATAAAGAGGGCAAAATTATCCATGTCTTTTGAATAGCTGAATCTTCATTGTTATTTTGAAAAACTGAACAACCTCAACAGTCATATTTTTCCACAACGTCCATTTTCACCTCTCCTCTCTAAGATAGAAACATGAGAACACGCCAATCGGAAGCTTCATCTCCGTCATAAATCCAATCATAAACGATTCCCACAACATGTAGGTATTTCGAGCTGATTGACGACGGATGGATAGGATGACAAAGCGGTTGCACCGTTGTCGTTGTTGTCGAGTCGATATGACTTTAAATTGCGTCAAAACCAGTCTTATAATACCTCTGCCTGCACTCGCACCACACCACCTCGTAATATCGATCAAACCATAGAGAAAGACCATTGACTCGTCAAGATTGGCTTCCCAACCCATTCCCAACACCGACCGGGACACAGGAAGTGGCTGGCTGATGACGAATAGCACGCGGGAGAAAGAATTTATACAGCTCAGCTGCTGGTTGGGGCCGCCGAACGAACGTACAAAATCAGTCGCAGCAGAAGCACTTTGCTGTCGGTGAAAATCAGGTTGAGCTGTTTTAAGCTGAATGGATTTTAGCTTCTTTTTTTGTGGAACGGTCCTATACAAGCAATTTTTTCGAGAGTAAATGCAGCTCTTTGGCATCCTGAAGCAGTCCCATCCCATGATGGCGGTGGTGGTGGCGAACTGGAGACCGTACCACTATCCTATGCAAATGGTTGCGTTTAGCGAAAAACTGAGAAACGCTTCGGCAAACCAGTCACCGGTTGGTCGGTCGGGTGAAATCGATTTAACGCCGAGAGGGACTTTAAAATGGAACAGTTTAAGTTATGTGCTATGCAGTATGCCGCTTCTTGGAGATAATGGCTTGTCGGGATGTATGTACATAATGTATGCAACAGCACAACATGCTACGTACATACAATTAAGTCTGGTTATATCGGAGATTATCATGATCTATTATGATGGAATTGCCTCGAAGTGGCGGATTTTAGGTTTCGTTAATTGCTCTCTCGTTTGGGCAACAAACAGCAACGTACGAACTACCAAGATACGCTGATATTTTGAAATCTGTGAAATTTTGCAGCAGCTTTCCAATTAATGTATTCGACTGCATGGTTGCTTAGAAGTAACGAATTTTATGTTTTGCTAATCTTTGAATATCTTTGAAATATCTCTTTGAAATTATTCTGGTATATTTAAGAGGCATATCAAGCCTTTTCAGGGAATTTTAGGAGAGTTCCAAATTGATTTCGTATGGATTGAGGGGAGATGTAGGATGGTTACAAGGAAGTTTCAGGAGGTTTTCAGAGGAGTTCCAAGGTCGTTCAAGACGTTTTAGGCGGTTTAAAGGGATTA
Organism: Aedes albopictus; assembly: GCF_035046485.1. Lineage (NCBI taxonomy): Eukaryota > Metazoa > Arthropoda > Insecta > Diptera > Culicidae > Aedes > Aedes albopictus. Next base: position 252,550,651 of record NC_085138.1, on the reverse strand, counting down.
AAGCAGGATTTCAAGTGGTTTTCAGATGTGTTTCAAGGTATTTCATGGCATTTTGGTCAGTTTCAGTGGGTTTCTGAGTGATTTAGAAAGTGTTTACGGCGCTTGCACGGCCTGCACGATGCTCTCATGGAGGTTTCAGGGTTGTTGAGGGGATGAGGGTGGATGGTGGTGGTTTTTAAAGACGTTTCAAGAAGTTTTAAGGGGGGTTTCAGAAGAGTTTCAAGGCAGATTTCAGGTAGTTTCAGGAGGATATGGAATGAGCTTTCAAGGAGGATGTTTCAGAAGGGCGTACCAAGACGTTTCGAGATGATTTAGGAGCGCTTAAGGGGCTGTCAAGAGTGTTAAGGAGGGAGTTTTAGAGGGGTTTGAAGGCGTTTCAAGGCATTTTAGGTCATTTTAGGAGATCTCTGAAAGCGCCTGAAACCTTCTATACCTGATACTCCCTGAAACCCTCTAAAATAGCCCTGGAATGCCCGAAAAAACCTCGAAAACAAACTCAAGCCTGCCTTAATCCCCAGAAACGTCGCTGAAACCCCCTAGAACTCCTTCCCGAGCAGGAACGAATAGCTGACACATAAATGCAGCATACCAACGTCAGGTATCATACCAAGACAAGGTATTGGTCGGTTATTCAGGTATTGAAAATAATATATTTTGGTATTTTGTAGGCATGGATAAAATACCTCAACGAGTTATTGGTTTGGTGTTGAGGACTGCTTGAGGTATTATTCTATTATGAAAAAATCGCTATTTATATGGTATATTTGCCGATTACTATTTGGGTGTTGCCATACCTGATGTGATTATTCACGCGTTACGCACAGAATACACACTAGTTATTATTTTAGGTATTTTACCTCTTATGCAGGGCTTCTTAGTACCTCATTCTGGTTGTAGGTATTCGGTTTTTCATACCCGAGTTAGGTATTTTACAGCTATTTTCTCCTGCTCGGGTTAGCACTCCCCTAAAACCCATTGAAATGCCCTTGAAATAACCAGGAATACCCCTGGATTCCCCAAGAATGCCCCGAAGTTTCCTTGAATCGCTCTTGAAACCCCTTGAAAGTCCTAGGAATTCCCCTGAAACCCCTGGATCGCTTTTGAAACCATTTCAAATTACCAGAACCCGCTCGAAGCACCCTGTAACACCCATGAATTCTCATGAAATTCCCTAGAACGCCCCTACAACTCACTGAAGCTCTCTGGAACGCCCCACGAACTCTTCTGAAAGCGTTTAAAACCCCTTCAGAACGTCTTTGACACTTCTAACACTTCCGGGGTCCTCATGGAATACTCCTAGAACGCCATAAAACCCCTGACACGGCCCTTGAAACCTTGAAGCTACTGAAATCACCTGTAATGCCCCTGAAACCCTTTAAAAACTCCTGGAACGTCCCTGAATTCCCTGGAATGCCTATGAAATCCTCAGAAATCCCCGATGACACCCCTGAAATGCCCCGAAACCTCTTGAAAACTCCTGAAATGCCACTAAAACATTGTGGAACACCCCTCAAACCGCTCGAATGTCCCTATGACTTCGTGAAAACTCATGGAACGCTCTTGAAAATCCCTGTAATGCCTTTCAAACTTCCTGAAGTTTTCTAGGTCCCTTGAAAACCCTTGGTACGCCTCTGAAATCCTCTGAAACACCATTGAAATTCTGGTACACCCCTAAAATTCCTTGAAAACCTTCCGTAACGTCCCTGGAACACACTTGGCACACTCCTGAAACCCCTACCTCCTGAGACCTTCCGGAACACCCCTGAAACTAGAGCGCCTCTCCAATGCCCCAAAAATAAAAATGTAAATCGTGTAGCCATGGCAACAGTTTAGGCGTGGACAGAGGCGTTTACTGTTTGACTCAGCAGCTTGTGTAAAAAACATGGCCGCTACAAATTTTCAAGTGTCAGTGGATCAATGAAGCCAACTTTTCTAGCGTTCACCGCATGTAAACAGAGGCGCCGTATATGGAGATTAACATTGTGACAGCAGCGGAGTTATGTCAAACACACAAGGCTACGGTGGCGCTATCTGTTCATCCTATAACGGTCGTTTTAGTTATTTTAGTGATCTATTAGCGAATAGACGGCATTAGCGACGTTCTCATTCAATCTCGTTCTCACTTGTGGGTTTTGACCAACAACTGTCACCACACGGTCATCTTCCAGCCAGATGGCAAGGAAAACTGTACTTGCTTCGCGCTAATAATATTTCCACAAATGGGTAAATGACTGTTATTTAAAGTCAATTTAAAGTTTTAATATGTATATGAACCACTTTTGTATAAATTAGCATATGATTCTTTGTAATTTATTTTGCACACTATTACATTTTGTACTAGGGAATCGCGCCACTTGGGCGGTGGCTTCTATATTCGTCTGTTTTCCACTATAACTCAGTCAAATTTGAACCAATTGACACAACTTTTGAAATGTGGTGAGATAGGTATAGTATCTACCCGTGTACAACATTTCAAGTCAATTGGTTCAAGTGGCGCGATACCCTACATACATACATTGTTCAACATCACATTTAAGACAAGATATAATCAACAATAGTACGCAACAATACTCGGTTTGTGGCTGCCGCTCTTCATCCTCGGTCACGCCCAATACTCGCCAGGGCCCACTCCACCTAGTCCGCCCATCGTGCTCTCTGCGCTCCACGCCCTCTTGTGCCAACCGGATCAGTTGCAAACACCAGCTTTGCAGGGTTGTTGTCCGGCATTCTTGCAAGGCATCGTACACAAATTACGTAACGCTATAGGGGGAGGCGGGGAGTTAAGCTTAGCGTTACGACCCATACATTTTTTTTTGCTTTTCATACAAAAAGCGTTACATGGTGGGAGGGAGGGGGTCTGAAATGGCCTATTTTTGCGTTACGTAATTAGTGTACCATGCCCAACATGCTCTACCCATCGTATCCTTCCGGTTTTGGCCACCTTCTGGATGCTGGGTTCGCCGTAAAGTGCAGATGGCTCGTGGTTCATCCTTCTCCGACACACACCACCGCTGAAGATCGTCCTTAACGTCCCTCGAAAAGTCCGAGTGCTCGCAGGTCCTCCTCGAGCATGGTCTATGTGTCGTGCCCGTAGAGGACCACCGGTCTTATTAGCGTTTTGTACATGGGGCATTTTGTGCGTGGGTGAATCTTTTTCGACCGCAGTTTCTTCTGGAGCCCGTAGTAGGCCCGACTTCCGCTGATGATGCGCCTAAAAATTTCTCGACTCACTTTGTTGTCAGCCGTCAGTAAGGATCCAAATAAGACGAATTCCTCCACCACCTCGAAAGTATCCCCCTCTATCGCAACTACCCAGACGGATTCGGTCGTGTTTGGTTCCGCCTAGTACTAGCATGTGCTTTGTTTTTGAGGCATTCACCACCAGTCCGACCTTTGCTGCTTCGCGTTTCAGGCGGGTGTACAGCTCTGCCACCGTTCCAAATGTTCTGGCAGTAATGTCCATGTCGTCCGCAAAGCACACAAATTGACCGGATTTTGTGAAAAATCGTTCCCCGGCTGTTGAGCCCGGCTCGTCGCATCACACCTTCCATTGCGATATTGATGAGTAGGCATGAGAGTCCGTCACCTTGTCGCAGTCCTCGGCGAGATGCGAATAAACGGGATAGTTCACCCTTACGCAGTTTTGCACACCGTCCATCGTTGCTTCAATCAGTCTAGTCAGCTTTCCTGGAAAGCCGCTTTTGTCCATGATTCTCCATAGCTCTGCGCGGTCGATACTGTCGTATGCGGCTTTGATATCGATGAAAAGGTGATGCGTTGGGACCTGGTATTCATGGCATTTCTAGAGGATTTGTCGTACGGGGAAGATCTGGTTCGTTATCGACTGTCCGTCGATGAAACCGGCTTGGTAACTTTCCACAAACTCATTCGTTTTAGGTGACAGACGACGGAAGATGATCTGGGATACCACTTTGTAGGCAGCATTCAAAATAGTGATCGCTCTGAAGTTCTCACATTCCAAATGGTTGCCTTTCTTGTGAATGGGGCAGATTACCCCTTCCTTCCACTCCTTCGGTAGCTGTTCGGTTTCCCAGATCCTGACTATCAGCTGGTTCAGACAGGTGGTCAACTTTTCTGGGCCCATCTTGATGGGCTCAGCTGCGATACCATCCTTACCAGCTGCTTTGTTGGTCTTGAGCTGGTGAATGGCATCCTTAACTTCCCTCAGCGTGGCAGTTGGTTCATTTCCGTCCTGCGCTGCACTGGCGTCGTCGTTTCCTCCGTTGCGTGCCTACGTTCTCCACGCCATCCAGGTGCTGATCGAAGTGCTGCTTCCCACCTTTCGATCACCTCACGTCCGTCCGTCAAGAGGTCTCCGTCTTTATCCTTGCATTTATTCGGCTCGCGCCACGAAGCCGTTGCGGGATGCGTTGAGCTTCTGATAGAACATCCGTGTTTCTTGGGAACGACACAGCAGTTCCATTTCTTCGCACTCCGCTTTTTCCAGGGGGCGCTTTTTCTCCCGAAGAAGGCGGGTCTGCTGTTTCCACTCCTGTTTGTGACGTTACACGTTCTGTTGGTCCCTTGTTGCAGCATTACCGCCCTCGCTTCGTTCTTCTCCTCCAAAACCGTTCTGCACTCTTCGTCGAACCATTCGTTCCGTCGATTCCGTTCCACGTACCCGATGGTGCTCTCTGCTGCGTCGTTGATGGCTGCTTTCACTGTACTCCAGCAGTCCTCTACAGGTGCCTCATCCAGCTCGCCCTCGTCTGGCAGCGCGGCTTCGAGATTCTGCGCGTATGCTGAGGTGACATCCGATTGCTTCAGTCGCTCTAGGTTGTACCGTGGCGGTCGCCGGTACTGTACATTGTTAATAACGGAGAGTTTTGGGCGCAGTTTAACCATCGCCAGATAGTGATCAGAGTCGATATTAGCGCCACGATAGGTCCTGACGTCGATAATGTCGGAGAAGTGCCGTCCATCAATCATAACGTAGTCGATTTGCGATTCCGTTTGTTGTGGTGATCTCCAGGTGTAACGATACGGGAGGCTGTGCTGGAAGAAGGTGCTACGAATGGCCATGTTCTTGGAGGCGGCATAATCGATGAGGCGTAGGCCATTTTCGTTCGTTAGTTGGTGAGTCCTGAACTTTCCAATCGTCGGTCTGAATTCCTCCTCCTGGCCTACCTGAGCGTTTAGATCCCCTATGATGATCTTGACTTGACGAAAAAATCCCCTGTGATCTTGACATCGTGGCTTGGGCAGCGGTTGTACTCTCGTTCAAGCTGCGCGTAAAATGCGTCCTTGTCATCATCAGTGCTTCCGTAGTGTGGGCTGTGCACGTTTATTATGTTGGTGTTGAAGAATCGGCCCCTCATCCTTAACCTGCACATTCTTTCGTCGATCGGCCACCAACCGATCAGGCGCCTCTGCATGTCGCCCATCACTATAAAAGCTGTTCCCAGCTCACGTGTGTTGCCGCAACTCTGGTAAATGGTATGATTACCTCTAAACATTCGCACCATAGATCCTGTCCAACACACCTCCTGCAGCCCTACGATTCCGAACCCGCGGTCCTTCAGTATATCGGCGAGTATGCGGGTGCTCCCGATGAAGTTGAGAGAACTGCAGTTCCACGTACCGAGCTTCCAATCGCAAGTCCCTTTTCGTCGCTGTGGTCGTCGCCATTGGTATCGGTTCGCATTCTTCTCTTGTTGATTTTCCGGTGCTAGTCTTTTTTACGGCTGGCTCACAGGGGGCTGTTCATAAACCACGTAGACCAAAATTTGGCCATCTCAGACCCCCCCCTCCCCCCTCGTAGACTTTTGTCCATACAAAAATTTTGAAATTTGTATGGAGCGTAGACTTTGGCCAGACCCCCCCTCCCCCCAAAAAGTCTACGTGGTTTATGAACGGCCCCTAGGGTCTGACACCAACCCACTAACCCAGGGAGCTGGGCTTACCTTCCCGGAAGCTACGGGTTCTGCATTGGCATTTTCTCCAACTACAGTGCTAAATAGCTAGGCTCAAGCGCCAGTCTTCGCCGGGGGTGGTGTTTTTAATGGGCGCCCAGGAGATAATATTTTACCTGAGCTTCCACCCAGGGATAGGGTGCGACTCAAAACTCTTTGCGTGCCGCACACTCTGCTACGAGACAGCACAACAAACTAGAAGGAGACGAGTACGCGCAATCGGTTGTGTGTTGCTCGCTTACTTTGCCGCGCGCTGGAGCTCTCCTGTCTCTCACGCTCTGTCGTATGCACTCTCTCGGTGCTTGTCTCCGTGCTTTGCACTTGGCTTGAAACTACGCATGATTGGAAAAATTTCGAATCAAACGACCCATCACTTGTCAGCCCTTGACAAGCTTAACAACTTTGCCGAAAACACAAACTCTTCAATTAATTTATTAATTGATTTTTTCTGTTTGGAGACGAGCACAGTCCCAAGCACCGCGCATTACTCCCTGCGCCGTAGAGCTAGTGCTGCGATTGTCTCTCGCACAATTACGAAAGCTCTCACTCATATGTCTCTTGTCTCTCGGCAAAACGGTTGACGAGCACTTGCGATTGCGTGAAACACACGCTTTTTTCGCACCGCACGGTGCATGCCGCCAATCCCTGCTTCCACCCCCTCTAATTACCTTGATAGGAATTTCTCGGCTCTGGCAGTCTGAGTGGATAGGCTGTATTGCTCCTACAACCGACGTTTCTAAATATTCATTCTTAACCACCTAACCTAATTGGCAGCTGCACTCTCACTTTTGTACAGCGCCTAAAAATATTCTATTCTAATTCTACTATATCGAACGGGTTGATTTTCGCGCTGCTTTCACTTTCTTCCCTATCATGGTAGAATGATGAGCACGAGGATGTTGATGTGAGGCTGTACGGTGTTCCTTTTTCCAGTCCGATTGGGGATCCATTATGAGTTGCCGTTCGTGGATGTCCAAGTATCCGGGTCCGTTTGAGCAATGGGCTCAGAAAAGGGACAGTGTCAGCTGCCCTCAGAGGGAAATAGCAACTGACGAAAGTGCCGGGGCTGGGATCGAACCCATGACCATATGCTCATGAAGCAAACGCCTCGGCTTTACTAAATAATATCTAAGAAATTCTTTCAGGCGTTCTTCCATGAACTCATTCGGAATTTTCTTCATAGAATCCTTCATTATTCATCTGTTTTTATGTGGAAATTCCTTCAGGTATTACGTAAGAGATACATCAAGAAATTTATTCAGGAGTTGTATTTGTCTAGGACTCTCAATGGGATTATCAGAGCATACTAGTTAGGTTTTTCCCAAGCAGTTCACACGTCACATTACAGCTACTTCTGTACAACCAAAACTTGCGCTGTCGTGACTTTTCTGTGGCATGTGTGCTGCCTGGGTCATATAACTTATCCGGGAATTTAACAGAAAATTCATCTAGAGATTCCTTCGGGAACATTTTTATGCATTCCATCAGGTACATCTACAAGTGATTTTAACAATAATTTCTTCAGAATTCTTTCGGAAGTTTCTCCTAGAATTCCATTGGAAAGAACTTCCATTCCTCTGTTAATTAATCTAGAGACGACTCCGGGAATTGCTCTACGGATTCCTAGGGAAAAGTTTCTCAAGAATACCTCCGACAATTTATTAATAGGTTCTTCTTGGAATTTCTTCAGAAATTTTGTCGAAAGCTTTTTTAGTAATTCCTTGGGTAATTCTTTCAGAGTTTCTTTGAAAAAATCCTCCACGGATTCGATTCAGAAAACACTCTGCGCAATCCTTCAGGCATTCCTTCGGAGATTATTTTGGGATTTTTAAGATTTCTACATGAACTTCTCCAGATATTATTTTATTTTGCTTCGAGAAATTCTCAAAAACTTCCTACGAAAAATCATTCATGTCCTGCTTTTGGATATTTGCCGGGCAACCTTCAAGGGATTATCTCGACAAATCCCAGAAAGGTTCCTTCAAAACTCCTCCAAAGAGTCCATCAAAGTTTCCTTTTCCAAGCCTTCAAGACGGGAAATATTTCATTCATTTTCCTCCGGCTATTCTTCTAAGGATGCTATCGGAAATACTTCTGGGGTTTTTTCTGAGACTCATTCAGAGATTTCCACAGGAATTCATCCTGATTTTTGTTTTCATAAATTACCTGTACAAATTTTTCAACGGGAATTCATCCAAAAGATTTTTTAAAAACTCCAGAGATTCCATAAAAAAATCCTCCAAAGATTTCTCAAGAAAATCCTGTGAAGATTTCAAAAAACAACGCTGGAGTGCAGTCAAAGTTTCCATCGGTGACGTAGCGAAAACACCGGCGGGCATATGCAACGGAGTCAATGAATGAAACGATTGATTCGACGAGGAATGCGAATAGATTTTGGAGGAAAAGCATGCACCGTGAATATATTAAAATTTGATGTCTATGTTACAAACTTATACGACCCCTGTTGTTTGTCTGTGGTTTGTTTATCGCTTTGAACCCTATTTATTACCAATGGATTCCTTCATGAGAAATGCTTGTTTCTCTATGCCATGTTTATTTCTACGCAATTCGACTTCCAAAGTTGATCCCGTAATTGAGACATGAGTGTTGAATAAGAAATCCTACACTGACGTAAATTCATTAAGTTGAAAATGTCACACGATTCAAGCGCCCCCACAACTAAGTCAAACTGGATTCATCACAGCATTTAACAGCTTTCATAACATGGATAACATGAAGATGAAATGAAGCAATTTAGCAGACAACCTACACATAAGCACATTCACTCTGATGAAGACATACTCTTCTATTCGATCAAGTAAAAAAGTATAATCAAAATTAACATAAGAAGCGTTCATCTGTGGAGTTTAGCTTCATTTGACAGAAAAAAAAAACACGACGACCTACTATAAGCACAGCTTCAGCATCAATTTCTTTAAATTAAATTATTAACTGGCATTGTCCCAGCCACTTTCTATGTCTTTGGTTTAACATCTGCCAACCGGTCCGAATAAGTCATTTTTTGCATGATGACCGACCGACCACCTTCCACCTCCGACGGAGACACCAAATCGGTGAAATCCATTCCGTACGCAAAGCATCGCATCGCACTGCTGGTTGTGGGCAACCGGTTTCGGGTTAACTGCCGAAACTCGAGGAAAAAAAAACAAACAATCTTTTTACCAAGTCCCACGTGGTGAGGAAGCTGCTGGGGACAGTATTGAATTTCGGCGTGCTTGCGGGAATTCAGTAACGGGTGATGAACAATAAAATGAAGTTTGAAGTCTGTTCTATCTGGTACTGGTAAAAGATTTCATGAATAATTAGAAATACGCCCAGGAGGAACAAGAGAAGCAAAAATTCGCAATGACTGTTAAGTGCTTCTCACATATTAGTCTAGAAATATTAGGTCATAATAAAATAAGAATAAAACAATGTTTTTATCTTCAAGTAAAACATTAAAAAGTGAATACAGAAAAAGATAACAATAAAAAATCCATATTTGGCAACTCTTGATATCATAAACTACTTGTAGGGGTAGGCGGGGCAATATGGACACCCTAGGGTTTTTGCCAACTTTACCTGGCAAGATGTCAAAAAAGTTTAGTTTATTGATACATGTATCCTTTTAAAGTCTATTTGGCATCTATTGCATAAGAATGATCACGAAGAAAAATGATTTATCCATTCAAAAAAATGTTTTGAAAAATGTTAGTTTTTCATGACCGTCTTCAAGCATACGGGGCAGAATGGACACCCCCATGGGGCAATATGGACACCATGAGACTTTTACGAATTTCGTACATTATTTACACCTATAAAGTCATTTCATTATAAAACAACTATTATGGATGAATAATACGCCGAAGTAGCTCATTTTTGTTCAGTTAATTTAAATTCAGGCTGTTTTGGATAGAGCTTCGTTTTTGTCGGCATGTACAGCTGTGCCTAGAACAACTATTTTCCACTTCTGTCGTTTTTTGACCAATTTGTTTCACCCTATGTCTACTATAGTGAACATTTAACCGAAAATATACTGAAATCGAAGAATTTGGTTGGTTTGTGATTTAGGTTATATTTTTCCCTTGCCGCTTCTTTCAAAAAGGTGAGTGTCCATTTCGCCCCAGCAGCAGAAGATATTTCCAAACTTGATTTTTGATATAATAAAGATGAAAATATAAACATGTTAAGCATGTAGATACAGCAAAACTACTTGCATGTGTTCTAGAAATATCAGGTTTTAATCGACCTGCAATAAATTAATCACTAAATCTTATTTAAGATGGTGTGAAAATTATAATTTCCACGCACAAAAAACGGAGGACGCAACTTTTTCGTGTAAAATCAAGTATAATTTTAATTTCGAATGTTTATTTCCTGAAACTACGTTTTAGATAAATGGACTATATTCTCCATTCATTAAAAGTTAAAAAAAAGTTCGCATATTTCAAAATATTGAGGGTGTCCATTCTGCCCCGGGTGTCCATAATGCCCCGCCTACCCCTACTCATTTATTCGACTAGCTCTATCTAAAGCAATGAGAATCTAAAGTTCTGTTTAGAAATACTCTAGTTTATCAGTAAGTCAAAACATCGCAAATAAACATAAAAGTGTCGGAAAATTTTCAAATGCAACAGAGATAATCGATGCTTTTGTTAAATACCTCGAAAAACAGATCATGTGTATTATCACATCACATCACCATATTGCCTAGGATAGGGATAGCCTAATAAAGCTGAAAAACAATCTCATTTTATTAGTTATCACCCGTTAGTTCAAAATTGAGAGTGCGGAACGTTACATCTCGTGTTTGCGGACGACACGCTGCTGTTAGGGAAGATTCAAAAATTACGTCCATCGTTTTTCGGCATTTCTAGACCCCCCCTCCCCCCTCTGTCACGCAATTTCCCTATACCCAATACACGTACTGTCACACTTTTCTAGACCCCCCCCCCCTCCCCCAAATGTTGGACGTAATTTTTGAACGTTCCCTTATTGCCGTTGTGCGTTGATCTTGTCAAGGCCCAATGGAGAATTTTCGGTGGATTCGTGGGTTGTCTTGAGAGTGAAGCGATGATGAATATAAATCATAATAATAAACTACCAGTGACGACGACGACGACACGACTCGAATGACGGACTCGAACGACGACTTGAAGCATTGGCGGTGTGTGGCACTCAAACAGAGCAAAAACAGGCGAGGGAAGCGCAACGTGATAAATTCAAATTTTGTTTTCTGACCATAAAAAAAACTTTGCGCGCGACGCGATGACCTGAATGATGAACAGAGTGGAGACAAGCAAAAAGGATGACAGAGAGTCACCGCAAAGTCTCAGGCAGCACCGCACCGCATCGTAGCCATAAAACGGGATTTTTGTTCAGCTGGAGATCTGGGCAGCACAGCATTGGAGTTAAATTGTGGGACATTGCACCTTGTACTCCAATGGGTTGTCATTTCCTGCAGATAATTAGTTATAGTATATTGTACTATACTCCAATCTATATATATAAAAATGCAGTGGCATACGTGGGACCGCGCATAACTTACGAACGGGTGGGGCGATTTGGGTCGTCTAAGTTTTGTTCTGTTAGTTTTCACCCAAGGAAGGTTTATGAGGCCTAAAACATGGAAAAATTGAAAATTTTTGAAAATCGATTTTTCAGACATTTTGACCGGGGACTTTGTCTTGACGCCAAAAAAACGCAGTAGGCAAGACAAAGTTTGCCGGGTACAGCTAGTATACTCTATATTGGTTGTACCATTTTTGGCAAATTAAGTTATGTGTTTCACAGACTTTACAGACATATTTAATACTCAATGCTCGTTATGCGCAAGGGACTAATTCTTATTAATTTTCATTTTGGATGGCTAACAAAAATCTAATTCTAATTGTTTTACTAGACAAGCACACGCATTTTTCAATATTCTCTTATTTGTTTTTGGAAGAATCAGGCCACCGAGCCCAAGTAACATATTTAGTTATAATATATTATTAGAGCATAGTATGCTCTAGAGGGGGAGCGGGACATTTGGCATAAAGTCATTTGGCATAAAGCCATTTGGCATAACGGTCATTTGGCATAATGGACATTTGGCATAATCGAAATGCACCCTTCTTTATTATGCCAAGTGTCCATTATACCAAATGACCGTTATGCCAAATGGCATTATGCTAAATGACCTTCTGCCAAACGGCCTTATGCCAAATGACTTTATGCCAAATGGCAAAGACCCCTCTAGAGAAGCATCCAAAGTGGGAGTTTTCAAACCCACTATGATTCGATGTAGAAGTTTTTCGCCGTTGATGAAGCTGTGGTCACGAAGCACCTGACCACTCTGACGAAGATCAACGAGCGCACAGCATTTCGTAGGCAACTACAGTCCACCGATGATCTAGAATCGAGTCTGGTTTACTGTGGCGAAAGGACAATATCCGCTTTCCAGAGAGCTTCAAGATGGCGATGAACAGACTCGTTGGATTGGAGAAGCGTCTGCCCAGTGATTCAGATCTACGACGAAGAGTGAACGAGCAGATCAATAGCTTCGAGCAAAAGCAGTATATCATTAAAACAACACAGGAAGAAGTTGGCAGTCTGGATCCTCGACGTATCTGGTATCTGTCGCTAGGGGAGAGGTGATCAATCCCAAAAATCCAGGCAAAATTTGGATGGTTTGGGATGCGGCCGCGAAAGCTTATAGAGTCTGCTTCAACGATATGCTGCTGAAGGGTCCAGATCTTCTGGTGTCACTAGTGGAGGTTTTGATGTGCTTCAGGCAGGGAAATGTCGCCGTGTGCTCTGTTATATGGGAAATGTTCCTCCGGATTGTCATCCGTGATGAAGACAGATGGTCGCAGTGCTTTCTTTGGAGAAGTAGTCCGGAGGAAGTAGTTCAAGTCTACGTGACCAACGTGGCGATGTTCGGTGCAACCAGCTCGCCATTTACAGCGTCAGAACTGCAATGCTTCTGGTTATAGTGAACAGTATCCAAGGGCAGTGGAAGCAGTGACCAAGAACCACTACGTTGAAGACTTTCTCGGCAGCGTCACCTCGGTGGAAGAAGCAGTACAGCTGATGGTTCAGCTGCATCAGCCGCTTTCCAGTTTGGGAAGATACAGCTCATCGAGAGGGTAGTTCTAGACCGACTAGAGCTATCAGTAAACCACTGCCAGTAAACAAAGATTGAACATGCGAACGTGTTCTGGGTGTCACAGGGATTCCGTCAGAAGATGCCTTCACATTCAATACTATTCAATAGCCAGGGATTGGAGGAAGTTCTAGGTGTCGATTGGGCGGTACCAACGAAGGTCCTACGTATCGTGATGGATCTCTACAATCCCTTAGGATTCTTCGCACACTTCGTCGTTCAAGGAAAGATTCTGATGCAGGAGATTTGGCGGACAGGTAAAACTGGGATGAGCCTATTGCGGAGCAGCCACGCGATCTTTGGATAAGGTGGATCGAACAGTACCGGCAGATCAACGAAGTGAACGTTCCTCGCTGCTTCTTCAAGGATTTCTGTCCGCAGCAAGTCTGCGATATTAAGGTCAATGTGTTCACAGATGCGAGCATGTCAGCCTGTGCGTGTGTGGCCTACCTTAGAACGACGGTGGACGGAGAGAGTCAGTGTTCGATGATTGCACCCAGGACAAAGTTGCACCTCTTTGAACGATATCCATTCCACGTTTGGAGCTTCAGGTTGCCATGATGGGTTCCCGTCTACTACAGAACATCTGCTCAGCCTTTAGCTTCGATATCCAAAGACGTTTCCTGTGGTCAGATCCAGCAACTTTTCTTGCTTGGCTTACAGATACAGGTACAGGGTCCAGGATATACAGCGGAAGCAGATGTGACGACTGAAGAAATTCGCCTCGTTGCCGTACACCAAACAGTAGAGGAAGTGGTAGATGCACAGCGTTTTTCCAACTGGGATAGACTGCTACGGGCGACAGCATATGTTCACCGAGCTTTAGCAGTATGGAAGCACTTGCCAAGCAAGACATGGTCGCTTGAAATACTCAGCCAGAGCGAGTTCACGAAAGCAGAGGAAACACGATGGCGGCAGACTCAAACACAGGAATATCCGGAAGAAGTTCAGCTGTTGCGCGAAGGACAAAGTGTAGCAATAGGCAGTGCTACTCGTGCGTTGTCTCCATTCCTAGACGAGAAAGGAGTTCTACGAGTTGGCGGCAGAATCCAACAAGCTCCATCGATTTCGATGCGACAACTTCCAAAGGTTCGTCTGACTCCCTTCATTCGTCCATTTACGTACGTCGGCGTGGACTACCTGGGTCACTTCGAAGTGAAAGTCGGTCACAGTATTGTGGAGCGGTGGATATGTTTGTCCACGTGCCTCGCAGTTCAAGCTATTCATCTAGAGCTAGCACACAGTCTGTCAACGAAGTCTTGCGTAATGGCGTTCAGGCGTTTCGTGAACCGACGAAGAGTTTCGCTGGAAGTATTCTCGAACAACAGTGCCAACGTTGTGGGAGCCAGTCGTCAGTTGGCAGAAAAGATCCAGAGAACCAAGGCCATCAACGAGGATTGTGCGGCTACGTTCACCAATGTCCGTACGCAGTGGCACTTCAAAGTTCCTGCAGTGGATGGGGCAGTCTGTAAAAGTAGCAAAGGCAGCAATATCCGACAGTCTGCATCATCCGAGTGACGCGGTGTTCGAAACCATTGCTGGAAGCAGATGGGATTAACAGTCGTCCACTGACCTACGTATAAAAATAAACGAACTAATTGGAAGCACGTCGGGAGAGGAAAAGTCACCAGATCTTAAAGCTGACGGAATCGAAAGCGCCAACCCTGCTGGTGTCGGACGAATCTTCAATGGGAATACAATTTGTCAATTAGTAAGATTTTATGCCTTCTAATTACAAGTTTTTCTGTATGCAATTACGACACCAATTTAACTTTTGTTGTTCCGTATTTGCTATTTGATCTGTCAACTTGCTCTACGAGATGGTTGGATAGAAGGGCTGGTATGGTTATGGCAAGCTCCTCATTTATCTCTGACGACAGGATTCATCCAATTTAGTAAACATACAATGCTCAATGTTGGAAATAGGTATCTGCACCGGGTGGCGCTTATCTTTACTGCAGCAGATCCGGTCGGGCCCGGTCTGGCATAGTAAAAGTAAACGCAATCATTATCTGAATTGTTTCCCGCCAAGTAGATGGCACTCGAGACAGCTACGTAAAGACACATGGTACCGATGGAGTGTGTGTATCTTTGCGAAACCCGTTTATTTCCGCCGATGCGTGACGTGAAGAAAAGCTTGACACTTCTAGTGCCTAATTGATATTATGTCAATTGATGGTGTAAATCACAATACCTAATCATAAATTTTTAACTTTTAAATTCAAAATCGTTACCGGTGATATATTTTTTAATTTTTTTGGTTAAGTTCGGTGGTATTTTCAGTTATGCGTTATAAAAATAGTGTAAAGAAGAGAACTTTTATTTTATAGAGTGAACAAATCTTAAAACAGCTGCAAATCATGCTAAGCTCTTTTGTGTAGCCTTCTATTAATTATTGAGAATTCTCACTATCAGTAGCATATGTTTGAAGTAAAATCTTTCAAGACAGGTAGATAACGTTGTCCTTGTTAAACGACTTTTCATGTGTGGTTCGGACCGCCTCATTTGGAAAGGTGCTGAAATATGCTTCCGTCCACAAGCTCAGCATGCGCTACTCACAATATACGGCAAGGGTCTGTACCCGCAAGTAAGTGTTCGCAAATTGATTGCACAAGAGAAACTCTAATCGTCACCCAGGGAGAAAATCCATAAAAATTAGTTCCATCTAAACTCAACTGTCCCGCAGACTCCAATGCACTGCAACTCCCCTCCCTCCATATGCAGCTATTGCAATTGCAAAAAGCAACGTTGTGTTCACATGATGCTAATGAGCCTTGAGAGACGCGAGAAACAAACTAATTATGGAACCACGCACCCGTCCGACCTCATCGGCGCTCCAACTAAGCGCACCTCTGTATTTACTGGACATCGTTCGTACCGTAAACCGGGGTCAAATTGATCAGCGGGGTGAAATTGATCACTCGGGTACTACATAGTAATTTCATACTAGGAACTCTTAAGCGTCGTAATGATCTTAAAATTTTTACGTCATCTGTTTTGTAGATGTCTAGAGATGAGTGTAGACTTTTAATTTTTTAGAAAAAAGTTAGTTTTGCCTTATTTTTTCAAGGAATTTGCCATGTATTTCTCATTTAGCTGAAATCATTGCTACTAAACAATCAATTGCTAATAGGACTTCCCGTGAATTCTCTGTTTTAACATTTTTGTGAAGCCTTGGTTGGGATTTTATGCAGCTAATCAGAACATGAAATAGCTATAAAAAGTTCATTTTATGAAGAAATAGTCATTTATTGTGATAGAAATCACTTCTTTAATATGAAATTGCCCACCTTTAGGGGTTTAAGGGGAAATTTCAAAATTTAATTATGCATTTAAAATATTAAATTCACTAGTTGTAAGATTTTAGACATGTTATTCGGTTTTAGAAGAGCAAAATTAAGCGGAGAAGGAAATTTTCCTTTCCAACCGAAGCTTAATTGTATACTGATCAATTTCGCCCCACAGTGGCATTTCCAATATTTTGATATTTGAAGTTATTTAACTTAAAGTTTAAATTTGTTGAACAAAATTCTATCACATGGTTCAATGGAGATCCACAGGGTACTGGTTTTACAGAAATTCTTTTGGCATTATTTGAACAGGCACTGATGTTATCCGCAAAAGTTGTTTTAAAGTGATCAATTTGACCCCGGATTACGGTACCTCAGGATTGCATGGCCCCACCCGATCCGTCCCGTCCTACCACAAACAGATCGACCCAAAGCCTATTAAAACGATTAAAACACAACGAGCTTTGGCGAGCACATGTCTAAATGATCAATCGATAGATCAATATCGCAGTGGGAAAGTTAAACCAGTCGGCCCCGGTGTGGCTAGCGTGGCCCCACTAACTGACTGTAGTAGTGCTCTCAAATGTCTTAACCGTTAGCTCCTTGACCGAGGTCCAGTCTAGCAGAGAGGGAAAAGTAAACAAGCAATTATTTGCTTTCGCTTTCCGGCCGCTCCAAACGGATTTAGTTTCAATATCCTACTGGTGGATTTCTGAGCGTAGAACTGCTCAGCGAAATGCGGTTGATTGTTTGAAGAAAAAGATGTTAAAATTTACTACATAATTAGGCTCAGTGTACCAGTTATGGCTATAGTACCTCAAATTCGCCATAGTTGATTTTCAACCTTTAATGATGCAAATCTACAAGAAAAAAATCTTGAACAACAGATCACGATCACAAAAGATGGTTGCAATCATTCAAACTTCACAATTTGCTCAAATTATGATAGAAATAATTCATTTTCCTTAACTTTTCGGCTTCCTTGCACCCTATTTCGCCATAGTGTACCAATTATGGCAAACCCCGTAAGGAATGCATGTAAATAGTGCGAAGTGGAACCGAAATTAACACATGTGTCCATAACTGGTACAGGGTTCCTATCATTGGCACAAGCCGTAATAAATACTAAAAATAGTTTTGGCTCAGTTACTTTATTTTTCCTGTAAAGTATGGAAACTACACAATCATTTGACATATTGGAAGCACTCGTCGGTCTTCTTCTTATTTTTGTAGAAAAAGTTTTCCTTAGGTAGTGCGATAACTGGTACAGGCACCCTAGTTTATATGCTGAAAAAAAAAACAAATTATAAAGTGTCCGGATTAATGTAGATTAGCGTTTCTCAAACTATGAGTCGCGACCCACCCCAGACCAGTTACACTCACACAAGGAACCAATGAGATATCTGCTGGGGACTAAGCAGGCACCTTCATTGTGTGAGTGTTGGTGATCTTCTATTGCTAGGCGACAATGGCGCCTGCCACGTCACGTTGCAGATCAATGTGGGGAAAGGAAGGGAAGTGATTATTGCAATCGTTTGTATCCACTGCAGACTGAATATACCTCTGCGTCTGCACGAACTCATGCGGATGTCGGAGTGTTGGTGAGATATAGTTGGCAATGGGTTCACACATTGGTGCGTGGATGCCAGGCGTAAGGTGATAGATTAGTGTTTATTATTCTGAAGATAATGCGTCACAGCTCGCTTGATTGCATAGCTTGTTGGCGTTTTATGATAGATTGACACTGTGCTAGCTAGGAAATTTGGAAGGAAGTGAAACGGCTTTTTCAACCCGTTTCTGTTCTAGCGATACCTAATGAACATGTGAATATACATGAGTTGTATATGTAGAGGGGAGGGAGATAGTAGTATACAGTTCGGTGCTGGAACCCAAAATTGAGTAAATAACATAGTACCGAAAGTTGAAACTTGAATAGAAAGAACTTTAGCTATAGGTACTTCATTCGCAAGACTGCCAACGGACATTACCCACTTCAACATCGACTCCATCAACTCAAAATGGGCTCCCCGCGCGCAACCTGTAAGTTGGGTGGGCTGAACTCATTTTTATTTCCTTGTGTAACGGGGAGGGTGTTGGGAGTCTGGCAAAATTCTGCGATCCATGATAATTTTGAAAATTTTGTATGGAAGAAAGTTTCAAGGGGTGATCTAAGAAAACCAAAAATGAGTTAGTAGTTTCAACTAACTGACAGATAATAACAGATTGTGGGTGACGACCAAGGTTACGACTAATTGAACATGCAGTGCTGGATGGAAAATATAGCGTTCGAATGAAGTGTCTAGCTGCTTTGTTGGTGGCCTAGACTAGCAGAGTGATCATGACGATTATGCACTTTCAAATTTACAGTTCAACATAGCACTCAAAAGAGCGATTAAGAGGTCTCTGGCATGCAGATAATCGACATTCATCTCAATCCCACTAAGACAGAAAAAAAGTCCTAGGTATTTGCGGCTTTCTCCCTTTGTTGACCAGTGAATCAGCCTACGCTTTCCTGTCCCGTCTACGTGAGCGTTTCGCTTCCTCCTCGAGAGCCGAATAGCTCTGACGGGCTAAGGCTTTGGCTTCTCGTGTTTTTACTCGCTCTATCACGCCTTGCGTTCCTTCACTTCCCTACAGTCCTCCAAATATCAACTGTGATTCACTACTTTCGCTGAGTGAGCACTGAGCAGTATCAGAAATTCCCAATAAGTGCTGATAGACATCGTACCGGCTATGACACAAAGTGTATCGTATGACATGGTAAGCACTTGTAACTCTCAGGCAAATTAGCCTAAGTACTTTCCAGCTTACCGTGGTCGATACATAGCGCTCACGTATTTTTTTATATCGTCCATTGTCACTTTGGTCAGTCAAGTAAGCTTCTGGCAACACTGCCACTTACACCAAAAGTGCGGTTTATATCAGCTCGAAAATATTAATAAAATCTCTGTGAAAAGTGCTTTTATAATTCAAGAGCGATTAGTGCATGTGTTTTTCAAAGTGCAGAAAACCATATTTTTGTGTGTAGGACGGTATATTGCTTGGGATATTATAATTAATTTATCTGTTTTAACTCCCAGTGTCGTTTTATAATCCGGGAGAAAACAATTACCGATAGCAGTGCGCGTATCAATGTATTGCATAGCTTGCCTTGCATGCAAGTTGTTTCCCTCCAGTGGGTAAAGTGAGGTTATTGAA
This sequence comes from Aedes albopictus, assembly GCF_035046485.1. Classification (NCBI taxonomy): domain Eukaryota; kingdom Metazoa; phylum Arthropoda; class Insecta; order Diptera; family Culicidae; genus Aedes; species Aedes albopictus. Next base: position 252,531,083 of record NC_085138.1, on the reverse strand, counting down.
ACAATAACAAATATCAGAGCCGTAAGTGCTCCACAATAATCAGTAACAGTGTGGTGCCTACTGTTTGACTTTAACGTGGGAAAAAAACTAAGGCCACAATCTACGACATTCAACGTATTACCGGTGCGCGGCATCAAGTAAGAACGGTATTGCTCGTGTGCACTACAGTCGGGTGAGATGATCACACTCACAGCGTCGGTGGCGTGCTAACACCACCTAAAATGCAAAGTCGAAAGGGGAGACTAGGATAAAAAGCTCCTACCTCGTCAAGTAATAAATTGCAAAACTTTTATAATTTTATGTTTTAATTTGTTTTGTCTTCTACATAGTACTTGACTATTCTTCTTATTCCTATTATCATTATATATATTTTCCTATACAGTTTTTTTTTTCTTCTTATTACATATACATATATCGTATACACTCATTATTATTATATATTTTATTTATCTATACTAGATTGATTTTTTTTTTATTATTATTTTGCTTTGTGTTGTCCTATTCTTATTTGTTTTTGTTCTATTTTCTTTCTTTTTTCAATTTACTTTCTTAATAGTTAAGGTAGCAAAAGACCAGAATATGGGGCTAACAGTACTCTAGAAACCTGCTAAGATACTAGTGATAACATTTTGATCTTTGATTAGAATGAAAGAAATCCTAGTGCCTTGTAGAGTTAAGAGGATGAAAACCCTCATCATATCTGGCCAGACTACAAATTTGTTGAGGAAAAAAAAACTCAACAATATAGGGTAGAAAAAAATGATGCCTTCTAAAAAATTACAGTTCATTCAAGTGAATCTCCATCATGCAAAGGGAGCAACCGCTGTACTTTGCAAAAGATTTGCCGAGAGCAAACTGGATATTGCCCTTATCCAGGAGCCGTGGACAAACAACGGTAGGATATTAGGAATACCTACAATTTCCTCTAAACTATTATATCATTCAGGGCAGTATCCACCGCGAGCTGCAATATTAGTTAATGGGCATGTAAATGCAATTCCTATTATTCAATTTATTAATCGAGACATTGTTGCAATTTTGGTGGAGGTACCTACAATACACGGAAGAACGGAAATTTGCATTGCTGCGGCATACTTTCCGGGAGATGTGGATGATGTACCTCCTCCAGAAGTAGCAGCGTTTGTTTCATATTGTAGAAAGCGAAACAAAGCTTTCATAATTGGATGTGACGCAAATGCCCATCACACAGTATGGGCTAGCACAGACATCAATACTAGGGGCGAGCACCTTTTAGACTTCATCTCAAGAAATGAGATCGATCTATGTAACAGAGGCGATGAACCTACTTTTACAAATGCCATTAGGCAAGAAGTTCTTGATTTGACGATGTGTAGTCCTACACTGTCGGAAAAAATCAAAAATTGGCATGTGTCAGATGAAACATCTTTGTCTGATCACAGGCATATATTGTTTGAATATGAGGCTGGTGATCAACTCATACAAACTACGAGAAATCCTAGGAAGACTAACTGGGAGCTCTATATCTCAAAACTCTCAACGGAAATGGACAATTTCCATAGCATTCCAAACTCTTGCCATGAACTTGAAGAAAGCGCTACAACACTTTCAAACCTAGTTCGACAGGCATTCAATTGCAGTTGTGCTTCTCAGAAACGTTCTTCAAATAGAGATGTTCCTTGGTGGAACAACAACTTGCAAAAATTACGAAAGAAAACCCGGAAACTATTTAACCGGGCTAAGAGAACACAACAGTGGGAACAATACAAAGAGTCCCTCACAATTTATAATAAAGAAATCCGAAGATCAAAGAGGATAAATTGGAGGCACACCTGTGAAAACATTGAAAGTACTCCAATTGCAGCTAGACTGCAAAAAATCCTCGCTAAAGATCATTCAATTGGTCTTGGAACTCTAAAAAAAGACGACGGTTCTTTTACTACGAGTACCAATGAAATTTTGGAAACAATGATGAAAACACATTTTCCGTGTTCTATAGTTGTTTCTACTGAAGACCAGGATGCAACTGTATCGCAAACTGATGACAATGAAACCAGGAGATATATTCATGAGAATCATGATGCAACTGGGCTAGAAGGTGTCAGGAGTGATGCAAGCATTCTGGCCAATGAAATTATTACAGAACAAAAGGTTGAATGGGCGATAGATTCCTTTGAACCCTTTAAAGCGCCTGGTAGGGATGGAATTTTTCCTGTACTACTGCAGAAGGGTAAAGAAATCTTAACACCCATTTTAACTAAATTGTTCAGATTAAGCTTATCATTAAGTTATATCCCTACAGCTTGGCGAGAAGTGCGAGTCACTTTTATCCCAAAGGCAAATAAGAAGGATAAATCATCACCAAAATCCTTCAGACCCATAAGTCTATCGTCCGTTATGTTAAAAATAATGGAAAAAATACTAGACGAGCACATTAAATCGTCATATTTAATAAAAAGCCCTTTAAGCAAAAATCAATTTGCATATCAAGAGGGCAAATCTTCGGTAACAGCACTTCATAAGCTGGTTACAAAACTAGAAAAATCTTTTGAAGCAAAAGAGATTTCACTTGCTGCGTTTCTTGACATTGAAGGAGCGTTTGATAACACATCTTATACTTCAATGAAGAATGCTATGTCGAAGCGTGGCCTTGACGAATGCATTATTGATTGGATAGGGGAGATGTTATCAAAAAGAGAGATATCGTCAAACCTTGGCAGCTCTTCTATTAGTGTTAGAGCAGTTAAAGGGTGCCCTCAAGGAGGCGTGCTATCACCTCTATTGTGGTCTTTGATAGTTGATGATCTACTCAAAAAACTGGAAGCAGAGGGCTTCGAAATAATTGGCTTCGCTGATGATATTGTCATATTAGTCCGTGGTAAATATGACTATATTATCACTAACCGAATGCAAACTGCCCTAAATTTAGTCTCTTCGTGGTGCGATAAAGAAGGCTTAAATGTAAATCCTTCAAAAACCACGATCGTGCCGTTTACACGAAGAAGAAAATTTTCAATAACCAATATAAAATTGAAAGGAACTCATTTGGAACTTTCAGATAGAGTCAAGTATCTTGGAATACATCTTGACAGCAAACTTAACTGGAATTGGCATCTTGAGCAGGTGGTTGCCAAAGCTACAAATGCTCTATGGATTAGCAGAAAAACTTTTGGTAAGAAATGGGGATTGAAGCCGAAGATGATCTTCTGGATTTATTCGGCGGTTGTGAGACCCAGAGTTACCTATGCGTCGCTAGTATGGTGGCCAAAAACTAATGAAAGACTAGCTCAAAAGAAGCTGGAAAAACTTCAAAGATTAGCTACTCTTTCAATTACTGGAGCAATGCGAAGTACACCATCTAAAGCGCTAGACACTTTACTTTACTTACTTCCATTGCATCAATTTGTTCAATTAGAAGCTGCAAAGAGTGCTTTGAAGGTCAAAAGAACTACAAACCTCTTTGAAGGTGACCTGAAAGGGCATCTAAGTATTCTAAAAACAATCAGTATCGGCTCTTTCATCACAGACAATGGTGATTGGATGAGCAGAAAGTACAATTTTAAACGCTCTTTTGAAGTGATTAATCCTGGGCGAAATCTGTGGACAAATGGGGGCCCAGAACTACACCCAGGATCGATCGTGTTTTACACTGACGGTTCGAAACTGAACGACCAAGTTGGTGCAGGTGTGACTGGCCCCGGGATTAATTTATCAATTCCTATGGGCAAATGGCCAACTGTTTTTCAAGCTGAAATTCAGGCAATTTTAGAATGTAGTAGTATTTGCTTACGCAGAAATTACAGATATTCAAATATTTGCATTATGTCTGATAGCCAAGCAGCTCTAAATGCTTTGAAATCAGCTACATGCACCTCTAAACATGTTTGGGAATGTATTAATTCACTCCAACAATTAGCTCGCCGTAATCAGGTGAAGCTGTTTTGGGTTCCAGGGCACTGTGGAATTGATGGAAACGAACAAGCCGATATGCTAGCAAGACTTGGTTCGTCTCACCAATTCATAGGACCAGAACCGTTTTGTGCTGTATCTGGTTGTCTTCTCAGAATGGAGTTTAAAACATGGGAACATGAAAAAATAAAATCCAACTGGGAAAACACCACTTTTGCGAGACAGTCCAAACGTTTTATAAAACCAAATTTTGTGAACACTCGCAAAATCTTAGAGCTATCAAAAAGAGATCTAAGTATTTTTACAGGCCTTCTAACTGGCCATTGTCCGAGCCGTTATCATCTGAAGCTAATTGGAAAACTTCAGGATGATGTATGTCGCTTTTGCGACATGGATAAAGAAGACTCGGAACATTTGTTGTGCCGTTGTCCGGCAATTTCTGCTAAAAGAATTAAGTTCTTCGACAAGGGGCTAATAGAACCCCTTGATGTATGGAGAACAAACCCTAATGTGGTAGTACAGTTCATCCGAACTGTCGCACCGTGTTGGGATCAGGCTTACAGTCAAGGTTTGATTATTGCTAACTCCAATAGTAATACGTCAACTTGACATAGCTAAATAAAACTGGGGCATATGTCACAATAGATCTAACAACTGGTCGCAGTGACTTAGATACCCAACAAGGAATAAAAAAAAAAGCTTTCTTGAGAAGCCGTTCTCGTCCATGATTTTCCATAGCTCTGTGTAGACGATACTGTCGTACGCCACCTTGAAGTCGATGAACAGATGGTGCGTTGGAACTTGATCCGTTATCGAGCGGCTGTCTACGAAGCCGGCTTGGAAACTTCCCACAACCTTATTTACTTTGGGTGAAAGAAGATGGAAGCGAATCACTTTGTATGCGGCATTTAGAATTATGATCGCTCGGAAGTTCTCACACTCTAACTTGTCACCAGTGAAGAGAATTGTCAGACAAAAGAGGCACAAAACAAGCAACAAAGAAGACGCGGCGATTACTCTTTATCCCAACTGGTAACAGATAAGGACACGATCTCGAGATTTTTTGTTGCGGACAAAACGGAAGCTGAATTTGTTGCGTACTTTTCAACTCGTGAATAATTAATTATTACTAACCCAAAATCGAAACTTTTTGATGATACATCTTCAGCAGCGTTGCAGTGTTTACCGACTCGAAGTTACTGCTCGAAAATCACAATTCAAGGCTTAACAATCTCTAAACTCGTGGTGCACGATCTTTGTCCTAATTTGTTCAAGTTGAGACAAACCTATGTCGCATTGGGTAGAATGTCGCAACAAATTCAGGTTGCGACATTGTCATTATTGTTGCGCGATGGTTGAATTTTGATTCACTGCTTGTCACCTTTCTTGTAGATGGGGCATATGACCCCTTCCCTCTACTCCTCTGGTAGCTGTTCAGTATTCCAGATCCGGACTATTTGCCGGTGGGTACCATCTTTAACTTACCTCAACGTGGGAGTTGGCTCGTTGTTGCTCCCTGTTGTACTGACGTAATCATTACTTCCGCTGCCGCAACCCAACATGTCTGCGCTCCCCGTGTTCCCCCACTCAAGTGTTCGTCGTAGTGTTCTTTCGATCACCTCACATCCGTTCGTCTAGATGCTCTCGTCCTTATCCTTGCATATTTCGGATCACGGCAAGAAGCCTTTGCCGGATGCGTTGAGCTTCTGGTAGAACTTCCGCGATTCTTGTGAACGGCTAAGCAGTTTCATTCGTTCGCATTCCGCTTCTTCCAGGTGGCACTTTTTCTCCCAGAAGAAGGGGCTGCTGTTTTCGCGTTCTTTTATATTGCTCCTCGTTCTGTCGAGTCCCGTGCTGCAGCATGACTGCTGACCGCTTTTCCTGCGTTCTTCTCTTCCTAAATCTCACTACACTCATCGTCGAACTAATCGTTGCTTCGACTCCGTTCCTCGTACCCAACGTTGGTCTCAGCTACGTTGTTGACAGCTGCTTCTATCGCACTCCAGAGTTCCTCGAGAGGGGCTTCATTGCATTGCGCTAGCCCTCGTCCGACAACGAGGTCTTGAGCGTCCCTTAAGGTCCCTTATTTCGACCTTGAGCGTGACCGACCATGGCAGCCGCGAACGTCAACCGACGCACATTTCGTTCCTCAACGGTACGTGTGCACTGCTCCACCTTATCCACCTTACGATCCGAAAGCATCCACTACGAGGGCTTGGCCTTGTCCTAGTCGCTTCTTTTTCTATCCGCTGCCTGCTTGTAGTCGATCCTGTACCGAACCGCCATGTGATCGCTGTGGGTGGAAGATACTTGTTAGGCCAAGATTACAAAAATATAACGTCGATGGTCGACTCTACTTCGTTCCGCCTAGAGGTACTTTTGGTCCCAACATTATCCAGATAGAGCCTCCCAAATAAACGAACAAGTAAAAAAAATATCCAGATCAACTTCTAGCATGGCCAGTGTCTCTAGCAGGAAATGACCCCGCTCCTTCGAGAAACGGCTTCCCCATTCCACGGCCCAGGCATTGAAGTCACCTGCTATTACCACCGGCATTCACCCTGTCATCACGGTCATCATACAGTCCAGCATATGAGTGAACAGCTTGATCGACCACCTCGGAGGCGCTTAGTAGCTACAGAAGAAGACCCCATTTACCTTGGCAACCATGGAACCATCGTAGGAAGTACACACCAACTCCTGAACCAAACCATTTCTCTGGATCCATCCGTGCCCCAATTGCCGTTACCGGCGGATATGATGGCGGAAGCTGTCTTCCAATTAGCGACTGCCTGACACAGCAGTTGCTGGGCTGCACTACAGTGGTTTAATTTCAGCTGCGTTACCTGCACTATGACTTGACAGCTGTGACTTATAAAACCCCCCCCGCCTCCCCTTGGCCTACAAGACTTCCTCCTGTCAGGGCCTTTGCAGTCCCATCACTTGTGTTCTGGATCCAGGCACTTGAAGCAAATTTCGATGGCTCGTGAATGGTCAGCTAGCATACTGACCAGCCCACCTTGAGCTTTCGTAGTTTAACGGAATTGTTAGCGTTCGTCACAGGTAGCTGTACCGAGGCCACCTGTGTTCCTACCGGCCGTAGCCGAACTGCCACCTGCATCTTGCACTGTTGCCCCAGTGCCGTAAAGAGCTCTTTCGCATCAGTGATTTCGTCTATGCTTAAAACCTTCAGAGTCACACCCGCTGTGAGAGCCCTCAACTCGATACCCTCTCCAAGAATTTCTTCCGTCAGACACTTGTAGGCGGTGCCTTTACGGGTTTTGTCGCGCTAGAGCTAGAAGATCATATCACCAGTACAAGTACGTCTGATACTGCTTACGTCAGCTCCAAGATCCACGAGCTTGACATCGCTTCACTTCCGAGTACTTTCTTGAATATCTTTCTTGAATATCTAGTTTCTATTTCTTTATTTTCGTATGAGTAGTGTACAATTAATTCAATTTTAATAATTGGTCATCAAATTCGGATCATCCTCACAGCTGGTCAATTCAAATTTCAAAACCATTGCAACATTCCAGCAACGCATAAAAGTCGTTCTTCTATGCAATACTACTCGTTCAAGCCTGCTGTCAACTTGAAAGGGACAATTAGTCATTACGTCGAAACCGTTCATTATGTCTGCGTGGACAAGCCGCTTGCCATTCCAAACGGAGAAGACTTCAAATAGAGATGATGATTATCTTGACCATAATTGAAAAAGCCCACCCATTAGAGTGCTTTTTGGGCACTCTCATTGCACAGCACATGTAGGTAGGTAGGTATATGAACGCTTGGCGTACCATCCATCGAAAGCATCAATCACAGTCACGGGCAGTCGAATGTTGAAACCTTCGGAATGCAAGCTTTTCACACATCAGCTAAAAATCAGTTAGAATGCGTATTGAGAGAAAAGTGATTTTAATCTGTTGAAATTGTTGTTGCATCGTTCCAAGACCAGAAGTAGGTGACTCGGGCTTACTCGGGCAAGTAAGAAAACGCGATCGGAAATCACACCAATCAGCCGGCGATTTGCAGTGGAACATTTTCGGTAACACCGGGGTAAGCGATATAAAATGATCCATTGAGGAAAAACAGAATTCTTGGCTATATACATTGTATTTGTCTTATTCTGGACTTGTAAAAGGATTGTGTAACACACACGTTCCGAAGCTTATATACAAACATAGTCAGTAAAACACCCCAAGTGTTATCGATTCGTTTGTTTTTTATTTTATTTAAAATTAGCATTAGTTCAAATTAAGATCTTAAAATTCATCAGAAAATACTTTATCGTTTTTGCTGTTCTGGATTCTTTTTAAAGGCATTTGATGTATTATTTTTCCTTCGGGCGAACTGCCATTTTGTCAATAAAACTTTGAATTTATTACCATTACTATTACCAATTGTTTTGGTAATTATGATTCTAGGACCTCTTTTAGTCTATTAAAACAAAGACATCCGTGATCAAAAAGTGTTACATACATACTCAGTAAAAAATGCTCTTTCGATTAGGCTATCAAAAGTACAATAGTTTAATCGCTAACAACACAGCCCTATTTGCACACTTTTTGCAATAATCAAAGTGTAAAACTATTCCAACTAACAATCGCAAGCCACAAACAAGCCTGCGTGCTGAATTGTTGCTTTATAATAATAATGATAACTGAACTAAAATTATGCTGTTCACACTATTGTACAAATGCTTTTCCAATTGAAAAAGTAGCCAATGTTCAACAATGGTAATTTCAAACACTTTTCAAGCTTTTGATAAGATTTCTATTCGACTTGCAGTAACACCTTTACAAAATAGTTTAAAAAGACTTTTTTCTGCATCTTGTCGAGCTTATGTACAAATCAGGGATGGCATGTTTTGATAAGATTTCTATTCGGCTTGCAGTAACTCCTTTACAAAATAGTTTAACAAGACTTTTTTCTGCATCTTGTTAAGCTTATGTACAAATCAGGGATGGCATGTTCCTCACTTTGTATGCAAGTGTGCGCGATTTTAATATGAAAATAAGCTGCACTGTGCACATTTTAAGTGTGGAATGCCATCCCTGGTACAAATTAACACATGTATCTGTATAATACGTTTTTCACAAGTCGAAGAAGCGCTTTCGTTTTATCATACTTCGACTCAAAGTGCAAGATTAAAATCACGTGTTTTTTTCTGAATAGCTAAAATAGTTCAGTTTTTAACCATAATGTTCAGTGTTAATACACCACTGCTGAATAGGAGTCGAAGTATGCTCTATAACAACGGTTGTCTTACTAAAATTCCCTTCCCTCCTCGATGACCGTAAGGACGTGACCAGCGCCGTTATTGACATTACTTGTGAGTTCTCGAACTGTGCACATTAAGAATAGTAAGCTAGTCCCAAGCCATATTCATTGGTTCCTTGTGCAATTTCGATTGCTCTGATCAATCACGCTCATGCTCATGCTCATGCTCACTGCTGAATAGGAGTCGAAGTATGATCATTATTAAGCCACGAAGTTTATGTTTTGATTTGAGCGATTCAATTCATCATCTCTAGGGTGGTACAGATACGAAGGCATGCGGCTGGCAATCGACGGGTCTCGAGTTGGAATCCTGATTTAGGTAAATTTGTGTGTAGTTATTAAATATTTCATAACAGTTGTTCATAGCATAACTATAAACTCTTGTGGTAATTGAAAAATTATCCATTGTATTTACTTTTAACTATTTTTTGTTAAATCTGAACAACAGGTTTACTATATATTTGTAAAACGCTTATAAGTAACAACAAACAGTTCGGTTGGTGCCCAACACTATGCTTTATAGTTTCTCCAAATTTGTGTGAACAAAACACATACAAAGTTTGTACCCGGAAAATATCCGAATGTTATTCAGCATCGAATTAATTCGTCATAAAAGTGCATGTTAAATGAGTGATTGTTAGTTTAGTTGTTTTTTTTTTTTCAAATACAAATAATAAAACTTTTTTTAAACACATTCGTCACTTTTCCCTAGAGCTGTGATCATCAAAACAATGCCCTTCCTTAGGAAACCCATTTCATCCCAATCTCTCCTCTCTGCACCATCGATGGCAATCACGTACGGTGCCAATCATTGCAGTCAAAGCAAAATGACTTTTATGAGCCCGGGTAGTGCTTCTTCAACACGTGCAGATCAATTACACATATCGTTTTTCGGTGAGTGAGGCTCAATAATGAAACGGCAGACTGCCATCCAAACTCTCACACGTTCGGCTTCAAGTGCTTCATGTGCTTTTAAGGTGTTTTTGGGAGCTAATGAATGAATCAAATTTTGAATGGATTCCCAATGCGGCCGGGCGGCCGGTCAGTGGCAGTTTGTGAATGCACCAAGCAGACAGACCCCGGAGGAAATACCCTCTGTGAAATTTTATACTGCATACAGTGGTGGAGTGCCATCAGCGATGGTTTTTGAAGCAGGAGGAGCTGCTTTGAATTTAAGGTGGTCAATATCAATTGCCGGTGCATCCGGTGTGAAATGGAGTTCAAACGATTTCGACCTTCTAGGAAGGTAAAAGCCTTAGCTTTTTAAGGGAAAGTGGCGGTTGGGCTTTGTGGTGAAATTGATTTCGATCATCGAAAGGGGATTTCGCCTTTTAGCACAGGTAAATGCTGATAAAATAATTTTGGCTTTCTTTATTTACAGATGCAACGATATGAAATGCTTCCCCACAAGAAATTTTGTTGACCTTAATCAAAACTGTGAAGAGTAAAAGAAAACTTGTGTTTTAGGCCAAATGAGTACACGAGCAGTTTTGTTAGGGATCACGGTCTTTGGCACCTTTTCGTCGATATTCGTCTGCCCTTCTCTCCAAAATTCTAAGCTTTCCCCAGCTCTAAGAATTCCCCAGGAACTATGGCAAACGTTTACATTGATCAGTATACCAAATATTGAATCATTATCTATTAGTTCAGTCAGATTTTTTATTTGTGGATTCTGACTCCATTTAGTATGTTTACAGAGGTTTTTCCTGATTTTTCAGAGAACGTCTTTCAGCAATTATACAAAAAATCCGTTTAAAATACAAACAGATATTTTCTGAAGCTTCACTTGACAACTAGCAGTGAAAACACCAGTTTGTTCTTGCACTTTAGAACAACTTTACAGAAAATGAAACTTATCTATCTGCTTTGGATCTCGAGATGTTGAAGTTTAAAACTTTACTTGAAGACTAGCGCCACTTAGCGGAAACATCATCAACTAATTGGTGAATCATCAGATTGTACTTATCCTTCTGAAAAACGTTTCCGAAGACGTCGTTTTTTTATCTGCTTCGTATCCCAAGATACTGAAGTTTTAAACTTTACTTGACAACTAGCGCCACCTAGTGGTGAAATCATCAACTAATTGTAAATCAGTAATTTGTACTTATTCTTCTGAAGTGCAATACACTACAGCCACCTAGAGGAAAAATCACCAACTAATTGGTAAAACATAAGATTGTTGATGATGATTAACCTGGGCTTGTTAGGGGAATATCTGTAAGTAAAAGAAAATCGCGTTAAGTACTGTTCCTTTTAATTCCACTAAGAATTTGCATCCTTTGACAGATACGTATTTCGACCTCAACTGTAAGGTCGTCTTCAGTGCCTTGTCGAGTCAAGTACAAGAATTAAAAGGAACAGTACTTAACGCGATTTTCTTTTACTTATAAGATTGTTCTTGATCTTCTGAACATCTTTGCCGAAGATAAAATTATTCCAAACAAACTAGTGCTTCCACGCTACTGCATAGCGCCTCTGTCGGCCGAATTGCCAACTGATTGGATGTTGGTGTACATTGTATGGTAGATCTATTCTAGTACTATAACTTTGCCAAATACAGCATGGCGTTATCTTGAAATACGCTCGAGAAATTAAGCCACACTCCTAATTAGGCTGAATCTCATAAGTTTTGGGGTTCCTACAACACAAATTCTTACAGCTCCTCCGAATCAAGAGTGTAGTAGGAGTCTAGACTGTATATCACAAGAAATCCCTTAAAAACCTAGAAGAAAATCCAGAAGAAATACCTGACAAAAGTCCATGAAGCATGTCTGAAGAACCATCCGGAGCAGCGCTGCAATTTTTCGACAAGCCTTTATGATAGCGATATTTTGCTTTTTTCCTCTTTTTTCATTTTCTCCGTTTTGGTTTTCCTGTCATTGTTGTTTTCCGATCAGCAACACGGGAGCGAAATGAAATAGGTACTCACATTCGCACGCAGTGTGCTGAAAACGAGAGCTGACAGGGCTAAATTTCCATTCAATTTTCGGTAGCATATAGGGCACTCACTCTCACAAGCCACCGCTTGAGACGAATGAATTGTCAGCATGAGTAGTGTGTGGATGATTGGGAATTAACCGTGTTGGGTCGCTCACGAAAGGAGCTCTCGGATTCTGTCAGTTCTCACATCGAGGAACTGAAAACGACCGCCGCAGTCATTCATTTTCGGCTGAAAAACAGGCACTGAGACTGATATTTAGCAGGCCTGATCCGGAGCAATTTCAAAAAAAAAAAAACTTAATAGTCGAGTCTCACTGAACATCATCCATCTAAGTTATCAGGATTCTGAGCTATGAGATTTTAAAAATTTGCTTGTTCACTAGCATCGCCTAGTGTCAGAATTGCGAAACAAGTGTCCCATTTTATGTAAGTCTATGTCATACTGATCAACTTTGCCGAAGACAGCATCTTTCTAAAATATCAGGATTAGGATCTACCAGATTTCTAACATTTGCGAGTTAACTAACGTCACCTAGTGGCAGAATTTCGAATCAAGTGTCCTAAAATCTATATAACTATGTTATACTGGTCAATTTTGCCGAAGACACCATCTTTCAAAATTATCAGGATTCTGATCTATGAGATTTCTAAAACTTTCATCTTCACGAGCGCCGCCTAGTGGCAGAATTGCGAATCAAGTATCCTATTTTATGTAAGCCTCTGTCATACTGATCAACTTGACTATCACGCCGAGGACCTGGAATCGAATCCCACTCCTCGAGTTCTTCCTTCGGAAGGGAAGTAAAGTGTGGGTCCCGAGATGAACTAGCCTAGGGCTAAAAATCTCGTTAATACAGATAAAAAAAATGTGTTTCTAGCTGTTTTGATGTAATTTTGAGACCTTTTGGAACAATAATTTGTATAACAGGAAAAAGAAGAATTTAATTCATAACCTCTTGATGTCGAAGGATCGTTATTCCATAGTAGTCCGAGAGGTGCACTCGAATGAACAAAAACCTGCTTGTGCTTCTTGCAGAAAGGAACATTGTTAAAGCCTCGAAAGTTGGGCAAAAGTTCGTAGAGTAGAGTGGGGAAAAAGTTTGCACCAAATTTCAGAATCTAGAACACAATATAATTACAGAATCCAAAAAGCAATGAAGATTTCGTATAAAATCAACTATGTATGTATTAGACTGGGTCAACAAAGTCGATTTTTCGGAACAAAGCTTTCAGCGTCCAAAACAACTGTGCAAAATTTGGGAGAGATTGATTGCTTCCTCGTATTCCGCATTGCGATTGAAATTTGTATGGAATTTAGTATTAGAAAACGTGCTTTTTTGCATTTTTCTCATAAATTGAAATTTTTCGTCTAAAACGGTCTAACTAATGACGTTAAAGTATAGTCTAGGGTATGCCGAAAAATATTGCCGAAGATCACAAAGTGATCCGACACTTGTGAAAAAAGTTATAACGTACAGATTGCCCGGTGGTGTTTAACATTAAACATGTAAAGGGATAACATCAATAATAAAATTTAAATTTTTGGCCTAAGTTATCAGGCGAATAACCTTTTTTTCACAAGCGTCGGATCACTTTGCGGTTTTTGCAAAGTTTTTCGGCATATCCTTGGCTATACCCTTACGTCATTAGTTGCATGGTATTAGACAAAAGAATTCAACTCATGAGTAAAATGCAAAAAAGTACGTTTTCCCATACTAACTTCCACACAAATTTCAATCGCAATGCGGAATACGGAGGCGCAACCAATCGCTCCCAAATGTTGAGCAATTGTTTTGGACGCTAATATAGATTGAAAAAGCTTTGTTCCGGGTTGATACGATCAAATTTACAGTTTCTCCATACAACGTTGACCCACTCTAGTATGTATGGGCTTCAGGACATTTCCCCGAATTCCATTACCCCGAATGCCATTGAAGCGCCCTGTACCGTCCAGAGGCTGCATTAAACACTACACGGAATGTGATATCTTTCATTTCATTACAGTCCGACACAGTTTTAATAAACTATATTGAAGTATCACAAACCATCACTTATATTACAACGATTCACTTGTTCTTATATTACCTTAACATTTTCAGTATTTCTTCACCGAACTACTAGAGACACTTCCAGCTTCTTCTTGACCCGACTACTACGTCCTACCTACAGCCTTTATTTGGACAGTATCTAGAGGTGTCCCACATGGGAGCTCAAGACTTATCCGATGTGCTGCCTGCGTTAACGTTGTCCCCGAACTCCCCGACTACTGACCCCGACTGAAGCCAAAGCCTCCGTATTTATAGCCTAAATTTCCTAGCAATACCCGAACCAGCTTGGGCGTGTCTAAAATTCCTACAATCATTCTCGTCTTGCCGAAGATGTCATGATAAATCCTAACAATGCCCGAACCAACTTGGGCGTATCCAAAACCCTACCAAATGAAAATACTAATAAGTCCAAACCCTAGACCTCTACCTATCCCACTTGTCCTCATCGTGATTAAAATCCTTCTCTTCTTGAAAACATCACGACTCTTCTATCTTGGGCGTATCCCAAGCCCTACCAAGAATCTTAATGCCAACGAAAAACTTAAATCTCCTAACCACGCCTGACTTGGGCGTGTTCGCACAAAACCTACTGAGAATCTTTACACCAAGGCCTACATCTTCTAGCCCCGCCTCACTTGAGCGTATGCAAGGCTGGGGTGTGTGAAAGAATTGAACCCCACCATCGACGTCATCATCATCCTCCCCATCATCATCATCGTCACCATCATCATCCTCATCGTCTTTGGAATTTGGCACCAAATTCTCCAAAACAAAGCACCTGCTTTGTTATTGAAGTGTACCTTACTTGGGCACAGTGAACCCTAGCCGAGCCCCGTCCGCGGATGTTGGTTGAAATTATACCCCCACATTCTTTTCTTTCAGTTTACTCGAAGTCAAAACAAATCGAGTGCAAAACAAGTCCGGCGCCGTATGCCGCCAATCGAAACAAAAATAAACAATCTTTGTTCCAGCGCGATCAATAGGATGTCGCGGTTCCATATCATTCTTTCGGGTTCATTACCCATCGTTGTCCCAAGCGTAATTGAAATTGCATCACACCAACCGGACCTAACGTGTACGATCATGAACAACGTATCGCTGCGCGATCGTTGCCCCGGCCGCCCATCCGTCCGTCGTCACATGAGCGATGATTCATAAAACCAGGTCAGTATTGCGCAGTTCCCACCCCACTGGACCCCTTCCGCAGTTAGTATAAGTGCGGGATCGTGAATAAAACTGCGATTTTGCATCGAATCGTTTCGGTGTCTTCTGCGCACTTATTCAGCACATTGTAATGCATAAGTGCGCAGAAGACACCGACACGATTCGATGCAAAATCGCAGTTTTATTCACGATCCCGCACTTATACTAACTGCGAAAGGGGTCCAGTGGGGTGGGAAATGCGCAATAATGTATGGTGCGATTTTTCTAGCTGCCGAAATTTTGCGCGTTAGTTACGATGGGCATTGATATTGGCGTAAATTAAAATTCAAGCACCCGGGCGCCGGGCAGCCGTTCTTATGGGAGTGTGGGGCGAAATGCACTTTTATCATTTGAATTAAATTTTAATATCGGAGTGTGTGGGATATTTAGGTCTTTGCACCATTACTCCGAATTCCATTATCCCGAATGACCCATTACCCCGAATGATTTATTCGCAACCCTATCTGGAGATCCGCTCTGGGTAACTGACGGTGCTGCGAGTGGTTGGCCATATTTTCAACAAATATTTTCCTTCTTTGAGTATACGTTGTTCTTTCTAGACATACTACTGAGGGATTTTTTGTCATTACAACTGCTAGTGTGATCATTGGATATGTATCCTTTTTCAAACACATGCTATTCTTTCCAATAATTATTCTTTCAAGGAATTTGTTAGCGTTTCATCTGGTAATACTTTTATCAGAGATTTTTCCTTCTTAAAATCATAGGCTATTCTTTCAAGGTGTACTGCAGAAAGAAAATTTATTATGGAGAAAAAAGTATTCGGGGTAATGGAATTCGGGGAAATGTGTCATTCGGGGTAATGGAATTCGGGGAAATGTGTCATTCGGGGTAATGGAATTCGGGGAAATGTCATAGAGTCGTATGTATGTAGATTGTATAACATTTCGCCGAAAACCATTTCGCGGAATTCCTTTTCGCGGTGTAACATTTCGCGGAACGACATTTGGCGGAATGAACCATTTCGCGGAATGCACCGTTTCGCCGAAAACCATTTGGCGGAATGTACCGTTTCGCGGAAAATCGTTAATAAGAGAGAAATTTTTAACTGATCGAGAGACAACATCATGAAGAGATTCCAAATTCAAATGAAATGGTTCATATCAATTTTTCTTTTTTGTAACAATAAACTTTGAAAGAACAGCCTATCAATAAAGAAGGAGAATTCTCTGATAATACTAAATCAGCAACTGTTATTCCAAAAAAAATAGAATGCATAACATTTATGAAAGAGCTCAAAAGCTGCTCAAAAAGAAGAAGGAATCTGAATAAAAATAACAGCATATTTGTAAAAAAAAGACAACGTATAATTGAAAGATTTATAAACCTGTGACAAATGAGAGTTTTCTTATATCTATATCTATTCTATTCTTGTATCTATATTTATTCTTATATATAAATGAAAGTTTTTCTTATATCTATTGTACAAGTTTTAGCTAGTAAGGCATCGTACACATATTACGTAACGCTATAGGGGGAGGGGGAATCCAGCAAAGCGTTACGATCCATACAAATTCGTTTGGGTTTTTCCTACAAAAAGCGTTACAAAGGGGAGGGGAGTGACCGATTTTAGCGTCACGTAATTTGTGTTCCATGCCTAGACATACCAAAACAGATAAAGCTGGTAAAATAATCGCTAAGAAGTGTTACTTGGCTTAAGGGTTACGTGGACACCCGGTTTACAGATAGCAACATTTTGATATATAATGCTTTCAATCAATATGGGATAATGTGTGAAAGCTGAGAAGCAGGTGCAAGTCCAGAATTATGATGGGTCACCAAACTACAACGTAGCACTACAATTTAAAAATAAACAGCCTGTTCTTAAAAGAAGGAGAAATCTCAGCAAGTTTTATTAGAAAGGACAGCCTATTTATTCAAATAAGAAGAACAACTCCTACGGAGTTAGTAGTAGGACCACCAATAAACAACATAATAGTGCAGCTCGAAAGAACAGCCCTTGATTTAAAGAAGGATAAATTTCTAGTAGCGTCAGCAGCCTAGTTACCAAAAAAAAACACTTACAGAAGTCAGCCACGAAAAAAACTCTCAGATGAAGTTAACATTTTGATCGCCAGCCAAAATTTTCAACAGAGTTACTTGAAAGAACAGCCTATAATCAAAAGAAGGTCAAATATTCTATAAAGTTATCAATTTGATCATCGCAAACCGCACAAGCAGTGTATGCAGAATATGGCACCTCAAGCGAAAAATAGGCAACAAAGAAGGCACGGCAACAACGCTTTGTTTTTTCGTTAGCAGATAATGACAAAGATTGCTCCCGAGTTTGTTCGCAACAAAAACGGTAGGAATATTTGTCTCGTTCTGTTCACATCGTGATTTTCGCATTGTTTAACAACTGAAACTCGACTTTATGGTTTGCCAGAGTCTTAATTCGTCCAAATGCTTATGAATTCGATGATGTGAATCGAAAATTTCTGCAGATAAGCTGGAATATCAGCAAACGCACGGAGTGCCTTTGTTACCAACATGCACCGCTTAGGACAAAGCGTTTGTTTTTCGGCGTGATCCGTTTTTCGTACCCTGTGCACAACACATGAACAGCCTTTGATAAAAAGAAGGTAAATGATGAAAAATTTAGCAATTGGGTTGTTTAGTGAATAAAATATTGCTATTTTCTATAGCCTAATCGAAAGAGCTCATTTTTCTGAGTATAACGTGATTTTATTGGATTCCAATACCTTTGTTTTGATGGTTTAATTGACAAAACAGTTTTAATTTTCGTGGATAGAATGACAGTTCAATCGATAAAGTGACAGTTCGACCCGAACAAAAAAATTTCCGCATACAAACTTTAAATGCATTTTAAAAATAGTTCCCGGGCTCCAAAAATTATGAAATTTTGGATTTCGACTAATTTTTGGGTGGAGAATCCGATTATGAAATAATCCGGATACCCCTAAACAACCCAATTCGGTCGCCAAACAACAGTGTTACTGGAAAGAACAGTGTTATTTTAAAGAGGAAACATCTTTGATTTTGCTAGCGATTAAAGGTACAATTTATGTAACAACGTTGGTTTGTTGGTCATTACGCCTAATGACGATTCTCTCTTATTTCCATATGACCTAATGACATTCGGCCTAATGTCATTGGGCCTGACGTTCAGAATTCTTAGGAACAGCGTACGAACCCTCCTAGGATGTTAGCTTTTTCGCACCATAATGGTGTAGTGCACGTTCAGCGTGCCTGCCTGTGTCATATTGACCCCAACACCATACTAGGGTTAAAGAAGGTAAACTTTTTTTCAGAAAGGTATCAGATTTGATTTGATTACGCATGAATCGGTGATGGGGCTAGTAAAACTTAGCAGAGAAAATAATTTGTTGTTCCATTATTATATGTGAAATATTAAATTCCGCGAAATGGTATTCCGCGAAACAGTACATTCCGCGAAAAGTCATTCCGCGAAGTGGTATTCGGCGAATTGGTTCATTCCGCGAAATGTTACACCGCGAAAAAAAATTCCGCGAAATGGTTTTCGGTGAAATGGTATACAACCATGTATGTATGTATGTATGTATGTATTTTTTTTCCTCCCCTGTTGGGGAAATTAAGCCACTGCCACTGTATGCATGTATAATATTTTTAGTATGCACCCCCAAATCTTTCCGACAGAGGGTTTGAATTTGGTTTTGGTAAAATATCGATTATAAGGCAATCATTGTTATTATTATTATTCACCGTCTTCGAAAAAAAAAAATCGTACAGACTGAACTCCTTAATACTAATTTACAATTACTTAAAACTAAACAATTCTTCTTAATCGATTTTTAAAAACTGTTTTGGACATATCGAAGTCGAATTCTTCAGAAACAACATTGAATGCGCGAATACAAGAAACAATTGGGTTATTATAACCATAATTAGAGTGGTGGAAAGGGACAACGAACATGGGGACATGTCGAAGTTGCCGCGGAGGAACGTAAAAAGGAATTTGTTCTAGAAGAGTAGGACAATCAATGGTACCGGTTAGAATGTCAAAGACAAAAAGACGTTGCAACTCTACACGTCTAACCGACAGCAGTTCCAAGCTAATCAATTTACAACGATCTGAGTAGTCAGGGAGATTGTTCGGGTCATTCCAAGGGAGTAAGCGTAGCGCAAAACGAATGAATTTTTTCTGCACGCGTTCAATGGATAGTGTCGGTGCGGCGTAATAAGGAGACCAGACAGGGGCAGCATACTCTAGGATGCTTCGCACTAAACTGCGAACGGGATTGTTTGCGCGAGTGAAGGATATGACTTTACATTTTGCGTGATTGACACGCATACCATTGTCGCTACACCATACCAATAAGGCATTGATGTCCTCTTGCAAAGCGTCGCAATCAGCCGGCGAACATATTACGCGATAGAATTTGAGGTCGTCGGCAAACGAAAGTTTGAACGATGAAAGGAGTAAGCACAAATCGTTTATAAATATGTTAAATAACAGTGGACCCAACACGCTGCCTTGAGGAACTCCGGATGTAATGTAAAGTTGACGGGACCTTGCAGAGTTGACAACTACGTGTGCCGAACGACCGGTGAGATACGAGAAGACCCATTCCGAAAGCCAGTCAGGATAGCCGATGCGTTTGAGTTTTTCGATTATCAAAATATGAGGCACCGTATCGAATGCTTTTGCAAAGTCGACGTACACTGCGTCCACTTGTCTTCCAGCTTCCATTTCGTTAATCAGTGAAGGAACGTAGCACATCAGGTTAGTTGACGTTGAGCGGCGTTTCATGAAACCGTGTTGGTTTTCAGAGATTAAAGGCGCGGCAACAGTGTAGAGAACATTATGCATCAGCTTTTCAAAACTTTGCTCAAGCAACATAGAATGGATACACCACGATAGTTCTCAACTTGGTTCACATTTCCTGATTTGTGAATGGGAACGATGGTTGCAATTTTCCAAGCGGAAGGGAATGTCCTTTCACTAAGCGATCGATTGAAGAGAAGTGTTATAGGGATTACGAGTTCAGCTGCGCACTTTTTTAGAAGCAGTGGTGGTATGCCGTCCGTTCCGGATCCTTTCTTGGTGTCAAGGGTACAAATAACATTGAGCACATCTTCCGGAGAAAACTGGATAACTGGAAAGTTGATATTGTACGAAAGGATATGCGAAAAACAGTCTTGGCGAGGTACGGGAGACGATTTGCAGAAAACATTCTCGAAGAATTCGGCGAAAAGGTTAGCGACTTCACCATTACAACTAGCCCGGTTTTCGCTGTAGCTAATGTTGCAAGGGACGCGAGCCGAGGATTTCAGTGATTTCACGAAATCCCAGAAACGATTAGGGTCCTGCTTGACGCTGGCTTGAATCCCTGATATGTAACCGTTGTAGGTAGATTGCAGAAGAGATTTGTAGGTTGACTCAGCTTCTCCAAGAGCGATTCGATCGGCTTCCGATTTAGAGAGGAAGAATCGTTTACGAGCCTTCCTCAGTAAGTTACGAAAATTCCGCAACTCAGCAGTCCACCAAGGTTTGTTGTAAGCTGAATGAAGCGAACGTCGTCGTTTGCGTGGTACGTATTCGTTGAAAATCTCGAACATCCTGTCGTAAAATGCGGTAGATAATGCATCAATCGTTCCGCACTGCGTGAGAAAGCTCCAATCAGCCTCCCTGAAAGCTGATTTCAATTGATCAAAATCACACCTGTTGAAGTCATAGCCGGTACTGTCAATATCCTCTTCAAGCATGGCTGGAACAGTTTCGCTCACGTCAATAAGTAAAACGAAGGGCGCGTGGTGATCGTCAATGGGTAAAAGAGGCACGGGAGGTTCAACTAGATCAAGGAGCTCAGGCAGACTAGACTAACGAAGACCAGATCGAGGAGTCGTCTATTGATGTTTCCGATGCTGTTGATTTGCCGCATACCGATAGAGAACAAGGATTCGACGAGAGACTGTTCCTGCTCCGATGAAACGTTCGAGGGAATAAACCCGTTCAGCTCGTCATCCCACTGCCAATGTAACTTTGGAAGATTGAAATCACCTAACGACACAACAATATCTTTCGCCGATGCACTATTTACGAGATGCTGCACTGCGTTTGCATGGGCAGAGTACAGATCAACGGTTGACTTAGGGGGGATATAAATAGTAACGATGTAAAGTGATTGGCGACCTAACCTGATTCGAACGGCAACTTGCTCAAGTTGTTCGCAGTTGGGCAATGGGAACACTTCACAGCGGAGGGGATCCTTCACAGCGATCAGAACACCACCACCTCGTGTATGTTGGCTGCTTGCTGTGCTGCGGTCGCATCGGAAGAACGTGTAATTGGTAGCAAGTTCTGCACTACAGATGTCATCATGGAGCCAGGTTTCGGTGAGCACAAGCACATCGTAATCGCAACTGGTCAACAGCAGACGAAGACGAGCGATTTTAGTGCGCATCCCTCGAACATTCTGGTAGTACAGTGACAAACCTGATCCTGGCATAGCTGATGGAGCTGCCGATAGTGAGGCAGGAACGTCGCGGTCGCTGCGGTGATTCGTGTCGCTGGAATCGGTAGGAATTAACGGGACGCTAATGTTCTCAATGCACGAATACTTGCCTGCGGGGACAGGTTGGAAAGCCCCCTCACCACACTCGTACGCAGGACCGGGATGGCTGCGGGTCGCTAGCAGGAAGGGCTCGACTGCGACGAGGGGCTTAGGGGCTCCCATGGGGCTAACAGGCGTGCATCCCGGTGGTGAAGGTCGTGTTGTGGGCAGGTTAGCTGTAGTCGGCATGTGATATCGATGGGAACGTTGGTTCAAATCGAAATTAGAAACGGATGACGTCGTACCTCTGGAAACATCGAACTCAATTGGAAGGAAGTTGTTCGGATTGCATTTGTACTTGCCTGCTTGGAAGGTTCGGAAGACCCCCTCTCCATACTCATACACGGGACCGGGATGGCTGCTGGTCGCTGGCAGGAGGGGCTCGACCGTGATGAGAGGATTGGAGGCTTCCATGAGGCTTGCAGGCTTGCATCCCGGTGGTCGGTTGAATGTTTTGGGCAGGTGGTCGTCTGACGGCGAGTGGTTCCTATGTAGGCGTTGTGTTCGCCTATTTAAAACAATATATGAAAAATGGTTGAAAAAAAAAACATTTTGAAACATTATTGTTTCGCCAAACTCGTGTCATTCTTTGTATGTTTTTGGGATTCTGATTGATCTATTTTTTTTTTTTGGGTCTTTCATAGCTTAGTATGTAAATTCACAGATATAATTAATCACCATGCTGAAGGAAGTTAGATTCGATTGCGGTTTCGTTCAATAGTTTTGCAGCATATTTGAGTTGTTTAAGTATTTTGTGCAACAAGTATCTCTTTAATAGCTCCACAATGTATATGGACAACTTCAGTAATGCTGTAACACGCAGAAAAAAGCATGGTAAAATCAAAAATATTTCAGGTAAACCCAATCAAATTGTCAATTTGTTCTGGCAACAAAAATAAAACTGTTTGGAGCAAACCGAACGTCACATTTGAAGCAAATTCAATCCATTTTTGAAACAAACATGCATCTTCTGACAAGTTATGTTAGAAACAAATGTAAAAATATTTGTTTTTGTGGCAGGTCGGCCCCACGGAAATATTTGTTTCCCAATTAAATTTACAAAGTCATTACCTTCTCTAGGAAAACCCACTTCCCGCGTGGCACTTTCAATGCCAACATCATGTAGATAACATATACGCCTCCGAAATCAATGGGATATCATGGAAACTTTTGGTGTAACTTGACTTTTTTTGCAAGAGGAAATCTTGTTTGGTGCTGCAGCTGGAACTTGAGAGTTTTGTTTATGTTTTCGACGGCGGAACGGGGCGCTCTTCAATGGGTTATGTAGAAATCAATATGTAATTGAGTTAGTTTTAAAAATTAATATTTTAGTTTTAAATATTTTATCAGTTTACCGAATAAACATGAATATTTTTGTATCAAACGAACGAAATTTGTATCCGTGAAAGAAAAGTTCTTAGTTAAAAGTTGTGTATTCCAGCTGAGAACCAGGCCGTCTTCCAGTAGGGACGTAATTGAATGAATAGAAAGAAATGTTGAACCACCCGGTTCGACTGGCAACATTTGAACGAAAGCCAATCAGGCAACACTGCAAATAAGTTCATCCTATGTAACTTAGCATCAATAAATTCATTCTTGTCTAAAGCGTAATAGCGTCCACACGTGTTTTGTTCTAGCTTGACTGAGTCCCCGTTTCCCTCGTCTTTCCGTAGCCTCAACAAGAAACACCTTTCATGGCTAGAGTTAAAGGATGAACATAAATTAACATTAAATAAATTAATTACACATCGATATACTATCCTTAACCATGTGCGAACTTTTGCTCCGCACAATGTGAACTTTTGCCCCCAGTATGAGGCAAAAGTTCGCATTGGAGCACTCTTAATGTTATTACTAAAACAACAGAAGGAACTCGAAAAAATCTAGTAGTACGTTTTGAAGGTAACATGATAGGGACACGTTTAACGAGGAAAAACGTATAATAATTATTTTATGAAAATTGTTAGGTGCGAACTCAACAACTTTTCCGAAGACACTATCCTTCCAAATTATCAGGGTCTTCAGCTGTCGCATATCGTAACGATTGTTTGGCAATCAAATATGGTTCCTGAGCAATTTATCAGCAAACAGTTGATGGTGCCTCTAGCGACAAAGTGATCAACAAATCATATGAATCAAATTTATAAATGGTAGATCTTTTTAAGGCCAAAAACGGAAACCGAAATCCCATTTAAGCGCATTCCTATTGGGGAACATTCATAAATTACGTCACGCTTTTAGGGGGGAGGGGAGATTGAGCAAAGTGTGACAACCCATACAAAAATATAATAGCTATCATACAAAAAGTGTGACGTACATAGTGGGGAGGGGGGGGGGGGGGGGTTGAAAATGGGCAATTTTCACGTGACGTAATTTATGGACGTTCCCTTGCGAATGGTAATGTAATGTAATGGGTAATGTAAAAACATCCCTTTTGGAGGAATTCTAGAAAAAGTTTCTTAAGGAATCCCTGAGAAAATCCTGGAGGAACTCCTGGAGGAAGAAAAGAAAAAACTACACAGGGATCTCGAGGAAAATTCACAGATTGAACTCGTTGAGGGATCGTAGATGGTACTGTTTGAGGAATTCCAGAACGAACTTCCAAAGAAATCTTAGAAGAAATATCAGGACAAATCCCGGTAGAGTTCCTGGAAGGAAACCCTGAAAAAGTCAAGGAGATACCCAGAAACCCATGATTTTTTTTTCAGATTTTTAGAACTTTATTGTGATATGAACTTGAAATCAACTTCTAAAAGATTTTTTGAAATCATCTTTTGACAGCTGGGCAACTGCTTGACAGCTCCGCCCAGTACATAATGCAACGAGGGGTGATTCGGCAAATCGCTCCCATACAAACTTCAAATTTATTTTCAAATAGGTTCCCGGACACCAAAATTCAGAAAAATTTGGATTTCGGCTCAGTTAGGCATGCAGATTTAGAATATGAAATTATCTTAACATCGCTAAAGAAGCCAACTTGAGAAATCCCAGAAAAAAAACATCATCAGCATAGTTTTCTGGATGAATTAAAAAAGAAACATCCTGGCTCCTGTGGAATTCCAGAAGAAAAACTGTAAACAAATCTCAGAAAAGACACCAAAGTTAATACACCAAAAAATGCTGTGTTCCAGAAGGATCTTTTCTCTGAAAAAAAAATCTCTAAGAAACCTCAGAAAGAGCAATCCTATTCTTGAGGAATCCTAGAATTAATATCTGGAGAAATGCCACAAATAATACCTTGGGTTGGGGATCTGAGAGAGATCTGGGAATCTGAAAATACCACAAAAAAAAACTCAGGCCGAATACTAGAAAGAATTACGGGCGTTAAAAATGGGAAGGAGGATGAATTTCACTTATCTGTTTTTATTCTTTTACAAAAGACTTCCACTACGGAATGCCACAACCAAGCAACGAACCCCACCAAAGAACAAACATCAGCCTGGGATGCCGTTACCGTGTAAAATATGAATTTCATGTATCCATAATCATCTTTGTCCCATTATCTTAGGTACATGTTATTTTCCCTCAGAAAACAAAAACCGAGGAGGAACATTTTTCCGCTTCATTATGATCTTCCGAGCAAACATAGGCCACCAAACGAACGACGATGATGACAGTCAATAATGCAGCAATGCACGCTTGCAGTTTTGCATCTTTCCCCTCAACCGCAGACCAACAAGCTGCAACTCACCATACACCCATCACAATTATTCATACCATTTTAATGCATCTGGTTTCTCCATACTCACGGTTCTTCGTCTTCTTCCTGCTCCCTTTTCAGATCGAAATCAATAGACCATGTGAAACAGGACAAATACCCCCAGACATGCATAATGAGTCTACAGTACAATCGACGAGGGACAAACCGCTCCCCAACAGTGTACCAACGGTAAGTGCAGGCAGCGGCAGGGCGCGTAAAATATGCCTCCCCGACAAAATGGGAAAATTCTTCATTAGGCTCGCCGCGGCGGCGGGCGATACATAAGAACCACTGAGAACATGGTTCGACGATCTGTACGGCATCAGTTGGGAATTTCAAGTATGCTCAATGTTCGCATCAAAAACCATAATTATCGCTGGTGGGAAGGGTAGCAGGAGGAATAACTGGGGCGGGAACTGCATACAATGACACGCAGATGCAAGAAGTGCAGAAGCGTGCGGTGACGAGACCAATGCGACGACGACGAATGCGACGTGCTGATCGCTATCAGGTGTGTCATCTGTTATTTGCTCACGTTAACGATTGCTTAGGGCTGGTAAATATGACATGTTTTAAGTCGTTTTGAGACAACATACACCGTGTCCAATAAGTTCTCCTACAAAATACAAATTTAGAAAATATAATTTTCTTTCACATCTGTGATTCTTATTAAAAAAAATAAATGCATGTATTGAAGGGCCACATAATACTAAATAAATAAAGGATACGGTTTATAATAACATAGGCGATCAGCAAAGAAGGATAAAGGACTGTTAGTTCCAAAACATATGCTTTATTTGATCAGTATTAGATGGCCTTTCAATAAATAAATTTACTTTGAAAATCCAAATTACAGATGTGAAATGAATTCAGTTTGATTTTGTATGAGAACTTATTGGACACGGTGTAGATAGTTTCAATCCAACAAACAGCTACAGATTCCGCTAACATTCGAATAACGACATACATTTATAACCTAGGCATGGACTTATTCAAAAGAAAATTCTCAGATTGTTACTTAGTTGGAGGTTTGAGTTGTTTCTGCTCGGATAGCTCAGATCAATCTTGTCCAATCTTTACCGACATATAGAGTGGAAGTACAGTCGAAGTACTAACTTTCGAGAAGGGAACTCCTATTCTGTTGAATCCGGTGTTTGCTACTTACAGGAAACATTATATGTAAAATTCAGGTGTCATGCTTCGAGCATGTGTTCTTGTCACCTGTGCAATCGTCAAAGCACTCATCTTTAAACTAGCTACCAGAGAAGGATACTCTGGCTTAATAACTTTCTTCGAAAGCGTCGGATTGCTATGCGATCTTCGAAGGTATTGGTAAAGCTTCCTACAGAACGCAATCCTTGTTTTTGAGGAGTAATGAAACGATCTTTGATGATTTGAAAAAGCAACTTTCTAAGTATAGTAAATCCTATGTAAAATGTGGACGGTGTATCCCAAAAGTGTGCATTGTTTGTAGAAGCAAATAGTTACAGGCCCATCAGTTTGACATTTTCACGGCGCCGGCCACGTCCTTATGGTGCTCAAGAAAGAGTAGGTATGTTACGTCGACAACCGTTGCTATTGCAATCCGTGGAATCCACAGCATAGTAGGGTAGGTAAGGTTAGAGGAGTTACCTTTGGTACTGATCCACTCCATTGGAAGATACGCCTCATGTTAATCGTGGAACAGGTACAATTTATTTCGTCGCGATATTTATCCCTCACCACAGGGGCATTTACGCTGAAGTCGTTCAACATTATTCGCGTTCGCGCATCGTCCGCAATCGATTCCAGTTTATTTTCACAATACTTACACCACACAGGAGCAACGTACTCATGACAAGGAGTCTATCAATTAGCATTAGCATTAAGCAAGTCGCACAAATTCGTAGGTGGTACAACCCTGGATCGCTGTTATGAGGATTGCATCCTTCCTGTCCGTTACCAAAGCACAAAGAATTGGGACTAATCTCTGACTCTTAGACAAGATTGACGCAATCTTCCAACGGTCAAGTGCTGTCCTGGCCACGTCCTTGCGACAGCTGAGGGATGGGAAAGGAAGATTAGTTGGACACCTATGAAAGTACATAGAGACCTCTACATTCTTTCAGGCCTAGGCGTCACGGGAATTTGGATGTTAGTGGAAGGGTAAAGTTCAAAAGAAACGTTTGGTCAACGTTCAAGTGCACAATATATGTGGTTGATTTCTGGTTCCTTTCCGAATTTTATCCTTTTTGGTTGTTCAATTTTAAATCTGAAATCCTGCTTTTGAAAATAAAGTTAAAATTTATGTGAGGATTAATTTCAAAACAAAACTACAGGAATTATTCCAGACAATTAGACACACACGTCCTGCTCAAAATGTTTAGAGTTTCTGAAATTCTTTCCTTAACTGAAAATGTTTCCGGAAATTCGGCATTACTAGTAAAAACATTGCATTGGCTACGCCTCCAGCAGTCCTACCAACGTTCAGAGGTGTATATTTTCGAGAATCACTTCTCGAATTCGTTCGGCCATACTTCTAGAAATGACTTCATAAATTAAAATAAAAAATAATAAGTTCTTGGAGATTTTTGAAAATTGGTGATACCCTGAGAGAATAATAGGAAAATTCCCAAAATAAATTTCAGAAAACTCCTAAGAGACTTTTTTTGAAGTAATTCTTAAAGAACTTCCATAGTAATTCTTGGAGAATAGCCTCAAAAACCTTGGGGATTCCAGGAGTAATTTATTGTCATTTCCCGAAGGAATTCCTGAAGAATTTCATAAAATACTCTTGTAGAATTTTCACTAAACTCTTTGAAGAAGTCCCGCGAAATTTTAAAGGATTCTAGGAAAAAAATGAAAAAAATAGGAGGAAATAACGCCAGAAGTTTCGTAGATAATTTTCGAGGGAATTCATGGAGACTTCTCAGAGGAATACTCGGAGCATTACCGAAAGAATTCTTGGGAAATTTTGGAAAATTTTACAGAATACCCGAAGGAACTCTTGAAGAGTATGAAATTTCAAATAGTTTCGCGGAGAATTTCCGAGATAATTTATGAAGTGTTTCCATAGAAACACGTGAGGATTTCCCGGAGTATTTCAGGAAGAAAAATGGAAAAAAGAGACACTACACCGTCTTCAACCAGAGGTTGCACAGACTGAACAAGCACTAACATATGACAACGGACAACACACATAACACCCAGTCGCCCAGTGGAGAATTTTCCGTTTGACGAAAAGTTTTCCCCGACTGGAGCGGGAATCGAACCCACACTCCGAGGCTTACGAAACGCCTAGGTGACTGACGCCTCTAGCCGCACGGCCACGAAGCCCACAAAGATAACGTTGGAATCAATGACGAGTTGCAAGATGAAGGTTTGCAGAAATTTTAGAGGAACTTTTAGAGAAATTTCGAACGAATTCTTGAAGCGATGAAGAAATTCCAGGATTCCTAGTAGAAAAATTCTTGAGGTTTTTTTTTTTAACCCTCAAGTGATCGCACTGTTGTATTTTGTACAACACGCTGAAGAAATATCGCTTTTTGTACTCAGCATTGGCGTGGTGTTGGCGATGGTGGCCAACCGCGCGAGCTACGGAAGGTTAAGAAAAATTCCGAAAGAGATTTTGAAGAATTCTCGAGAGGTTTATTGAAGAATTTATTATATATTCTTGGAAAATTGCCCGGAAGTTTTTCGGAGGATTTGTTGGGGAATTTCCATACGCTTTTAGAGAAAATTCAAGGAGAATTTCTGAAAGAAGCCTTGGAGACTTTTTTTAAATTCTTAAAGAATTTCCAGGAGAATTATCGGAAAATCATCGGTTAATTGTGGAGAATTACTCAATTCTGAAATGAAAAGATTCTAATTCTGAATGAATGCTTGGAGAATTGCAGAGGAGATCCTGGACAAATTCTCGAAAAATCCCCTGTAGTACTTACGAAGAAATTCAAGAAATTCTTGATTTTTTATAAGATTTTTTAAAGAATCAAAGGAGAAACCGTGGAGAATTCTCAGAGAAGTTTTTGAAAAAATCTTTGGAAGCAGTCTTGTAAAATTGCCGGATTTTTTTTTTGATTATTTCCGGGCGGAATTCTCAAAGATTTCTTACCGCATTCCTTGGAGAATTCCTGATAGAATTCGTGACAACTTTTTTTTGGGGAATTCTTAGAGAATTTTAAGGGAATTATCGAGAAAACATCGAATAATCATGGGGGAATTCCTCAAAAAAATCTTGCTTAATTTCTGAAAAAAATAAAGGCTTTCTAGAGGTTTTTTTAATACCAGAAATATTTTTTGGACAATTTCTTAAAGAATTCTTGAAGAATTGCGGAGGAGATCCTGGATAAATTCTTGAAAATGGAATTCACGAAGAGGTTTAGGAAATTCTTGTAGCTTTTCCATAGCATTTCTTGAAAATTCAAGAAGGAAAACTCAAAGCAGTTTTTAGAAAATTCCTTGGATACATTTTAAGAGAATTTCCCAAGACATTTTCGAAGGATTTTCGGAGGAATTCTTGGAGTGTTCTAGAGGCATATCTAAAAGAATTCCCAAAGGAATTATCGGAAAACTCTCGGATGGATTCTTGTAAAATTTTCAATGAAATCCTTGGGAAACTGTCGGGTGATTTATTAGAGAATACTTCTGAAAAATTATTGAAGGATTCTTGGGATAACTCTTAGAGGATTCC
The DNA here is from genome assembly GCF_035046485.1 of Aedes albopictus. Lineage (NCBI taxonomy): Eukaryota > Metazoa > Arthropoda > Insecta > Diptera > Culicidae > Aedes > Aedes albopictus. Next base: position 252,500,774 of record NC_085138.1, on the reverse strand, counting down.
TGGGTTTGTTTTGAAGGAATTCCCGAAAGAGTTCTGGGAGAATTTTAGTGGGGAACTCTCGGAAATATTCTTAGAGGACTCCAGTTCGCGTTCGCGTCCAAGCTCGCGGTGGATTTTTTTCGATTTCACTGAGGAATGCATGGAGTAGTTCCCGAATAATTCTTAAGCAGTTCGCAGAATAATTCTTGGTGAATGACAAGGAGTCTATCAATTGCGTAAAAAAATACAAACTATCCCTCCATAATAATAAAAATCCCACCGAAAGCTGCCTCGCACACACGTCACTTTCCACATTTGCTAAACATTTCAGTACCGACGAAAACACCTTCTAAGATGGTGGTATTCCCTAAAAAAGAATCGACTGAAGATGCTGAAACAATATTAAGTTTTCGGTATGTAACTACATGAGGTTACTCCACAGCTAAGATTGACTTGAGATGAGGGTCACATAAGGTAACCCTTCCCACAGTGGCTATCGAGACGCTGTATCGATCTCAGATCTTAAGGGTCGGCACGCTTATCCTTGGTCTTTACCGGATTCAGGAAACACTTGGATTTCACACTCCTGTATATTTCTCCAAACTTTGTGCACTTTCCATCTTCTAGCTATCTACCTTCACTCTACTTTGCCCAAGTCTATGCCAGATGTCTTCACGGCGAAGGGTGACGCATTTTGGGGTAAGGGTTCACCTCTTTGGTAGTGGTGAAACCACGGTATAACTACAGGGTTCTGTGGGAAAGGAGGGGGAATTCCAGGTATTATATGATTCATGGAATCATCTAGATTCTAGATTACCTGTGTCCTTGGAATCTATCACACACAATAGGCACACATTAGACACTAGAAGTACAACGGACTTCACTAGTGTCGATCACTTGGGCAAATGACCGTTTCTTAGGACAACTGAGGATCTCCAAGATCCTAATGGCCTCCTTTCGCTACCATCGTCTACGTCCATTATTCAGGCAAGGCAGAATCATCTGGTGGCTAATGTTGAAGAATCGTGGAAGCTGCTATTTATGGCTGCGTCCTTTCCAGGTGACCAGCAAACACAAAGAAAGGAAACAAACAACACAAACACTTTCCTGAATTATAATTGAACAAACAGACGAAAACTTCACTAGACCGCACAGTGGAGCACCTAGTACATCAAAACTGATCAAAATTATTTTGACGCATTTTCACAACCCAAATGCAACCCAAATTAGTAATGAAACGTATTTCATAGTTTTCGTATTTTTTTATTTCGTCATTAGGGTGACCAATTTTATGATTGTAAAAGTCAAGATTTTTCGAAACTAAAATTTTTCAAAAAATCACAACTTTTGAACCAGTTGACCGATTTTAAACTTCTTTTTTTTGCTTGAAAGCTGTTGAGTTCTAGTTTTCAGCAAAAATACGTTCAGAGGGCCAAATAGTGTTTTAAGGCAAATAATATCATATAATAATATAATTATCACGATTTTTTCAAAGTGTTGCAACTTTTGAAATCGGAAACATCCGGAAGGTTTTCTTTCTGCATTTGAAAGAGGAACAATAGTTTTATCATACACTAAACGCAGATTTTCCGGAAACAGCCGGAAAATCAACTTATTTCATTTTTAATGTACGGTAAAGGATTCCATCAAATATTTTTTTCAATATTTTCATATATTGTATGTAAATTCAACGTCAATTTGTTTGGGTTTCAAATTAACAGAATAACAACATTAACCTTCTTTAACAAACTGCATTGTTGAATTGATTGACAATCAATTTCATTCACTTTGTACGGTCAAAACTAGCACGCGCTGTGAGTTATATCAAAGAAAACGGCTAAACTTCAGCTTCACTTAACCTCTTCTGATAAGCGTGAACAAAACATTTGTACACTGCTTAACTGTCAAACGATTACACGATAACTACACTTGGCAAAAACACAACGGAAAACCCAATTACTTCATTTTGAGTTTTTCCACTTATGATCAGGTTTTGATGTGATTTACTCCAATGTGGACCGCGACAAACTCTCGCAAACCTGCTGAAGGGGTACTACGAACCGTTACACGTACGTTGCACGTGTTCGTGAATGGCCATAACGATTTTGATAGTACCACACTAGACATATTAAATTATCGATGTCAAATTGTTTTTATACTTCTAGATGAATTTTACTTAGGTAGCTATTTACGTATAACGTATCTAAAAACGTAGTCTTATTGTCTGATGTTTGTGATCAGCAGCCTTGTGGGTAATTTAATCAATGTTTTTTTTTCTGTATTTGATTTGTTTAATGTGGAATTGAACTACATTCTTCTTTACGTGTTTATTGCTTTAAGTCCAATATTAGAACTGCAAAAATGTGTAGACATTTTTTAATTCTAGGTGTTTTCGAAGGAGCCTCTCTGGGTAAAGTCATTCCATTCGAAAGGAAAATCAACACCTTACATGGCGATCGTGACTTGGCACATAAACTGCTGCTCTGTTACAAGTATGGTTTGGGACCATTTTGACAGTACAACCTATTTGCAGTACAACTTTATGCTAAAACTCAGTCAATTTTATAGCATTTTTTGTTAACAGTGGGGTATCAAACAGTATCTAGCTGTGTACAACAATTCATGTCAATTGGTGTAAATTTGACTAAGTTATAACGGAAAGCGCCCAAAACAGGTCCCCCATGACCAAATAGTCTCACCAGTTCATTGGAAGGAGGTCCAAAAGGTTTTGCTGTGGATGTTGTTAGTTTGTGTTGCGTACATATTCAGTAATGCTTAATGAAACTGGCAACACTGAAGCAAGATTGATGACTACAAACACCGGTCCTGCCTATTATAAACGATCATTTAGCAGTGTGTTAAGGACAAGGTTGGCAGAATACAAAGATGGCCGCCTTTAATTTTACTTGACTTTTATCACAGCAAAAATCTGGAGATGTATCAAAAGTATTGATCTCAAACTGCTACTCGTTGTTTGCTTACTCGCAGTGAACACTGAGTAGCTTTCTCAGACCAATTTGTTTGATATATCTTCTGATTGATTCTGATATATCTTGATTTTTGAATTTTTTTAGAAACATTTTTGAAAGACCTTTTTTGACACGTGATAAGATATGAGTTCATGTAGTATACAGAGCTTCCACATAGGTAAAACATGTTATTACAGTTTAGGAATCTATTCGAGGAATTTACTTACTCCAGTTCGATGTAGTGTTGGTTTTTGGAGCTCGCAAATAACTCTCATTGTAGACAATCTACGGTTCTCTGAAATCATGGCATGACTTCAATTAGATCTGCAGTACGTTGATAAAACAAACATTTTGCAAATTTTCAAGTATTGGTGCAATTAAGAACGATAAAAACAATTGAAAATCATCCGTGGTGATTATTTCGAGTAATCATATTTTGCAAGAACGGATTCCGACAACCCATCGAGAGATTCAGAAAATATAAACAGCAGTACAAGGTGAACACATGTTCTAAAGATGTCTTCGATGACCTATGGGGTCAATAAGGAAATCATTTCTCGTGTTTAATGTCATTTGAAAATAACAAACGTAAATGTAGACTTGGATGGTTCAGAAATGTTCAATATCCCAAGAACTCAAAATTGGTTTAGAAGAATCTCAAAATCGAACCTGTAGCAATTTCACTTGAGAGAGTTAATAAAAGACGTATGGATTGGCTGTATTCTGAAGAACGAATGAAAAGTTTTATTCAACTGTTTGGTCTATTAAACAATCGTTGCTAGGGTGAGTGTCACTATAATAGACAGTCGTAGGTTACTACAATTAACTTCAATCTCAATACTCCCCCTTAACCTACGATGCCAAGCATTTTCTTGAAATTTTCATGAACTTGCTTTGTTAGAGGCTTCGTGAATCCGTCTGCCGGTTGCTGCTTCGTTGAAACGTAGTCCAGGGTTACATTTCCTCGATTTAGCGTCTCCCGTACAAAATGATAACGAATATCAATGTGCTTCGTCCTCGGATTGAAACCTTGATTTTTGGCAACGCAGATTGCCGACTGATTGTCGCACATGATCGGGACCACCTGCTGCTCGTCGAATTGCTCGAGTAATTGCTGCCACCAGAGAGCTTCTTGTGCAGTTCTTGATAGCGCAATATATTCGGCTTCACACGTCGATAAAGCCACGGCGTCCTGTCGCTTGGAGTTCCAAGATCCCATTTTGGTAAAAACGTAGCCCGTCGTAGATTTTCGTTCATCTGCATCTCCTCCCCAATCCGAATCGGAATACGCCGTTAGAGTAGGATTGTAGCATGTGGAAAACTGAAGACGGTTGTTCAGTGTTCCTTTTAGATACCTCATTATACGTTTTACTGCTTCCCAATGACGACGTCCAGGATTGCTACTGAACTTACTGACCATGTTCACGGCGAATGCTATGTCCGGCCTTGTTGCGTATGCAGCATACATTAAGCAGCCTACCGCTTCCTTGTATGGAACTGCCCGCATTTCTTCCGCTTCCTCTGGATTACTTGGACACATTGTCTTGTCTAGTTTGGCTGAAGGATCCGCTGGAGTCGAAACGGAATTGCAGTTCGCCATGTTGAACCGATTCAAGATGTCTTCCAGATACTGCTGCTGATCCAGGAATAACCTTCCATTAGAACGATCCCGCGTTATCCGGAGTCCAAGACACAGCTTCGCTTCTCCTAAATCCTTCATCTTGAAATGATTGTTCAGAAATGCCTTCAGTTTCTTTTTCAGTGCTTCATTATTTGTAAAAATAAGGAAATCATCCACATAGATAGTTACAAAATTCATCCGTTGGTCATTGATTTTGAAATACAAGCAGGGATCTATTGAAGATTGTTCCAAACCAAATTCCTTCAAGGCCTTGTCCAGCTGGAGATTCCAAACACGACTTGATTGCTTCAAACCATATAATGCTTTTTTTAGTTTGCACACTTTGGCAGGATCTTCGACAAAACCGTCTGGTTGTTCCATATAGATCGCCTCGCCCGTAAGTTTTCCTTGCAGAAAAGCACTCACTGCGTCCATTTGTTCGATGTCCAGATTATGCTCCACTGCGACTGCCATTAGATATCTGATTGTTGAGTAGCGCACCACGGGAGCATAGACCTCGTCATAATCAATGCCATAACGTTGGGAGCAGCCTTTGACGACCAACCGTGCCTTGAATCGATCCACTTCTCCGTCAGGTCCATACTTCATTTTATACACCCACTTATTGCGGATTGCCTTCTTACCCTTCGGTAAATCTGTCAGTTCCCATGTATGGTTTTCATTCAGAGCGTCTAATTCATCTCTCATGGCCGCCATCCACTGTCCTCGATCCGGTCGCTGCATAACCTCCGCGTAACTAGTTGGGTCAACGGTTGAACCAGTGCGCTCCTGGTCAGTGAGCACTGGAGTTGGTTCTGCAAAATCATCGGGAACAGTAACCGAACTAAGGTACACAAAATCTGAATACTTGCTTGGGGGTTGGCGCTCCCGACCGCTGCGCCTTAATCCATGCTGCTCTTCTGCGGATCTATCAAGTTGCGGTGGGAGCGCGTCTGCAGGCTCACTAGCAGGTGCCACGTTGATGTTACGGCCAGAAAACACAGCGTTATTGGTTTCTTGAACTTCATTCTCCTCAACTTCAAGCCAAGAATGCAGCTCCATGAATTCTACTGGTTGCTCCGGTTTGTCTGTTGTTGACCGTCCTTCATTGATGAATACCACATCTCGGCTAACGATCACTTCATTTGTTGATGGAAGGTACACTCGAAATCCTTTTGAAGCTTCACCGTATCCGACAAAGATGCCTTCAACGAACTTCGGGTCGAACTTCTGCCGCTTCTGCTTTGGACAGTGAACCATTACCCGAGAGCCGAATATTCGTAGGTGTTTCAGATTGGGCTTCTTCTTCTTTTGGGACCAAGCTTCTTTTGGGGTTTTGCCTTCTAATACTCGAGTATAACTTCTGTTCACCAAGTACGCCGCGGTAGATACGGCCTCTGCCCAAAACTTCTTCGGCAGCCTGGCATCATTAATCATGGATCTCGCTTTTTCGACCAACGTACGGTTCATACGCTCCGCTGTACCGTTCTGCTCAGGTGTATATGGACAAGTCGTTTGATGAACCACGCCATCCTGCTGCATCGACTTCTTCAGTGACGAATTAACATACTCTGTCCCATTACCGGTCCGTAGAATCTTGATCTTTCGTCCCGTTTGTCGCTCAGCCTGTGCTTTGAATTGTTCGTAGACATCCTTCACTTGGTTCTTGGATTCGACGAAGTACAGGAACACTTTGTGACTCGCATCATCAACGAACGTTGCAAAATACCGACTTCCGCCAATTGATGGGACCTCGATGGGACCACACACGTCCGAATGTACTAGGTCCAGCACGTCTGTGGCACGGGTAGCACTAGAATGAAAAGGAGTTCTACTGTGCTTACCTTGCGCACATGCGATGCAGTCGTCCATATCCGTCATCCGCAGCTGTAATCCGTTCACCAGCGAAGTCGTTTTGGTCATGAACTGCTTGCTTAGATGGCCTAATCGTCGATGCCACAGTTCCACCTCGGACATCAAACACGCTTTCTGGATCTTCTTCGTGGGCAGCTTGTACATTCCGTCCTCTTGAATGCCAGTTACAACAACATCTCCGTTTTCATCACGCACTTCGCAGCCGTCGTTCTTGAACAGCACCGTCATGTTCTTCTCGCAGATCTTGCTGATGGACAAAAGATTCGTTGACAACTCCGGAACCATCAAGACTTCTTTGACTTCGATCGAACCTTCTTCCAGCTCTAGATTTACCGTTCCTTTCGCCACAGACTTGATACGCTGACTACTTGCGGTGTCAATCGGATGCACCCAATCCATTTGCTTGACAAATCCTTCTTCAGTCCGCGTCATATGAGATGTCGCTCCAGAATCGAAAAACCAGCTTTCTCCGCTTCCGCTTCCAACCGCCAGTGTTGCACAAAGCGCCTTACCTTTTGGCTTACATGACGTCGACTTCTGAGGGCAGCTCGCTGCATAATGACCTGGCTTGTTGCAATTAAAACATACTCCATTCTTCCTGTCTGCCTTCGGGTGTTTGGATTTCGGTTTCGTGTAAAGAGCTCCTCCTCCTCCAGTACTTGAAGTCTTCAACGGCCATTTTACGTCCTGAATGATTTTTGTTTTCACCACGCCAGCTGTGAGATTGATACCGGATGCCTGCAGCCCCATAATCATCGGATTATAATATTCCGGAAGTCCTTTGAGCAGCAAGGAAGCAAGCCACTGATCATTGACTTCGAATCCTATTTCACTCAAATCATTCGCCGTCGTCACAAGCTGATCCACGTAATCTTCCACCGTTTCGGATTCTTCAAGTTTGATGGATGTCAACTTGTCCAGGAGTCCAAACCTTCTGATGAGCCCGTTATCTTGAAACGCTTGTTGCAGCTTATCCCAAGCTTCTTTGGATGTTTTCGCCGTCTTGACCAAACTGTAGTTCTGCTTCTCCAAGGACAAACAAATGGTTGCCAACGCGCGCTCGCACATCTCTGGATCCACTTCCTGGTTTTCAGCAGGTTTCACTGCTCGCCACGTTCCCTCGCGTATGAGGATCATTTTCATCGCAAAGGAGGCATAATTCTGACGTCCTTTCAATTTCTCCATGGCCGGTAGACTAACTGCGTTTCCGAACGACCGCACCGGCGCCGCTGGCCGCACACCAACTCCACTTGTTGTTGCGCCATCTCCTACGCCGATTCCTCTCGATCCGCCACCAGTACTCCTACCGCCTTGAGAGCTTGAATCCTCCCTCGGAAGAACCATCTTGCACACGCCAGAAATATTCACTTCTTTGCCTTACTATTCTTCAGCTATGGCCAACGTCCTGGGCCCATAACCACTTGAGAGAGTTAATAAAAGACGTATGGATTGGCTGTAGTCTGAAGAACGAATGAAAAGTTTTATTCAACTGTTTGGTCTATTAAACAATCGTTGCTAGGGTGAGTGTCACTATAATAGGGCACTGCACGCCGCGGTTGCTAGGGAAAATTTTTCTAAGTCCTTGACGTTTCGTGGCCTTGTTGTTTACGATTTGGACTTAGAAAAATTTTGCTGGTTTTACTGAGGTGCACCCAGGTGGGCAGGGTGGCTTTGATTGAAATTATCAACGCGTGGTTCGTGGGTGGCGGAATGCGCGCGTTCGGGCTCCTACTTGCAAGATTATGAAACCTGACTTGACTACAGTTATGAAGTTCAGCAATTTGTAAGGCATGATTAGCTGATGTCAGGATGAATCATTGACCACATGGTCACCACTGGTCACTCCGGGAACTTCCGGGATGACCCGAAACAACCTGGAGAACCGGTGATAGGGGTCAATTACGTTTATTTAGCAAAACATGATGAAAAACACCACGGCTCTTTTTTTATGATTTTTCGTCAATTCACTTGTGACTGCATAGCAATACTGGCCATGGTTCCCATGTGCCACTTCCGAAACTTCCGGGATGCCCTGAAGAACCGACATTAGAGGATAATCATATTCTAACAGAAAAATGTGTCATGCGACGGATCTTCCTTCATGAATTTTCATAGATATGTTTGAGGTTGTATCGATGCTAGACATGGCCCCCATTATTGGCCACTTCTGGAACATCCAGGTACCCCGACGGAAACGACAACAAAAGCTAATTACGATCATACAACAAAACATGTAATGTGACCATCATGATTTTTAATTCCTATGTATGTGGTCGTATCAAAAGTGACCACACTCTTGGTTGACCATTTCTGAAACTTTCTGGGGCGCCCTGAGGGAACCGATGGCCAGAATCAATTTGGTTCATTCAGCGACGGTTTCATCATGTTTTTCGAGAATATGCTTGTGGTTACTGCTAAAACTTAGAGAATGCCCTCAAGAGACTGATGGCATATTGAACAAACGCGTTCATATGACAAAATGTGGTGTGTAACGCATCTTGGCTAGGTCCAGATAAATATCTGACAGGATAAAATAATGCCTGATGGAACTTCCGAAGGATTCCCTGGCGTAATTCCTGGAGGAATCCCTTTCAAAATGTTTGAAGGCATCCTCAACGGAATTTCTTGAGAAACGTCCGTCTGGGAATTCCTCCGGGTTCTCCTCCTCCAATTCCTCCAGGAGTTTCTCTAAGAGTTCATCCTAAATTTTTTCCTTAAGTAAGTATGAGAGTTTCTTCCAAAATTTCTCCGGGAATTTCTTCTGTAATTCCGCACAAAGTCCTTCCTGGAACTCCTCTGGGAGTTTCTTCTTAAGTTCCTCTGGAATTCCCCCCGGCAGTCCCTTTTAAATTACACCAGGAGTTTCACGTAGAATTTCACTGTGAGTTTGTCATAATTTCCCCCGAGAGTTTATGCTGAAATTCTTCCACAGGCAGTTTCTCATGAAATTCCTCCGGGAATTTCCCCAGGAATTCCTACGGAACATGCTTGTAGAATTTCTTTAGTTCATTCTAGAATATCTCTGGAAGTTCCTTCTGAAATTCCTCCGAGAGTTCATCCTGGAATTCTTCCGGGAGTTCACTCTGAAGTTCACGCGGAAACTCCAACGGTAGTTCGACCTAGAATTTATCTGTGAGTTCGCCATAGTATTCCTTCAGAGTACCATCCGGGAGTTTCCTCCTAGAATTCCTCTTGAAATTCCTCATGGAACTTCCTGGATCCCAAAAATGCTTCAGGAGTTTATCACAGAATTGCTCGGATGTTCCTCTTGAAAAACGTCCGGGAGTTCCTTCAGGAAATCTTCCGGAAGTTCCTCTGGAAGTTTGTGCTGCAATTTCTCCTAAAGTTGTTTCTGGAATTCTTTCTGGAAATTCTTCTGGAATCCTTCTAGGAGTATCTCTGGAGTTAATCTGAGAATTCCTCCCAAAATTCCTCCTTTCTTACCGAAAATTCTCTGAAGGGTCACTTTGAAACACCTTCTGAAATTCCCACAGGAGTTGCTCGTGAAATTTCTCATTAAATTTCACAGGGGACTCTACTTTTATTTCTTAGGGGGGTTTGCCTTAGAATATCTCTAGGAGTTTCTCCTAAAACTCTGGGACTTCCTATTGAAATTCCTTCTGGAGTTCCTCCTCCTCTGAGAGTTCACGCTGGAGCCCCTACGAGAGTTCATCCCGTGGTTCATCCTGAAATCCTCCGTTAGTAAGTCATAGTATTACTTCGGATTCTCCACTTGAATACTCTCCACGAGTATCCTCCTGGTACCTCTATGAGAGTTCCTCGTAGATCCTGGAATTCCTCTATGAGTTCGTTATATTATGTCTTCGGATGTTCCTCTTGAATACCCTCCTGGAATTCCTTCGAGAGTTCCTCATGAAATGTTACCAGGAGTCCCTTCTGAAATTTCTCTAGGAATTCCTTCTGCCAGATCCTCCTGGAAATCATCAGATAGTTCCTCCTAGAATTCCTGCGGAAATCCTTTCGGTAGTTCCTCCTGAAACTACTTCGTGAGTTCATCCTAGAATTTCACAGGGAGTTTCTCATGATATTCCTGCGAGAGTTCATGCTGGAATTTCTTCGGAAGTTCCTTCTTGAGTTTCTTAGGTTATTTTTTTGAAATTCCTTCATTCCTTTGAAATGCCTGATGGAACTTCCGGAGGATTCCCTGGCGAAATTCTACGTGAAACTCCTGGTGTAATTTAAAAGGGACTGCCGGGGGGAATTCCAGAGGAACTTAAGAAGAAACTCCCAGAGGAGTTCCAGGAAGGACTTTGTGCGGAATTACAGAAGAAATTCCCGGAGAAATTTTGGAAGAAACTCTCATACTTACTTAAGGAAAAAATTTAGGATGAACTCTTAGAGAAACTCCTGGAGGAATTGGAGGAGGAGAACCCGGAGGAATTCCCAGACGGACGTTTCTCAAGAAATTCCGTTGAGGATGCCTTCAAACATTTTGAAAGGGATTCCTCCAGGAATTACGCCAGGGAATCCTTCGGAAGTTCCATCAGGCATTATTTTATCCTGTCAGATATTTATCTGGACCTAGCCAAGATGCGTTACACACCACATTTTGTCATATGAACGCGTTTGTTCAATATGCCATCAGTCTCTTGAGGGCATTCTCTAAGTTTTAGCAGTAACCACAAGCATATTCTCGAAAAACATGATGAAACCGTCGCTGAATGAACCAAATTGATTCTGGCCATCGGTTCCCTCAGGGCGCCCCAGAAAGTTTCAGAAATGGTCAACCAAGAGTGTGGTCACTTTTGATACGACCACATACATAGGAATTAAAAATCATGATGGTCACATTACATGTTTTGTTGTATGATCGTAATTAGCTTTTGTTGTCGTTTCCGTCGGGGTACCTGGATGTTCCAGAAGTGGCCAATAATGGGGGCCATGTCTAGCATCGATACAACCTCAAACATATCTATGAAAATTCATGAAGGAAGATCCGTCGCATGACACATTTTTCTGTTAGAATATGATTATCCTCTAATGTCGGTTCTTCAGGGCATCCCGGAAGTTTCGGAAGTGGCACATGGGAACCATGGCCAGTATTGCTATGCAGTCACAAGTGAATTGACGAAAAATCATAAAAAAAGAGCCGTGGTGTTTTTCATCATGTTTTGCTAAATAAACGTAATTGACCCCTATCACCGGTTCTCCAGGTTGTTTCGGGTCATCCCGGAAGTTCCCGGAGTGACCAGTGGTGACCATGTGGTCAATGATTCATCCTGACATCAGCTAATCATGCCTTACAAATTGCTGAACTTCATAACTGTAGTCAAGTCAGGTTTCATAATCTTGCAAGTAGGAGCCCGAACGCGCGCATTCCGCCACCCACGAACCACGCGTTGATAATTTCAATCAAAGCCACCCTGCCCACCTGGGTGCACCTCAGTAAAACCAGCAAAATTTTTCTAAGTCCAAATCGTAAACAACAAGGCCACGAAACGTCAAGGACTTAGAAAAATTTTCCCTAGCAACCGCGGCGTGCAGTGACCTATAGACAGTCGTAGGTTACTACAATTAACTTCAATCTCAATAATTTCAACCATCATTAGGCAACCGAATATGTAAACTTGAACTTGAAATACTTCGTTAAGAAGAAAGTTACAGTGGTGCAAATCGCACTTGGTCGCCTTAGTCCGTTCAAAAGTCCAAGAAAATTTTGATCCCGTATATTTCCAAAACTGGGGTGTTGGGCGAGTTTGTATTCAAAATTTGGTCAATTTCTGTTGAGAAACAGCTGGGGACAAACGGGTTAATGCCCGTCATAGTTAGGCGAAGAGAACACATGTACATATCTTGGACATACCATTCGGTATGGTAGCTGGCTGACTGCCAAGGGAGTGCTGGGTGTCCGGGGATTGTCCTGCTGTCGGATCCTGACTGGTCCTTTTCGAGCAATCTGGTTGAACCCTCGAGTGGGTTTCCGTGTTTCGGTGTTCTTGGGTAGTATTTTACTTCGTTTTATCACACGCCAGAACTCCGTAGTCGTTCGAAACCAATAATTGACGTTGACTATTCACCGAAGATGATTACATATCAGGAACTGAACAATATAATTCACTGAAAACAGTTTCGGTTTCCATTGCACTGGAAATGGGTCCACCCTGCCTCCCAGCGCTCTCAGGCGAGCATTCACCTGATAGCAATCTACACTGTGCCGAGTCGATTACAATGTATTTTCTGCCTTTCAACACTCCATCTGCTAAAATGCACACGAACATGGAGCAGCGTGCAGCTTCCCATCAATGGGACATTTAAAAATGGTATGCGGCAACGTCGCCGAGACATTCATCCCCCATTTTTGTCTTCACTTATTCCAAAGATGTCTCATCCCAACCTATGCTCATTTTGAGCAGGTGTTGTTTCTTTGCCTTGGAATGATAAATGTACCAAACATCATACTAGAATTTGAAGTGTTGTTACATATTCATATCAATATGAAATATGTAAGTGAATAATATTATTTGGTTACCTATGGATATTATTAAAGTTGTTTTATTCTACGTTACTGCATGCTTAAACTATTTCCAAAAAATATAGTTTGCAGAAAAAACTGTCTTTACTATGGACATTTCCCTTAATGTTATTGAAATGAATGAAATATATTCTAGAAAAACATGAATTATAACAAAATCAAAAATAGCTTGGATATTTAAGACGAATTTATTTTGCAAGAATGTTATTAAGTTATTAAGTGAATTAATCCTTGATGTCATCGACCAAAAGTTTTGGGTCACCCCTCAAAATGATGTATCGGCCAAAAGTTTGGGGTCACTATCGTAAATCATGGAAAAGTGATTTGTTGATATCTTTGTCATCTTTCATTCAATTTTAATTCTTCTTGGCTTATTTGAAACAAAATGAATGATATTTACTGCATAGACATTGAACCACATATATTTGTTGAAATTTACATACAAAAACATAACGTAAAGTTGCCTCATCAGCGTGGTAAAATGTGCTAACTTTACATAACATTTTTATATACAAAAATCGTTAAATACGTTAAGTTAAAAACATCAAACGTAAATTTAGTTAATTATCTTTGAAATGAGCCAAAAGTAATTAAAATTGAACTATAGATGACGAAGATATCACCAAATCACTTTTCCATGTTTTACGAAAGTGACCCCAAACTTTTGGCCGATACATCATATTGAGGGGTGACCCCAAACTTTTGGTCGATAACATCAAGGATTAATTTACTTAATAACTTTTTTTCTAGATTTTTTAGCTAGGTTCTGTAAAAAGCAGTTGAAAGCTAATAGAAAATGGGTCATATTACCGCTCTCATCTTAAAATTTGGTCGACCCAACTTCCAGCGACACTGCCGTAAGTTTATATTCATTTTTTTTGAAAATTTGGCAACTTTGGGTTAAGTTTACATACAAATTTTTTTGAAAAAGTTTCTTTTAAATCATGTTCAAAGTTTCTTTGACTTATTATCTTTTGAATGAAACCTAGGGTTTTGAAATCGGACGCAAATTGGCGGAGATATGGGCCTAAACAAATGACATGTTTATGAGGGGATGACCCCAAACTTTTGAACGGGAGTGTAGCTAAATACTGTGCGGTATCCCAAAAATCAAGTCAATTGGTTCAAAATTTATAGCAGTTAGCTAATTCTTCATAAAAATATCTAAAACATCGTGCTGAAAAAAAAATTATATTAGAAAAAAAATTCTAAGTAATAACTGTGTATGTTAGTACCTACTAATTTTGTTGTGTTATTGGGCGGAAGGACTACCATACCGTAAAACAAACTATCGCGTTGATTTTACGACACTGTGTATAAACTCGAATTCTTGCACGTTTGCGCCTACTTTGGCAGACACTCACTCTCAGTGCGCAATGCACAATGTTGATGGAATAATTAAAATTTCGTCAATCGTGCTTACTCGCCGTCGCCATGCCGGGTGTCCATCGCTAATTACATTGCTCTCGAATAATCACGACTGTGGCTGTTGTTGGCAGACTGGAGCTATAAACAGTCACCGCAGGGGTTCTTCGGTACCCGCTGTTGCTGGTTTCTGCTGCTGCAACTCGGTGAAATGATGAAAAGAACGATAAATTTTACAAGATTACGCGTGGAATTAAAGCTGGCTGTTTGCGAGTGCTGGCTGGTCTTCTGAAAGCAGTAAAATGTGCGACTTGAGATGACTCCACGAGGCACAGTGGTCTTACATTGTACAAAAGTTAACTGAGAGCAGCGAATCAAAATTCAACCTTCGCGCAACAATAACCACAATGTTGCAACATGAATTTGTTGCGACATTCTACCCAATGCGACATAGGCTTGTCCCAACTTGATCAGAATAGGACAAAGATCGTGCATCACTAGTTTATAGATTTCTAAGCCTTGCATTGTGATTTTCGAGCGGTAACTTCGAGTCAGTAAACACTGCAATGCTGCTGAAGATGTATCATCAAGAAGTTTCGATTTTGGGTTAGTAATAATTGATTATTCACAAGTTAAAAAGCACGCAACAAATTCAGCTTCCGTTTTGTCTGCAACAAAAAATTTCGAGATCATGTCATTATGTTACCGGTTGGGATAAAGAGTAATCTCCCCGTCTTCTTTGTTGCTTGCTTTGTGTCTCTTTTGTCTGACAATTCTCTTCACTGACTGAGGATTATACTCTACAATCACGTATTCAACAAAATGTATCTTTAAAAAATCCCATTGCATGCAGAAGCTGTGCCTACTTCTATGAATTGTTAGACCACTGTGCGCGGTGTGAATGTAGCGTGCTGCCGTGTTTTCCATGACACTTAGTGTTCGCATGATGGAAAGAAGTTTGCTTTAGCTTGACTTTTAACACCAATCGTAATGCAATAATGCAACAACGGCGTGAATCTGATGGTAGGTAGTGTGCTGGTCTTTGTTGCACCTCTCGAAAACTTGGAAACGTAACGAAATAATTAGGCTGAAATTGCGGGTGCTTATGGATTTCCAACACGAGCCATATTTTCCCAAGGGAACTTTCGTCAGAGTGTCTAGACGTGATGTCTTGACATTAGAATGTCACTTGATGTTGAATAATTGAGCGTTCAGAACTGAAATAAGTCTAGTGAAGCTTTGGATCGCCAATTTGGAGACAACGGGTTCGATTCCCGTTCTGGTCTACGAATTTTCTCGACTTCGTGGACTACCTATAGATAGCCACACAATATACAAATTCATGCAATGGCAAGCAAAGAAAATCCTCCTGGAACTGTGGAACTGTGGAAGCCCGACTAGAAAATTTTATCAAGTTTATATCATATTATGTTACGATGTTATAATTTTTCTCTAAAAATTTTTATGTACTAGGAAAATGTTAAAATAACTTAAATTGTAACAAAAAGTACACTGGTCTAATCAAGATGATAACCTAATTTATTATAATCAGATCAAAATTATACCAAAATGTGATATGAGTAAGCCTCATTTTTATCAAAATTTGATACAATTTTATAACATTATTGTTCAAATGTCAAAGAATCAAAACTTCAAAAAAAGACACGGACATCGTCTTCAGCCAGCGGCTGTACAGACTGAACGAAACTTAACACTAGACAACGGACACACAGATCATGCATCAGTGGATACAGAGAAGAAACTATTCTCGCGAAAAGTTTCATCGCCCGGAGCAGGAATCGAACCCTCACTCCATATCATGATGCGACCGTAGTAGTATTTTGAAAAAAAACAAGGATGGTGAACATGATTATATCACAATGAGTTACAAATATCATGGTTTGTTATAATTATGTTATATTTTTGTTACATTTTTTAGTCGGGAGCGCTTAAGGAACATAACGTTAAGAATCAGGCCAAGTCCCAGAGGAGACTTAAAGCCAGAAAAAAGAAGCTATTAAAAATCATTCATAACTTCGAAATCGGAATAATTTGAACGATTCTATACGATTCTCGTTAAGATATTTCCTGCAAATCGTTTCCTGGATACCAAATTTCCCAGAAAGGTATTTTTCGGAACAATCTACTTACAATTCTAGGAAAACCTGAGATTTCAGATCGAAGCAGTAACAATGACTACGCAGAAGACTCCAGGATGTTCATTCAAATATAAAACACTTAATACTGTTTTTTTTCAGTTGATTTTATTTATTATCCACATTTCTCCAGAAGATTATTAAGAGATTCTTCCAGAAGGATTCAGTTATGCCTCCATGAGATCCATCAGTAATGCTCCAGAATGCATGGACATTAAGAACCTCATAGCAAGCATAGACCCGAAGCCACTGAAATCGAGCTGGCAGCAACTAAGAATGCTTTGGCGGCAGCGGTTACTGCAACAGGCGAAATCCGGAGCAGGCCCCGGTGGTGGTGCGAAGGTAAAGGGAAAAAATATGGATACTGTGTGGCTGCCGCTTATAGTTTGGCAGCACTGTCGGTTACCTCTGTCCAATTCGAACGATATACAAACACCTGATAATCATCCAGATCCGCTTCCAACAACTCCTTGCGCGGTCATCCCGATCCGCTTCCAACAACTCCTTGTGCGGTCATCCCGATCCGCTTCCGATCACTCATAGCGCGGTCATCCCGATCCGCTTCCAACAACTCATAGCGCGGTCATCCCGATCCGCTTCCAACAACTCCTTGTGCGGTCATCCCGATCCGCTTCCGATCACTCATAGCGCGGTCATCCCGATCCGCTTCCAACAACTCCTTGCGCGGTCATCCCGATCCGCTTCCGATCACTCATAGCGCGGTCATCCCGATCCGCTTCCAACGACTCCCTTCAATTTGCAATTATTTTTAGCTTAATCCATCTATTTATTTTTAATCCCTTAGTGGGAGATCAAAATCTAAAGGTCTGCCTCTACACATTTTTCAGTTCAATGGCATACAGTACAGACATTCTTTACTAGGATTCGTTAAAAATTGCTTCAGCGATTCCTAGAGAAACTAAGATCAAAGTGGAGCCTCGTAGCCGTGCGGTTAAGGTCACCAAGCTTCTAATCGCACCATGCTGTGGGGTGAGGGTTCGATTCCCGCTCCGGGCGATGAAACTTTTCGTGAGAAAAGTTTCTTCTCCGTATCCACTGGTGCATGCTCCGTGTGTCCCTTGTCTAATGTTATGTTCAGTCTGTACA
The DNA here is from genome assembly GCF_035046485.1 of Aedes albopictus. NCBI lineage: Eukaryota > Metazoa > Arthropoda > Insecta > Diptera > Culicidae > Aedes > Aedes albopictus. Next base: position 252,483,209 of record NC_085138.1, on the reverse strand, counting down.
GCCTTCGGCTGAAGACGGTGTCCGCGTCTTTTTTTTTTTTTTAAAACAAATACCCGATTAAAAGCTTACTTTGCTTGCTGTTTGTTTGTATAAAATTATGACCACCATAACTACCTAATAGGCCCACAATGCCAAACGTTTATTAAAAATTGGTAATACTTATCGAAACTTTCAAAACTCAAAGCTTCCAGCTCTGTTGGACAACAGGAAATTTGCAAATCTCATCGCCAATATTCAACCGTTGCTGATCTCCTTGGCCCACTGCTAGTGTTCAGCTTGAGCATTCACCGCGGTACAAACAAACAAGACAGTATACACGGAACCACTATAGGGCACTGCATGAAATTCTCTCCTTCTCTTTCACTCTTACAGAAATTTTGTAAACAACAAGGCCAAGAAACGTCAAAATCCCATATAAAAGTAAAACAATGCAGTGCCCTATTCCATCTGAGTCTATGTTTCCTTGACGCAACTTTTGTTGGGCCCAAAGACCTCAACAAGACCAATTTCCCAGGTCAAAATTCAAACTAGTGTTCAACTCCACTTAAAATTGTCAACATAAGGTTTTAAATTTTTTGAAAATATGTCGTTTTTCTTTATTTTTATACAAAAGTGCACCTTTTTCTGAGCCACTATGATTTTTTTTGATTTTTTTAGAACTTCATTTTGATACCCAAAATCAATTTCAAAGAGATTTTTTTTGATCTCCCCTTTTTACAGCTGAGAAACTTTTGACAGCTCCGCCCAGTACAAAATTCGACGAGAGGTGATTCGACAAATCGCTCCCATACAAACTGGAAATTGATTTTCAAATAGGTTCCCGGGCAACCAAAATTCACGAAAATTTGGATTCCGGCGGCTCAGTTTGATGTAAAGATTCAGAAAGAAGGCAATTCTAGGCACAATAATCGACATACCCTACGTCATTCTGGATGCAATAAATCAAAAAATGATTAAGCCTCTCTTTACGTGTACCACACGCACTACCGTTTCATTCAAATACCCATCGAAAGGCCTCCCGCTCGATGGGATGGGAATCACGACTAGCAAACAAAAAAACATCGCAATTTCGACTCCTGTTCCTCCCGGCTTCACAATCCAAGTCGTCAGAAAATGTCAGCAAAAAAAACAACCAACTCACCCTTAAGCCGCTTCTCTGAAACTCCGGTAACGCTGCAGCCACAAAAAAAAAACAAAAACAACTTTACTTCACTCCCGCCTGAAACACACGCGAAACAGCCTTCACCGGCACAAAACGGCCCCGCTGCGCCATGGTCGATTCCTCGCAAACAGCTCTTAGGGTGTGAACCATTTCGCTTGTTCGTTTAACTTTTAGTTAAAATTTGACACTTCGATAGTTATTTTGAAAATAACCCTACTCGCGAGCAGGGTTAGTCTTGACAGTTCGATAGTTATTTTTTGTTCGCAATGATTTGGCTGCGTACTGTATTTTGTTCCAAATAACTACTCCTCTGTCAAATTTCAAATGGGCTACCGTCGTGGTTATTTTTTAACTTTTCGATGGCAAATAACTATCGAAGTATCAAATTTTAACTAAAAGTTAAACGAACAAGCGAAATGGTTCACACCCTTAAAAACGTTTGGGAAACTGCTGGGTATCCAGCAGCCTGGCAGCATCACCAAGGTGCCGTTTCGGGTAACGAAGAATCGACCACAGCGCGCGGATCCCTACGATCCATCGCGATGCGGTTAACTTATCCTGCTGCTGCCTGCTGACTGGTCGCGCGGGAATGCTGACATCTTGCATGGCACCGCTGTGTAGAATGGGATGGGGTGCCGTGCGTGTGTGTAGAGTGAGATTGAAGCACGCAGCCGGACAGAGGTAACCGACAGTGCTGCCAAACTATAAGCGGCAGCCACACAGATACCACTCCAGCTCTTACCCCAAAGAGAGCCAGATCGTCACCTGAAGACGAAAGACTGGCAGTGCCCGAAAAGCATAGGAATGTGGAGGCCTGGCCGTTGAACGAAGCGACTAACGGCGGAAATGGTGATACCCCTTGGCAAGAGGTCCAGAGCAGGAAGGACAGAAGAGGAAAGGATACCGCCAAAACGCCGAAACCCATTAGAAGGAGAATAAAAGGTGCTGCGCCGAACGTCCAGAAGATTAGACGCACCCAGACATAAAAACGAAAACAAAAAAAACGCGTACAAAGAGCTTATGGAAAGAGGTACAGGTGAAAGCCATGTGCCCTGAAGCGACGATCCAATGCAAGGATTTGGATAAGATCACTATCGAAGAGAAAGTGAAAATCACCTGGAAGATATTTGGAACGCAGGCAGCGTCAATAAAGCTTCCGGTGAACGCAGCCAACAAAGCCATAATAACTGGCAAAATCAAAGTCGATTGTTCAGAATGCCCACTGAGGTTCTCCCAGCGACCGGAAGGATGCTACAGGTGTCTGGAATACGGTAATCTGGCGCGGAACTGTAAGGGAGTCGATAGAAGTATGCTATGCAGATGGTGCGGTCAGGAAGGTCACAAGGCGCAAGATTGTCACAACGAACAAGATGTCTGTTTTGTACTGACAAAGATCGTAACAGATACGCAACGGGAGGCCCTATTTGTCCGGCTTTTAAACAGGCAAGAGGTACTAAACCACAGTGGAGGCAACTCAGCTGACACAGCACAACAAGTCAAACCACTCAACCACTGTGACACAGCACAAGCCGAGTCGAAGTGTGATGTGGCTATCCTTTTTGAGCCGTATCGTATACCAGCTGGAGACGGCAACTGGATCGCGGATAAGGAGAAAACAGATGGGGATGTATCCCATCCAGGAAATAGTGTACAAGGCAAACGAAGGCTTCGTGATCGCCAAAATTAATGGAGTTGTTGTTTGTAGCTTCTACGCACCCTCTCGATGGACAGTAGAACAGTTCAACCAGATGCTAGCTAACTGACGATCTAGCCGACCGGAGAAGAAGCACTAGCAAAGCTCGACGTAGATTTGGCTATCGAAGTAATCATCAGCAACTACCGAATGGATAGTCGAGAATCGATTATCGTTGTCACCTTTTGGCGGGTTTGCGACGAATATGCTCACAGCGACCACCAGGAGATCCGGTATAGTATCGAAGTACGGTCACGAAGTACACGAACTGAAAGACAACCTCGCGATCGAATGTGGAAGACGAAGCAGTTCAACAAGGAGCTCTTCATCGAAGCTCTCAGAAGAGAATATCCAGGGTTGGATCTGAAGAAGCCCGAGGATAGCGCTGGTACGAGCATGCGACGCAACCATGCCAAGGAAGATCGAGCCGAGTCACAGACGTCGCCCTGCATACTGGTGGAATGAGGCGATCCACGGCCTGTGGAAAAAAATTCTCAAAGCCAGGAGACGAATGCAGAGAGTCAGAACTATCGGCGAGAGAGAAGAATATAGAGTAGTGCTGTGGGCTGCCAAAGCTGCTTTGAAGGAGGAGATCAAGCGGAACAAGAAAAAGACCTTCATGGAGTTGTGCCATGATGCGAATGCATACCCACGGGACGACGCCTAGAGAGTGGTGATGGCCAAAATCAGAGGCCCAGCGGTACCCGCTACACAACTGTATAGCTGTATAGCTGCAAGTTATCGTCGAAGGGTTGTTCCTTCAATACGAGACTACGATTTGGCCGCCGATGCCAAACGATCATGCAGGTGAGGAGAGAGTGAGTATCACCATTGACGAGCTCATAGCAGTAGCTAAGAAGATAAAGTTGAAGAATTTGCCCGGCCCGGATGGTATTCCCAACATAGCGCTGAGAACTGCTATCGAGCCCAACCCTGACATCCGGACCATCTCTGCAGACCTGCTTGGACGAGGGACGTTTTCCGTCTCAGACGAAAAGACAAAAACTGGTACTGCTACCGAAACCAGACCCTTGGCTCACCAACTTAAGAATTCATTTCGGCCGATATGATTGCTGGATACGCTCGGCAAGCTGCTGGAAAGCGTCATCCTCAATAGGCTGACAACCTTCACAAAAGGAGAGCAGGGCCTGTAAGTAATTCGGATTCCGAAGAGGGAGGTCAACGATAGATGCCATCCAGATGGTCGTTGCTACGGCTGACAAAACGAGAACGAAAAAGAAAACGGCGGGATAACCACTTCTGTGCCGTCGTCACGATCGATGTAAAAAACGCATTTAACAGTGCAAGCTAGGAACCGGGAAGCCAACGCTGCAGCGCTGCACTGCCCTTCTAAGCATATCTGACCCATGTTGTTTTGCATTCTTACCGTGTTTTTCTCAGTAACAGAGCCATTTGAAGTTAATTTAATATTTTTTTTTCATTTTGCATCACAAATAAATATTCCACGATAACGTCAAGCATCTTTCTGACATTGATTTTTAGTTGTCACTTCAGGCCAAACATGTCTAAAGGTTCTATCTGCAGAAGAGAGACTCTCTTTGGTTTCCCTCTCTTTCGTTAATATCTCAGCTGTTTATTTGTATTATGATTGTCTCCTTGCATTGAACGATGGTCAAAACAATCGTCTTTTGAATTTTACTGCAAAAGTTGTTGAAAAATGTATCATTACATTGCAATAATTGAAAGAGATTGTGAACAAGCCTCTCAAATGCAGATAGGTCCTATTGAAATGTTTGGCCTGACTTAAGTTAGAGCGGTGGGACAGTATGCGTAGAAAAACAACATGGTACAGATATGCTTAGAACGGCAGTGCATGGGATGAAGGTCCCGGACTACCTCTGCAGAATTCTCGGTAGCTACGTTGAAAACAGGAATCTGTGCTACCATACTCGTGCAGGGCAGAAAAACGTAACGGTAAGTGCTGATCCGAGTGCGGAGATGTCGAGGAATCGCCGGAACACGTCGTTTTCGAGTGTTCACGTTTCGCTGTGGAGCGCACGGAGATGTCAGCAATCTGCGGTGCTGGTATAAGTGCCGACAACATTGTAGCTAGAATGCGCCGCGACGAAGCCTGCTGGAATGCGGTGAACGCTACAGTGACAAACATTATCTTAATTCTCCAGCGGATGTGGCGAGAACAGTTGACAAGTGACCGAAGGAACAATCCGGACCGTGCGCAGTAGCTCGGACAAGCGTATGGTAGATCCGTCGCCGGGGACTACCAGTGTCGTGAGCGAATAAAGTGTGGAGCTAAATGGCTCTTGGTCGGTTTTCGGGAGAACTTTTTACGTCGGGGAACTCTCTGTCGGCTTAGGATAGATCCACTGCCGGGGAGTATCAAATGCGCAAAAAGCTGGAGTGCTAAATGGCTCACGAGCGGCACCGGGAGGGCACCGTTCTTCGGAGCTAGTTAGTAGGAGCCGAAGGGCTTAGCCTAGCGTGACATTAGCATTACCTGATATGTGATTGGTCGCTGAATGGCGAAATGATGTCAGGTACTAACACTATAATAAATAGAATAACAAATTTGGAACAATGCATGGTGGTCGCTAAATGGCGAAACTGCAGGATTAACAAATTAACGGGAGTTGATTAGTTAAGAGACGTGTCCAGCGACGATTGTGTTTTTGTCAATCACACATTCTCGAGGTATGACACGCGGGTTTGCCATTTGAAGATAGCAAACAGTGCGTTCATAAGGTTACCTAGTAAGGTAAGGTTGAACTACAACCACTTGGGCTGCGCCATTTTGCATAAGTCTGCAGAGATTGATGGTTGTTATTTTCTAGTATTTTACTGCAACCTCTCATTGTATCTTGCATCCATTAGACTGCCGTGAATCGCAAGTCAGTCCCATCTGAATTTCGGGCAAAAATGAGTTAATGACCGTTTTCGAGCTTTCTTCGGATGATCTTTCAGCTGCGTACAAAAAAAAATATATAGTTTGTTCAGTAAAGTTGAAAAACAACACCAAGTCAGATTGTCCCATAATGAAATGTAATCGCAAGTCAGTCCCATTACGAACTTGTGCGCCCTCCGGTACAAAACCTAACACTATTTTAGCCAGTTTTATATTTTTCACTGTTACGTATTCACGTTTGAAACAATATGTGATAGTTTCAGGATGATCGCAAAAGTTTTCAATTAATGGCGATTTTTTAGAGTTTCGCATAGAAATCGAATTTGAAAACTTCAGAGGCCATTTTCTCAATGCCTACTTTTTACATATGGGACTGACTTGCGATTCACGGCAGTAGATAATTCACAAAATTGCATTCACAAAACAACCCGCATCTTGTGTTTACACATCGCATTCAGACACAGGTTCTGCAACTCTATCCGCGCAAAGTTGCACCGGTTTGACCCATAAATACGATTTACTTCCCCACTGACCGTATCCATGCGAAGGCGTGAACATAGATCCCAAGCACGCGCTCCGTCAGCAGTGGAGAAAAAAAGTGGGCAAACTGGAATGCGGTGCGAGCGTACCTATTTATGGGATCAACGCGCGCGTAACAAAAAGCTAAACCCAACGCAGCATGTGCAGAAAAAGAGGGCCCATTAATTCTCGCCATTACACTTAATCGCCTCGCTAATCCACTTGCGCGTAGATTCGTTTGCGGCACGAAGATGTTTCTCATGTTACGGGAGGGGGACCGCGGCGGCAGTCAGTCGTGGACTCTAGGTCTAACGATGTTGTACATTATTCCTCTCTGTCACCCCTTGTAGAGTCTCATTTCACGGTGGCTTTGGCAGCGAAGAGGGGCCTTTCTTCGGCGATCAAGGCTGTTGGATGGGGTTTCTATTTTACTGTTAAATCATTTAACAGTAATAATAGCAAGAGGCGAGGGAAATAGAATTGCGGTTGGTTTCTACCCATGATGAGTGCCCTCCAAGGTCGTGGGGTACATCACGGTACTGAGAGGTGTAGACGTAATGGGGAAACTGCTGAGAGGAATAGGAATGCGTGAATGTGTAAAAGATGTTTGCATGGATGGTCAACCGGCAGTTACTCGGTCCAATCGAAAGCCGGATTACGTCAAGTCGATTAGGTATAGCAGTGGTTTTCAATTGCTCTGCCTCTGCTAGGATATTTTGCGTAAAGTGTGGCCGACCCACCACACTTTCGCTACTTTTCGCTTTTGGTGACATCGAAGATAAAGCTCTGTGTTTTAGATCCAGTTGAGAGGTCACCATGCACGAATTATCAAAGCCATCTGTTGATGGATACCTGCAGCCGTTGAGCGTACTCTAATGATACGCACCAGGTTTCACTGGCGTGTTGCAGAGATTTCACGTTTAAGTTTACATTTGTATAATGTTAATAGCTATTAAACAACAGAAATTAAACTACCATTATGGATTTCCGATTTTTAATTTTAAGTCGTTTAGGGTAAAATAGAACAGAGCAAGTTGATATTATAAGTTTAGATTTTTATCAGATTTTTATTCAGCAAAACACATTGCTGACTGTCAATACAATTTTCCAAGACAAACAGAAATCTGTAATCAGTTTCATTATGCACAAATTCAGCAAAGTTTCAACAAAAATCCAGCAATAAATTTTGCAGTTTTTTTCATCGTTGACAAGTCTAAGTACATGGATTCATGAAAATTTTCCCTAGATTTTCTTCAGATTTTTTGCTAATTTTTCTCGCAGAACGAAGTTCAACATTTTTTAAAAAATTTCCTAGGGCTTTCACCAGCAATTTCTCCTGGGATATCTTTAGAGGTTCCTCCAATGATTGTTTCAGTACATTGTTAGAGAATTCCTCTAGAAATTTCTCCAAGAATTTCCAAATGAATGTCAACAGAGATCCTTTTAGGTATTTATGAAAGTCTACCTTCAAAGATTCATGAGGAAATTTCTCCATAGTAGGCCTTCAAGCAATCTACTAGACATTGCTCCAATAATTTAATTTGGAATAATTTGAAGAATTTCAGCAAACTCTTTCAGAAAAAATTACCAGAGGTTACCTAAAAATTAGTCCAGGAATTCCTTAACACGTTGTACAAATTATTCTTTTGGGAGTCTATGCAAAGATTCCAACAATAATTCGTCCAAAATTTATTGCAGACATGGATTCCTTCACATTTTTTTTTCTAGGTACAGACATTCCTTCAGGAATTTAAGAAAGCCTTTCTCCAGCTTTTCCTCCAAGAATGCTTCCAGGAATTCCCGGGAATTTCTTCTGTGTTTCTTTCAGGAACAACTCCAGGGATTATTTAAAAAATACCTTAAAGAACTCCCCATGAACTCTTTTTGGAATTCCTTCAGGCATTCCTCTTGGAATTCTTTCAGGAACTCCTTCAGGAATTAAACAAGTATTTACTCCAGAAAATGTTAACGGATTCCCTTAGGAATTTCTCTTGGCATTCCAGGATTCTTTCTGGGGTTTCGTCAGGAATTTCTCCAGGGATTCCTTCAGGAAGTGATACAGGGTGTTACCGACAAACCGGCAACAATGGTAACCACTGTGGAAGGCATAGATACCGTTTAAGATTTTAGCACTCACAGTAGTTACTCAGGCTCCAACTAAGGGATTCCTCAAGGAGTTCCTCCACGAACACTTCTTAAGGTTCCTTCAGGATTTCTCCAAGAATTCTATCTGCGATTTCTTCAGGAATTCAACCTGGGGTTCTTCAAGAACTCCTGCAGGGATTACATGAGGAACTGCTGCATGGATTCCTCAAAGAGTTCCTCCACGAACTCTTCTTCGGATTCCTTCAGTATTTCTCCATGAATTCCATCTGTGACTTCTTCAGGAATTCTTCCTCAAGAAATCCCCCACGAATTTCTTCAGGGATTTCTCTAGGAATTATTCCAGTGATTCATCTAGGAATTGCTGCAGGGATTTCCTCTACGAATTCCTTAGGAGATTTCTTCGGGAATTCTTCCAGGAATTTCTCCAGAGATTCCTCCCAAAATTCGGCCAAAATTTTCTTTAGGAATCTCTCTAGAGATTTCTTCAGGAGATTTCTCTAGGAATCCCTCCAAGTATTCATACATAAATACTTTCATGAATTCCTCCAAGAATTTATTCACCAGGAATTGTCCTAGACATTCTTCCAGTAATTAATCCAGGCATTCTTCCAGGGATTCCTCCTTGAATTATTGTAGAGATTTCTCCAGGAATTCTTTCCTGGATTCCTCTACCCGAGCAGGAGAAAATAGCTGAAGAATACCAAACTCAGGTATGGAAAACCGAATACCTACAACCAGAATGAGGTATAAAGAAGCCCTGCATAAGAGTTAAAATACCTAAAATAATAACTGTTGTGTATATTCTGCGTATAACATGTGAATAATGACATCAGGTATGGCAATACCTAAATAATATTCGGCGACTTTTCCATAAAAATAACGATTTTCCCATAATTGAATAATACCTCAAGCAATCCTAAACATCAAACCAATAGCTCGATGAGGTGTTTTATCAATACCTACAAAATACCAAAATAAGTTATTTTCAATACTTCCCGAGCAGGAACGAATAACTGACACATAACTGCAGCATACCAAAGTCAGGTATTATACCAAGATGAGGTATTGGTCGGTTAGCCTGGTATTGAAAATAACTAATTTTGGTATTGTGGTATTTGGGACTGCTTGAGGCATTATCCAGTTATGGAAAAATAACTATTTGTATGGAAAAATAGCCGAGTATTATTTAGGTGTTGCCATACCTGATGTCATTATTCACGTGTTATGCACAGAATACACACCAGTTATTTTAGCAGGTATTTTACCTCTTATGCAGGGCTACTTAATACCTCATTCAGGTTGTTCGGTTTTCCATACCTGAGTTTGGTAATCTTCAGCTATTTTCTTCTGCTCGGGTTGGGTACCCGACCAATACCTTGTCTTGGTATGATAATTCACTTTGGTATGCTGCAGTTATGTGTCAGTTATTCGTTCCTGCTCGGGTAGGTATCCTCCACATATTCCTCCAGGAATTGCTTCAGGGATTTCTAAAACAAATTTCTCAAGGGCTTTTCCAGAGGTTCCTCCAGGAAATCCTTCAGATTTCTCCAGGAATTCTAACAGGAATTCTTCCATGGATTGCTCCAGGAATTCCTGCTGGGTCTTATCCAAGAATTGCTGTAGGAATTCCTCCAGGGATTAATCCAGGAATTTGTTCAGAAGTTCCTCCAAGCATTCCTCCAGGATTCTCTCTGGAGATTTTTTCCAGGAATTCTTTCAGGGATTCCTTCAAGAATTCCTTCAGGAATTTCTCTAAGAATTCCTCTAAGGATTTCTTCATAAATTTCTCTAAGATTTCCTCTAGGAATTCCTCTAGAGATTTTTTTTAAATCCAGCGATTCCTTCCAGAAATCATCCAGGAATACCTCCAGGTATACTTTCAAGAATACCTCCGGGAATGCTCCCAGGGATTGTTCCAGGAATTCCTGAAGTGATTTCTTCAGAAATTCCTCTCTTCAAAAATTACTCTTTCGGAATTCTCTTAGGGATTCCTCTCGGAATTTCTCTATGAAATGCACCACGAATTCTTCTAGGAATCCCTTCTTCAATTCCTCCACATATTTCTGTTTTGAATAAATTCCAGGATCTTCTAAAAAAATCCATTATTCGAGAGTTTTCCGGAAACACCTGCAGGAAATTCTTCAAGAATTTCTCCAGACGTTCCCTTCAGGAATTCTCACAGGGACAGGAATAACTCCAGGGTTCCCCAGTGATAGTTTCAAGGCCTTTACGAGAATTCCTTCAAAAAATCATCCAAAGATCCTCCCGGGAATACGTCGATTGACATTTCTATAGGACTACGCTCTGAGATAAGTATGCACAATATGAGTACATATATGTATAAAACAATCTTTAGGGAGATTCTGGCAAGGATGTACTCGGAACAAATAATTTGAAGTTTTATTCTTGGAGAAATAGAGATCAAGGCCTTTTCAGGATTGCTAATAAGCATTGACATAGACAAACTGGATGATACTAATACTGAAAGAACTCCAGTTAGTAATTGAAGACAATAAAAAAATCTGAGCTCCAGAAGAAATAATGCAGGAGTACATAAATAAAAATCCTAATTCTTCCAGATTTTGCGATTTCCAACGTATTGTACAAAATATAAAAGCGTAACTGCTGAAGGGTTGAACAATGCTTTCAGAGTATAATGTTATTATATTCAATTTAATCGTGTTGCGTTTAGTTATAAAAGCTAGTAGGTACAAATGAATGACAAACTGTTTCCCAATAGTTTTCCGACAAATAAAAATTGGAAACCACTGACCACTTGTATCCGAGACAATTGTGGTAGATCTTATGAGCTGCGCGCAGGGAGGATATTGAAGAAAATACTATTTGTGGCAGTGGTGGCGGCGGTGGTAGGGTGTAGCATTCGAGTTGAAGTGCTTGGTTTGGTTTATAGTTGAGAATGCGGTGGGGATAGAATGGAGACCAATCAGGAAGACCACGCCGAGCAGAGCGGTAGGACAGGTTTGTTTGTTTATGGTTTGGTTTATCTTTACCGCATGATGGGGCACTTTGGAGTTTTATTCTTCGGTTCATTTGCTTCCGAGGAGGCCTTTTCTTCTCCCAGAGGTATTATGCATACACAAGTGATGTTTTGTGTTGTTTTCGCCTATTTTATGCTTTCGTTCGTCGAGAGGAGTGGTGAGAATCGAGCTTTTTGTTTGGATTCTGTACGCAGACCATCTAAGGTGCTCGAGCATGTCTTTTTTTGCAAGTAAGATGGGAAAACTTATTAGACAGATTTCATGGGGTATTCGTTGTGCAGGCAAAGAGATGCAAAATTTATAAGTAAGTATGATTACTTTAAAATAAACAGACATTTTTTATTAATACCTGTTGTTTGAGAGTTTGGGCCAGTGCTGAAAAATTCATTTCGTCATATCTAAATTCAATCACCTACAGCTCATTTTAGAAGCTGAACCTGAGAATATGGTATAGGAAAAACTTGTGCGGCTAGACCAGTTCTGCAAGAAAGTCACGGAAAACCGCTATTTTTCAAATATTTGATGTAAATGTCAAGAGTGTTTAGTTTATAGAAACTGTATTCGGGGGTCTCACGCCGACAACTTTAGTGACGAATCGTACAATGATGATTAAAAAATACTACAAAGATAGCTGTTCTCTTGGTAAAAAAATAGCATGGAACGAGCTCACCAACTCATAAACGTATTTCTGCAAACTCCAATCGAATGCCAAGTATACGCTGACAAATATGAACTTCCACACGAATAGACGATAAAACTACACGTTATTCTGAGTAACCCAGCGCATGACGCAGTGGATATTAGACCATGTTCCACAATAGCCTGCGCCATTGTCATCATCAATATTCATTTATTTGGTATTACATCAAATTCAATATAAAACTGAATCAACAATATTTCTCTATAATACACTGTTCGGGACTGCCGCTCTCCACCCTCAGTCACGCCCAATGCTCGCCCAAGTGACGCTCCACCTGGTCCGCCCATTGTGCCCTATGCGCTCCATGCCTTACTTTGCAGGGTTGTTTTCTTTTAACATGCCCTGCCCACCGTATCCTTCCGGCTTTGGCCACCTTCTGGATGCTGGGTTCGCCGTACAGTGCAGCGAGCTCGTGGTTCATATTTCTCCGCCACACACCGTTCTCCTGCACACCGCCGAAGATCGTCCTTAGCACGCGTCGCTCGAAAACTCCGAGTACTTGTAGGTCCTCCTCGAGCATGTTCCATGTCTCGTGCCCGTAGAGGATCACCGGTCTTATTAGCGTTTTGTACATGGTGCATTTGGTGCGTGGGTGAATCTTTTTCGACCGCAGTTTCTTCTGGAGCCCGTCGTAGGCCCGACTTCCGCTGATGATGCGCCTTCGAATTTCACGGCTCACGTTGTTGTCAGCCGTCAGTAAGGATCCGATATAGACGAATTCCTCCACCACCTCGAAAGTATCCCCATCTATCGTAACATTACTACCCAGACGGATCCGGTCGTTTTCGGTTCCGCCTACCAGCATGTACTTTGTTTTTGAGGCATTCACCACCAGTCCGACCTTTGCTGCTTCGCGTTTCAGGCGGGTGTACAGCTCTGCCACCGTTCCAAATGTTCTGGCAATAATGTCCATGTCGTCCGCAAAGCACACAAATTGTCGTGATTTTGTGAAAATCGTTCCCCGGCTGTTGAGCCCGGCGCGTCGCATCACACCTTCCAGAGCGATGTTGAAGAGTAGGCATGAGAGTCCATCACCTTGTCGCGCAGTCCCCGGCGAGATTCGAATGAACTAGATAGTTCACCCGAAACCCTTACGCAGTTTTGCACACCGTCCATCGTTGCTTAGTCAGTCTAGTCAGCTTCCCAGGAAAGCCGTTTTCGTCCATGATTCTCCATAGCTCTGTGCGGTCGATACTGTCGTAATGTTTTGTGGCTACTCAGTCTTGACAAAATCAAAACACTGTTATGTTATTGGACAAAATAACATAACAGTGTTTTGATTTTGTCAAGACTGAGTAGCCACAAAACATTAGTTTCCAAATACAGTCGAACACACCAACGATACTGTCGTATGCCGCTTGGAAATCGATGAACAGGTGATGCATTGGGACCTGGTATTTACGGCATTTCCGGAAGATTTGCCGTACGGTGGAGATCTGGTCCGTTGTCGGCCGGCCTTCGATGAAGCCGACTTGATAACTTCCACGAACTCATTCGTTTTAGCTGACAGCGACGGAAGATGATCTGGGATAGCACCTTGTAGGCAGCATTCAAAATAGTGATCGCTCTGAAGTTCTCACATTCAAATAGTCGCCTTTCTTGTGAATTGGGCAGATTACCCCTTCCTTCCACTCCAAGGAAGCTGTTTGGTTTCCCAGATCCTGGCTATCAACTGGTGTAGACAGGTGGCCAACTTTTCTGGGCCCATCATGATGGCTGCAATACCATCCTTGCCAGCTGCTTTGTTGGTTTTGAGCTGTCGAATGGCATCCTTAACCTTCATCCAGCCAACGTACATTTTCCACCTTCGGAAAAGCACAAAAGTTGTCATAACTTTTTTGTTTTTCGATGGATTTTGATGAAATTTTCACAACTTCCCGAAAAACTTTTCTAGTTTTTGATGCCGGGGACATGGGTGCCTGGTCCACATGGTTCCGGAGTTATTCCGGATTGTCTTGGGGTACCAAAATTGGCCACATACTTTGCGCAAAGTATACCTCAAGATCCCGATGAGATAGAAGTATAGTGTCTTCGGCGAATTTGTTCAGCAGGTTAAGAACTAACTGGCAACGGCGACTTTGGTTCGTGATTCGGCCGCTAGGCGGCGCCAGTGTCAAAAATGTTCAAACCCTCATATCTCAGAAATCTGATAAGATAGAATGATGCTGTCTTCGGCAAAATTCTTCAGCAAGCTCAGAACTATCTGATAGTAAAGTCTTTGGTTTGGGATTTATCCGCTAGGTGGCGCCTTGTGTCTGAAAAATTCAAACACGTATATCTCGATACCCTAATGTGTTACAAGCATGCCGTTTTCAGCAAAGTTGATCAGCAGGCTAACAACTATCTGGCAATGGCGTCTTTGGTTCGAGAATCGTCCGCTAGGTGGCGCCAGGGTAAAAAATGTTCAAACTTCTATATCTCAGAATCCTGATCAGATAGAATGATGCCGTCTTCAACAAAGTTCTTCAGCAAGCTAAAAACTGTCTGATAGTTGAGTCTTTGATTCGTGATTTATTCGTTACGTTTTTCGCTACACCGTCTTTGACACCCTGTAGACAAATTTTGTCACCCCACAATATTGCTCCGTTTAGTTTCGGGAATGCCTCCGGGAATTTCTACAGGAACTCTTCCGGATTTTTTTTTCCAAGAATTTCTCCGGGAATTTCTCTAGGAATTCCTCTGGAAATTTCTCCGGGAATTCTTCTGGAAAATTTTCCAGGATGTCCTCTAGGACCCACAACAGGAACTCCTTCTGGGAATTTCTCCAGGAGTTTTCCAGGAATTCCTCCGGATTTCCTCCGAGAATTTCCACAGGAATACCCCGATGAGTTCCTCCGGAGTAATTTGAATGAATTCGGGATTTTCCTCAGAAATTCCTTAAAGAATTTTTCCAGACTGGATTTATCCGAGAATTTTTCTAGGAGTTCCTCTAGGAATATCTCCGAGAATGTTTCCGGGAATTGCTTCGGAAATTTCTTCAAGAAATTGTCCGGGAAATCCTCCTAAAATTCTTCCAGGAATTCCTGCGGGAATTTCCCCAGAAATTCCTTCGGGAATTTTTTCAGGAACACTTCCGTTTTTTTTTTCAAAAAAAATCCACTGAAAATTTCTCCAGGAAGTCTTTCTTCAGGAAGTCTTCCGTGACTTTTTTCAGAAAACGCTCTGCGAACTTCTCCAGGAATTCCTCTGGGAATTTCTCCAGGAATTCCTTATTTGTTTTCTCCAGGAATTCCGCCGGGAATTTCTCTAGAAATTCCTCCGCGGATGTCTCTAGAAATTTTCCCTGGAATTTCTCCAGAAATTCCACTAGGAATTTCTTCAGGAAATCATTCCAAAATTTTTCCTGGAATTCCACTAGGAATTTTTTTACGACTCCCTCTAGGAAATTCTCCGGGAATTCTTCAATGACTCCCATCAGCAATTTCTCCGGTGATTCCCAAGGTGATTCCTTCAGTTATTTCTCCAGGACTTTTTCCGGGATTATTTCCAGGAATTCTTTTGGATATTTCTCCATGATTTCTCCCGGGGATTCCTCCAGAGATTCGTCCAGGAATTTCCGTCGGGGAATCCACCAGGAAGGAGGATTCCCTGAAGAGTTTTCCAGAGGAATTGCTGAAGAGATTACCGGAGGAATTCCTAGAGCAATTTCCTGAGGAATTCCTGGACGAAATCCTAGAGGCATGCTCTGTGGAATACTTTGAGAAATTCCCAGAGGATTTCCTTAGAAAATCCCGAAGATTTCATTTAAAAATTCCCGGAGGTATTTCAGAGGAGTCCCCGGAGGAATTCCTGGAGGATTTTCGGGAAGATTTGCAGAAGAAATTCCCAAAAGAATTCCTGGAGGATTTCCTGGAGAAATTGCAGGAGGAATTCTAGACCAACATTTGAAAAGGGCGTAACAGCCATTTTGAATTTCTGCTTCTCCCGTCCCTCCTAGGCTTACCCCCCATAATTAATGAAATCTTTTACCAGTAACAGATAGATCTGACTCCCCTCTATCTGTTAACGGGAAAAGTTTGCATAAAAATATTGAAGTACGCCCAGGAGACACGGAAAAAGTGAGAATTTGCAACGGTTGTTCCGCCCTTTTCAAATGTTAGTCTAGAATTACAGGATGATTTCCCGGAGGTATTCGTAAAGGAAGTCCTAGAGGAATTCTGGGAGAAATTCTCAGAGGGATTTGTGGGAAAATAAAATCACGGAAGACTTCCGGAAGAGATTCCTGGAGAAATTCCCAGAGAATTTTCTTGAAAAAAAACCGAAAGTTTTCCTTATAAAATTCCCGGATATATTCCTGAAAAAAATCCTAGAGAAATTCTTGGAGAAGTTCCTAAATAACATCCTGGAGGAATTCCTGAAAAAAATCCCGGAGGAGTTCGTGGAGGAATTCCCGGAGGCACTCATGGACGAATTCTTGGGGAAATTCTCAGTGAAATTTCCGGAGAAAATCTTGGAAAAAAAACTCCGGAGGAATTCCTGGAAAAATTCTCCGGAGAATTCCTGCAGAAATTGCCGACTCCTGATGGGAGTCCTAGAGGAAATCCTGGGGAAATTTCCGGAGGAATCCCCGGAGAAATTCCTGGAGGATTTCCTAGCGGCATAGGCGCCAACTTAGGGGGGGGCAAGCATGGTTTTGCCCCCCCCCCCCCAATATTTGTCGATTTTTCGATTTTCTCATACTAAAAATCAGAAAAACCTGGCTTTGCCCCCCCCCAATAATTTGACCAAGTTGGCGCGTCTGCCTAGAGGATTTCCCTGAGGAACTTCTCGAGGATGTCCTAGAGGAATTACCGAAAGATTTCCAGAAGAAATTGCTGGAGGGAATTTTTGGGGAATTCCCAGTGGAATTCTTGGATAAATTCCTGGAGGAATTCCCGGAGAAATTCCTGGAAAAATTCACGGATGAGTTCATATAGAAATTCCCGGAGACATTCCCGGAAGAAAAAACGGAGCAAAAGAAGCAATATTGTAGGGTGACAAAACTTGTCTGCAGGGGGTCAAAGACGGTGTTAGAGTATTGCCTCTTGTACCACCATACTCGACCGTCTACTATCCTGCCAAATGGTTCTTAGCTTGCTGAGCAACTATGCTGGAAATGGAATATTTCTTGTTCATTAGGGTGTTCATACAAGTATTTTCTTAATATTAGACGGAACCTATCGAATAATATCAGAACCAAGGACGCCAGATACAATTTGCTGGACGTTTTCCGATTTTTGAGATAAAATTGTTTGAATGTTTTGATTGCTAGTGTCCCCTAGCGTCACCATTCTCGGATAGTTCTCAACATGCCGAACAATTTTACAGAATACGCCATATTTTTAGCATATAACAGTAACGAGACACACGTGTTTAAATATTATACACACGGTGCCACCTAACGAATACATCACAAATCAAAGACTCAACTATCAGGCAGTTTTTAGATTGCTGAAGAACTTTGTTGAAGACGACATCATTATATCTTATCAGGATTCTGAGATATAGAAGTTTGATCATTTTTTACCCTGGCGCCACCTAGCGGACGATTCTCGAACCAAAGACGCCATTGCCAGATAGTTCTTAGCCTGATGATCAACTTTGCTAAAAACGGCATGCTTGTAACACATTAGGGTATCGAGATGTACGTGTTTGAATTTTCAGACACAAGGCGACACCTAGCGGATAAATCCCAAACCAAAGACTTTACTATCAGATAGTTCTGAGCTTGCTGAAGAATTTTGCCGAAGACAGCATCATTCTATCTTATCAGATTTCTGAGATATGAGGGTTTGAACATTTTTGACACTGGCGCCGCCTAGCGGCCGAATCACGAACCAAAGTCGCCGTTGCCTATTAGTTCTTAACCTGCTGAACAAATTCACCGAAGACACTATACTTCTATCTCATCGGGATCTTGAGATATACTTTGCGCAAAGTATGTGGCCAATTTTGGTACCCCAAGACAATCCGGAATAACTCCGGAACCATGTGGACCAGGTACCCATGTCCCCGGCATCAAAAACTAGAAGAGTTTTTCGGGAAGTTGTGAAAATTTCATCAAAATCCATCGAAAAACAAAAAAGTTGTGACCATTTTTGTGCTTTTCCGAAGGTGGAAAATGTACGTTGGCTGGATGAAGGTTAACCTCCCTCAGCGTGGGAGTTGGTTCATTCCCGTCCTCTGCTGCATTGGCGTAGACGTTCCCTTCGTCGTGGTTTCCCGTGCCTACTTACTCCACGTCATTCAGGTGCTGATCGAAGTGCTGTTTCCACCTTTCGATCATCTCACGTCCGTCCGCAAGATGCCTGCGTCCTTATCGCTGCATGTTTCGGCTTGCGGCACAAAGCCGTTGCGGGATGTGTGAGCTTCTGGTAGAACTTCCATGTATCTTGGGAACGGCACAGCAGTTCCATTTCTTCACACTCTGCTTCTTCCATGCGGTACTTCCTCTCCGAAAGAACTGTATCTGCTGTATTCGCTTCTGTTTGTAGCGTTCTGCCGGGTTCCTTGCTGCACATTCAATTCAATTCAATTTATTATCAATAAACGCTTAAAATAAAATGAATATACAATTACAAAACCCTAATGAACCTTTGTTCTTTGAAAGGGTTGCTCGGGATTACTAGCTAAAAGTTAACTATTTATGGAATTTAGATATACACTAAATGTTTACCTGATTTTCAAAATCCAAGAAATCTACATCGCTAACGTATAATGTAACTGTCAATATTACTCTTCATATGGTCTACCAGACTACGCTTGAAACTATTAAAGGATTGGGTATTTTTAATGTTTTCAGGAAGTTGATTGAATATGTTGGGCCCAAAACTCTTGCTCATCCTCTAAGTTTTTTCATAGATGATAGATTACGATTAGATTGCATTCTAATATAGCAGGCACACCACAGTATTATTTTCACACCAGATATTATACATAACATACCAAAATATATCGACATTTTGAATGGCGCTTACGTCACTTTGCTGAATTACGGCAGTTGTGGTGAAGGTTTAGATTGTATTAATATTTTGTACATGGTGATAAATATTCGGAGAGTAAAAAGACACCCTATTGGCAGAACATTATGATCCGATGTGTTGTATAGCTCGTTAGTGGGAGCCCGTGCTGCGTTCTTCTCCTCCAAAATAGCTCTGCACTCCTCGTCCAACTATTCGTTTCGTCGACTCCGTTCTACGATCCCGATGGTGCTCTCGGCTGCATCGTTGATGGCTGCTTTTACTTTCCTTCAGCAGTCCTCTAGAGCCGGACCACATCGAGCTCGCCCTCGTCTGGCAACGCTGCCTCGAAAGTCTGAAACGTGGGCGACTTCCGGTTGCTTCAGTTGCTCAAGGTTGTACCATGGGGGTCGGGTCGCCGGTACCGTACATTATTGGTGACGGAAAGTTTTGGGCGCAGTTTAACCATCACCAAAGTGATCAGAGCCGATGTTAGCGCTTCGACAGGGCCCGTCAAACAGAACGTGATCGATTTGCGATTCCGTCTACTGTGGTGATCTCCAGGTGTAACGATACGGGACTGTGTTGGAAAAAAGTACTACTTATTGGCATGTCTTCCGAGGCGGCTAAATCAATGAGTCGTAGGCCGTTTTCGTTCGTCTGCTGGTGGGCGCTGAACTTTCCTATCGTCGGTCTGAATTCCTCCTCCTGGTCGAGCTGATCGTTTAGGTCTCCTATGATGATCTTAACGTCGTGGCTTGGGCAGCGATCGTATTCGCGTTCGAGCTGCGAGTAAAATGCGTCTCTGTCATCATCAGTGCTTCCGGAGTGAGGGCTGTGCACGTTTATTATGCTGAAGTCGAAGTATCGGCCCTTGATCCTCAACCTGCACATCCTATCCAACATACCTTCTGCAGCGTTACGATGCCGAACCTGCGGTCTTTCAGTAGATCGGCGATTATGCGGGTGCTCCTAATGAAGTTGAGAGATCGACAGTTCCACGTACCGAGTTTCCAATCGCAAGTCCTTTTTCTACGCTGGAGTCGTTGCCGTTGGTCTCAGTTCGTATTGTTATGTTGCTGATTTTCCGTTCAAATGTTTTTTACGGCTGGATTGTAGGGCCTGACACCAATCCCCTACTTTCCGGAGGACCATAGTGCGAAGTTGAGCTTAGAGTCCTTCCCTGGTATTCGCACGTTGATCAGCCGCCCCTAACATGAGGATCACGCTGTTGTAAGCCGCTCCTGCTGGAAAGCAGACGCTCAGATTTGCAGAAACCACAGCCCCCTTTCAGTGTCGGCCATCGCCCGAAGTGCCCGCCGGGGTTGGCTACCCGATTTTCCCTAAGATTGCTCGTAGTCCGATCGGTGCCTTGTATAGGTAGGGAAAGGAGTTGCTGGGCAGAGGCTAGTGATCTCATTGGGATCTGTATTACGCGAATTATCCAGTTTTTATCGTGCCCATCATCAATAGTGTTTCGTGAATAAGGGTGACGTGGCCGCTGTACGCTTTCATTATTTACCATTTAAAGACCCGTTCCTTCATCTTGTAGTTGCATGTGAAGATTAACATAAAATACTCGATATTGTCATATCTCAATATCTTATACACGTGATTCACATGAAATATCGTTGTAAGAAAGGCGAGCCTACAGCGAAATTAAAGCAACAGTGCTCTTTCTTGCTGGAATTTGCTCTTTAATCATTTGAAAATCGCCGACCACGCTTTTCGACCCGAACCGTTGTTGTTGCTGCTGTTATTTCGTTCGGATCGGATGATGGCGTGCCTCGAAAAGGTTATTATTTTAGGGTTACTGCTGCCTGACTGCCACTTGAACTTTCAAGTGCTCTAGTTTTTATTTTTGATGAATGATGACTCCTCGCTCGCCAAAAGCCTCTCGAGCCGCAATAAATGTAAATAGATTCACGTTTCTTTTGCCGGGTCTTCTGCTGCTGGGTATGCTGGCCGCGACGGACGGAGGAACAGACCAATGGTCACTGCCAGTCGGCTGGGAGGGTGCCGTTTGGTGGCAGGAAGCTCGGAGATACTTTTGAATCGTTGCGTGCTTTCGTGTATTCGGATGATTATTACTGGAAGTGTAATCAAAATATTTTCAATTTCGTCTGATGCTGATTGTCGGACGGAACCTGGAGGCCCGAAGGTGAAAGAGTCATAAGCGTATTACAATGATTGAGAGCTTGAGGTCAAAAGGCTCTGAAATGATGGATTGTGCACAGCAACGGTTGGTGTATGATAATTTGTACCAATTGGAGGGGGGTTTTTGGGCTACATATAATGAACATACGGATTGTACAAGTATTTGATATTCAATAGTACAATGTTCCTCATTTTCGAGAGGTAATCAATTGATTTTTCTTTAAACCGCAAAAAACATTTTTGGCAAACAATTTGTTCAATCAAACAAGTTCAACGAGCCTCATGAATAACCAACGACCTTCTTTTCGGACATGATCTCGTTCAAATGAAACTTTTTTGCATCATTCGGCACTTACCATTGACCGCCTTCCTCTTATCATCCACTTTTCCCCCAACAGACCATTTCTCTCAGGCTCATTATCTCTCTCATTACTGTGGTTCATTCCGCGGGCTGGTGGTAATTGACTGTAGATGCCTATTATAAAATTAGCTAAATTTCACCCGAAAGTCTGCGCGCACAAGCTCTAAGCGAGGTGATTCATGAGCATTGCCCTCACGCGGGCTGCTGCCGCTGGCTCTGGCTGCGACCAATAGAGTTGCACTCAGGAAATTGTTCGTATTGTGCTGCAGACTGCTTTTGTGAGTTCTGCAACTGTCGGCACCTACTTAATGTGTTTACGCAAACATTGAACTCACCGATAATGTCGAAGCACTCGATATGCACCACACTAGAGGCACATGGGACAAGATGAGCAATAAGCAACCTACGAATAAGTACTTCTATTTCAATGTCTTGAAATTCAGTTGTCAAACTAATTTATTTTAAGTTGCTTTCATGTTTCCAAACATACACTGAGGAAACTGATTATATAAAGGTGAAGTTTTTTTCTTACAACATATAAAGGCAACGCATTCGTGAATGAATTAGAAGTAACTACAACGCATAAAAGATATATAG
Organism: Aedes albopictus; assembly: GCF_035046485.1. Lineage (NCBI taxonomy): Eukaryota > Metazoa > Arthropoda > Insecta > Diptera > Culicidae > Aedes > Aedes albopictus. The sequence goes on along the minus strand of NC_085138.1, from coordinate 252,461,096 downwards.
GGACACCACAGTAGCTTACAACAGATTTTTGTTCAGCTGTAAACAGTTCATAATTCATAAGCTTTTTCTCACTCAAAATTAAATTTGTTTTTTACCTTTCTTACACCATAAGAAGGTTATAAATATAACTCGAAAAAACGACTTTAGAACCGAGGCTCTGAGGGCCGAGTCTCCAGTCAACTCAGCTAGACGAGGGTGAGGAGCAGTCTGGCGACAACGCAAAGAAGATACTAACCCCGAAGGTCGGCAGTACTGCCAGCCGACATGTCGGACCCCAGCCATGTGTCCCGGAAAGCTGGGAAAGGTGGGTTGTGACCGTTAGTAGGCCTTCAGCATCAACCACAGAGTAGGGCGAACCAAGGAGAGGACCCCCCTTGGATGAAGGACGAGCGGAAGATGAATAAGAGAAAGCCGCATGTAGAAAAAGCTAGGGACGCCAAACCAAGGCGTAAAAAAGCAAGTGCCACCCGAGCAGAAGAGAATATGAAATTCATAACAATAGAATCACATAGCCTGTTACCAGAGACGAACCAGCCAAGGGCTGAAAGTCTCTCTAATAATGACAAATCAATCAACATAGCCTGTTTTTATATCATGATTTGTTATTATTAACTTATTGAAGTATTACTTTTTTCTAACATGTTTTGTTGGGCAAACTTATTTTGTTATGTTCAAGTACCGTAAACCGGGGTCAAATTGATCAGCGGGGTGAAATTGATCATTCGGGTACTACATTGTAATTCCATACTAGGAACTCTTAAGCGTCGTAATAATCTTAAACTTTTTCTGGTTCGTAGATGTCTAGAGATGAGTGTAGAATTTTATTTTTTTAGAAAAAGTTAGTTTTGCCTTATTTTTTTTAGGAATTTGCAATGTATTACTCATTTAGCTGAAATCATGGCTACTAAACAATCGATTGCTAATAGGACTTCCCGTAAATTCTCTGTTTTAACATTTTTGTGGAGCCTTGGTTGGGAAGTTATGTAGCTAATAAGAACATGAAATAGTTAAAAAAAAGTTCATTTTATGTTGAAATAGTCATTTATTGTGACAGAAATCACTTATTTCAAATGAAATTGCCTACCTGTAGGCGTTTAAGTAGAAATTTCAAAACTTAATTTTGCTTTTAAAGTAATAAATTCACTAGTTGTAAGATTTTAAACTCGTTATTCGGTTTTAGATGGGCAAAATTAAGCGGACAAGGAAATTTTCCTTTCCAACCGATGCTTAATTGTATACTGATCAATTTCGCCCCAAAGTGACATTTCCAATTTAATGATATTTGGAGTTATTTAACTTAAAGTTTAAATTTGTTGAACAAAATTCTGTCACGTGGTTCTATGGAGATCCACTGGGTACTGATTTTACTGAAATTCTTTTGGCATTATTTGGAATTCCACTAATATTATCCACAAAAGTTGTTTTAAAGTGATCAATTTGACCCCGGATTACGGTAATTGAGATTCAACCACTAAATAACATTTCAATAATATACTTTGTTGTAGACCAAGTTTTGTTATTATTCTACTATTGAAAATGTTCAAATATGTGATGAACTATAACACAACAATAACAAGTTTTCAAATTCACAGAAAGATTCATTGTTATTAAGTTGTTATTGAAACTAACAACACATGTTATTGGATTAGTCCTCCAGGAACATTGTTTTGTTAGGATTTTTGTTATTTTGCCGCTTATGACAGACAAGTTTATAACATAATTAGATGTGTTAATAACATAAAAATTACTGATTTTATTGTACAGTTATTATGCCAAAATAACATATTTTATTATGCTGTTGATATTTTCTTCTGCTCGGGCAAGCGCGACAAAGGCGACGCGCTCGTCATCAAGACCGAACAGTCGAAGTATGTACTCGGACATCTTGAAGGCGATGCGAAGCGAAGCCAAGCTCGTGGATCTGGAAGCCGACGTGCGCAGTATCAGACGTACTCGTACGGGCGAGATGATCCTGGAACTAAAGTTTGACAGAAGAGGTCCTGGGGGAGGGGGTAGAGATAAGGGTTCTTACACAAGAGGCGACTCTGAAAGTGAAAAACCTAGACGAGGTCACCGAAGTGGAAGAGCGCGTCACGGCACTGTGGTAACAGTGCAAGGTGCAGGTGGCCGCCGCAGCCGTTAGGCTACGGAAGGGGCCAGCAGGGACACAGGTTGCCTTGGTTCAGCTACCTGTGGCGGACGTAAAGAAGTCCGTTAAAGTAGGGAGGACATTCCACGAGCCACCGGAGGTTTGTTTTAGGTGCCTGGATCCAGAACACAAGTCATGGGACTGCAAAGGCCCTGATAGGAGCAAATCATGTAGATGCGGCGCCGTAGGCCATAAGGCACAAGGCTGCACGAGTCCACCCATCTGTCTGATTTGTACCGGGAAATCCGCGAACAACAGACATCCGACGGGTGGTCCAAGGTGCCCGGCCTTTAAGAAAACCGCAGTGAACAAACCACAGTGCAGGTAACCCAAGTAACAAAATTAAATTTATAATGCTTTTGAAGTATTCTTCAACACCTGTTCTTTAAAACCATGCATAAACCAAATTGCTCTGCAAAACGACATCAACTCAACCATATACCCGCCATAAGACCAAAGAGGCCCATCCTAAGATGCTCTTGGAGAGTTGTTTTTAAATTTCTCTTAAAACTTGTTGTACTTCCCAAGTTGTCCTCAAGGCGAATTGCTCTCTCTTTGTAGAATTCTTAAAGTGCACGATAAAACGATAATAAATTTGTCGGGGTTGTTGCTGATGCAGCTTTTATGTCGACAGAAATGTTTGGTGCATCAAATTGAAATTAAAAACACAATGAAAATGACACATTATTGTAACCGGGATTAATTTTCCGTGGTGTAACAAGGATGCCAAATGCCAAGCAAAATTCATCGTATATATGTTGCAAGATACTTCCAAAAATTGCAACGCGCTTCCATTATAACGTACTAATAAAATATTTAAAAATATTATTCCTGGTCATGCGAACATTGCTCATGAGGCTTCCATTGAAATCTAGGCCGGTGGTCGGTCCATCATCGATGGTTTTAATTAACATCACCATAAGATCGTCTTAAATTTCTTTCAACTCATGCTAGAGCTAAAAGTATAACTCAAGAATACTAGGATTTATAACGTTCCCAATGCAGCCTGGTTGGCCTCCATCAAGAACGTCTTAAATTTATTTCATCTTATGCAAGGGTAAGAAGTATTACTCAAGAGTACTCAGGTTTATAACGTTCTTGATGTAGGTTTATGCAAACTCCGCCGAGAACATCATAGATCATGTAGGGTAAAAACACTAGACTTCGCCCCCCCCCCCCCCAAAATTCTGCTCTAATCTTCGCCACTTCATACATAAAAAATGGAATTTGTATGGAGGGGGCGAAGACTAGAGCAGTGGCGAAGTATAGTGCTTTTACCCTACGCCAAATTGTAAACAAACAATAAATTATCGCACCGCGGTGGATTTTGTGAATCTCGTCCGATGAATTTAGTTATCAGCCCGGTACCGTTGCCAACCAGGCAGACCTTTTTCGATATCCGGCCTTGATGCGGTGCAGTGCCTTATTCCTCCGGTCAGCATTTCCAGGTAAGTAGTTGTAGATTTTAAAGATCGATGATTGGAACCCCGATTGCACGGGAATCTACGTCCTAGATGACCAAACCCACCTCATATCGGATGCTGCAACCGGAGGAATTTGGCACTGCACCGCGTCGCGGTTGGGTTTCCGGGTAGGTGTTCTTGATTGGCAGCAATAATGGAACGATGAGAATCAAAATCTGATGCTTGAGTTTTTTCTTGTATTTATCATGTACCAAACTGTTCTCATGCGAGAACAGTTGCTCTTGATCAAGAACGGATGATTGAAGATAACTACAAGAATCTTATAAAACTGAAAACAAGTTCAACAGTTCTTGTTGTGTTTATGGTTTTATGAACTGAGCCTCAAGTATTCTTGGAGATGTTTTTAAAACCACATATTGACGAAGAATAATTGTGCTCAGCTGAAACTCCGATAAGATCAACTAGAATATGCAATGTTCCGATAAAACTATCATAAAAACAAATAAAACCAAATAGAATTACGATTGTTACTTGGGAACGCAGCTGAACCTGAACCACTGTGATGCGGCTCAGCAACTGCTTTGTCAGACGGTTTCTGAGTGGGAGACGGATATACGGATATCGCCGTCATAGCGGTCCCATACCGAGTACCCGCCGGCAACGGCAACTGGGTCTCGGATGGGACCAGTAAAATGGCGGCGATATGGACGACGGGTAAATACCCCGTGCAGGAGTTGGTGTCTACTATCTATGAGGGCTTCGTGGTCGCCAAAGTAAACGGGGTCTTCTTCTGTAGCTGTTATGCGCCTCCGCGGTGGCCGATCGTGCGGTTCACGCAAATGCTGGACCGCTTGACGACCGTGCTAACAGGGTGAAGGCCGGTGGTAATAGCGGGTGACTTTAATGCTTGGGCTGTGGAATGGGGAAGCCGTTTCACGAACCAGCGGGGTCAGATCCTGCTAGAAACACTGGCCATCTTAGATGTCGACTTGGCTAACGTCGGTACCAAGAGTACCGTAGATAATTAGAATTAAGTGTGCCGCCCCAAAGAACGCAGGCGCGGCGGAAATTTTCTGAGGATGACCGAAAAATAAAAGTAGGTTGAAACGTAAAACCAAATTACGATTTTAATTTAATATCATCACCGAGAAACACCAATTAAAATCGAACAAGTACCAAGAGTACCTATAGTCGAAACGGAGCGGAATCAATTATTGACGTGACCTTTAGTAGTCCCGGCCTAACAAGTAGTTCGAACTGGAGAGTAGATTATGGCTACACTCACAGCGACCACATGGCGGTTCGCTACAGTATCGACTATAACAACAGCAGACAGCGGATAGAAGAAGACGCGGCTAGGCCAAGGCCAAGCCCTCGCAGGTGGAAGACATCATACTTCGACGAAGGGATATTTAGGGAGGCGCTCTGCCGTGAGCGAAACTTACTCGGTTTAGACGGCGAGGAGCTGGTAGCGGTGCTCTCACGTGCATGTGATGCGACCATGCCTAGGCGAGTCCACCCTAGAAATGGGAGGCCACCGGCTTACTGGTGGACCGACGCGATTGCGGACCTGTGCCGCGCCTGCCTATAGGCTAGGCGGCGGATGCAGCGAGCACGATCAGAGGAAGAGCGAAATGAACGGCGGGTGCTGTTCGCCGCTGCAAAAGCCGCGCTTAAGACCGAAATAAGAGCAAGCAAAAAGGCCTGCTTTGAGGGTCTCTGTCAGAGTGCCAATACGAACCCGTGGGGTGACGCCTACAGGATCGTTATGGCCAAGACGAAAGGTGTGATGGCTCCTACAGAGCAATCTCCACAGATGTTGGAGGGGATCATTGGAGGACTTTTTCCGCGTCATGATCCTAGTCCTTGGCCTCCTTTCGTAGGACAGCCGAGGACTGGGGCTGGCGATGAGGAGAGGGTCATCGATGTGGAACTTGCGGGGATAGCTAAGTCCCTTAGCGTAGGTAAGGCCTCAGGTCCGGACGGAGTTCCAAACCTGACCTTAAAAGTAGCTATTGCAGAGGCTCCCGAGATGTTCAGGTTTGCTATGCTGAAATGCCTGGACGAGGGAGTTTTCCCAGAAGCTTGGAAGAGGCAGAGCCTGGTACTATTGCCAAAGGCGAGGAAACCACCCGGAGACCCGTCGGCATATAGACCAATATGCTTGATTGACACGGCGGGGAAGGTGCTCGAAAAGATCATCCTCAATAGAATGTTGAGGTTCACTGAGGGCGTAAATGGTCTTTCGAGAAACCGCGTATGGCTTCCGGAAGGGGAGGTCCACCGTAGAGACGCTATCTTGTCGGTTACAAAAACCGCCGAGAAAGCATTCGAGCCTAAGAGGAGGGGAATTCGCTTCTGCGGGGTAGTGACTCTGGATGTAAGGAATGCGTTTAATAGCGTCAGCTGGTCTGCTATTGCCGATGCGCTCTTGCGTCTGGGGATACCGGAGTACTTGAAAAAGATGCTCGAAAGCTACTTTCAGAATCGCGTACTAGTTTACGACACGGAGGTGGGTCGGAAGTGCTTTCACATAACCTCAGGAGTCCCGCAAGGTTCCATCCTGGGTCCGGTGTTATGGAATGTCATGTACGACGAGGTGTTGAGGTTAGAGTATCCAGTGGGAGTGGAGTTTGTCGGATTTGCCGACGTCATTACGCTCGAAGTTTACGGTAAAACGATCGAGGAGGTGAAGCTGACTACCGACTACTCGATCAAGGTTGTGAAGGCGTGGATGCGGTCCAGGAAACTGGAGCTGGCTCACCACAAGACAGAGGTGACGGTTGTTAACAACCGGAAGTCGGAGCAGCAGACGGAGATCAGTGTAGGAGAGTGCACTATCCTGTCAAAGCGCTCCGTCAAACACTTGGGCGTAATGATCGACGAGGTAAGCTTCTTCGGTAGCCACGTCGATTATGCCTGTAAAAGAGCCTCCACAGCTATTGCGGCACTGTCCCGGATGATGTCCAATAGCTCTGCGGTGTACGCCAGTAAGCGCAAGCTTCTGGCTAGTGTTGGTACGTCCAAACTTAGGTATGGCGGCCCGGCGTGGGGCACCGCGCAAAGTACTAAATGCTACCGACGGAAACTGGAAAGTACTGACAGGCTTATGTGCCTGAGGGTTGCGACCGCGTACCGTACCGTATCACACATCGCTCTCAGCGTGATTACTGGTATGGTGCCTATCAGCATTCTTATCAGTGAGGACATGGAGAGCTTCGTAATGCGCGGCACAAGAGGCATACGCAGGACTGCCAGGATGGCCTCTATGATCAAATGGTAGCGCGCGTGGGACAGTTCCACCAAAGGAAGGTGGATCCATAGGTTAATACCGAGGGTAGATAGTTGTATTAGAAGGCGCCATGGGGAAGTTACATTCCACCTGGCACAGGTCCTTTCAGGCCATGGTTGCTTCCGACCTACACTGTTTTGGGCATGCGAATTCTCCCGGATGCCCAGTGTGCGCTGGTTTAGAGGTAACGGCGGAACACGTTTTGTTCGTGTGCCTGCGCTTTCGCACAATGCGTGACCGTATGCTTGCCACATGCGGAGAGGACACATCTCCGGATAATTTTGTCCAGAGGACGTGTAGGGATGAGTTTGGCTGGAACGCCGTTTCAACGGCTGTTACTCACATCGCAATGCCTTCTTGGTGGTTCCGGAGAGACTAAGGGTTTGGCGACCATGGGAATGTTGTTTAGTGGGTAGAGGGAACAGTAGTCCTGGCTTTCACTTTTGTTGTAGAAGACGGTCCTTAACCCCACACTAACTGGACCTTCCTGTTCAATACTTTTGCTGGGTACGTTAGAGTTATAGTCGTTCAAGCTCAAGTCAATATTGGTAGCTAATAAAATTCTGTATGTATGGCGACCGTAACACAACGATTCGTAGTCTTCAATCATGCAAAAATTCCTATGAAGTGTGGAGACGCCTAATTTAAATTCAAAACTTTGTACGAGCGGTCATATAGTAACAATTTTGCGTCGATAGCCATATAGTGAGGACATTTTTGGGAATTGCGAAATTTGAACCAATATTGGTGTTATGTGGGTATTCTAAATCTAAAATGATGGGATAGAAAGCAAAATACTTTTTGCAACTAGCAATGACACATTGTAGTCTCAAGTCACTGAGAAATGCGGAACAATGGCAGTGTACACCGTTGACTACAGCAAAGCAAAATAAAAACAAAACTAAAGCATTCACTTGTGCCATCTTGCAACTCAAACACCTTCCAGCTGAACAACTTTCTTCTTGTTCCCACTTCCATAAGCTCTGATCCATTGTTTTTAAAACGCTCAATTTCGAAACGTTCCACAATCATAAGAGAAGCTAGGTAGAAGAGAGTTTCAAAGAAGCATAAATGTGGCACGAAGAAAGGCAACTACAGGGCAAGATTCCACCGTAATTGAGTGATGGGAATTTTCGTTTTCCATCGTTTTTCGCAATCTTTTGTTTTCCTGAGCAAGATTCCGGTCCCCACTACTAATAGAACTTGATGGGTCATGGAAGAAGTAAGTGTTGCTAACACGTCCAACCCAGGTGTGTTGTTTGGGCGCCATGTGTGACGTGCAACATGAGTTGATAAGCTTTGGAACGTAGCAGAGTGCCTAGGAAGGCATCCAAGATGGGGCACATCGTTCAACATCAAAGCAATTACGGCAGGTATGTAGTCGACCGCACTTGGTTAGATAGGTGCTTAGCATCAGCCACTTTCTTTGGGGCAATTCATCTTCATAAGTGTCCCAGGTCGTGTCAGTCAGTCAAGTACCCTGCCAAGGTGCACATCTATTATGAGATTTTAGGTTTATGGGCCACCGCACCGCACCGCATATGGCAGCATAATTGTTGCGGAATTAATTTGAAGGGAATGGGTTGAGATCCAGACAGAGCATTAGACCCACTAACCTGTTGGCGCAACTTTGTCTGGGACTAATCTACCAGTCATGCAATAGCAATTAATTCAACAGCGTAAGGCACACTGTTTCAACAGCATGCCTGTCAAGCCTTTGACTCGGTGTGGTTTGAAATGATTGCTGATGGAATGATTTGTGAACTCATTTAAGGTTGAACTGTAAAATTGTGTGCCTATGAGTCGACTTTCAGTGATCATACTAGGCGATCACAATTACAACTAAACCAAAGGTTTGTTTCACTGTAATATACATGCATAATGTGCAGATTCAAACATGAATTTATTCGAGAGTTGCAAAAGCGATTAGATATGCTTCATCTGTTTGGATCACAAAATTTCAGTGCATAACAATCGCGACCACGCCATCACCTCACCTGAACCTTAAACTCCAACCACACGATTCGACACCTTCTGCAATGACGTAATCGAGCGTTTGTTGCCTTCACGTCGCGACAAACGTGACTTCGATTGATCCATGTGCCTTTTGCATTTTCTTATACAATACACAGGCAAAGGCGGTGAGGCAAAGGCCTTCCCCCAAGGGTTACCGGAATTGTCTCACCGAACAGCAAACAAATTGAATTCCTTCTTATCTTCATAATACAATCCAGTTCCAAGCTTCTACTTCAATACGGGAAAGCAGTCAACAATGAGGAGATTCTTCATTTCATATTATTAAGTGACCTGATTATGTTGCGTTGATCTTAATAAATACTGTGTATCGATCACAAGGAAACAATATGCACAGAGAGTCTAAAACAATTCTTACCTTAACAAAAACCCAACTTATCGTCTCTGAGTTATAAATACAAAGGCTCGCACTCTAAGTTGAACTGAAGACCCATTTGTTGTCTAAAAGATATCCATTTTCCCCTACATGTTCCATTTCACACTGTAAACACAAGCTTTAGCAATCCCACTGCAAAGACTGGCGATCGGCGACGGAAGACCACCTTCTCACTATTCAACAGCCGACCACTCCTTCTGGAGTCTAACTCCAAGTGCAACAGTCGCTGCAAAGCGATACCTTCAATGCACTTCTTATTCCTTGTTCCACACTGTTATTCCCCATCTACCACCTCACCACTGGCACAGGGTGGATGGAAGTCGACTGGAATATGTCATGAATTCAACTCACGACATCAACTCGCGCGCCGAAGATTGACGGAGAAAGAGCAATAACTCACCCAGCTTTGTACCTCCTTGCTTTGTACGCGATGTGTTGCACTCTATATTATAAACGTGACCGTGACTTTAACTTTGGTTCGATTCGGGTTCGTCGCCACAGCGTCGTCGATGTCGCTGCAACCAACAACGATGTGATGGATGAGCGTAAACCTTGGCGTAAACTAACTTTTTGCCGCGGTTGACTAAATATGATGCGGGACCAATTGGGCAGGTGGTTCATTCTGACCATCTTTCGCTTTTACCTTATTGGATGTTTACAAAAAACTACGATTTTTTGTCAGGGGGTGCACTCCAAACAAATATTCATTAGTTCATCTATTCATCATTCATCGCCCATATCTCACAGCAATGCATTTAAATTCTTGGGGGTGCCTGGCACCCCCGGCACCCCCAGTAGTTTCGCCTATGGATGTTTGATGAAAGATTTAGGCTAAATACAGTTCGTCTACGTCGAATGAAGCATACTTCTCCACTGTGCTCGGTCCATGGCCTTTTTCTTGTTCCCCTGAGCGTTGAGAGCTCTTCAACCAAAGTTCAAATTAAGTAGTTCAACTCACATACATTGGTGTGAAATTTCGGAGTTCATGAAGTACTACACCAAAACACTATACTACCTTTGTAGAACGTTACCTTGTATTCTACTCCAGAGCTTCTATAGTTTCAATCATTTGAAAATGTGATTTAAAAGCACTTTAATTTTTTTACGACGGGGTAAGATGGCCCTTCGAAGGGGTAAGAAGGACCATCTCGATTTTTTAAAATAATAGTGATTAGAAATCTTTGAATTCCATACGTTGAAATATGATATGACTCCCTTAAGGTTTTTGGTTTGAAAACGTTTTGCTGAATCAAAATCCTTAAGGTTATATGCGACAAATGTAGATCAAATAGAGTTAAGAACTAGAGATGGGCGAACCGTTCGCGAACGGTCCAAAAGAACTAGTTCTTTGGGAAGAATGACTGAACGGTTGTTCGTTTGAAAAGAACGGTAGTTTTCCGTTCTCTCAGAAACAAGAAAACTGAATGTCCCTCAGAACCATTCATTCAGCTTTCCAAAGATAGAGTTTAGTTTCTGAGAGAGTGAATGCTGTAAACGATGTGCCAAAAAAAAGAGAAGAATTCTCTGATGACATACAGCTAGTCCGAAAACGGCAATTGATAAATACATATCGGGTCAATGCACAAGATCACAAATCTTATATTTTAGCGTAGTTGAATTTACAAAAAAAAATAAAAATAAAAGATAACTGACTTGAGTAGGGAAGTAATATTTTGATACGTTAGGTACGTTAATATGTAATTAGTTCTAAATTAGATTTACAAAAAAAAAATGATGAAAAAACTACTGAACGATAGAACGGTTCACGAGAACTAGTTCTTTCTAAAGAACTGTTCAATTGATAACGATTCCCTTAAAAGAACTGTTTTGCCCATCTCTATTAAGAACTACTTGGGCACCCGCGACAGTTGGCTTCTTTAGCGATGTTGAGATAATCCCATATTCTCAATCTCCATGTCAAACTGAGCCGAAATCCAAATTTTCATGAATTTTGGTGCACGGGAACCTATTTAAAAATCAGTTTGAAGTTTGTATGGGAGCGATTTGTCGAATCACCCCTCGTCGCATTTTGTACTGGGCGGAGCTGTCAAACAGTTGCCCAGCTTTCAAACGGTGGTTTTAGAAAATCTCTTTGAAATTCATTTTAGGTACCAAAGCGATGTTCTAAAAATCTGAAAAAAATCATAGTGGCTCAGAAAAAGGTGCTCTTTCGTGAAAAATCAAAAAATCAATACATTTTTCTTAATTTAAAAATCCAATTCCCGGCACCTCACAGCAAAATAAATCATAATTTCGCTTGCCGCAGATTTCCTAAACGCAATTCCGTAGGTAATCATCTCCCGCAACATTTCTGCAACGAGTTCCACAGTCAATAAACTACACGTTCACTCTGACGCCGCACTAGTGCTCAAAACAACTTTTCACGCAGACGGGTGCACTTCGTCAGCATAAATGACAATTCACACCGTCTTTAGCCAGAGGCTGCACAGACTGAACACATTACTTACACTAGACAACGGACAACACACAGAACACCCAGTGGCCCAGTGATGAATTTTTCGTTTGACGAAAAGTTTCCACCGACTGGAGCGGGAATCGAACCCACACTCCGAGGTTTAGTTTACGATACGCCTAAACGACTGCCGCCACTAACCGCACGGCCACGAAGCCCACTTTACTGATCTATTGATCTTTATTCATGTTGATGATTTTACAAACCAACAAAAACATTATGGCCATCCTTTGTCGCGGCATGTTAATCAAAAATGTCTCTCTTGGAGCCATACTTCTATAGGTTGATACAACTAGCGTGTATGAGATTAAAGTCAATTGGTATTAAATAATTGCAGGATAATGGAAATATAGAAATCAAAACGTCGACAAGACATAAATTAAATAATAGGAGAGGAAGATTTAAATAAAGATCTGGTTTCTTTGAACCAGATGTTAAATGTGTCAAAATAAAACTAGAATTCAGACAGAAAAAAATCAGAAAGGAATCGTCAGTCGTTCCGAATCAGCGTGTGGTGTCGTCTACCTTTCGGCACCGGTACACGAAGGCACTGATGGAAAGGTCATCATCGGTGCGGATGCACTTTTGGTTGAGTCTGAACAGGAATATGTGTTGCGCATGTAGTTTTCAATCGATCGGGTGAATGGTTTGTAAACTGCCCATCCACAAGCGGTATTGTCCGTACATTTTTCGTCCAGTTCAGGATCAACCGAGCGCGGAGGCCGAACTGCTGGCTGTACGAACGTCGCTGCTTGTTCGGAAATCTGGCTGTTGCTCAGCAGCACCAGAGCAAACAGGGCCATACTACACAATTGGATTGCACAAACCATTTTACAAAATGTTTCTTTTCACTGCGATTATTTTTCCAACAAAGGCTTATTGGCACACTTATTACACTCTATTACACTATTTCAATAGTGATTTCTTGAAATCGAAAGTCTGATGTTAGACTCTTCTCAGACACAGAGTCTCGGAATCAGGGTCGTGCAATTTCGAAAGGAAAACATGACGTACGACGACTGTAGCAAATCGTTTCCCATGCGAACGGACTGCTGTGATGCTTCATCTCTCACCCAGCAACACACTCGTTCGTTGCTGCTACAGAAACAAGTGTGTATGAAACATAGGATGATACACTTGGATTTTCGTTTCATTTATGAGTCATTGAAATACTTCAACATGCTAAAAACACTATTTAAACCACATTTTTAAATAGTAGTGCACGCCAATAGAATGATAATTATGTTTTATGAAAGAGGATAACAAATTCGACCACTTAAATCCAATTAACCGGCGCCCGTAACCATTGAGAGACTAGCGCGCACCAGTGAGACACTAATGCTCTGACGGGTGAAGCACAAGCAATGCGACCGGGTGGGAGACTACCGAGTGCTACGATGAGTGGAAAAGTTTTTTTTAACGACCGAGTCATTAGAAAAATGTATGAAACACTTGAAGCGACTCATTCAAATGTTGCATGAAAGTGTATCATTGAAACGAAATTGTACGCCCCTGCTCGGAATGCACAGAATGCTGAAGATTCGATAACAGATTGCCACCAGAACAGTTCCGCACAAATGCTCTCCTACGAATAATCTATGCGTAAAACTTCGACCTCTGATCAGCCCCGCGGGTAACTTGTGAATAAAGACGGGTGCCGAAGTGATTTCTCATTTGATTTTGCTGGAAGTTCGGCACTGGTGCGAGAATTGGTGCTAGACTAGGTGCAGTAAAACTTGTTCAAAATCATCTTTTGAAAATCTCCGCAACAATCACTGTTAACAATAAGTTCACGCAATGAGGTATCTGATTCAAATGGAAGAAGTGGACGAAAACGGTCGTTTCGTTGTGAATTTAGGTATTGAACAATTTTGTTTACAAGTAGTTCCGGAAATGGGGTCAAAACCCCTACATCATCATGAAGCAAAATCTTTGTTTTGAAAATCTCAATGTAAACATTGCACAAAATGGCTGAAAATGACAAATATCTTGTACTTAAGGACAAACGTCTTGAAATCCCGCATCAACAGTGCATCAGAACTTCAAATGCACAAATCTCAAGAAGCAAGCTTCACCTAACAGTGCATTTCATTATTCTGTTCTTGCTCACTCGTAATAAGCTTAAAATAAGAAGATCAGGTACGCTGGTTTTGCTTACGAAGAGATTTGTGCCCTCGAAATCGTGAGTAGGTACCAATGTCGGCCATTGTGGCGGCTATTTTGGGATTCTAACAAGTCTGTCCTTAAAGAGAGTGCTAGGTGAAATTTTATAGAAAACGCAATTTCGTGCTGAACTTCAGGTGACCCGACTTATCCCGGCGGACCTTCTTACCCCGTCTTCCCCTACTTGTTATGTTGTATGTACAATATATCCAAGCTAGTATCCAAGTAGGGTTTGTGTTCCATCAGTAATCTCACGCTCCCAATTTCATCCTATTCGAAAACAAGCGATTACGGAACCGATTGATTCCGTTCTTTTTGTTTTCATGCGTGCTCACTTCTAACAAAAAATACAAAAATAAGAAACAAAACAAACAGTGCTTCATTCCTTTGTTTTTCGTAGGATGAAAATGGGAGCCACATGCTTAATAAGGGAACCATTACCCTATCATCCTTCTTTTCGTTTTTTTAAAGAGTTTTGACGATCAGTAATCTCCACAACTGATCAGTCAGTCCAGATATGATTTAAAAAAAAAAAGTGACAGTGACTCATCGCACGCTAACTTAGATCGCAGTCAGCCTATCAAAATCGTCAATTTGCTAAGCATTGACTGGGACATTGTTCAACTCTGATTCCCACTGCATGTGATTTGAATGCAGTCTTCACACTTAGTTTTAAATGCCAAATCTCGGTTTATCTATGCTGGTAGATGCCACCCATCTAGTGAGCAAACGTTAAACGATACAGCGCCGCGAGTGGTCAATCGACCTACTACTGAATATTTGAATCAACCGTTAAAAAGGTGATCGATGGGAAACGATTAGAGTGTGACGTCTGTTTATCTGTGCTGATACAATAGCCTAGGAGTACTTAGGGTCAACTAACCCTCTAGGGCACTTGGAGAAACACTACGGTCGATAGAATGAAAAATATCTAAAAAGCGTTATGGAGCAAAAACATTTTTTGAATCACGTTAATAACTATGATAACGATGGCCAGGGGGCATTTATAGGGAAGTGCGAAGAGAGGTTGCAGGGTGGTACCAAAATATCTCAGTAGCTTTTCAAGGGGGTTTCGGTGGTACCATAAGAGTCTCAGGAGCGTTTAAGAGGGTCTCAGTGGGGTCTGGTGGCCGAAAACCAATGAAAGGTTACCTCAAAAGAAGCTGAAAAAACTTCAAAGGATAGCTACACTTTCAATTACTGGAGAAATTCGGAGTACTCCATCTTAGAGTAACTGTAACGGAGAGTGGGGTCTGGTTCCGATTTTGACAGTTCACTTGCTCGTTTCGTTTTGAACGCACGTTTGTATGGATTTGACAGCGATTTGACAGATGATCTTTGTTCCATTTTTGACATTGATGCCACTCAAAGTTAAGGGCTCTCTACACTGAAAAACAAGAGAACCCAAATTTGAGTATTTTTAAACTCACTTTTGAGTTCTTTTTTGCATCCTGTTTCATTCG
This sequence comes from Aedes albopictus, assembly GCF_035046485.1. NCBI lineage: Eukaryota > Metazoa > Arthropoda > Insecta > Diptera > Culicidae > Aedes > Aedes albopictus. The sequence goes on along the minus strand of NC_085138.1, from coordinate 252,445,722 downwards.
CTCTCTTTATTGTTGTCAGAGAGTGAATAGCAAAACAACCCAACTTTGAGAGTTCGATGCGGGAAGCCAAAATTGAGTAAGTGGCACAGTACCGAAAGTTGAGTAATTTTAACTGACGGTTGAGTAAAAAGAACCTTGACTTTAGGTTCTTTGGCCGTATACGCCTAAATGCAAACTACCTACCTAAACATCGCACAATGGTCGGAAAAAGATAAAGTTCGGCCAAAACTCTTTTTATGTGTTTAATCGAAGTTATAGGTTGCCCAGATATGGTATATAGTGTTTTTAGTGTTTAAAAAGGGGTATTCAAAAATTACGTAATTTCAATAATTTCAAAAACAGTGAAAATCAGTAAACTCCATATTTTTTGCGTTTTTTGTTAGAAAATCAATTCAGATTTAAACAAATGATCATCTTTTGATCAAATCTAATCAAGTTTGTTCAAAACGTGTGAAAAATGTGGAAAGATAAATTTTATTTCAGTAAAAAATGGAAAAATAACGTAAAATATATGAAAAAACATGACTTTTTTAAAAAGCTCTAATTTGAAAAACTGCAAATTTCTGCAAAATATTTAAACGTTTTTAGGCAGCTCTAAGCATGATGTTTAAGATGTACTATTCGAAATTGCGGCGACACGTGACGACACGAACCGTTTTTTAACTTAAAAATTCCCAAAATTTCTAAGGTACAATATATGAAAATTTGAAAAGTTTTGTGACATATTAATTTTGCATCATACGTGCATTCAAACAGTCCAATAACAAGCATTCATATGCTGGATAACTTAAAGCATATATTCCATTCTCAAAATATTATTATTTTACTTTTTTCGAATAATTCATTTTTCAATTTTATGACTTAGGCCACTTTGGCAGTAAAAATGTCATTGAAATACAAAAGCTAGTATTCTTTTAATTAATAATCATAAAAGTACAGTACATTAACTTTGTTATAAGGTGAAATAAAGTTTAAAATTATCAATTTCGTTTTTTGGGAGTTTTGGCCGCCCCTTTGTATGGAGCCCGACCAATGTGCATCGACTCCAGCAACTCAAAATTGGCTTCCCGCACGCAACCTCGAAGTTGGGTGGGATGAACTCACTTTTGGGTACTTTCGTTTTTCCGTGTACTCCATCTAAAGCGCTCGATGCTTCCATTGCATCAATTTGCAGCTTCTAACAAAGAGTGTCTAAGAGTGGTCTAAGAGGACACCTCAGTATTCAAAAATTATTTAGTATCAACACACTTTTCTCAGAAGGGAGTTTAAAGGCGAAACTGGAAGCATTTTCTCATTTTTTGGGTTTTTGATTTTTTTATTAAATAACGAAACAATATTTTCAAAATCGGTTTACGTGCACATGTAGAGTATGGATCAGGGTATCTCCTGATTTTTTTCGTGATGAAAAATGTTTTCCATTTTTGCAGAAACCATTTTTTTTTGTAAAATTTTGTTCAAAAATGGTTTCTGCAAAAACGAAAAACATTTTCCACCACGAAAAAAATCAGGAGATACCCTGATCCATACTCTACATGTGCACGTAAACCGATTTTGAAAATATTGTTTCGTTATTTTATAAAAAAAATCAAAAACCAAAAAGTGAGGAAATGGATCCAGTTTTGCCTTAAAGCTTGGGAACAGGAAAAAATCCATTCAGGAAAACACTACCATTGTAAGGCAGTTCAAGGATTTTTTAAAGCCAATCGTTGCAAACACTCGCAAAATTCTGAAACTTTCTAAAAAAAAATCTCAGCAGTTTAACTGGCCTCCGAGCAGGTATCATCTGAAGCTAATTGTAAACTTCAAGATAATGTATGTCGCTTTTGCGACATGGATACAGAAGACTCGAAACATGTGTCATGCCGTTATTCGGCAATTGTAACTAAAAGAATTAGGTTCTTCTACAAAGGGCTAATAGAACCCTTTGATGTCTGGAGAGCAAACCCAAATACGGTGGTTTAATTCATTCGGAATGTTGGTATGTGAGTATTCGGAATGCGGGATATCGCTTCCAGTCAAAGTCTGGTTATTACCAATACCAATGATGGTACGTCGACTTGACAAAGCTAAATAAAAATTAGGCATATGTCACAGTAGATCTATCAACTGGTCACAGTGACTAAGATAGCCGACAAGTAATTGAACAAAAAGGGCTCAGGGTCATCTCAGGAGGCTTCAGAGAATTCCATGAGGCTCCAAGATGTTTCAGGGGCGCTTCATGAGATCTCAGAAACGTTTGAGGAGCATGCTAGGGGGTCTTAGGAGCACTACAAGGGGTTTCAGGGCCGTTTTAGGGATTTCAAGAATGCTTCAGGGGGTTCCTGGGGTTTGAGAGCGGTTGCAGAAGCTCCAGGGGTTCTCAGAGAGTTTCGGAGGGCTCAGGAGTATCAGGGGGCTTCAGAGTGTTCCAGAGGATCTCTGGGGCGCTTTAGGGGGTCTCAGGGGCACTCAGCTGCGTTTGTACACAGGGATACGCGGCAAGAATTATCTGTGTACAAAAAATCAAGTCAATAAGTTCGAAATTGTCTTAGTTGTTGCTGAAAAACGAACCGTGCAAAAAAAAAGAATCTGTGTATATTATGTTGTATTTAAGAACCTATTGTACCGAGTTTGACGTACTTACCTTACCGGTCAGACTAAGGACTGAGTGGCCTCTGTTGTACATAGTAGCCGTCTCCATTCTACTCACTCGGTGCATGGCTGTTTGTCTCCAGTTCCGCACTCTGCGTAGGGTCCGCAGATCGTCCTCCACTTGGTCGACCCACCTAGCTCGCTGCGCTCCACGTCTTCTTGTACCGGTCGGATGACTCTCGAAAACCATTTTAGTCGGGTTGCTATCCGACATCCTGATGACGTGACCCGCCCACTGTAGACTCCCGATTTTCGCGGTATGGTTGGTTCTCTCAGCAGCTGATGCAGCTTGTGGTTCATTCGTCTTCTCCATGCCCCGTCTTCCATCTGCACTTCGCCGTAGATGGTACGCAACACCTTCCGTTCGAAAACTCCAAGGGCGCGTTGGTCCTCTGCCTGCACGTAGAGTCCATGCTTCGTGCCCATAGAGGACTACCGGTCTAATCAGCGTTTTGTAGATAGTTAACTTCGTGTGACGGCGAACTTTATTCGATCGTAGAATTCTGCGGAGTACAAAGTAAGCTCGATTTCCTGCCGTATTACACTCTCTAAAGCAATGTTGAGCAGCCAGCATGAAAGACCATCACCTTGCCGTAACTCTCTGCGAGATTCGAAGGGACTCGAGAGTGTCCCTGATATTCGAAGTACGCACATCACTCGATCCATCGTCGCTTTGATCACAGACAAACAGACGTAACACTCTGCAAAACGGCTTGGCACATGCATGTAACGATCAATTCAAATTTCATTTGATTTGCGCGATCGTTCCACCAGATGCGCTAGTGTTCGATCGCTTTGATGTCTGCCAGTGTACACGTTGCTGAATGATGCAAACGAAAATTATAGGCAATTTGTGTAGTAGTGTGCGTGTCAGCAAAACGTCAAATCGAAATCCATCATGTCTGGCAGTGTCACGCGCGGTTCTACCAACAGGTGGCAGTGTGCTCATGAGAATGACACCGGGCAAAAGTTTTTGATTATTTTCCTCTAAGAGTTACGTCTGTTTGTCTGTGCTTTGATCAATCTTATCAGTTTGTCCTGGAATCCGTACTCGTACATAATCTGCCATAGCTGGTCTCCAACGATTGTATCAAACGCCGATTTAAAATCAATGAACAAGTGATGTGCGAGCACGTTGTATACGCTAGAGGTTCCAACCCGGGATATCCCGGGACAACAAATCCCGGGATCTTGAAAAATTCGGGATTTCCCGAATCCCGGGATAAAATTTTACACCGTCCCGAAAATCCCGGGATTCCCGGGACACACACTTCCTACATATTTTTTCGCTTTGATTTAGAATTGGAGAGTCCAAAGAGTCGTGATTTTTTTTTCGAAAATTGCCTTTAAGAAAAAAACCACGAAAATGTTACATAAACCACTTCAACTGTGTGTGGAGTGGACGTCAAAACTCGTTGAAATTCGACTGAAACGATGCTGGAGCACTTCATTCGCTGTTTTGATTGCATTAAAGAGACACTTTCTGAAATAGGCTATTCAGGACTTATGTTGGACAGTGATTTCGAGATTGGAATAAACCTTAAGAAAGCTCTCCAGTCAATCAGACTCGCTTAAGAAGCATTTGGAGGACGAAATGCTACATTACTGTCTGCGGAAGGCTTGAGTTTCTTCAAGAAACGTTCTTGTATTCGAATGTAATCATGAAGAGAATCAACGAACGGCGACAAAAAGAAATAATAACAGCGCTTAAGTTCCTTGACCGTCTTCCGTTATCAACGCAAGTGCCAGCAGAACTCGAAAGCTAATCGAAAACGCAAATGATTAAGTACATCAAGGAACTAGTAGTAAAATTGTTGCAAGACTGCCAAAAACAGACCGATAATGATGCAGGCGAGTTGAATGCTGGATTGTCCTGTACGCATGACACTATCGAGCATGCGTGAATAACTGGAATCAGCTATAAAGGAATATGCCAATCCGTCCCAGACTGATCCGGGATGATTGATTTTTCAAAATCTATTGTGAAAAAGCTGTCAGTTTTTGAGCTACATGGTAAATTAAACCGACGTCAACTAATAGCGAGCGCATCTTTTTGAACTCCGGATATATCTGTTAAAAAAGCGAACCTCACTGTCCGATGAAATCATTATTAACATTTACTTCTTGAAGTCGTATCTTCAGAGAACGAATTCAAATTGATAAGAACAGTTACTTGATTTTTTTTATTGATGAATAAAACATATTCCTAACCACAAAATTACGTTCTTAGGCACATTGAAAAATTTCCCGGGATCCCGGGATTTCCCGGGACAAACAACAAATTTTATCCCGAATCCCGGGACAAGCAAATTGGTCGGGAAATGGAACCTCTAGTATACGCGGCATTTCTGCAACACTTGGCGGATGGCGAAAATCTGGTGTGTTGTAGCGTGTTCACCCATGAATCCAGCCTGATATTGCCCCACGAACTCTCTTGCAATCGGTGATAGACGGTGGCATAAAATTCGAGAGAGTATCTTGTAGGTAGTGCTCAGTAGCACAGAGAACAGACATTTAAGCTCGAACAAAAATACGTCAAAATCGTGTGTAAAGGATTTAAGTTTACCTCAACGCCACCAACGGAGACTGCCCCACATAAAAAGTCGATTTGATCCCACGATAGCAGTGTTCATCGTTAAAATACACTAGCCCACAAAGCGACACGAGCGCCAAACGGCCATAAACGGCGAGCACTGGAAACAAATTTGACAACACAACAATGTAAGTGATGGGACGCTAGCGCCGCGCAACGGGGGCATAACCACATACTCTTAACGTTGAACTTTTCGTCATTGAAATCATCGTCATCATCAAACATTTGAAAGCAGTTTTTTCGTTCAAAACAAAAGTTTTTGCTATGAAAATATATTCACTGTACTCCACATGAGGAATACAATGCAGTGAATATATTTTCATGATTCTTGTTTTGATTTGCAGCGAGAAAACTGCTTTTTATTTTTCAAAAAATGATGACGAATGCTTGAGCCTTAAATGACCGTTACAAAGTTTTACACAAGGCAGAAAGCGAAGATAGACGTCTGTTCTCTGTGTCAGTAGTGTGAGTGCTACCGCCACCTCTCGACCACCTCACGCTCGCTCGTGAGAAGATTCCCGTGATTGCCTCGGCACATGTCGGCTTGTGCCAAAAAGCCTCTGTGCGAGTGGTTCAGCTTCTCGTAGAACTTTCGTGTGTTCTTAGCGCGGTACTTCCATCGCTTCATGATCTCATCCTAGTTCTTCTTGTTCATCTCGGGATCCACGTTATTTCCCTTCCAAAGAAAGAACTCACATTATGAGAGTGTGTCGGGAGTGGGATTCGACTGAGGTCCTGGTCGTGATAGTCACGTGCTTTAACCACAGAGAAACAGACGTCACACTCTCATTGCTTCCCATCGACCACCTTTTTAACGTCTGATTCAAATATTCAGTAGTAGGTCGATCTACCAATCGCGGCGCTGGTATAGTTTTTGCTCCTGTTTGACGTTTGCTCACTACAGCCATCTAGTGGCGGCCCGACCAAACACAGTACGTTTAGCATTGGGCGATTGCATTTTTGTGACGATGTTTTTTAATGAAGTTTGTTCTAAGTAAGTGTTACGTCTGTTTATTTGTGCTTTAACCATCACACCAGATCCACTCAGCGAAAACTTCTTTAAAACACCCTCTAAAATATTGCTTGAACCTCCTTGCAGACAAACGTCGTTGAAACCTTAGTTTAATGATGCACCAGAAGCTCAAATGCACAAATCTCAAAATTTAAACAACTAACGATAGTGGATATTTCATTTCATTCTTCTTCACTTTTCATAAGCTTAAAATAAGAAGATCCGGGGCGCTGGTATAGGTTTTCATGCGATTTGTGCGCTTTAAATCGTAAATAGGTTCAAAAGTCGACCATTATGGCGGCCATTTTGGAACTCTAACAAGTTTGTCCCCAAACGCCCAGGGCGACAAACCTGGACTATACTCTGGAATGCACGAAAACGCCTCTTAAAAAATCCGTGAAACTCACCTGAGGGTCTATGAATCTGCGAGCCCGGGATGCCCTCTGGAAACTCCTGAAACAAATTGAAACACCTCTGAAAACCCCTGAAACCCACGATAATGTTGAAGGGTGCAATGCTCACCTCTTCGACATATTCAGACATTGTGCCTTCTACACAACCCTATCAAGCACATCTGCGTGCACACCTCTAGAACACTATGTTATGTTAATAAAGAAACTAGATAAATTTAAAACAAGTGAGGGGCTTAGAAGCAAAGGGATGTAAGTGACAAAAACCCACTTTCGAGTAAATAAGGTTTAAAGTTTTTGACCAATTTTTCATCCCGTACAAAATGTATGGAGCTTCAAAATCAACCCAATTTTCTCTGATTTATTGTAATTTTTCCAATTATCGTAGAAACAATCTTAAAAATGTTCCTGAAAGCTTTAAATCTGAAGAATTTTTTGATATGCTCAGCTCAAAATTGACAAAATGTTCACTCACATCCCTTTGATTATGGGTCCCTCAAGCATTGGCGTTGCTAGCTTTTTATTTTTTCTGAATCACTCTCCTGAACAAACACGAGAAAGAGAAGGATGAAAGAGGGGGCACAGGTCCCCTCTTGCATTCCGCTCTTTCTCGTGTTCGTTTAGGAGAGTAAGAAAAAATAAAAAGCTAGCTACGCCTCAAATAGTGTCGCAAGTAAACTTCGTGTGTGATTTCTCCGCCAAACAATCTGAAATTTATTTTCGGTATTCCACTGGCGTATCTATTTCGGAATCTGCCAACAGTAAAGCCTCCTAAACAAGCCTTAACACCCCGTGAAACTCACCTGAGAGCCTCTGAAGCTCTGAAGCTCCTTAAAGCCCCACTAAAACTTCATCTTTGAAATTGATTTCTCAATAAAGTTTTAGAATCCATTTTTTTTTTTCAAAAATCATGCAAGTATGATATTAGTTAATACCACTTGTACGTGAATTTGATAGATTCCATGCGTTCAAACTCGACATCGTCGACGAATGAGACTGAGCCGTACGGCGACTGATGATGATCTTATAGATTCCGAAACTGTCCAAATAAACGGAACTAATTACTGGCTTTGGGTCGCTTCTAGTTGTTTTCAAGTTGCGAGACCCAGAGACAATTCTACCAATAGACAACGCGAGCGATGGTAAATATAGTAGAAGAAGAAGCTTGGCCCGGAAATGCTTAAACGCCGCAAATTGTGTCTAATGGCCATTAAAGAGAACTAAATCACGGGCCAAATATGAAAACATAATTTTAAACCCAGTGTGACGATATAGTTAATTGGCGGTTAAAATTTGGAGTTTACCAGTGGAACTAACCTTATTTGCTTGACACAGTGGAACTTCTTTTTCAAAACACTGATCGTGTAGATTGAAAGGTCGTGCTCGAATTGTAATTTATCTTTCGAGGAGATCGTTAATTGATTATCAAAGGGTTTAATTGTTCTCAGAGTAGCCAATACACATGACAATTATTTGGCCAACAAATGAACAACACAACGTCAATCATGGCAACAATGATTGTTCATGTCTAATGGATACTTTAGGAAATTTTTCATAGAATTAAAATACACGGAGTTATGGAGGTGACAAATGTTCTGATTGAAGCATTTATGATCCAGATATGCAAACATTAATATCTCGAAAAGATCTTTTTGCAATTTCTCATCGTAATAGGCTGTTTTACCTCACGCAAATCTGACAGGAAAAGGCCTACTTTCCCACACCAAATTAACAGTGCTGTAATGATTCATTACAGCACTGATATGCGTTGCGTAATGAACCATTACAGCACTGTTTTCAGTTTTGGTCAACTTCTTGATGCTTTCTGGACGCAGTTTTGAAAAATTGTGACAATTGCACAGTATAACCTGTTATGTTCAGATTTTCTTAAGCATGGCTATGAACATCAGTGTGCAGTTTGATGAAAAAGTTTCGTTAAAAACTATCATCAAGAAGGGTAATTTATGAAATTGCAAAAAACGTTGTACGCAACTCGGTGCAGAACTCGATTTTTCCAGCACTCGTCGTAATTATCCAACTCGGCAAGCCTCGTTGGATAAATGTACGACTCGTGCTGTAAAAATCGTCATTCTGCACCTTGTTGCGTAAACTACTATTGACAATATTACCAGTTGAACCACACGGTAATTTAAATTTACGGATTTTCAACGCTAAGTCCGTCAATTGAAACTTCCTACGGTAAAACTCATTCTGCACGCATCTGATGAGAGGAAATCACCACAACCCAGTTATTCACGCAGGAAAATGGCACAAAATAACCATCAACCAACACCCATCATTGCTGTCTCTTCCGAACTATGCTGTGCGGAGGAGGACTTAATAGCCCGACATCCTAACCGCAATGAATGGGGATTGGCAACCGACCGTGGGTCGACGAAAGGCCCATCCTTCCGTTGTCATTCTCTATCTTTTCCACCCGCGAAAAAAGGTAAAACAAAAGCGCACGATTAAAGCCCAAAGGGTAATAAAACTAATTCCAGCATAAAATTATAAGACATGGCACAGGGAATGAGGAGGTGCCGCCATCCCGTTCATCGTCGTCACATGAAACGATCTTCAAAGCATGATGGTGTGTTTGTTAGTAGATCTGAAAGCTTGTCTACTAGTAGTCACACTGCAGATAGAGAGGATGACGAGATATGTCTGCCTAGAAGAGGAGGGACTGCCTATAACAGGGGTGCCCAACGTACGGCCCGCGGGCCGGATTCGCTTAAATCTATCGTATTTGATTTGGTAAAACAAAATATTTTACATGAGTCACTAATTTAGATGTTAATTGATCAATTTATCCTTTGATTGCTTAAAAAATATATTCCAATGCTTAATGGCTTGCAGTCAAAAAAGTCCAAAATCGCACATATTGCCCTATAAATTGAGGTATAGCTCAAAATTGTGACGTGCTGGTGCAAATCTGAGCCCTGATTCGGATTCAGCAGCCCAAAATCTGTCAGTGACACAAGAAAAAAGTCAGAGCATCAGATAATCAAAGAATCAAATAATCAGAGAATCAGAGAATCACAGAATCACAGAATCACCGAATCAGAGAATCAAAAAATCAAAAAAATCAAAAAATTTAGAAATTCAAAAATCATTGCAAAAAGTCAAAAAGTCAGAGAATCAGAGAATCAGATACAAAGAATCGGAGAATCAGAGAATCAGAGAATCAGAGAATCAGAGAATCATAGAATCAGAGAATCATAGAATCAGAGAATCAGATAATCACAGAATCAGAGAACCAGAGAATCAAAAAATCAAACAATCAAAAAAAAATAGAAATTATAAAGTCGTTGCAAAAAATCAAAAAGTCGGAGAATCAGAGAATCAGAGAATCAGAGAATCAGAGAATCAGAGAGTCAGAGAATCAGAGAATCAGAGAATCAGAGAATCAGAGAATCAGAGAATCAGAGAATCAGCGAGTCAGAGAATCAGTTAATCAGAGAATCAGAGAAACAGAGAATCAGAGAATCAAAGAATCAGAGAATCAGATAATCAGAGAATCAGAGAATCAGAGAATCAGAGAGTCAGAGAATCAGAGAATCAGAGCATCAGAGAGTCAGAGAATCAGAGAATCAGAGAATCAGATAACCATAGCATCAGAGAATCAGAGAAGCAGAGAATCAGAGAATCAGCGAATCAGCGAATCAGATAATCAGAGAATCAGAAAATCAGAGAATCAGAGAATCAGAGAATCAGAGAATCAGAGAATCAGAGAATCAGAGAATCAGAGGATCAGAAAATCAGAGAATCAGAGAATCAGAGAATTAAAGAATCAGAGAATCAGAGAATCAGAGAATTAGAGAATCAGAGAATCAGAGAATCAGCGAATCAGAGAATCAGCGAATCAGAGAATCAGTTAATCAGAGGATCAGAGAATCAGAGAATCAGAGAATCAGAGAATCAGAGAATCAGAGAATCAGAGAATCAGAGAATCAGAGAATCAGAGAATCAGAGAATCAGAGAATCAGAGAATCAGAGAATCAGAGAATCAGAGAATCAGAGAATCAGAGAATCAGAGAATCAGAGAATCAGAGAATCAGAGAATCAGAATCAGAGAATCAGAGAATCAGAGAATCAGAGAATCAGAGAATCAGAGAATCAGAGAATCAGAGAATTAGAGAATCAGAGAATCAGAGAATCAGAGAATCAGAGAATTAGAGAATCAGAGAATCAGAGAATCAGAGAATCAGAGAATCAGAGAATCAGAGAATCAGAGAATCAGAGAATCAGAGAATCAGAGAATCAGAGAATCAGAGAATCAGAGAATCAGAGAATCAGAGAATCAGAGAATCAGAGAATCAGAGAATCAGAGAATCAGAGAATCAGAGAATCAGAGAATCAGAGAATCAGAGAATCAGAGAATCAGAGAATCAGAAAATCAGAGAATCAGAGAATCAGAGAATCAGAGAATCAGTGAATCAGAGAATCAGAGCATCAAAGCATCAGAGAATCAGAGAATAAGAGAATCAGGTAATCAGAGAATCAGTTAATAAGAGAAGCAGAGAATCAAAGAATCAGATAATCAAAGAAACAGAGAATCAAAAAATCAAAAAATTTAAAAAAAATAAAAATTGAAAAATCTTTGTAAATATCAAAAAGTTAGAGCATCAGAGAGTCAGAGAATCAGAGCATCAGAGAATCAGAGAATCAGAGAATCAGAAAATCAGAGAATCAGAGAATCAGAGAATCAGAGAATCAGAGAATCAGAGCATCAAAGCTTCAGAGAATCAGAGAATAAGAGAATCAGTTAATCAGAGAATCAGTTAATAAGAGAATCAGAGAATCGAAGAATCAGATAATCAGAGAAACAGAGAATCAGGAAATTAAAGAATCAAAAAATTAAAAAAATAAAAAATTTAAAAATTTAAAAATTAAAAAAAAATATTGTAAAAAATCAAAAAGTCAGAGCATCAGAGAGTCAGAGAATCAGAGAATCAGAGAATCAGAAATCAAAGAATCAGAAAATCAGATAATCAATAAAATTAAATATAAAAAAATCATTGTTAAAAATCGAAAAGTCAGAAGATTAGAGAATCAGATAATCAGAGTTGAAACAAAAGTTTCGTTTTCATTTTTAGAATTCAATTTTTTTTCGGGTTGAAGCCATTATCTTGACAAGCACCTTTCAGAAAAAATAAAAAAAAAGTTTATTTTCGTCGTATTTTTATTTTTGGCCCGTGGACTGATATGGAGTGTCACATTTGGCCCGCTGCCGTGAAAGGTTGGGCAGGCCTTGCCTATAAGGTACCAGCGGAAACAGACAGCAACATATAGACTTTACACCTCCGATGCATATACACACTATGTAGCAAAAACTGTGAACCCTAACCGAGTTTAATTTTATACCTATGGATATCGGAGAACCTCCCTCGAGGCGAGGGAGAGTTGCGTAAAACGACGCTACGAAGCATAGCAACACATCACGACAGTAATCAACGATTAAAATTTGATTTCGAGTGAAAGACTTAGATTAGATGTTTCATACACGATTAACTTAAACGGGGTTTAGTCGAAGCAGTAAGCGCGCGGGTGTTCAGCATGCTGAGGATGAGAGTTCGATTCCCACTCGGTCTAGGAACTTTTCGTAATGGAAATTTCGTTGACTCCCTTGGGTACATGAAAAATGATCTTTGGCAGTGGAAGCTCTTAGTAAAAATTGTGAAAGTGCTCACATAACACTGAGCTGTAAAGCAGGATTTTTCCAGTGGAGGCAAAACACAAAAACGAAGAAGATGACAAAGAAGTGATGAATAAGCAAGCAGCGGCACTATAAATAAGAAAAACAGTGTTTGGGTGATTCGACGTCGATGACAATAGCCGGTCAGTTCCTCTCGATTATGTTTGTCGGAGGTTATTTATTTATTGGTGAGCTCGTTCCCTAATATTTCTTTATTTTACTCAAGTTAATAAGGGCGGAAATTCTAAGCTCAGACTAAACAGAGTCTTCCTGTTGGAATGTTACGTCAAGAACAAAACAACTATGTACAACTCCAACTTTAGTACTGAAAACACTTCCTCGTCGACTTGGAAGCATGCTTTTGATTCGTGACAAAGCCATTACACTACTGCTAGGGACATTAATCATCGATACCGTCCATTGTCCCTCCACCAGTACCTTGAATGGCCCCATAAAGCCACACGCTAATAAAACAATATTTATACATTAACGCCAAAACTGACACCGGTGATGTCTTACTTTGGCAGTGCGTGATCCATATATTTTATTTTGTTTTTCGTTCTCTCCTTTCCTTTCCATGTTCGTCCGACACGACAATGGCTCTGCTGCGGGGAAACAGGAAAACACAAATCGCACACCCCTGCACGAGGCGGCTTCGAATGGTGATGAGGCGGCGGTGGAAGCACTACTGGCTGCTGGAGCCGACCGGAACGCGAAGGAGTCACTGGTGAGTACCTATAAGCTTCGAATATTGGACATTCACTGCTGGCGCTTGGTTAAGTTGTCTGTCAACAGTTTTCATATTTTATGGATTTGGATATAGGTACTTCGAATTATAAACTTTAGTCGATGAGGTCAAGCGCCAGAGCTTGAAGATTAAGTTGTAAACTCAATGAAATGCATACATATTGGACTTGAACTACATTTGTATTTACTGTAAATCAAAAATCTGTTTATGAAAATGTGTAAGACCAGAATTGAATGTTGGTTGGGCCGAATGGTCAAAAAGACATTAGGCTAAATGAGTTTTAGTCCTTATCAAGCCCTTTTTGTCACACAAGCTGTACTTTCGAGCTACTTATATTGTTACTGATTAAAATGCTATCGCAATCTGATTTTTTTTCTTCTTTTGGTTGTTCTTTTATGTTATAAGCCCAGTTTCGTGTTCGAAAGGAATTGCTCAAGAAACTTCTTGAGCGATTCCTGTTAGAAACTTTCAACGGTGACTGCCAATTGAACTGTCATTTCTTCGCAACTGCGTACTGATATCGAAGAAAAAACGGTTTCTTGAGAGATTCAGGCAAGGAATTTCCAATGCATCAAGATAGGCTGAGAAATTCTTTCTGAACTGCAAATAGCCCTATACAGTTGCAAACTTGCTTAGCGGACAAACTGTTAACTCTTCCATCTTCCTTATTTTTTTATCAAAGGGTGAGTTGTACCGTTATGCAGTTATCTGCTTGATTGATTGGTGATTGAACTCTATAGGATATTTGTTTTAATAAACGGTTCATTCAAATTACACAGTTACAATATTGACTGCTGACTAATCAGTTAACTGTATCTGAAATTATTCCTTCTTTAAAATGTGGAGGTTTTTTCGAGCTACACTGCTACAGAGCTGTTTGGAGACCAAACTCCCTAATAAAAATGTATTATACAATGCTGATAGGGTGAATGATTGTATCATTCCCTGTATGATCAAGATGATAACCCGAAAGGGTTGTTAAGCACGTTGTATCATATTTTTCTATTAGGGCTGTCTGTAAGAAATTTTCCGTACACTAATGACAGTTGTCTAAAACCTCCACATATCGTTCCGGTCCATGCTTTTCTGCGCCTTAGCAATAATACTACAAGACACCACTGCGTGAAAACAACAAGATTGCGATAGATTCGTTTCCTCTCTGCTTTTACCACTCTTTTTTATCTCTGTTCGGAACATAACCAATTTTTGATCTACTGTGGTATATCCCGTGTCCTTTGTATAGTGCATTTCGTGATACTTGATCACTATTGAGTAGTAATAAAGTATTCGGATTTGTTACAGTAGTCATTTTCAATTGCAAGGAAGGATTCTGATTGATAGGTTCCGCTTTAGCACGCTCCTTTTTTTCAGTCAAAATCGGATCCCTTAACGAAAAAGTCAAGAAATGATACCGATATTGACCATGCATCGGAACTCTAGTCCTTACTGCCTCAAACCAGTGTACAACGAAAAAAAAAAATTCGAGATCATTCTCGGCCACAAGCAAACCGAGACTGTTGCGGGAGGTGCCATCATAGTACCGACTCTTACAGCAAATCCGACATTGGATTTGTTTTCGGTTAGCTAAAAAGCTAAAATAATACATTTATTTAAACAGATATTACACATGAAAAACGAAACTACTTACAAATTCGGTGACCTGTCACGGGAACACCTCCTCACTATACTGATAATCCCTATTCAATAAGTATTCTTTCTTGTCCAGCTGTATAGCATTCAACCGCAGGGGTTCTCATGGTTAATTACTGTAGTCTAAAAATTTAAGATACGCGACTATATGCGTATATGCATATATGCGTAACACGAGACCTTTCACTTTTTACAAGGTATGAAATGTAATAAGGACCAAAGTTTTTCCTTTAATTACTAAGATATGCTGTACCATAGTTGGAAGCAGCTAGGACTAGGATTCAGTTTGGTAGATCTTTCGTCGCATCGCAACCCAAAAAGGTGATCTACCCACGCTACGAGCTCCGTTAAAGATCGAGCATCTTTTAAACCCCCTCAACCATTCATCCCTCAGCACGGGTCGCCTCATGCACTCCTCTACTATACTGATTCAGTGCAACTCAACCTTCTATATCAACTCGCCCACGAGTTTGATGTCATCGGTGAGGCCGACCAACTTTACACCCGGTGGTAATGCGGGGGCCGTAGTACGCTGCATTCCATAGTACCAGATTGATCCCTGGAGTACTCCCGCGGTACAATGGTAGTGCTTCTCTCTTTCCTCGGAAGAGCACCCTGTTCCGGAAGTAATTTTCTACAATTCAGCAAGGGCTTTCCGAGACTCCCATGTAGCATATGGCGCTCGCAAAAAAAAACGGTCCGGTTGCCGCTGTTGAACGTATTTGTCATGTCTCGACCGTTAACCCTCTTCTAGAAATCAAGCTGGTTATAGACCGTCAACAGAGTCAACCTTGACTGGATAACTCGCTCGACAACTCCTCGGAAGGCTGGGCAGGGTCGACACCACGCCTGCTTCCCACTGCACAGCAAATATCAGGACTGATACCGGGACGCAGAGGGACTTGCTTACATGGGCCTCTACCTACTCCGGACCTTGACGGGGACCCCACGTACTGGAACTCAACCCAGTAAACCAATGCCATGACAGCGACAACACCTGGATGTTCTCCACGCATCCACTTGTTCTAAAAACGGTCGAGTTCGACCGCAGGGCACCGATATGACCTGCACACTTAATTCAGATTGCCGGGATATCAGCATTTTTCCATTCTTTTGCCGAGATTTGCACAGCCGAGTAATCAGCAAACAACAATTTTGCTGAGATCTCAGCAATTTTGACAGTTCATTGCTGAGCTTCGGCAATCGTTTTGCTGAGAGTCAGCTAACAAATGTCACTTTTTGCTGGGATATCAGCTGATTGTTTTACTGAGCAGACGGCTGTGCGCGTTTTTGCCGAGCCCGCAAATCTGTTTTGAGTGTGTGTGTTGTCTACCCAAACCCTTGACCTTCTCTTGATTTCGCCACTCCAAATAAGTTTATCAAATTCAGAGATTTCGAATGAATTGCCGATAGCTCAGCAAAAATTTAAGGACAGACTTGTTAGAATCCCAATATGGCCGCCACAATGGTCGACTTTGGCACCTACTCGCGATTTTGAGGGCACAAATCTCTTCGTAAACAAAACCAGTGCACCTAAGCTTCTTATTTTAAGCTAATTACAAGTGAGCAAGAACAGAATAATAAAATGCATTGTTGTTTGAAGCTTGCTTCTTAAGATTTGTGCGTCTGAAGTTTTGATGCACTGTTGAACCGGGATTTCAAGGCGTTTGTCCTTAAGGTTAATCTCGGAAAACAAATGTGTATTGCCGAATCATAAGTAAAACTATGAATTGCTGTTGCAGCTCGGCATTTTTTTCTGCCGAGCTCGAAAATATATTTTAGGTGTGTAAACCTACCTACACACTTAACCCTCTAGTACCCAACCCTTTAGACGGGGTATAGTTTGAACATTTTTGTAATTTTTGTTTCGTGGAAAATCAAAATTTTTATATTTTTGGCTGATATTTAGGACTGTTTTGTATATCTCAAAATGGTTTTTGGTTTTTTTAAAGCATATTTACATTTTTTTAAAATCATTGAAAAATTGATGTTTTAGTCACCTTCTAGAAGTCATTGTCATTATTTTGTATTGAATCACTACAATTAACATATTTTAAATTTTTGCCAAATCATTCCATCGTAGTTTTATAGTTTAAGAGTATCGAATACACTCTTAATTCATTTCGCTTAAAATTACACGGAAAATAAAATTTTGTTTGAAAAAAAATAGAATTAAAAATATTTCAACAATAATCATAAAATCCTAAAATGTTTCCATCTCAAAAAATCCGTACCCCAAATAGTCGCACGAACGCAACACATGTTCAACTTCAGTAAGTTTTCTCGCACATGTGTTAAACATCAAACGCCAGACATCGAAGTACCCGTGTTTGCTAGCGTACTCCGAACCGAAGAGTACCGTAAACCGGGGTCAAATTGATCAGCGGGGTGAAATTGATCATTCGGGTACTACATTGTAATTCCATACAAGGAACTCTTAAGCGTTGTAATGATCTTGAACTTTTTACGTCATCTGGTTCGTAGATGTCTAGAGATGAGTGCAGACTTTTATTTTTTTTTAGAAAAATGTTAGGTTTACCTTGTTTTTTTTAGGAATTTGCAATGTATTTCTCATTAGGCTGAAATCATTGCTACTAAACAATCGATTGCTAATAGGACTTCCCGTAAATTCTCTGTTTAACATTTCTGTGGAGCCTTGGCTGGAAAGTTATGTACCTAATAAGAACATTAAATAGTTAAAAAAAAGTTCATTTTATGTAGAAATAGTCATTTATTGTGACAGAAATCACTTATTTCAAATGAAATTGCCTACCTTTAGGCGTTTAAGGGGAAATTTCAAAATTTAATTTTGCATTTAAAGCATTAAATTCAGAAGTTGTAAGATTTTAAACACGTTATTCGGTTTTAGAAGGGCAAAATTAGGCGGACAAGGAAATTTTCCTTTCCAACCGATGCTTAATTGTATACTGATCAATTTCGCCCCAAAGTGGCATTTCCAATTTAATGATATTTGGAGTTATTTAACTTAAAGTTTAAATTTGTTGAACAAAGTTATGTCACGTGGTTCCATGGAGATCCACTGGGTACTGATTGGAGCCGATGATAGGCCCGAATTCCACTGATTAAGAGACCTTCGAAGATATGTCCGGTGCCGAGCGGCCGTCAATGAAGTTGGCTTGATAACTTCCCACAAACTCATTTACTTTGGGTGGAAGACAACGGAAGATGATCTGTGATATCGCTTTGTACGCGACATTCAAAATTGTGATCGCTGGGACAAATGATCCCTTCCTTCCACTCCTCCAGTAGCTGCTTGATTTCCCACATCCGGGCTATTAGCCGGTGTGGGCAGGTGGCCAATTTTTCCGGGCCAATCTTGATGAGTTCAACTTTGATACCATCCTTATCTCACACCCATCCGTCAAAATGCTCCCGTCCTCATTTCTGCACATTTCGGCTCGCGGCACGAAGCCTTTTCGGGATGCGTTGATCTTCTGGTAGAACTTCCGCGTTGCTTGTGAACAGCAGTACCATTTGTTCGCACTCCGCTACCGCTTCTTCCAGTTGGCGTTATTCTCTTCTAAACGCGTATGCGCTGGCGATATCCGGGTGCTTCAGTCGCTTCAGATTATACCGAGGTGGCCTTCGATACCGTACGTTGTTAATCACGGAGAGTAGCAGCCAAAATCGATGTTAGCGCCCCGATAGGTTCTGACGCGACAATTTCGAAGAAGTGCCGTCTGCCAATCAGGACGTGGTCGATTTGGGATTCCGTCTCCTGTGGTGATGCCCAGATGTTAACGATAAGGGAGGCTGTGCAGGAAGCTGGTTGAAACGTCTTGTGACCCCGGGAGTACTAGTTGTTCTAGACGGAGACTAATCAAAGCCCCAAACGGCTGGGTGCAGGACGTCCCCGTTGCCGACACAGTATCGATGCGATGGTCTGAGAGTAGTAGTCGAGGTGTTCGCGAACATACGCTCCCAAGAAGGGCAGCAGCATCCAAAGCTGCGCAACCCACTCCAACCATCGCATCGGAACCGTCACCAAGCATCGTCACGAGGCTCGCACACTCACCCGAGCCGACGGAACATCAGCGAGCAGCAGCGAGAGAATGAGTGCCGTGAGATCCTGCCGTGAGAGCAGCAGCGAACCGCACCGCCGCAACCGTCATGATCATCATCATCGACTCTCGTCGTCGGCGCCCTGTAGGTAGCGCGATGATGGTTTGTTCCACACACGTCGCGTGGGTTCTACGCGCGCGTAGAATATTCCACGTGGTTCTGGAATACCACATGTTTGGGTATAAATATGCGACCCGTTCCTTCCTAGTAGCGAGTCAGTTGAATTCCAAAGGTGAAATAGTTACAAGCGTTCGCGTGGCTTTAACAACGCGAAGTGAAACTAATCCAATTGTAAAGTGTAAATAGCAAGTAGAGAGAATAAAGTGTTTAGTGTAGTTAAGCTATTCCAGTGCTTTTCCTTCCCAACCCGAAACTCCCGTGTTCTCTTCTGCTGTGCTATACCCCGTGCCTACAGTCCAGTGCTTTTGCCAAGTTGTTCTTGTGTTCATTGCCGAACACAATTTGGTCCTTCGAGCCGGATCAGGATCCGGTAGGGGGCCGTTCATAAACCACGTGGACTTTTTGGGGGGAGGGGGGGTCTGGCCAAAGTCTACGCTCCATACAAATTTCAAAATTTTTGTATGGACAAAAGTCTACGAGGGGGGAGGGGGGGGTCTGAGATTTTTCAAATTTTGGTCTACGTGGTTTATGAACAGCCCCTAGTGTGTAAAAGCGTTCCGCGTGGCTTGG
Organism: Aedes albopictus; assembly: GCF_035046485.1. Lineage (NCBI taxonomy): Eukaryota > Metazoa > Arthropoda > Insecta > Diptera > Culicidae > Aedes > Aedes albopictus. The sequence continues at coordinate 252,426,210 of NC_085138.1, read as the reverse complement.
ACAACGCGGTAGTGTATAGTTTAAAAAGCGTTCCGCGTGGCTTCGACAGCGCGGCAGTGCATAGTTGCAGAAGCGTGCACGTGGCTTCAACAGCGTGCAGTGCACTGAAGAGCGTTCGCGTGGCTCGAACATCGCGAGTGAAGTGTGTTGTCGTAAGCATGGACGTGGCTTCGACAACGTCCGTACTCGTGTCGGTCCGCGAGTGTAAACCGTCGTATCGTAGAGATTTTTTCCGTCGTTCCGGGATTCGTGTGTTAACTTATTCCATCCGGTCCGACCAGCGCGTCGATTTTTGTGATACTCCGAGTGAGTCCGCCGTCGCGTAGTGCTACCTTTCGTTACTTCGGGCATTGTGTGATACTTTCCACCCGTTGTGACAAGCGCGTCGGTCTCCTGACAATACGTGGTTGATTTCACCGTCGCGTAGTGTTTTGTGTCCGTCGTTTCGGAATCGTTAAGTGATTTTTCCCTCCGTGGCGACACACGCGTCGGTTTCGGTGATTGTATCCTGTGAAGCGAAATTTCCCGTTAGTCGCCGTAGTGTTGAGTGTTGCTGCCACCGCTTCGGACTCCGTGTGCTACCTCCCATCCATCGCCACAAAGACGTCGGAATTCCTGTCCACATCCTCGTGTTACTGACCCGTAAAGGATTACATCAGGATGCCACCCAAACGGACACCGGTGAAGAAGGTGCCTGATTCTGACGAGTGTGAAGCCAAGCTTGGGGCGCTAGTTCACAACCGTGGATTAGCACAACGAAATGTGACCAGAATCCTAACTATCCTCAAGCAGGCCGAAGACGACAGGAGTGAACTCAGCCCAGCCCAAGTCAAGGTGTACCAACGAAGTATTGAAAATGAGAAGGCCGAGTACTCAGGTTGCACCAGGAGATTGTTGCCCAGTCCTCAGCCGACAAGCGCGATGAGCAAGATGAGCACTACCTGCGGTTCATGTACCTGTACGAGGAGGTATCCGTGCTGCTCGAGAGTTGTACCGAGATGTTGACTGTGCCGCCAACTCAGCAGCCACCTTGTGTCACTAACCAGCAACCGATCATCGTTCAGCCGCAGTCCTTCGGTGCTCCATTGCCAACCTTCGATGGTCATTATGAAGCATGGCCCCGCTTCAAAGCCATGTTTCAGGATCTGATGCAGCGTTCATCAGATTCGAACGCTGTGAAATTATTCCATCTCGAGAATTCCTTGAAGGGAGATGCCGCTGGTGTGATCGACCTGGAAACGTTGCAGGATAACGACTACCAGCGCGCATGGGACGTCCTGGAGCAGAGGTATGGCAATAAGCGGCTAATACTGGAATCTCACATTCTGGGCCTCCTAAACATGAAGAAGATGACTAAGAAATCGTCGAAGGAACTCCGGAGGCTCGTCGATGAATGCACCCGCCACGTGGAGAACCTCATCAAGCTTGGTCAACCGCTTGCAGGAATGTCGGAGCTGCTCGTGGTGACTACTCACTCGCGCATTGGATGACCAGACCCGTGAGATGTGGGAAGCTTCAATCGATCAAACGGAGCTTCCAGTATACGAGCAGACGATCGAGTTCCTGAAGCAACGATGCGGCATTCTGGAGAGATGTGAGAACAGTGCCCCCATCGTATCCCCGAATCCTAAGGTCTCCAACCAGAAGCCGCCAGTATCCAAGTTAGTACCTCCCAAGACATCTTATGCAGTGTTCGTGTCGTCGGCGTATGTGTGCGACTTCTGTTCTGGGCAGCACCAAAATTTCAAGTGCTCCGTGTTCCAGAAGCTGTCCATGGATCAGCGCCAAACCATGGTGAAGAAGCTAAGCATGTGCTTCAATTGTTTGAGAAGGGGCCATCATAGCGTAGCGTGTTCTAACAGCAAGTCATGTGTGAAGTGTTCGAAAAGGCATCACACGTTGCTTCATTTCGAACGCAACAGGAATCCAGCAAAGCGTGCGGATACAAGGAAGCCTTCTGGAGCCATCCCAGTATGTACCACCCTAGTAAGCAGTTTAGCAGGCAAGGACTTCCAACCAGTGCGGAAACTAGTGAAAAACATCGACGGTTATCTACCGAAGGGTAGGCAGATAAGCAGTTTCATCCACAATCCTGAGCAAGTTTTCCGGTCGCGATTAAGACCACCGCCTTCCTTTGAGAGACAGCAGCAGCCAACGACCACTGGAATTCAGCAGAAATTCACTTCGCGTTGTTCGCGTGGCTTTAACAACGCGAAGTGAAACTAATCCAATTGTAAAGTGTAAATAGCAAGTAGAGAGAATAAAGTGTTTAGTGTAGTTAAGCTATTCCAGTGCTTTTCCTTCCCAAACCGAAACTCCCGTGTTCTCTTCTGCTGTGCTATACCCCGTGCCTACAGTCCAGTGCTTTTGCCAAGTTGTTCTTGTGTTCATTGCCGAACACGAGGATTTAGTCGGTTCCGAACACGCGTTATCGGCGATGAAATCTTATGATCCACGACGGTGGCCTAGTCTTAGTCTACAATCTGTCACAGATCCGGACTGGCGAGCGGTCTCCAGCCCGTAGATTGACGTGCCACCTCCACCTGTTCGGTCCTTCTCTTTTAATCTCTGCATACTAACTCCTCAATCGCTCTTCGTGACCTTTCTTCATTCGACCGTCACTCATGTCCCGAAGTAGTAAGCACTCATTTCTATTTCCGTACCAAAGACAACCGACTTCTGTCTGCCTGAACTCATCGGTTACACGCATGCCGTTTTGTTTTTCACTAGCACCACCAAATGATTCAAATGATTCGTTGAAAAATTGAACACCATGTAGCCCTACCGTCCTACATCACAATTTTGCAAACACAATGTTACTGTTCAGAAACAAAGTGCTACGTTTGGCCATGTTCTTAGATGCGGAGAAATCAATCAGCCGTAGCTGGTCCGTTCTCGTTCATTAGCTGGCGGGCGCTGAACTTTCCTGAGCGTTTAAATCTCCTACGATGATCATGACGGGCAACCATCGTACTCACGTTCGAGCTGCGCGTAGAATCAGTTCTTGTCATCACCAGTGTTTCCGGAGTGCACGTTGATTATGCTGAAGTTGAAGAACCGACCCTTGACCCTCAACTTGTACATTCTTTCGTTGATCGTGCATCAACCGATCATGCAATCCTGCGTATCGCCCATGACGATGAAAGCTATTCCAAGCTTTGCATACGATCAAAGTTCTCACGGGGTTGGTTACCCGATCTTCCCTTAGGTTGCTCGTATCCCGGCCGTTGCCACGCAGAGGTAGGGATCGAAGATGCATGGCAAGAGGCTAAAGAACCTCACAAGAGATCTGTATCGCTTTGCCAGAATTTACCGTGCCAATTATAACCGCTAACGACTGCTGATTGTAAATCTTGCTCTATGCTCTTCGCCAAATTAGATATTGCAGTGCAAACGCTAATAATGACCTTTTCCCAAGTACACATACCTAATAAAGAAAAGCAACAAAAATTATATTACAGCGACAAGTTTGGTCCATGATATACCTAGTAGCAAAGTATACAACAGGCCAGGCTTAATTTTATGCATCACCTAATAGCTTAAATTGAGAAATAACACAGTCATAAAGTAACACTCATAGTAATTGCTTTTTTACCATTTCCAGCACGGTAATACACCACTGCACGAGGCCGCCTGGAAGGGCTACAGCCGAAGCGTAAAAATCCTATGTTCCTTGCCAAAAGTTCATAAACCGGGTGCTACCGGGGTCCAACCCAGCAACGGTGGTGGCCCCAAACTTTCCATCGATCTTATCAAAGACTCCTCCAGCAAGATCAAGAGCGTCATCCAGGACACGAAGGGAGCGCTTCATAGCGCGTTGCTCGGAACGCGTAACTTTGGAGGTTTCTCGGCCCTGCACCTGGCGGCCCAGAATGGGCACAACCAAAGTTGTCGGGAAATTCTGCTCGCTGGGGCGGATCCCGATGTGCAAAATAATGTGAGTAGTGCGTGGCACGGGACACAGAATGTAATAACCTCTAATCTACCTATTTGATTTGAATTCTACAGTACGGCGACACTCCTCTCCATACGGCATGCCGCTACGGCCATGCCGGTGCCATCCGAATTCTCCTCTCGGCCAAGTGCGACTTCGAGCGGATCAACCTGAACGGCGATACGGCTCTGCACATAGCGTGTGCCATGGGCAGACGGAAGCTGACCCGAATATTGCTGGAAGCCGGCTGCAAGCAGGATACGAAGAATGCGCAGGTGAGTACTGGGATTGTTAAATTGAGGAACAAAATGTCATTTCAAACATTTTCTCGGATTGGATTAACAAAATTCTTTGATGATTTTCCAACAAAATTTCAATCCGTTGAAGGTTACCCAGATTCACTTTTACTGCGACCCTGTTCGACTGAAAACGTTGCGAATCGAACGAAAGCCAACCTCAGACAAAACAGACCGAAGTAAAACAAAACCAAAACTTCCGGTGCGGGCGATTGTAGTAAGAGACGGCGGCAAAGACAAAAAAATATCCGATGCATCGTTCCACTTTGCTATTGTTGCGTTCGCAACAAAAAAAAAGATACGAGCAAAAACGGAGAAAACACGAGGAAATTTGTTCGAGCTTGAATTAAAGCTCGCTCCAGTTCCTTCTCGGTGCATGGGAGGTTGTCTCGTTTTTTGCTGGTTTTTATATTGTATACGAGTTTGTAACGCGGCAATTATGTCTGTAATAGGGAGAAAAAGTTACCAAGATAAAAATGTGAACTATTTTGCAAAATTGATTTTCAATGGTCAATGCTATTGTTTTCCTTTGACACAATAATGGTTCGCCCTACTCGTGTACAAAAACGAACTCAGTTGGGCAAAGTTCATAACCCTATTAATTTTCCTAGTGATGCAGGAGTGAAGAAATGAATTATATATGTAATTCAACCAAAATGATGGAGATTGCTCAAAACTTCAAACAAAAGTATCAAAATTTCGCACTTGCAGTTACTTAGCCCTTTCGAGGTCATATATGAACCCCAACGATGAAACGTAGCAAAGCGGACATGCCCGAGCAGGAGAAAATATCTGAAGAATAACAAACTCAGGTATGGAAAACGGAATACCTACAACCTGAACCTGAAGCCCTGCATAAGAAGTAAAATAACTAAAATAATAACTGGTGTGTATTCTGTGCATAACACGTGAATTGAATAATGACATCGGGTATAGCAATACCTAAATAATAATCGACGATTTTTCCAAATAAATGGTGATTTTTCCATAATTGAATAATATGTACCTCAATCAGTCCTTAACACCAAACCAATAACTCATTGAGGTATTTTATCAATACCTACAAAATACCAAAGCAAGTTATTTTCAATACCAAAATAACCGACCAATACCTTGTCTTGGTATGATACCTGAGTTTGGTATCCTGCAGTTATTCGTTCCTACTCGGGCAGGGTCGAGAGTGAACCTGCGTCGGTTGGGAGGAAATAACCCGGGACGGACACGAAATTACTTTGCAAATGAAAAGCACGCGGTTGCTCTGTTTAATCGTAAAATTCGGTTTTAGTCTGTTTACATGGATTTAACAAAAGGTTCAATGCAAGAGTATTCTATAATGAGGTAGAACTGCCTGCTCCATCAAGAAGCATAGAGTGCAAATATCACTGTGACCTCTGGACTCCTCCTTAGCGGCAAGTGTGTTACAACGTGTTTAGACCAAACGTAACAACTAGCGAAGTCATGGTGCTTCAAGTTCCTCAAAGGTTTAGGGAAAATATCTGCACGCATTGCCTCGCTTGGGCAGTACTTGATCAGTCCTCCTATCTTTCGAAAGGTTCGTTGAACTTTCGCCCTAGAATGCCGACGCAAGTGGCAATGTGCGGCAGAGCGCAGACCGCCACAAACGCGCACTCACGGGACTTCGGTACATAGGGTATGTGTGCCATCAGTAATCTCACGCTCCCATATTCATCCTATTCGAAAACAAGCGATTACGGCACCGATTGATTCCGTTCTTTTTGTTTTCATGGGTGCTCACTTTTAACAAAAAATACAAAAATAAGAAACAAAACAAACAGTGCTTCAATCCTTTGTTTTTCGTAGGATGAAAATGGGAGCCACATGCTTAATAAGGGAACCAATACCCTAATACATATATTCTTCATTGCTTCACTATTAGTATTTTTTTTTTTTTGGAATAGCATCCAGCGTCCGCGCTTCATTGACTTCCTTCATGCCGAACGTTGCAACCAACCGCTTGATGTACGTTTGTATGCTCAGACTGTACACACCTTCCGAGTCCTTGGTAATCTCCAAGCCCAGAAAATACGTCGTGTTTCCGAGATAGTTAACATCAAAATGTCCTTTAGTTGGCCGTAGACGCACGCTAGCTCCTCCTCGTCGGTTTGATGTTGGAACAAGAAGCTATAGGGGAACAAAGCTTAAAATGCCGAGATGGGGTAATATGGCCCAGCTGATATAATCATTGCGGAATGTGATTTGATCATTACTAATGGTGTCAAGATATGTTTGCCTGAAATATCCTTCTAGAAGCCAGGCAGGGAAACCAACGGAAACTCTTTTGATTGCCCATAAAAATTGGAAACTTCCGGTTTTTGCTTGCTTGCAATTTAGGTTTGCTGGTGATTTTAAATATTATTAGCCAAGTGTTTCCAAGGAGATTGAGATTGAGACACACATGGAGGCCCATAGTTGTTGTTGCCTGTGCTATCCATGTTAGAGGTTATCCAAATATGACGACCATTGTTTAGAGAAGAAGGGGTCTGGCACTCCATATATTGAGTATGCGAAAAAGCGTGACAGAGGGGGAAAGGGTCGGAAATGCCCGAAAATTTATGGACGTAATTTTTAATATTTTCACCAAGTGGCATCTTACCCCATGGTAAATGACCTTTTTGCATCGCTTCCGTTTTACGAACCATCTTTTAAATCCCTAAAAATCGATTAAAATGCATTAGTTTTGTGAATATTTCTGCTGGAGTATCAAGCACATATTGTTTAGTTGCTGTTACAATTTTGAATGTCTTTGCAAGCTCAGACTGTACACACTGTCCGAGTCCTTGATAATCTCCAAGCCCCCCACTTTCCCCTACGAAATTCTGAAGTAAATTGGCTTTGTACCATCGAGCTCCGCTGATCCATACCTGTATGCAGGACCGGACTTGAAGGAGAGGGGCACATTTTAGGGGCCCCCACAAAATTACACTTCACGAAAAAAAATGTGAAGCAAGAGAAAATAATGAAAGACACATCCCTCGATTTGATTTTTGTCAAAAGAGCTTCATATTACTGTCTAATTGCTAGAAGTAGGTGATATGTTGTGATTCATTTGAGAAAGACTGCAACTTATCCAGCTATATATGAAATTTTAAATTTTTACTCTAAAGCTTATTTTTTTATTTGTCAAATTCCTTAAAATAAACTACCGAAAATCCTGAAAAAAAAACCTTCGACTGAATTCTAGAGGAACTCCAAAACTCTAAATTGAAGAATCAAAGAGTTCCTGCTGGATTTTTTTTGTCTGAAGTTTTTTAAAACATTTTGAAGAATTTCCCAACAGAAATTTGAATTGAAAGAATTTAAAGATTTTTTTTCAAAATCTTGAAGTATTTTTGGAACTCTTACTCTTGGAGTACGATTTTACTTAGACAGCTTATGACTTACACAAATCGGAGAGTACCAAAAGTGTTGAAACATATTTTAGACCAAATCTAGCATGAATTTAAGGCAGATTATTTTGAAGAGTTTCAGTCTTAAAAATCTTATAACTAGTGAATTTAAGACTTTAAATAATTATAAAATTCGCCCCTTAAACGCCTAAAAGTAGGCAATTTCATTCAAAATAAGTTATTTTTATCAAAAAAAAATGACTATTTCATCATAAAATCAACTTTTTTTTCAACTAGGGGTAGGCGGGGCATTATGGACACCCGGGGCAGAATGGACACCCTCAATATGTTGAATTATGCGAACTTTTTTGAACTTTTAATGAATGGAGAATATAGTCCATTTGTCTAAAACGTAGTTTCAGGAAATAAACATTCGAAATTAAAATTATACTTGATTTTACACGAAAAAGTTGCGTCCTCCGTTTTTTGTGCATGGAAATTATAATTTTCACACCATCTAAAATAAGACTTAGTGATTAATTTATTGCAGGTCGATTCAAACCTGATATTTCTAGAACACATGCGAGTAGTTTTGCTGTATCTACATGCTTAACATGTTTATATTTTCTTCTTTATTATATCAAAAATCAAGTTTGGAAATATCTTCTGCTGCCGGGGCAAAATGGACACTTACCTTTTTAAAAGAAGCGGCAAGGGAAAAATATAACCTAAATCACAAACCAACCAAATTCTTCGATTTCAGTATCTTTTCGGTTAAATGTTCACTATAGTAGACATAGGGTGAAACAAATTGGTCAAAAAACGACAGAAGTGGAAAATAGTTGTTCTAGGCACAGCTGTACATGCTGACAAAAACGAAGCTTTATCCAAAACAGCCTGAATTCAAATTAACTGAACAAAAATGAATTACTTCGGCGTATTATTCATCCATAATAGTTGTTTTGTAATGAAATGACTTTATAGGTGTAGATAATGTACGAAATTCGTAAAAGTCTCATGGTGTCCATATTGCCCCATGGGGGTGTCCATTCTGCCCCGTATGCTTGAAGACGGTCATGAAATACTAACATTTTTCAAAACATTTTTTGAAGTGGATAAATCATTATTCTTCGTGAGCATTCTTATGCAATAGATGCTAAATAGACTTTAAAAGGATACATGTATCAAAAAACTAAACTTTTTTTACATCTTATCAGGTAAAGTTGGCAAAAACCTTAGGGTGTCCATATTGCCCCGCCTACCCCTATTTCGTCTACGCTGCTCTTATCTGTCTGGTAAGCTACTCAAGAAAGCTGTTTTTGTCCATGATTTTCCATAGCTCTGTACGGTTGATACTGTCTTATGCCACCTTGAAGTCGATGAACAGGCGGTGCATTGGGACCTGGTATTCACGGCATTTCTGGCGGATTTGCCGTACGGTGAAGATCTGGTCCGTTGTCGACCAGCCGTCGATGAAACCGGCTTGGTAACTTCCCACGAACTCATTTACTTTAGGTGAAAGACGACGAAAGATGATCTGGGATAGCACTTTATAGGCGGCATTCAAAATGGTGATCGCTCGAAAGTTCTCACACATTAACTTGTCGCCTTTCTTGTGGATGGGACAGATTGTCCCTTCCTTTCACTCCTCCGATAGCTATTCGGTTTCCCAGATCTTGACTACAACTTGAATTGTTTTCAAAGCGGATCCGACTTGAGTTGCACTCTCCCTGGCCAAATTCGCAGGGGTTGACGGTATTAAAGTGAAGAAGTTTCATTTTGATTATTGTAATGTAGTGTTCTTTAGTGAAACATATCACCTTTTTAACACTTTAATGCGCCTCCAACGGTTCAACACGAACCGGCTGCTGCAGATGGAGTATGGCTGATCATATGCATCAGACATGCTCGATAAACACGGAGGAACCGCCGGGGCTCAGTAGAGTCTATTCCCAAGCAATAGTTCCAATTCGGTTGGATTTGAGAAGGTTTTGATGATCGTTACAAATCCTAATAAAAGTATTATAGGATTTGTGACAGGTTTTGGAACCTTTTACAGCCAGCTGATTTTAAAATGTTGTTTGGGCTCTATTTTCCACGTTTCTCGGTTGATTTTGATTAGTAAATTATATATGTCATAGTCGCCTTTTCAAATTTTTACAATGGCAGTTGGTCATATTTTCTTTAAATAAAGCAATTAAAATCGACCGAAGAATTAATAGTGGGAAGGAGATTTGCAGCACTTAATTGTGCTGATAGATTCGAAGCTAACGTGCGAACACTTAAACGCATTGTTGACGTCAATGCGTTCGACGTGACATTTTGGAAAAAAAACTGATTTCTTTTTATTAACTGAACAACGTTACTTGTGTATGACTAGGTTGGCATTTCTAGGCTACGCTTAAAAAAATGACATGATTTATGTAGGCCCGATAGGACATAGTATTTGTAGGAGGATGAATACATAATAGTTGATATGCAATCTTTACTATTTTAAAATTTTATTTAAATCAACTGACCAACTTGGCGTATTTTTGTTTATCTCTTAGATGGTATTATGACACCAACAGAAAAATATCAGAAGTTCAGTTACATGTTACATGGATCGACTATAGTTTGACATACAGGGTTCGATTAATTCGATGAAGAAAACATACGACAACTGACTTAACGAGAAGAAAAACATATTGAACCATACCACAAAATCAAACAAGAAGACAAACACAAACCGTGTAACCATAACACTATATAGGCAAATCCTGACTGACTGACCAATTGAAAACTTTCCAACCTTCTACCGTAACTTTCTGAGTCAGTAGGCAACAAGTGTCTTAATGGATATCATTTTCCGCGTACGGCTGGCAAACTGCTTCTGAAAGATTACGTTCTCTTTTCTATCTTCGGGTCTAGTGTAGAGGTTTCAACTCTATTCAGAGTGCAGCTAGAAACCTAGCAAAAAAAAGCGGATCCGACTTGAGTTGCACTCTGTTTTCCGTAACATCCGGCCGTATAGCGCTGTAAGTGAAAAATTACAACTAATTAACATTTTGATCCTTCAATTTGTAAATGTACTTACTAAACAAGTCTTTCGTAAGGTGTTCTTGTATGATTTCCTCGGTATCAGTTCTATTTGAAGAGTAAAACAACCAAAATGATTAAAAAAGCACTTTCACGTAAAGAGGAAATTAAGCAATGATTTTTTTTCCAAGTCCGTTGTTGACAGTTCGACCAGATAGCTGATTTTCAGCAAAAATTCTATTGCTGTTGTGCTTTCAACAATGCGTTTTACTGGTTTACAGCGAATAAACAAATATTGATTGCTGGTTGAAAATGATTTGACATTTAGAATGCTGGAAAGCATCAACAAATAGATTGCTTGCTGTTATGCAGTATTACTTCAAAATTGAAAACCAGGAAAGTTTTGAAGGTGTGCTGCACTTCAGCAAAATTTTGTATTGCTGAAATGCTTTCTGCAATTTCCATTGCTGGATCATCGAAGGAAAATTTGGTGTGTATGGATCTTAAAATCACTGAAAACCCAACATTTGATTCCACCTTCCATTGCTGGGTAGCCAGCAAACGATTGTTTTATATTACTGATAATTCAGCAAACGAGCTGTCACTTTTCTGAAATTCGCTATTGCTGATTGATCAGCAAGTTTTACTTTGCTGGAAGAGTTGCTGGACTTACAGCACACAAAAAAATCAGCAAAATATTGCTGATTTCCAGCAATAAAAAATTGGTGTGTACGGTACAGATCAAGTGGGGTTTTGGCATGAGCTCCAAGGCTAAGGCAGAGTAGCGGATTGGGATAAAGGGTTAGGGATCTATGTTTACTCTACTATCTATAGAGCCGACCTACTGACCCGGCTCTATAGATAGTAGAGTAAACATAGATCCGTCTTGATGAATCCGTTGTATCCAAACGAACTGTCAAAATCTGTATCCAAACGAGCATGACGTCACGATTTGAACAACATCAATGGAGCTCATGACGTCTCTTGAAAATTACTACTTACTCGCTTGAAACATTTTAGTCAGCGGTGTCCGCGGATCTATGTTTACTCTACTATCTATAGTCGGCTCTAGAGGCACGTTCTCCTCCATTTGGGAAATTTGTGCCAAAAGAGGGTAGGGTAGAGAGTTAGGGTAAAGTTAGGGTGTTGGGTGAGAGTAGACGGTACACGGAGAAACGAAAGTACCTATAAGTGAGTTCAATCCACCCAACTTCGAGGTTGCGTGCGGGAAGCCAATTTTGAGTTGATGAAGTCGATGTTGAGGTAGGTAGTTTGCATTTAGGCGTATTCAGCCAAAGTACCTAAAGTCGAAGTTCTTTTTACTCAACCATCAGTTAAAATTACTCAACTTTCGATTCTATGTCACTTACTTAATCTTGGCTTCCCGCATCGAACTCTCATTATTTTGCTATTCACTCTTTGACAACAACAAAGAGAGCGAATGAAATAGGATGCAAAAACGAACTCAAAAGTGAGTTTAAAAATACTCAAATTTGATTTTTTTCTTGTTTTTCAGTGTAGGGTAAAGGGTGAGGATGAAAGATAGTGTAGAGAGTAGGGTAGAGGGTATGGTAGCGGGCTAGGTTAGGCGATGGCAAAGCAAAGATAACCGTACACATTGTAGTTTTCACTCCTTTATTGACCAGAACAATCGAAGTTGCACAGAGAACCAATGGATGGTGCTTGGAACTAGCTACACACTCTCAATGTACACAATTCGAGAGTTCAATATTTGAAAGTCAATAACGGTGCCGGCCACACCCTTACGATCATCGGAAAAGGGAAGGAATGTTAGTTCGACAACCGTTGTTACTAGAAACCGTGGAATCCACAGCATCTCCACAGTTGTCTCGGGAAGGAGTGTTTGTTAGTAGGGCAGGGTAAGGTGTGTATCTTGGAGCCCCCTTTGGTAGGTGATATGATTAACTAGTTATATAAAAATACAATTCGCGTTCATCACCACGATTATGATTTATTTGGTCGCGATGACCACCCTACATATTAGTAAAGGTAATGCACATACGTCACTGGTTGTTCAATATTAAACGCGCATTGATCGTGTACTTAACCGTGAAAACCAACCTACCCACGAAAATAGCACGCATTCAACACTCTCGTCCCCATCACTCTTACCTGAAAATCGTCGACACTCGAAAAGTCTCAAGCAATTCTGATTCCGCATTCAACACTCGCGTCTCCATCACACTACCGAGAAAACCGACTGACAAACGAAAATATTTGCGCGCTTCTCGGTAGCGGGTTAGGGTAGGCGGTAGGATAGAAGGTTATGGCAGAGGGTTAGTGTGAAGTGTAGAGTAGAGGATAGGGTAGACGGTAGGGTAGACGATAGGGTAATAAAAAGTAGCGGATTGGAGTAAAGGGTTAGGGTAGGGTATAGAAATGATGAAATGAGATAAGACGAGTTGAGATTTTTTCGAGATAGCTTCAGGAATTCTTTCCGGTATTTCTTCGTCAAGTATTCCTCTCGAGACTCTTCACAGGATTTTTCCAGTTGTTCTTTTCGGAGTTCCCGTAGGGATTCCTTCAGGGACTGTTTTCGAAAATTCTGAAAGGATTTTTTAAGATATTTTTAGTCGGCTCCCCTTCAGGGATTCCTGCTGAAATTCCTTCAAAGATTTCTTCCAGGATTTCGTACAGGTTCTCTTTGGAGATTCCTGCTGCGATTCATTCTGTCATATTTCCTGAAAATAAATATGCCAAAATTATAGATTTCTGCTGAGATTTATTCAGGCAACCCTGGGATGATTATTTTAAATATTCGTGCTAGAATTCCTGATGGTATTTCTTCACAAATTGTTCCTGAGTTTTTTTTTTTAATTTCATCAATCATTTCTTCCGTGATTTCTTCTATGATTCTATCAAAGATTCCTGCTTAACTTCCAACCGGGATTCTTGTCGAGATTTCCCTACGAAATTCCTTCAGCCCTGGAAGTCCCGGAAGAATTGTTTCTGGTATTCTTGCTGACATTCTTTCAGGGATTCCAAATGACATTACTTCACCGCT